>NC_071092.1:12997857-13627678 GCF_027358695.1 Spea bombifrons | reverse complement strand
ATAATCTAAAAACAGTTACAGCTTTTATCAGAACTATTATGTTAATATCCATTTCTTTGCTCTAAATGCGTTTTTAGCCACATAACAGTCTCTATTTGTAGTACATGAATCTGAAAATAATTGATTTCATTTATATCCGAATATCATTTATTGTACTTAATTATCATTCTTACCATATGTTTATTCATAGACATACTGTCCAACCTGCGGCACTCCAGCTGCTGCAGGACTACATCTCCTATACTCCTCAGCCAGCCCCTTAGCTGAAAGAGCATTATGGGAGATGTAGTCCTGCAACAGCTGGAGGGCCGCAGGTTGGACACCCCCGCCCTAAAGGGAGTCATGTAGCTGAGTGGTAAAAGACGTATCAAGGTTTTTCTTGTCCATTTACGGCCACTTTATACTTCTACTCCGTCTGATCACCCATAAATATTAATATACCTAGACTGAGCTATGGAGTTAAGGTGAAGAGTGGGGACTGTGATTGTAATAATGAAACTCATATACCATTTAGGAGTAGCAGGACAAGATGACCTTTGTGTAGGGGGAGCTAAGGACTCTCCATGCTCTGTGATACATTAGATTGGTAAGGGTCTTAATTACACTGACACACAAGTACAAGCTATAGGTAATCTTTATATACACATTTAGCTATAATAAAAGCTGTGATAATTACAGTTCACATCAAATGCATTTGCAAGGGGACACCATCTAAATTTAAAGAGACCATTCAGTTATTATATGCATTCAGTTATTATATGCCTCTTTAAGTCAAAGACTCAAAACACTTCTTATAATGACTTTTTTATCTTCCCAGTTTATCTTTAAAGGCAAGTGGGCAAGAGGTGTGGGCTATTAATGGTGATTTGTCCCTGGGTAGCCACTACTTTTAGCCGTGTAAAAGAGAGACAAACAGATCACCAACATACAATAAAGTCAGCTTTCTCCACTTCTCCTCTTGCTCTTGCCTATAAGCTTTACTCTGAAAAAACATTTAAGATTCTAGAGCAGGACACTTTTCTTGAATACATCATTGCATAAAATATCTGGATGAAGATCTGAGGAATTTTAAAAACATTATTTAGGATTCAGACAAAGATGAATTCAACATGCGGTATCTGCAGAAACCAGACAGTCTCGAGAAAAAGCCCTAGACCTGAGCAGAACGAAAAACTAT
The DNA here is from genome assembly GCF_027358695.1 of Spea bombifrons. Lineage (NCBI taxonomy): Eukaryota > Metazoa > Chordata > Amphibia > Anura > Pelobatidae > Spea > Spea bombifrons. Next base: position 13,626,501 of record NC_071092.1, on the reverse strand, counting down.
CACAAATTCCTAATTAGTTGCATAAGGATACACAACGTATCTTGATTTGCAATTAGACCTTTGCCTATATCTTACCAACCACACCAGATAAGGCTTTAGGCTGGAGAACCCTCGTGATATAAACAAGGTTTTCCTTGGGTCCCTTAGGAGAAACAGCTACTAGAGAATCACTTCTCAGAAGTCCGGTAACACATACATTATATAATGTCACCTACAACCAGCTGTAATAACAAACCACAAAGGGCTTTCAGTCTCTTTCTGTTATGTTAACCCACACAGTATATTCATTCTACAAGAGAATTGTCTTTTCGTGCTTTGGTTTTACACAATAATCCAGCAAATTAAGACTTTGTCCAAAAATTAAAATCTATTTATTTTGGTAAGCTCGTCGTTATTGCAGGTAGCCCATATATGTTTAAAGATGGACTATAGGATGATAAAGCAGCCCTGGCCAGCGGCAACCGAATGACGTAAGTGCGGCCGACAGCTGGTTACGAGAGGCTGCATGTTACGTTTTTATGGTCATGCAGCGTACGTGGCCAGATGTGCTGCTGGAGTACTTGCCCGGTGTGACAGATGCTAGTCCGGTTCCAATGATACATCACTACTGTGGAATATTATGGGTCTCTATTAAATAATAAATCAAAAGCTGTAACATGAGTCAAACATTTTATACATCAGGCCCCGACATGCCTCGCTCTACGTGGATTTAATGATATCTCCAGAAAAAAAATTGAAACAATTGAAGGTGAATTGCAGCCTAGTAATGAATGTGTTAAGAAGTTACTACTACGAATAGCCATTATTACTAGACATCTAGCATTTTGTATATTCCATGGGGCAATATTTATGACTTGGGGATTTTATATATATATATATATATATATAAAGTGAGTTTTGTATAGTGTTTAGAAGGTAGATAACACTCATATCAGCAGGGCCATTTCATTGGTTGCTATGGAAATAAAATTAGTTTTCAAATTGTGTATCAGAAAAACTTTTGCATAGGAAAACTTAGCAGATGCATAGAACCTTTTTCATGCGGTGCTGGGCTGTTCATTCCTTCTGACATGATAAACTAGTTTCAGCACATCTCGTTCTCATCAGTGCCATATGTGATCAGTTTAAACCCCTAACGTAAATGTGAATCCTCACGACTTCCCCTTCCTTGGATTGGGGAATTTTATTAAAACCCTTTAATGGTTCATCATGTTTCCTAATGTACACCATGCCTAGTTTCAGTGGTCCTTCGCACACAACCCTTAGCACATCATATGTAGACACAGGCATTGCAATGATAAAATTGGAATCCAACACAGTTGGGTCATCTTCATAGAGTAGGCTTCAGGTGGTCAGTCCTGCTAACCTAAACTGATTTAGTGAGGGTTGCTGAATGTAGGGTGAAGAAGGTAGGTAGGTTGTCCAGCTGTTAATGAACTACAATCCCCACGATCCTCAGCGGCGTAACCGGCAGAAATTCATATTTGTGTTTTCGCACAATAGGACACTGGAAGAACTGGCCATAGGATTGAGCGGCACATGCCCTATATTGGCATTCTTGGTGGCAGGCCAATACATAATGTTACACTTGCCCAGGCTGTCTAGAGACATTTCTTGGGCTACACTACATCGTATTTACAGCCACTTGTGTGCCAGAAAAAAAGTTGATCTTGATTAAATGAATCCATTTTCTCTACAGCCCCATAGACTGTGGTAAAGGGATTAGCTGAGATAGTGTGAGTGAAGATCACACCACATAAAGTTTCTCCGAGTACACATACAATCTAAGCCGTTAGACACGTAAAGCGCAGAATGTTCCATCTCTTCCATGAGCAGTTTCTTTAGTGAAACACTGAACTGGAAATCCGTGGTTTATGTGGCAACCCTAGGCATAAACACACTAGTATCTGCAGAGAAGGAAAAATTCGGTACACTTGTACAGGTACGTTCTGCTTATTGCTAGGGGCGGTAAAAAAAATCTCACAAGCTAAACATAATGCTTGAGGCAATACAGATCATGTTTAAAAGAAAAGGGTATCGCTATTAACCCTGTAAGAACAAGGTTCATAGTGATAATATTATAATAATATTATTAAAAAATAATATTATTTGTCCTCTAGATTGTAAGCTCATTTGAGCCTGCAGGGCCCTCCTCACCTGTTGTTTCTGTAAATCAAATTGTAATGTTATATATATATTCTTATTATTATCTTTTATTTATATAGCGCCAACAGTTAACGCAGCGCGTAATGCAATACATAAATTCAAGGGATATGACAAGACAAGAACTGACAGACTAAGACAAACCGATACAATGCCTGCTCGCAAGCTTACAATACCACGTTGTATATCTTGTCTACAAGTTGTACAGCTCTACTGAATATGATGGCGCTATATAAAACAATAGCTACTAATAATTTATCATTCTGTGCTGTCATGTAGGAGTCCCTTGAGAAATGGGGAATGTAGACTTGAATCAAACTCTCGGTTTTCAATTTGAACTGCACATGCAGGTAAGTGTGGACTCACAGACTGCACACGTGCAACTGGCATGCGCATCCTGGCTGGCGCTCTGTGTCACGTGAGTTGCGCATGCGTGGCTGGGTTACACACACACACAGAAGATGCTCTCTTACCAGAATCATGCCATCCATCCTGAATTTTCCTGAAATGAATATACCTTGAAAAGCAGTGCTATAATACCTGGCAATGGCTGGTCATACGCCAGCTGCCCATTTTGCAGATGTCTTGTTACAAATAAAAGTCGTAACCTTCTTTACTTCTGTGTGATTAGGGACCCCATACATTCCGCTATGTCCCTTTTATGATTGTTTAGCTTTGTGCACAGTAACACAACTCACAATCCAGTTTCCGTATGTACGCCCCTAATAAAGAAATTGCATAATTTTTGACAAAGAGCAAACCGCTGAATGTTTGTACCAATAGCGTCTGTTGCTATGGGAACCAAAGTGATTGGGAAGATGCAATTTTTGTGATTAGTCATCTATTTATTGATTTGCTGAGAAAAAAAGAATGAAGTGTGGTTTTTCCATAATATGAACAAATGTCAAAACCACATATAACAATCAGGTTTTTTTGGCTTTTATATTTGTCCAAAGCGGAGCTCAGTATATTGCATAAAAGATCATATTGCTCGCTTCGACATACGAATACATATTATCACGCCAACACACTAAATCATCAATGTGGTATTAAGTAAATAATTGTAATTATATAGTAAGTACACGCTTTAGACAAATACTGAAGCATGAAACAGAACATGAAGTCATTTGACCAGCGAATGACAGAAAAATATGGACAGTTGGCAAATGTGGCCTGTACTTAGATTGTAAGCTCTGTGGACCGGGGGCCTCCCATCCTAATGTTTTTGCACATACGGATCCACCTACTGTTCTTAGCATTGTAAAGTAAATTGTAAACTTGGCGCTAGAAGAAGTGAAATATACTATAGATTATGTAGAGAAATAATCCATTCCGAAAAAATGTAAAAATGTATCTGTCAATTCTAGAACAGGTTTGAAAAGACTGCCAGGGACAAACAGTTAATATAAAATAATAACACAATTACTAAATAGGGATATGCCAGCTTTCTATAGACATACTTACATGTTGGACCAGATATCAAAGTTAAAGTCTGGTCTTTAAAATGTATCTCGTAACTTGTATCTGAAGCACAATGGGTAAAATGAATTAACGTGGAAATTTAAAGGGGCTAAAGTTCAGATGGTGCACAGCGAAGGCTGCTGATGATATTACCTTAGGTTCCTATCCATAAACCATGTAGAATAAAACAAGCGGTAAAAACACACACAAGTATAAAAGAAAACTGTATACCTAACCTTAAAAAGTCATCTTAACACTATATATTTATCAATGTAATATACATGGCATAATGTATAATATGGTATACAGTAGATCACACACAAGGCAGCAAGAATGTCATTGATGGGTTGGGATGCCCACAAGCTGTTTTAGATTATTCTTTATGGGTTGGCGGGGTTGAAGAATAAAAAAAATTGGTTTCTTACCAAATTGCAATTCTGCTCTTAGGATAATCCAGTTTATCGATGCAGTCCAGAAAATAAGGAAGCGTGTGAGCTGAATTCCTTGCTAAAATGGCAATAAGGATGGTAGGCTTCTGCAGGGGGGTCTCATGGAGAATGTCCTCTTCCACATTAAACTCCTCGCCCTTGACACACACCAGTGAAAAATAAAAATGCAATAGAAATAATAATGTACATCCAGTGCGGACTGCAGCCATGTTACATACAGCTCGTGGATGAGCATACTGCTCTGACTGTATTCACTGAAGGGACTCCACCAGCGCTGGATGGGGGATGGAGCTGTAATTTGAGAGCATGAGAGTTTAACAGAGGGGGGCTTAAGGTTCCAATGAAAGGAAGCCAGTTGAAGCATGCAGAAAGTGGGGACTATCAGTCACTGGCTAATCGTGGCTCCATTTAATATATTTTTTATCGTTATCTTTTATTTATATAGCACCAACAATTTATGCAGCGCTTCCTACAGTGGATCCATTCAAAGAACCGGCAGTCTAAGACAAACCGATACATTGGGTAAAGAAGAACCTGGTTGCAAGCTAACAATCTGAATCGAATATTCCCTGGAATGGGTTTCACTGGACGGGCAATTTTCTATTCAGGTTGAAGAGCTTTATTACAATGTTGCTTTTTTAAATGGATCAGTTTAATGAATCTAATATTCCCCGGAGAGGGAATTACGTCATAGGTAATTTTAGATTCAGGTCAAATTTGAATGTTTCTTGTTAAAGGGTTGAATGTGCTCCCACCTACTGTAAACAATAGCACAAAGCTCCCACGCTTGTGATTGCGACCCTGCAAGGCATGTTTATTACTATAAACACACAAAAGAAAGTAGGGAGGTGTTACTGAGAGGGAACGTAATCTGAAAGCCATCACACTAGAGAAGGGACTGATTGAATTAAGAGTTGTGAAAACATATATTTTTTAGGAATAATGCCCTTGACAGAAAAAAAAAAACAGAAAATACTTCCAAATACTGTCAGGGCAATTTGGATCTGGAATCAACTTTCTCTCTCGTTTTTAATTAGTCCTATAAGTGTTTAGTTCTTGAGTCCAAAAGGATTCCCAGATGCTGACCCCAATTGTCTACAAGTGTCAGCATAGTAAACTCTGTATTTACAATGTACATGACATCTGTATTTGGGATGTGATGACCTCATTGTTTTGTGTTGGGATTTTGTTCTCGAGACAGAGGAGCACAATGGGGAAGGGGAACTGCACCGGAAACCTTTATGTAACTTTAACCATTTCTCAGTCCCTCACAAGCTGATAGTTTTAAAGAAATGATGCAGGATCAATTAAAGTTTGCAACATTTGCAACCTTACGTATCAAATAAACAATTCATGTCATAAACAATTAAAGGGGCAATCTATGTAGCTGTTGTTCTCATCTGATCAGTGAGGCAAGCAGAGTTGGCTTCTCTGTTTTCTAGTTCAGTGAAATCCATCAGTGTTTCATTGAGAAACGCTGCTTGTTTGCTTACCTTGGCTGCCAGCTGTCATTTGGAGGTGTCGGGGAAACTGCACAGTAGGGTGACCACATTGGCAATGCTTCCCAGGGTGAAGTGATGCCCTCCAGGCATGTGGGATCCATAAACCCATGATAGGGAATCTGTTACTCAGTTATACACCTTACGCACTGTGAGGAAGCACTTTACCTGTACTGGTCAGCATTTTGTGTGTCCTGGGAAACTTGAGCAACTTGGTCACCCTCCTGCACAGGGAATGTACATCAATATTCTTAGTCTATCCTTTCAGTGTGGCCATGGACTGTAAATGTAACTGGACTGGTTAAGGTCTTTGGTGTCCCAAAGAGTGTTTTTAACAGAACGGTGAAAAAAAGTGTCATCAGGGAATGTCTCAAATCTTAATGCTCAATTAATTCTGTAGAAGGGACAAAAGGGGACACTAGGCAGATATTTTTGAGCACTTGGTCTGTACACACAGTAAGGTGGGTATATAGCGTAGAAGCTTACCACAGGCTCAATCAGTAACTGAGGCATATTGACAAATATTAAGTAATTATTTGCATTCACTTTCTAATTTTGCATTAAAACACATTTTAAAACCAGACACTGAACATAAAGAGTTTGGTCGGACAGGTTTAAGATACAGAAGTGTTGTTGATGTTTGTTGATGTTTAAAGGGACACTTCAGCAATCATATGCACTTTAATGCTGAGTGTCCCCTTGAAATTAACATTTTCCCCAATGTACTTGCACTCTTTGTGTGATCCCCAAACCTTGGCTTGCAGTGGATGTGTTTGGTTGGATGCAATTCTTGCTTTCCGGTGAGCATGCACGGCTATTTATCATATTTTTAATATTGGTGTGAAACAGCAGAGGGTAGCCGCAAAATGCCTAGTAAATTACTGAGTACTTTAATACTCTAAATACTCATAATACTTGTACTGTCCCTTTGAGAGCACAGTCGACAACAGGCACACGTGAGCTCTGAACACACACTGAGACACACTATATAAACAATGCAACACTCAAGTAATTGTGGAGTAAACAGAATAACAGCAAAACACATCACAAACAATGAAATATGTTTGCTTTGAAATTTAGCATTTTAGACAAGGATTGGTGAAGTTTTGTCTTGCTTTGTAACGGGTCGGCATCCCAGGATGTCAGCACAGGGTTCCTAGTTGGCATGTTACATGGCAGTGAGCATATGTGCACCGGATCAAACCATCCATACCTAGGGCTTTTTGATTGATTTAAATGTTTGAAGCGACTGATAAACAGATCCAGATGTGTCATCTCATCTCTTAATGAAAATTAATAACTGGCTTGTGCTGGAATATCTGTGAGCTGCATTTTATATTTTATTACCCATTTTATTTTGGCACAAAATATGACCCAGCAGTCTTAGCTGCTCATAGATATTCTTCCGCCTATACGGAGAGTTAAATACAGTACATCTTTATAGCTGTGGCACAGAGAGATGACATCATGGATACTTTTCCAGAGCAGCTTGGTTAATTCATTCCTTCTTCCCTGTGCGGATCGCATAGTTTGGCTCCAAATCCCTCCACAGAGATTTCTGGTCTCTCTTTGAGGTTGTCATTTCTATGCACAGTGGAAATTTTACGAGAACATCATGAATGAAAACTTTTCCAAGCTAAACTTATTAATAAAAAAAAATATGCGGAGTTTAACTACATCATATTAAAGGTGTACTAATATAATCTATATATCTCATGTACAGGTGGCTATTAAACTGACAAAACGTCCCTCAAATATTTGTATACACATTTAAAAGGTGGAAAGAACTTTTTAAATATGTCACGTGAAAATATATTCTAGTAGGAATAGATGATACCGTCCAAGCAGTTCTTTGTTGTAATTCCTAGCATTTAAGTAATTCCTCTATTGATAAAAAATATTAATTTAGATTTCTAGAAATCATAAAATATTGTGTAGGTGTTCCCTTAGTGTTCTTGAAAACAGATCTAAAGTTCTTATTGTATGATTTAACCAGGAAAAACAGCCAAAACTCAGGAGAAATAAGCAGTGTCAGGCGATGACGTGGCTCCCTTGAAAGAGGTAAGGCAGAAGGCGGGGAATAGAGGTAATGGACAGATCCACTTTAAGGGTGGATAATGAGAGGGGAGGAGTTAAGACCGGGCAGAGCTATATAAACCCCAGTCCCTGTATCCTGATAACCTGAATTTTGCTATTCCTTGCACGTCTATGGATTTCCTGGCTATTTTGACCTCAGCTTGTTTACTGGACTACGTGATTATCTACTACCCTTAAACTTGGCTACGTTTAGATGGACTATTGTATTTTTCTATGATCCCCTAAGCACGGCTTGTGTAAACGACATTGCTTCCAGTATATGCTTGACTGGTGGAATAAATTCCTTTTTGAACCACTACGAAATCTCCTGTGTTTGGTACCTCACTGCTCTGTGCTCCGTTCACCTGCCTCCTGACAGTTCCGTTTTCTTTTAATTCCTGCTGCTGCAAGGAACCTGGATCCTTCTCTCCAGCAGCCGTGGACGTCTGCGCGATGACCTTCTGCCTATGGTGGAGCCCCAGTGTGACATAACCTTCTGGTGCTCCACCATAGAAGTGCCGGCAGCGGAGGTTGCCTACGCGTATCACGCAGATGTTCACCGGCTGTGGCGATGCGCGTAGACAACCTCCGCTGCCGGCAGCCAATGTGTCTCTGTCGCTGAAGTGCCGGCAGCGGAGGTTGCGCGCAGCTGTCCACCGGCCGGCCCCGCTAGACACCAGGGAGTCTGGGGGGCATTGGTAAATCGGGGGGTGGCACTTCTAGGAAGCAGATTGGGATATCAGGGGGGCAGAGTGGCACTTCTAGGGGGCATAAAGCATATCTAGGGGGCAGGTGGCCATTTCTAGTGGGCATAAAGCATATCTAGGGGGTAGGTGGGTATTTCTAGGGGGCATAAAGCATATCTGGGGTGTCAGAGTGGCATATCTGGGGGGCAGAGGGGCATATCTGTATGTAAGGTGCATTATGAATTAAGGGGCATTATGAATTAAGAGGGGGGGCTATTGGTTTTCTGTCTGTATATAACATATTCTGACAAACTGATAGATACCAAACATGTTAAAATACATGTATTCCTGTTCATTAGATAAAATACCGTTTGACCATTCCACTAATGTGTATTTTTTCTTTCTATAGTAAAACTCAGTAAATTCGGCTTAGCACATACATGCATCAACTAAAAAGGGCTTTTGGAGTAAAATAAAAACTTAATCATAAAGTTTCATAAAATCCAAACTGGTATTTTTTCTTAATGTTTAGGTCTCCACAATAATTGTTTCCAGCTGCCATACAATCCTTCTCAGAAAGATAATGATCTTAAAACCCACGTTTAGTTATTTGACACTGAAACCAATAACTGTTATTATTTATAGGCATATGGACTGATGAGCAGCCCAAGTAAATATTTTATTAAATACTACAAAGTTGTTGTTTGTCAAAAACCTCTAGTATGTTGCAGTGCAGCTCAAAGCACCTTTTACTGGCCATTGTTTTTGACAGGAAAACATGATTCCTCCTCTTAGTGTTGGCATGTTAAATTTGCACCATAGTGTCAAAAGTAGCACTAGTTTAAAATGGCACTGAAAAATATTTTTTATTAAAAATATAAACATACAAATGGGAGTGGTATTTGTACTTTACTCGAAGAACAATACCTGTACTTATATAGTGATGTCTTGAATATTTAAAACTTTTTGAAATTCAGCAAGTTTAAAATGTAAAATACATAAACATTTAGCAATTATATATTTTGGGTTCAAAAAAATTAAACATGTATCTCTATTTTACAGCAAATCACTGTGTCTTATGAAATTCTCTTACACAAACTAGACTCGGTACAAACTAGACTCTAAAGCTTAGAATTTATTTAATTAGGTTTTTTTTACTTGAAGAACAATAACTGGATTTTTATTTAAATTATAAAATACGTTTAGCAATTATAATAATAATATGATATTTTTTCCCCCAGTTAAAAAATTAAACATTTAAGTCTATTTAATAAAAACAACTCTTGTTAAAATTCACGTACACAAACTATTGGATTCATTTAATTCGATTATACGAACAATAACTGAATTTTTATGTTAAGTCTGGAATATTTAAAACTTAGGCAGACAGTTTAAATTGTAAAATATTATAAACATTTTAATAATCATAAATTATTTTTTTAGTTACAAAAATGTTTACATTTATGTCTATTTTATGGCAAAGCTCTTGCTCTTACTTACATAACCTAGGCTCTAAAACTTGACAACATTGACAATATACCTGGGAACACTCAAGGTCTGACACTGAATCTCGGGGTATTTGACTCTCCTGGGGCAGATTCTTAAAGTCACATAGTCTGGAACTGAATCCTTTCTATTCTACACTGCCGTGATTATATACAAGACTCACAAATGGTTCTTTTGCTACTAGTATGTTATGGTTGATTTCCTGCTTGAATGCAGGTGACTCAATTAAGGGTATATTTAAAAAATCAAGTCAAGGTTTCCATGTGGACCAGTTCAGTAATTTGCATATCTGAGAACTCTCTGGTTTTCGCCAGGAGACTCGCTGCTTTTCCGGGTCTCCAGCAGAAAACTCTGGGTCGCAGGAGTTTATTGTGACAATCCCATACCTAGGAACTCTCTGTGTTTGACTCGGAGATCTCCGGTTGAAGCACCGCTTCTACGGATCAACACCCAAATCCTCCAGGTTGTGGGCTCTTGACACGCCCAGCTCCCTGCCCATTTGCCCTTTAAATGGGGGTGTTTCCTGCTGACAGCAGCAGAAACGCCCCCCAACGTCAGCGGAACACCCCTGACTGCCAATGGGCAGTCCCAGCTGCGTCTTGGAAGGGAAGGCTCTGGGTAGCCGGAGAGAAGAAGTTCCCAGGTATGGACTTGCCCCACTCGGCGTCCATTTCCACCTTAAACAGCGGTGTGCCCCATGACGCCAGTGGGAACGCCCACTGATGTCACCCTGCAAGGGGGGGGTTCCAGGTAGCCAGAGCCATAAAGTTCTGGGGTATGGTCATTTGATGACTTTCTACAGTTAATGGGCTTTTAAGGGGTTAATATTTCAAGAGTCTCAGGTTCATCTCATTTAGAAAGTTCCCCAGTATGCTAATAATACGCTGATTTATTTAATGTATATTATAAGAAACAACCTTTAGTTAGTCCTGGACAAATACATCCATATAGTTATATTCAATTCATGCACCCGACCGCCTATACACTAGGTTAATGATTCTTCAATCTGCTGAATAGATTTTAAAACAGCTTTAATGTATGCTAGAAATTCATAACTAGAATGTAATTGAACAACACATAAACCAATATACAAAACTAGTATTGGTGACTAGTATTTCCAGTCAAGCCATTTTACTAATATAACCGAGTTAATTATCATAACCCACTGATACCGGGAACCATATGCTTTACGTAATGTTTCCGGGGGGACGTTTGAATGTTGCACCGTTCGTTCATCGGTTGTCATGGACGCAGCACATGGAGGTACCTCTTCTAGTTTGAGCACCAGTGCCCCGGACGAGGAAGAGCCATGGATACTGGAACACCCGAGGGTGAGAGGCTGAGGGGTTTTGTTTTTATTACCCCGGAGTGAGATTTAGTGATGTCACTCGCTGGAGTCGGTCACAAGTCGTTATCCGCCATATGCTGAAAAGTTCCTTATTTCAGAAAACAGACTAATTAAATAGTTAATTCAGTGTTTTTCGCTTTGGGGTGAATATTATATTATTGCTGATGCGCAGATATCATGACAAGACGACGCCATTCAAACAGCATCAGATCAGCATGTTCTCCTGTTTAACCCATTCGGGAGGCGGTCGCCAGAGCGATCAATGCTTCAATCAGAAGACCCGTTCCTCTGGTTGCTATGGAGACAGGACACAGGCTTTGCACCATATGCATTTAAAGGAAAAAGAAAACCTGACAGCTACAGCGATGTAATCATCCTGATTTGGTCTTTAGCAACCTTAAAGTGATGCTCATAAATCATATGTATATGTGCACAGGCGTTAGAAGAAGTCATATATCTGTATTTTTATAGTTAATGAGGTCCTACTGCTTTCCATTACTACTGCACAGTGTTTTTGGAGTGCCCCGGTCTCCCTGTCTTTTGCAGATGCTGACACATAGCCTGTCTGACATGATCCTGCTAGGCTCATCTCTCATCAGGTGCATCTGGAGGCAAATCTAAAGTTACTACCTGTCAAGAGTCTGATTTACTAACCCATTGTGTTGCCCTGTGCAGTATGCTGATAAAACCCCAAAATCATACTGAGCAACCGTTAAATCAAGATCGTTTGGGGGTTTCATTGACTTTTTGTTGGGGTGTAAAAATGTAATTAAGAGGCTTATGGAACACTTAGTAATTCCATCGGTCACTGCGATGCTCATCATATTAGGCGGTTTTCTGCAGCTCCCTTTGTGTGTAAGAATGAGCCATGGGCTATATTAGCCACAGAGCCCTGGCAATTCATGGTGGTTGTGCTAGACTGACCTTCTGTAGAGAGTTAAGGATATGTCCCACACACCCTTACTTTTAAACTTATTTGCTGAACATAAGCCATTGATCACACCACTCGAGGGTGACTATATGTTTTAGAAAGGGTTAATATGAAATGTGGTATTCCAAGAAGTGACGTTTCCACATCAACTTTAGCTCCATCAAAAATATCTATTCTTCATATCCAAAAGCTGCCTCGGCTCCTGCCTAAACATTTTGGTTAAGTGTTGATGATATGCATATAAAGTTATTATATATAGTTTGTGTTGTTATGATATATCTCTATTTAAAGGCATACTGCAGCCATTATTTACACTTTGACAGCTATGTGTCACATTTTCATTAATGTTTTTTTTCCCAGTGCTGTTGCATGAAGGGTTTCATCAGAGTCCCCATTCTTCGCTCCTTGGCTTGTTGGGGATGTATTTGGCCAACCACGTTCTTTGCTTACCAGTGCCCATGCGCAGATACTCGGCCCTGTCAGGAGATGCATTTAGCTGAAAACATCTCTTTGATAGTAGTGCGCATGTGCCGTGTACTCACCCCAGCCAGTTCCTGCTGGATCTAGAGTTCCCAAGGGGACGAAAAAGTGTTCCTGTCTGCAGGATTACCAGTTATTATTTTCACATCTGTGTCTGGTATTTCACCGAATCTCTCATTTAAATTAATGTTGATGCATTTTTTTCACCCAGTTTAGGGAAATGATGTCATTGGATGTAGCGGATAGTGTACAAGTATATGCAGCCTTTCTGGTATACATGGATCTCCTAGAAGGTAACTTTAAACATAACTAAATTCACATTTTGACTATTGAATTTGAATGTAGGTATATGTGTGTTCTGCTGTATTTCAATCTATATCAGCCACATGTCAAACTCTTCTTTGTAGCAAAGCAAGCAATTTGGTATAGTTGGGAAATAAGGTGTGTGTAATTTTCTTATTGATATGATTAAAGCTAATGGATCTGCCGATATGGAGCTAACTTTTCTATATTTTCATACATCACCTGCTGATTGCTTTATTGGAATCAGATGGTCCCCATTGTGGATTTACATTAAAGCACTCTGTGGTTTAGCAACGTGTGGCACCATACTTACTGAACAATTTATAATACATCTCCTAGGTAAATGTAGCCAGGTAGAAAGCAATACATAACTTTATATGATTTAACATTAAATAGATTACATCATTTGGTTTTCCCAAAGAAAGAGATTTGGAGGAATTTGAATTATGTTGTCACCTGTTTTCAAACTTTTCGGGGTGCTGTTCCACATAGACTTTTTTCTGAAGTATTTCCCTTATATTATTGTGTACTACTATGGAATACATTATAAATAAACATATTCTTTTTTGAAAAAAAACATAACATTTTGCGTATATTCTTTTTGAAAAAATGTAAACAAGGCCATATTAATCCTTTGTCTGGCCTGCTCCGGCTCCCAATCTCTGGCATCGCAGCAAGGGATGTCTTAAAAGCCCCTCTAGGTGGAACAGCAGCTTTAAAATTGGACTAATCATACACGTTACACTTATTTTTCTAAGCCAGCAATAATTAACCCCTTAATGACAAAGCCCGTACATGTATGGGCTCAAAATGCATTGTTTTCAATGGGTTTAGGGACTGCCCATTGTCCTTAAGGGGTTAATCACGTAATATCTTGCCCTACCGGTATTTTCTTTATCTGAATAATTGTAGCATCCATTGGTGAGACAAAGTAACCAGGTGCTAATATCAACTGATGTGCAAAGTTAGATAGTTGCCTAGTGTTAGCAAAAATATTTGACTTTCAGAGTTTTATATGACAACAAAACCTCACAGAATGAAATATAACTTTAGTTGGGCCAGAGGGTATTTTGATCACAAATGTTAGCCTATTCTTCCCATAGTGTTACCAGTATAATAATGCTAGACGCCCCTCCGTGTATTTATTTCCTAATCATGCGTTAACATTCTTGATCTCTGCATGCCTTTCTGGGTTTGCACATGTCACCAGTAATATGTCTGAAAATGCAGATCTGGAAGTCACTTTCACTGTAAAACTGCCCTTCAAGTACCTTTTTAAAGATAATACATTATTATATATATTATATATATTACATTACATTTCAGATGCTGCCTCAGTGTCTTCTCTAAAGGTTTTCTCACTCTACCACCTGACGCTGTTTTGGTGTAGAGCCCTTCGCGGGAAAGCTTTTTTAACCCCGCTGATTTTTTGTCCAATCCCGCCCGCTCCCGCAATGTGTGTGTTCCGCCACCTATGTGGTCAATCCCACCCGCTCCCGCCACCTTTGTGGTCAATCCCGCCCGCTCCCGCCACCTATGTGGTCAATCCTGCCCACCTCCTTACCTGAATTGCAGATTTCCTGCGCAGTCCCCCAAGGCTGGCTGCGTGTTGCTTCACAGCATCTCTTCTCTTCTTCCGCCCAGGAACCCAGCAGAGTCACGGGAAGTGAGGTCACATCACGTGACTCCGCTGGGTTCCTGGGCGGAGCAAGAGAAGAGACGCTGTGAGGGAGCATCGCGAAGGCAGCCTTGCGGGATTGCGCAGGATTACCGGGACCCGCAGGTACAGTGTCTGACCGCCCGCTCCCGCCTGCAGCACCAGCAAGACCGCCCGCGTCCGCACGTTTTTTGGTGGGACCCGCATCCCAATGCAGTCCTCTATTTTGCCCAGTGCAGTCCTCTATTTTGGTGCCACTTTGATGTTGGCAGTTATTATTGCTTTTTGAAATGATGTTACAGTTGGAAGCATTTATTAGTTATTGTGTGGCGACTAAACCCCGAAACAATGTCGACCAAAGATTTTTATTGCAATATCATATTAAACAAAGAGACTGCAGTTACATTTCTCTGACACCTTAATCTGTAGGAACAGCCAGTGGATACAAAGCCGTGCTTTGCTTGTGGAGCTACCATGCAGGAAAAAAAGGAGACAAAACAAAAAACGAGAATTGTTGCCCGTTTTTACGCTGTCCAGGAAAATGATAATAAACTACACGCTCAGTGGGAAGTGGTAATGGGTTTTTCCATTTAAATGGAAAAAATAAAAAAAATGGCAGCCTCAGTTTATGTAATATTTTAGAACTTGTTTATTTTTCCATCCTGGAGTTGCCAACAAACGTGGTCAATAACCTGACAGTAAAGTCTTCTGCAACCGTGACAGACTGGTTTAACATGTGCAGGGACGATTGTATGTTTATAGTCTCTGTTGAAGCAAGGGGTCCAATTTTGGAAACAAAGAACTTCCCATCCAAATAGATAAAGCCGGGTTTTACCATTGTGAGAGGCTTTTAAGATGTGATTACCCCCCTTCATCGGAAGTGTTTGCGCTAAAACAGGGATCGGACTGTCGCCACTTTTACATAGAACGCCGTGAGACAACAATCTTGGTTACCATTGTTGAAAGGGAGTGTGCAATGTGCTCGTAATACACTCAGTTGAATGACTGGCATACGGCAATTTAAATGCAAGAGTTTCTGTCAATTCACTGTCCATCACTAGGAAAACGACCTCCTCCCAAGGACCGGAGCTTACACTCAGTCTGTCGAGCGATTTTTAAGGAAAATGAGAGGTGCAAGCTGACAACTCTTCCAATCGCATATCGATCACTTGTGCTGGAAATTTTTAAGAAATAGTCCAACTCAAGACTTACTCATTTCATTTGTGAATGAAGTGAAAATGGTAAATTATTTAATAACTACGTCCCAATTTTGGTGGTGTTGACATTTGTGAAACAAATCAATACGCTGTTGCAATGACGCATGCGTTTTATGGTGTATACTTTCATGAATGAGATTCGTTTAGCACGGTAGAGGACATGCTAAAGTGGCACCACATTTTATTTCTGATGCAAAAGAGCTTCTGTAGCGCTATGACAACGGGGAGAGTGACAATTAACAATAACCTTTATAATATACAAACTAGACAACTACATTATTGCACATTAAGCCCTACTGGTAGAGAAGGAAAGGGTTCT
Organism: Spea bombifrons; assembly: GCF_027358695.1. Classification (NCBI taxonomy): domain Eukaryota; kingdom Metazoa; phylum Chordata; class Amphibia; order Anura; family Pelobatidae; genus Spea; species Spea bombifrons. The sequence goes on along the minus strand of NC_071092.1, from coordinate 13,610,406 downwards.
GGTCTTGCAATCTTATGATATTTTATCTGCTCACCCACCCTCAGCAGCTGGCTTTGAGAAGGGAGGCAGCATTTACCCAGTGTACATTCCGCCCATGAGCTCTGCTGGGCCTTAGGGTAAATGCCAACAAACATAAATAATTACGGGCGCTGCTAAATGTAACATCAACAAATATTTGAATTATTTTGTCTAACTATGAGTGTGCTTCAATTTTTTTTTTTACATTCCATTTATTTTTAAGCGCGTAAAGGGCATACCTAAGACAGGCATATCTAAGCACCTCATCTTTGTGCTTGATTATTTTTGTAGCTGCTATAGGTTTGCTTTCCTATCTCTTGGTTTTGTTGGCCCATACTAGGCCAGCCATATGTAGGTACCTTCTGTGTGTTTACTTACAGCAGAGTAGATGTGTGGTCAGTAGAAGGGAGACCTGTAATAATAATAATGAATAGTTAAAAATAACAAAAACCTACATACTAAAAAAGTGTAAAAAGAGCACGGAACAAATAAAAACAGAAACTTACACCTGTCTCTACAATTCCTGGGGCAACTGTGCCCCAAACATGCATGGAGAGCAGAAAGTTTGTTCTGGCAATTGAAGAGTGTCTGTCTATACCCGTTTGTATATGTATACGCTTGTCATTGTGCTGGGTTTATTCCAAACGGCCATCTACTCGCTCTTTTTACTGTGTTAATAAGTATATTACAAATATATAAATTAAGAGATGATAATAAATGACACATGGTTAATTTGGTGGGACATGCAATGTTATAAATACAGGAATTCAATAACAGTCATGTAGTAGAGGCAAACCCGCTACAGATGTATATAAAAGGAGTACGCAGATGTGCTGATCATAAAGAAATACATGTGAATTATAAAGATCGTTGAGGAATTGTTGCCAGAACTGGATAGAATTGGATGAACATATGTTACACACATTGCGGACTTCGTGCTGGATGTTGCTGCTGCGCACAAACGGCCAATTATATATTTGTTTATTTTCAAAAACGTTATTTTTAAATATATCCAGTTACAAAAAAACGACAGTTTGGATTTAAAGATGCTGCCCACCTACTCTGCTGAATGTAACTCTAGATGCAGCCCTAGAAACAGCATTCCTAATACAGTTGAAACACCAACCCTTCCCAGAAGTAAGCCTTTAACCCCTTAATGACCAGGTTTTATTTTTTGTACCCTTTGTGACCAAGGCAGTTTTAACACTTTTGCGGTGCTTGTGTTTTGTCTTCCTCATCCATTTAGTGTACCCACACAAGTTATATATTGGGTTTTTTTTCAGGACCAGAAGTGCTTTCTTCAGATATATTTCATTTGATCATTTCAAATTTTCTATAAAAAAAAAATAAAAAATAAAATATGATGAAAAATTTAAATAAAAACACTTTTTCTAACTTTTATTTGAAAACTCTTTAACTTATACAAAAAAGATAATGAAAAACCTGCTAAATAGATTCTACTATTTGTCCTGAGTTTAGAAATACACAATGGTTTTTATGTTTTATTATGAGATCACTTTCTAATCTTATTTAATGCCATGACGTGCCAGGCACGTCATTGGTCATTAAGTGACCATTTTTGCGTGATGTGCCTGGTCCGTCATTGGACGTTAAGGGGTTAAGATTGTAAAATTGTATCCTTTCATAATTTTGCCATGACATTGCCATGTGAAACAAAAGCAGTAACCTATTGTTGCCATAGTAACAATAGGTTACTGCTTATATGTTGTATACGTGGATTAATCCTTTAGAGAAATAATAAAATAAAATAAAAATGATCTCAACACAGCGTACAATAGCTGTTAGATCCATTTAACAGAGCCTCTCTGTCACAGACAGGGCTATCGGCCGAGCCGCGACGTGGGAGTACGGGCGTAACAAGGGTCAAACGCCAACCAGACTTCCGGTGCGTTTGGTCACTTTCCCCGCAGGGCACCAAGCAACCACCACCAACCCCAACCAGTCACCCCAAAACTCCCAGTGTAAAACACGCTGCCACCACCAAGAACTTTAAAACCGGGCGTCTTAGGTTACCCAAAAACAATCAGACTGCGATAACTACACAATCCCCAAACTGATATCTATATAGTTAACCGCTTAGTAACGTGACATATCTATATGTATACAAAAGGCTATCTCTAGGCTGAGTTCGATTAGAGAACAAAGACAGAACTGATTAAAAATGTTTAATCTGAGCATAAAATGGGTCACAGTGCTGTTACACAAAAATGCATATAAAAAGAGACATAGACTAAAATAGTACAAGTACAAAACAGTAGAAAATAAAAGGGATAAAACAGAGTATCATACCACACTTCCTTGGAACCTTGATGTTGTTTCTGTGATGGTAAAAACAGGCTCTTTCCATTACCAATTGCCCACCTTTTTATCCCCCCCCCAAGACCGCCCTTTTCCTGTTACCTGAGCAAGGGGATGGGAGTAGGGGGTTCAGAACTATGACCTTCTGAAGGCGGGGTTATATCTTCTCAACTTTGGTCTGGGATCAGAAAATATGTAATATGACGCCGGCCGAGCTTGGCATAATTATGACACCAGGATCATCATAATTCTCTGGTCCTAGTGATCATTTTCATACCAAACTCCACACCTGTATCAGTTAGCACAAGGACACATTCACATAACACTTGTTATGGTCATGCCTGCATGGCGTGTTTGGTCTCCCTGAAACCAGCACATCACAGGCATAAGGATGCAAAAGTTATGTACCCATCATATTTTGGACATTATGCATTTCATCATTTTACCCTGTGTCTATTGATACCCTGTCTCCACACCCCAGGGAGATGTTGCCAGGATGTCTGGCCTTTCACTCTTCCACAGGAATCCCTTCCTGTCCCAGGTGACAATACCCAGCATGGGGTAATCAAGTTTTATTTTGGGTTCTGGCTCCAAAAGGAAAGGTGTGAACAAATGTCACTGGACTCAAATCCGTTAACCCATTCAGTGCCAAGCCCCAGTTACTCATGCCATGGCATGACACTCTCCACCTGCTTTTGCCCCTTTACTGCCCCCTCCCACCCGATAAATGCTATACAGTTGATGTGTTCAGTCGAAGACTCCCCACACGTGATGTATTCGACTCCAGTCTGCTCCAGCGCTGTCTCTCAGAATGCTGTGGGCAGTAGCCCATTCAGACCCCTGTGCGCACATGTGTAATGTGCTACTATTGATTAAATGGAAACACTTTCCTGCTACTGATTGGCTGCTTCAAACAGCCAATAACTAGAAAGAACAGTTGGAGGAGGGCAAACTCTGCTGCAAGAATGCATATTACACACAGAGTACCTTAACATACATTCTTCTGTAGAGGTGTCAGGGACAATATACTGTCCCTTTAACATGCCATAAGCTGTTACAGTGCTTCAGTGAGAGGGAGAATTGGGAGGGCCGTTCACAAAGGAGTAACATAATACAAACAAATCAAAATTAATTAAGATGTTTAGGACACTTTAAATATGTATTTCAATGCCAAACATTTTACCTTCGGTTTCCCTGGATGTTGTTATTTTGCATGCCAGAAAATTCAGTTTTCTTGACATGTTTTATTCCATTATGTGTTACGAGTTACATTTGTAGGTATATGTATAGTCAACAATGTTTACTTTACCTTTTACTTTACTTTACTATAGTTAAAAATCTGATTTTGTTTATGAAATGTAAGCTGGAAAGGTTGCCCCTTTTTAAAGAATACATTCCAGGAAAATCTGGAGAGATTTCTAGGCTGTGCTTTTTTCTGCAGGGATAAGCACTTGAAGCCTACTATAGGAATTTTCATAACTACTTTCTTGGCGTTTCATGTTCTCTGTTCTGTTTTTTGGCCATAAATGGCAAAGATAATTACGCGTATATAAAAGTCACCAAAACACATTCTACCAATCTGTATTCTCCTAGCCCGAAACTGGCATGACGTGCAGATATTTGGATCAACAGAGCTACATCTTATCTATCTTCGTGGTCAAGAGAAAGAGGATCTCACACCACAAGTAATAATTCCAACCCCTGTCTCCATCCCATACAGTCATGAAAGGTAAGTAAAGCTGGGTTTCATCATTCCGTGGTTTTATTGTCCTGTAACACAAGCAAAAATTGATCTCATTGAGACATAACACGTTTTTTGTTTGTTGTGGCTCTGCTTTACAAAAAGTGTTTTTTTGGAAAGTAAAATTTAAAATAGTTTGAACCAATTTGTATTTAGGATTGAATTGAGTGAAGTATAAATACATTTTGAATTTTCACCTTGAAGTTTCTAACCTCTTAAACATTTCTTAATTCAATGTAGGGGACATGATTTAAGCCATCTTAAACTTTCCATCCCTCCCTAGAAAATATAAATATTCTCTCTCTTCTCTCTTTTTTTGGTAGTTTTTACATCTTAAATAGCCAATGTATGATAAACAGCTCATATTGATAAGAGGATAACGTTGGCAATACAGACTGTGAATGAAAGAGTAAGCTAAAATGCATGTTTCTTTGTATAAACTAGACTTGTGCGCGGCAAGTAAAATCGAAAATGTTTGTTTTGTTTATGCCACATTCGTTTTCGGGCAACACATTTTCTTTCCTGTCGGTTTGGCTCAGGCAAAATTCAGGACTAACCTTTCACCTACAGCAGCCACCAGCTACAGCAGCACTTCACCAAAGTATACACCCATCCAGCAACATGCATTGGGACTCAATTTCACCAAAAATTGGACACGTTTGATTAATTTATCTCTCAGAGTAATGAAGGTGATATGGGGGCAGCAGCAGAAGTAGAAGCAGGCACTGAGAGTCGGTAGACAATGGCACGTATCCAGCCCCACCGTACAGGACACTGAATTTCCCCCAAAAGTAGAAAAATATTTATCCTTCAGTGGAAGAAAGGAAATTAAGCTGCTGAGGTGGGCACAGGCACTGGCAGACCGACTGTATATTCCCTGATATTAGAAACAAGCAAACAAGAGTTGATCCACCATAGTAAGTAAGCATCGAGGCACCAGGCAAGCACTGGCAGACAGTCACATCCAGCTCCAACACAGGCCCCCTCCATATTACAAAAGAATAATTGATTCCCCAGAGTAAGGAAGGGCATTGAGGCACAGGAAGGACAGGGACTAGCAGACAGACACATCCAGCCGCAACACTGACCCCATCCCCCATATTATTATAAAAGGGTTGACGTCGCCTTCCGCTGCAGCCGCAAGGAGCTGGAGTTGGCAGCGGGGGTTTGTATGCGTCCGTCGCGTATACTTTCCCCGGCTGTCAGAGATCAGAGTTCCCCGCACCGGTGTGGGGAACTCTGGTCTCTGACAGTCGGGGAAGGTCTATGCGACGGACGCAGACAACCCCCGCTGCTAGCCACACCTCCTTCCGGCTGCAGCGGACGTTGTCTGCGCGGATCGCGTAGACGTCAACCCGCTGCCCCGGCAATGCAGCAGGAAGCACCGGTAAGTGTGTATGATGGGGGGGGGTGAGACAGGAGGATCCAGGTCCCCTGCAGCGGTGCGGGGGATCTGGATCTTAGTCTCCTAATCAGACCTCTATTTGAGGTCTGATTAGAAGACGACCCCGATTAGAAGACGAGGGGTATTTTTCAGAGCATTTGCTCTGAAAAAAACCTCGTCTTATAATCGAGCAAATACGGTATTATATTTCTGCTGGCAATCTGTGCTGTTCATTATATGCGCATATTATTTATACATAATTCAGAGGTATTCTTCATACATCCGTAAAAACTTGTGTTGGGCACGCAGGAGATTTGGAAGATCTGGACATACTAGTTCTTATACTCTAATATAACATATCGATTCTTGCATTTAGGGTTAGGTAGGTAACTTTTAAAAAACTTTGTTGCAATCAGCTAAAATGTAATTTAAAATTGAGAGCTGACCCATTAAATCTAACTGTAAACGGTGACATGTAGGAGAAGCACACCAGATGTGGAAATGGTGTATGTTGATGGCCTTGATTGTGAAGTAGTCCTATCATCGGTGATTTAAAAAATGATGATTAGTATCAGAGTTCTATTGAAATGGAGACTGAAAGATTTATCCAGTTAGTCTGCAATTTAAAAATAGAAGTCAGCAGTCCCTGTTGGTGTAATGATCAAGTGTCCCAATACTTTTGTGCATAAAGTGTGTGTGTGTGTGTGTGTGTGTATAATATATATATATATATATATATATATAATTGTGTGTGTGTGTATATATATATAGTGTGTGTGTATATATATTGTGTGTCAACCCTGTCAACATATTTTGAATATACGAATTAGTAGATTTATATATTTGTAGAACAATTAAAATGTCGAAACAAAATAAGATGTAAGCTTTCCACTTAGTAAGATGACTGGACTTTTTTTTTTTAGAAATGAAATCTTGATAATTTTTTTAATGCTTTATTCACATGATTTTAACTAGTTTCTGGCAAATAAGCATGTCAGGTGCACTTGTTAAGACTTATAATACCACTAATGACATTTTTAACCCCTGCAGTGCCAGCTACATCAAATGAAAAATGAGCTTAGGATGACCACTGTGTACTTATTGGAAGTCATGGGGCTTTTCTAAGAAGTTGCTAGTATAGCGTGGTGATCGTCTCTTACCATCCCCAGTGGAAGTCTCACGTGTTTCCTCCTCCTAATTCCTGCTGCAGTCAGACAACATTGTGAAGGATTTTTGGAATGCCTTGGGGTGGTTTCAACACTGTTAACAATCAACTTAAAAATCACCAAGCATAGGCTTGCAGGCATGCTTTAGTTTTATGGAATCCCTGGCAAGGTTGACAGCAACCTTACTTTATTAACACACACACATATATATATATATATATATATATATATATATATATATATATATATATATATATATATATATATATATATATATAAATATATATATAAATATCTCTCTCACACACACAAACTCTCACTGGACACTTTATTAGGTACGCCTTACTAGTACCGAGTTGGATCTTCAGAAATGCCTTCAGTCTTCGGGGCATACTTTCTATAAGGTGCTGGAAAAATTCCTCAGAGATTTTGGTCCATATGGACATGATGGAATCATGCCGTTGCTGCAGACTTGTCGGCTGCACATCCATGATGCAAATCTCCCGTTCCACCGCATCCCAAAGGTGCTCTATTGGATTGAGTTCTGGTGACTGGGTAGGCCATTGAAGTACTGTGAACTCATTGTCATGTTTTACAAAGTCCACCAAAGGTTTAAGTAAATTACAAGCTATATTGAAACGCTATTGAAACTGGTGATTAAAATTTTGTATGGTCCGTAGAATTTGACGTACGATGAGAACTAGGGATGCGCCGAAATGGAAATTCTGGACCGAAACAGAAAATTCAGGATTTACTTGGCCAAAACCGAAAATAACCCCCCCACACCTGTACTTGCTGACTTGGCATGATAGGAGTGTGATTGCAGTTAGCAATCACACTCCTATGATGCCCAGGCAGCCAGTACATGCTAGAACCTGTGCATGATAGGAGTGTGATTACAGGCTCCCTATGCCATGCTACCCCCCCACACTTACACATCCATGCTATGAAACACACACACACTCATTCACAAACATTCATATATACCCTCCCCCACCCCCTTACCGGAACTGCAGATCTCTCGCTTGTAGACTTCTGCAGGGGCCCTGCTCTGTGTTGCTGTGCAACACAGTCCCTCTCTTGTCCCGCCCCCATGGGAAGAAGGAAGGGAGCAGAGTCATATGACGTGCATTCACATGAGTCTGCTGGGTTCCTGATTCTCCTGCCCTCACAGGTAAGCAGCCTGGCCCCTGTGAACAATTATTTTCGGCCGTTTTTTTTTTATATATAATATATTTCGCCCACCGATTATATTGGTGTATCCCTGAGAACCGTTCGGCCCATCTAGTCTGCCCATTTTTCCTAATGGGTCTCCAGGACTGTACATAATAGTGTAGGTGAGGCCTGACCAGAGATGCTTTATTGCATTGTCTGCTTACCTTTAAGTCATCAGAAAGAATTACTCCTAAGTCTCTCTCTTCTCTTGTCACTGACAGAACAGTGCCACCACTGCTATATTCTGCCTTGGGAATTTTACATTTAGCAATATTAAACTACAGCTGCCACAATCTTGACCATTCTTCTAATTTACTTAAGTCATTTGCCATTTAAGTTGTTCCACCCAGAATCTCTACCCTTTTAAAAAAATATTAAACTAAAGGTCCCAATATTGATCACAGAGGTACCAACCCCTCATCACTCCATTCAGCTATTCTGGCATCCAAACCCAAAGACTGCGATTTATTTATAATTCTTCAGGGACAGTGTTGAATGCCTTACTAAAATCCAGATATATCTAGGCAATATCAACAGCTCTTCCTTATTATGTTGAAGTTGAATGCAGTCTGAGAAACAGTAAAGTGAGACTGTATAGAAAAAAGCACAGGAATGCTCCAAAATTCAGTATATAAAATAAATATTATTGTGTTAGCTGTTCCTTCATCAGGTCTTATGATATGACAAGGAAGTAAAAATGATTTTCTTTTTGAACCTTGAGCATTTGTTATTTTTTTTTCTTTTTTTCATTTAATGAAATAATAAAAGAAAGGTAGAGACGCAAAGCTTGTACTGGCTGATGCCATGTGTTCGTGGTATCTTGCAATAAGCACAGCATGTTTCACCTTTTAAGTGGAATTAGTTGCAGTAAGAGGTTTGGTTTCAACTCCAAGTGCATATATTGCGGGCCAAACACAAAATCTTTTAGTTAAAATAAAAAGGCCTTAAGATGAAGCCAAAAGTAAGCTTGCTTGCAGCACAAGCACTTGATTGTTCTGTTTTCTCACCAGGGACCAACTTCCTTTCATTTCTTGCAGTCACTTGTGCAAATGCATTGCAGTGTATAGGCTACTGTGTCCGCTGTCTACCCTTTACATATTCAATCGCTTCAAGATGAACAGGGCTGTACTGGAGGCTCGGGTGTTTTCACCTTGAAGGCTACAGTGATGCACTGCTTCTATGAATGGCTTTTATTTATGTACATTGTTAGGTGTTTTTTTTATTTTAAGAGCACAAAGAGGGTCTATCATCTCCATGTGACTGGATCGTGGGTTTACAGTGTGCTGAAGTTATTTGGATATAGAAGCTTGGGTTATTGAAACACTGGAGTCCATTACTGGGGAATTTTGTTTTATTAAAATGTTGGAATTCTACACATAAAATACAATGTTAATAAATCCTAATGCTTACAATATCAAGTAAAAATGCATTTTGATTTAGCTTGTGGTAAACATAAAACTATATACATTTTAAAAAAAACGTATATTTTTTTTTTATTTGTGTATTGCAAACAATTTACGCCTAGCTTACATACTACATAAGTTATGACAAGCTCAATCGAGGCAACACGAAGAAAAAGTGGTCAGACGCATACCATTGTATATAGAAATAGCCAAAATAGCCAAAATATGATTATCATTACATGGACAAAAGTATTGGGACACCTAACCATTACACCAACAGGAATTTAATGACATTGCATTCTAAATACATAAATTAATATGTAGTTGGTTTTCCTGTAACAGCTTCCAGTCTTCTGGGAAGGCTTTCCACAAGATTGGAGTGTTTCTATGGAATTTTTTGCCTAATTATCCAGAAGAGCATTTGTGAGGTCAGACACTAATGTTGGACGAAAAGCCCGGGCTCACAATCTCTGTTCCGGTTCATCCCAAAGATGTTCGATGGGGCTGAGGTCAGGGCTTTGTGCAGCCAGTCAAGTTCTTCCACACCAAACTCATCCAACCATATCTTTCTGGACCTTGCTGTGTGCACTGGGGCACAGGCATGCTGGAATAGAAAAGGGTCTTCCCCCAAACTGTTCCCCCAAAGTTGGAAGCATAGCATTGTCCAAAATGTCTTGGTGTTCTAAAGCATTAATATTTTTCTTCATTGGAAAACCCTTGAAAAACAGCCCCATACCATCACCCCTTCTCCACCAAACTTTACATTAGGCACAATGCAGTCAGACAGGCCACGTTCTCCTGGTATCACGTTTCTCTGTAGGACAATCTGAGGGCAAGTCTGCCATACGGAGAAGTGGGATTCGTCACTCCACGTAACTTGTTTCCCCTCCTCCAGATTCCAGTGGCGATATGCTTTACATTTGGTGATGTGAGGCTTGTATGCAGCTACTTGGCCACGGTAACCCTTTCCATGAAGCTCCTGCCGCACAGTTTTTTGTGCTGATATTAATACTACTGGAAGTTTGGAACTCTTCATCTGTGAAATTTTCAGAATGTTAGTGGTTTTTACACACCATGCACCTCAGCGCTCGCTCTGTGACTTTGTGGTCTTCTGCTTCATGGCTGAGTTGCTGCTGATCCTAAACTCTTCCACGTTCCAATAATCCCACTTACAGTTTAACGTTGAATATTTAGCAGGGATGAAAAACTGAAAGGTTCTCAAGAATTTTGGACTCATCATCAATCATTTTAATGGACATAATCATTCTTGGATCATTAAACTTAAGAGACACTTGAGTCTCCCATGCAGGCCCACCATTAATGTACTTTAATAACCTGTTAGATAAATAAGTCACCTTTAGGAGAAACATAATGCCTCCTATTTTAGGTTGACATTTTGGAGCAGATTGATGCCCTCCTGGCGGCTGATTGGCTACTTATAGTCCCCTCCTCCCTTCTAAACTCTCGTGGAGTCAATGCTGGAGCTGATTGAAGGTGATTGTCCCCTAGTTTATGTTCCCTGTGGTATAAAGAAAGAGGCAAATCCATAAGGAGCTGATCTTTATAATACATAAGAGAGCCTTCATTTGTCTTTATTTAACTCTATTGTAAGCTTTAATAGGGACTGCCACTGTTGCAGTTGTAGAGTACAAGCTTTATTTAATAAAACTTCCCATGCTGCTCCAATGATATACAAGCAAGGTATATTCATCATAGTGTACATTGAACTGTAAACCTTTTTTTTAGTTTGTCCAAACGGAAGAGCAGAAATTGAATATGAATTTTCCAAAATCTTAAATATGATATTATATATAATATTAAATATGAGAATATATCGGAATAAAGATAAGACGTGCATGACTTCTAAAAGCAATCATTTCGGAAAGTAATATAGTCAGCGGGTTGACTTGGAGTGTAATCCAGGCATTTAATCCAAAAAAGTATATAAATAATATGACGTAATAATATAAATAACCACAGTAATACTTTACTATGTATAGTGTTATCTTAATATAGAGATACATGTATACTCCATATTGATACTCCAAACTAGAGGACTGTGATTCACTTTTATTCGACCAATTCAAAGATTTGAGATTGCAGGGTCTTTTTTTTTTTTTTTTTTAACCCCTTAAGGACAATGGGCGGCCCCTAAACCCATTGAAAACAATGCATTTTGAGCCCTTACTTGTACGGGCTTTGTCATTAAGGGGTTGATAAATGTTTGGCCTTGATGCTACTCTACTCAGTCATACCAGTATAATGAAAGTTGTAGAAACACATCAATGTTGGATGTCAGTGGTTGTGGCAATTTTAATATTGATGTAAATTAAATAACGCATTTGCTCAATTATAAGACAAGGTTTTTTCCAGAGCAAATGCTCTGAAAAATACCCCTCGTCTTTATAATCAGACCTCAAATAGGTCCGACTATGAGACTAAGATCCAGATCCCCCGCAGCATTGCAGAGGACCTGGATCATCCTCCCCCTCCCCCCCCACTTACCAGTGCTCCTGAGTCCCTGGCGTGTAGACGTCTACGCGATTCCGTTGCAGCCGGAAGGAGGTGCAGTTAGCAGCGGGGGTTGTCTGCGTCCATCGCGCTGACCTTCCCCGGCTGTCAGAAATCAGATTCTCTCTGACAGTCGGAGGGTGTATGCGCGATGGACGCAGACGATCCCCGCTACTAACCGCGCCTCCTTCTGGCTGCAGCGGAAGTTGTCTACGCAAATCGCGTAGACGTCTACCTGCTGCCTGGACAACACACCGGGAGTCAGAAGCACCGGTAAGTTTTTTTTTTTTGGGGGGGGTGTTAAATGGGGGGCATAAGGCATTTCTGGAGGCAGAGTGCTCTGTGAAATGCCTTTTAACCCCCTTAATGTCACTCTGCCTCCAGAAATGCCTTTTTAACCCTGTATACGCCACTCTGCCTCGTGAAGTGCCTTATACCTCCCTATATGCCACTCTGCCCCATATATGCCCCATATATATGCCTTTTAACCCCCAAATGCCAGAGTGTCATATAGGGGTATAAGACATTTCTGGAGGCAGAGTGGCACATAGGGGCTCATATCATGGGCATAGAGGGTTAAAAGGCATATCATGGGGCACAGTGGCCTATAGGGGGTATAAGGCATTTCTGGGGCAGAGTGGCAAGCCTGGGGGCAGATGTGCATAACTGGGGGGGCAGGTTGGAAAATAAAAGGAAATAAAAACAAAATATTTTTTCTCAATCATAGCTTTTATTAAAAAAAAAATAGTTTACATGAATTAACATTTACTGGTAAAACTTTTTTCCTATAGGGTCGTCTTATATTCAGGCTTTTTCTTTTTTTCCTAAATTAATATTCAGATTTTGGGGGGTGGTCTTATAATCGAGCAAAGGTAGTTTCTTTTAAGCATAACATGTGTAACTTTGTAAGTGTAACATGCACACTGTCTTTTGTTGGCTCTGTTTTGTTACATTATAATAGAAAACCCTTTGAGGACATCTCTTTCCCTTAATGCCGTTAAAGACCTGAAGCTTGTCTGAAAGGAGTGAGTGAGAATGGTACAACAATGTGTAGTGCAGATATGAGATGGTGCAGCATCCAAGAGGTTAAGAACAGCGCCATCTAGAGTTCAATATGAGGGTTACAAACACAATGTTTGGAGAAGGGGCTTCATGCCTCTAAATCTCCACTATCATTACTTTGCCGTTGATAATTATTTTATTACTGATACATACAAAATAGACTTTACTTTGCATGGAAAAAATAAACATACAATTTGGTGAAGTAGGCTGTTTACATTATGTGATTTCTACACTGCTGGGTTTAAATAGCAACGCTTTTTTATATAGTAAACCATAATTTAAATGTAACCATAATCGGTAGCCAAGTTCATTGTTTAACTAGCTGCTGGAGATGTGTCTATGCTTTTGGACACATTTCATCCCAGAAAAATGGCTATTTTTTCCCTGGTTTAGTTTTTTTTTGTTTGTTTTGTTTAATAATGAATGCCCTCATTATTTAATGCACCCAAATGCATGATATTTGTTTTCTGGAGAGAAAGGACTTTCTTTAGATACTTCATTATATAATTCACCCATCATTTACTATGAATAAAAAGTAAATGCTCACACAGGTGAGTAGCGCTCAGATAAAATCATGATTTTTGGGGATGTCATGAAGGATTTAATGTAACCCAAACTTCAAGATGGATTAACGTGGGTTCTTGCATTATTACATATGTTCTATATACTTACTTCTACTTCAGAAATTATTGGTAACGGCAATCATGATGTTAAATGCTATCGTGCAGTGTGCAGATAGTGACAGTGACACTTTGACATCTTGAGATCCTGTACAGGGTCCTGACCCTATATTTCAGGAACACTGGTTTAGGCAAAATACTCTAAAGTCCCTGTTTCTAGGTTTGGTATTGAACATTGGTTCTTTTTCATCTTTATGTATACACACCAACAGCCATGTTTTTTTTTGCAGTTGGAAGCCTGACCATGATCTTTGTAACTAAGCTTGCAATAATTCCTCTGTCGCACTAACATCTGCTCTAAGGATTTGGTGCAACTAATGCCAATTTTAGCAGCAAAACATGAACATGTGTGCCCCAAGGGAGATGAGCGATACTTCCTTGTCTTATGTAAATGTACTGAATTTCCAAGACAGAATTTGTACATAAAACTCCAGTGGCTGCTTAAGGTCATTGGGTACTTGCCTGGAGGGCAAATAGTGCTGCGCAGGAAACGGACCTTCAACAGTATATTAAAGGGACTCTCCAGCCATCATATGCAGCTTGATGCATTGATAGCTGCATGGTCCTTTTAAAGTTTCATGGTGTCCCCTGGCCTTTTAAGTGTGTGCGGGGTTCTGCAGAATCCCCCATATACATTTGCCCTTTTGTCCCTCTAGCTATTTTCCATACAATACATTTCTCTGGCCGAACCCATTTCTATGACCGTAATATGCTAACCGCCAGACAGCTCCAGCGCTAGTTTGGTCAAAGCTTTGGTGGTCTGTTTAGAATCGTGTTTGCATGTGCAGAAAGGCACAGCGTTGATTTAAATGGGAGCGCTTTCCTGCCACTAGTTGTCTGCGTCAAGCAATTTGTGGTAAAAGTCATCAGATGTATAGGAAGAAAGTAGCTGAGTACTTTAATATGCCTTCTCCTTGAGTGGTGCTTTTAGTTAACTGTCCCTTTTATGTATAATGTTTCTCCTTGTTTGTGTCTATTATTTCATATGGAGCATGCGAATGATGCTTTGAAGGCAGCTGTACATGTTTGCCAGCAGCTAAATCTTAGGGTGTTCATTATATTTTAACATCTTGTAAAGTACCGTATGTAATACTGTAATGCCACACGAAAGAATACAAATAATCATAAACTTCCTTTTGTACATTTAATGTTTAAGTTGAATAGAATCTCTCCATTAGAGCTTGCTTATGCATTTAAAAAGTCCAATTTTACTACGGTAACTGTCCTCTAAGTGAACTATGTAATATTTCTTTGAAGTTATTCGTTGTGTTGCTGTTTTACAAAAACACAGGCAATTCTGAGCCATAGACATTCAATACCATTGGCAATCCTTAAACAGGAGTGAGACTTTGGTGACGCGTGGGTACGGTATTTCCTTGAAGATCATGTGATAACACGCATGCTAAGACCATAAAGTAACACACAAACGCTAATACTATATGCTCACACGTACACTCTAACACCTGTATATATACACATTCTCCAACACCGCTGCCACGGTAACACCAGGGCCACATAAAGCGCTGCTGGGTACCTCAGTTTCCAGCTTAGGGTGCCCCTGTCCTTAAAAGGGGTTTATTCACTAAAGGGAGAGTTGACTGTACATTATAAAGGTCCATCATCAGTGAGCTTCAACATGAGAGAGATAAAACCACAATTTTCCGCAAAGCTAAAAGGTAAGCTTTAAGGGAAAGAAAATGAATATCAGCTTAATAGGTCTTCCTAGGGTTAGAAGAGATCTTTTGGGGTTTTTTTGTGTTGATGGTTTCATCATTTATTTTGTTGCATTTGAGGAAAAGTCTCATATATAGTTGATATGTTCTTACCATATACAGACCTTGTTGTTCCATTTGCAAAAAAAAAAGTAATAAAAAGCTAATTTAGTTTATTTACTGAATAAGCTGTACTTTTATTTTAAGCATGATACTTTTATATACACTGCATTTCATGTTCCCAGGGTAACAAAATAATTTAACATTTGTAAAACTACTCTACTCTTCTCTCCATTTGTTTTCACATTTTCTGAGTAAAATACTCTCTTTAAACATTTGTGTCTGCTATTAAATGCAGCAAATTCTTAATAAGTGCTGCTTGTGCCCTTAGAATATGACCAGACATCTTAAGAATATTATTAATTGTTATGATAATATGTTAACAATGGCGAAATACCCTTCTATCTAATGGATTTCCTGCTTTTCCCTGTATTTACATTTTCTTTTCTTTTGGTGTTTAGTATGTTGTAATGCTGCCAAATCATTAAGAATTAAAAAAAATCCTTTTTTTTTATCTTTCCACTAGAATTCAACAGTTTATGAAACTGGACTGCACGTCAGCAGAGAATCAAAACACATCGTCTGCACCAAATATACTTTTAGCTATTGTTGAATCTGATTCAACAGTTGTATATTATAAATTGACTGATGGATTTGTAATACCAGAGCCACCAGATTTTGAGGATGACGTGGCCAATAAGAGGTGGAAGAAGAAGAAAATGAGACTTTTGAGGTAGCCAAAACTTTCCTTGTGGAGGTATGGTGCATCATATTAGACAAAGACACACTTTCTGGTTGATGATCTAATCTTTACTAGAAGGGATGACCCAACACATCAACAAATCCTAGACAGTGGTGCAATTATAAAATCAATACCTTCCTTTCAATGGTGCAACTTTAGAGGACAAGCCTTCATTGTATAGATGTCCCAAACTTATGGTTCTGGTTCTGTTTCCAGGGATTGTACCATAAGAGTACCTATGGTAAACCTTTCATTGCCTACAAGCGCTTTGTTGTATGAGCAACCAACCGTATACTAGATAACTTTGTGTTTCAATAAGCTTTTTTTATGGCATAATGAAACAATAAAATAAATTCATAGCAAAGTATATTAACTATAGAAGCCTTGAAATAAGTTATTGCCTTCTTTTGTACAAAATGGCTACCTAGTATTTTTATTTTTCATATAGACCTGAAAATGATATGGACGAGCTGGAGTTTGTGTTTGCTTTATTTTGGATGCCATATTCATTTTGCGACATATTTACTCATTTTTAAAAAAAATAGGTGAAAAGGCAAGGGGCTTCATGAACATTGGGCCATATCACATGAGTGGCATGTCTCAGAAGCCAAGCAATATCCATTTGGAAAACCAACTGTAATAGAGAGATAAATGTAAATGTTATATTAATCCAAAATAGGAGGGGACACCTAAAGTCAAAAAGCAGCATTGTACAAATTATCAAAAAGATATATTAAAAAAAAAAAAAATTATTCCCCTGGAAACATGGGCATTCCTCGTGCTTGAAACCTTTAACATAGGCTTCTTCTTCTTCTGACTCTCTATTAAAAATGCTTCTTTGCTTTTCCAGAGCTAACTGTTTCAATTTTTAACTGTTTTCTCATTCCTTGTGTCTCCCCACTTTAACTGTTTCAAAATATTACCATTTGTATTCCTAGAGAAAGTTTTCTCTCTATCTTTTATCTACTAGAATCTTGAAGTTTTTGACAAGTGGGAGACCATAAGTAGAATAGTTTATTTCATAAACATTAATGAACCATATCTCTAAAAGTAAATATATTAATCATTTCTGCTGGGAATCTATGCTGTTGATTATATACGCATATTACGCATCAAGTATTACACTTGGAATGGATTTCTATACCCACTAAAAATGATTGCACCTTCACATTATGTAAATGCTAACATTCCAGGCCAGTTCTGACATGGACGAAGAACAGCTGCTACTGACTGAATGTTTTACCACATAACTTCAGGGCTCTCTTTAATGCCGTTGGGGCCCTGGCAGAACCTGTGCTCCAAGGCCGCTACTTCACAAAGTCTTCGAAAACTGATTTAAAGCTTTGATGTAGACTTAAGGCATTGTGATAATTTTGGAGTAACTAGAGCAGTAATCATTCGTCTCCCCCGCATCACAACAAATATTCCCAGCGCCGCTGATACTCTTGTCCCAAATCCTTCTCAGGAATAATTTTTGAGTTGTCAAATTTTGTTCACACCTAATAGTTGGGGAAAAAGCAGGCGTTGTTTCCATCAGAAATGTAGGACTGTGCCAAGGAAGTGTCCCCAGCCACACCCTCAGGGGCTACTAGCCTTCGTAGTGAGTGCCAGGATATGATGCCATATCCCAGGGCTGTGACTATGAAGGATGTGTGGTTTCTGGCACCAGCTTGTTATGGATGCTGTTCCAGCCAGGTGCAGTCCTTTGGTGTAAATGGGAAGTATTGGGTAGATCAGACCAGACCCAATAGGGCGATCTGTCTCTATTTTGGTCCTGAGATCTAGTCGACCTTGGTCAGAGTAGGCCTCTGGTTGCCATAGAATCTAAAAAATTTCACGTTATATATTTTAACCTTTAAAATAACAGTTGTGCTAATGTTTATATTCTGGACATACTAAAGAGTGCAATTAATGTTTCTTCTAAATAGAACCGCACAGAGTGCTGTTAGATAAATTTACAATGTAATAGACGATCATATATCAAATGTCAAATATCTGACGTATAAAAAATGACTGCATAAAAAGTTTTAAGTAGGATACATTATAGTGCAAAATTCTTAATCACATTATATTTATAGACATACCACTATTACAAATGGGGAAAATACAAAATTAGCAATAACATAATTGACAATATGCCAAGCTGGCAATAACATTGCCGTATTTCAAGACATACTGGTACAGCAGGAGAAAAAGCCTCCTGCTCTTGCAAGCTTACAGTCTATTAGGAGGCTGAGATTGTGTGTGGCTGTTTGGGTGAAGATATATTGAAGGTCATACGGAGAAGTCTCCAAAAGTGTCATGAGGATCTGGAAGGTAGAGGAAACAGTTGGAATACAGTTATGGGTGTCAGGTTGGGGGGAGCGGTGCGTAACTGCAGGTGCCACCACACAATGTCCAGCAACGAGGGAACACGGGCAAATCCAAGAGAGTAGTCACGGTCCAGAGGTCAAGCCAGGTAGCAGACAGCAGTATCGAGTAACAAAGCCAAAGGTCAAAATCCAAGTCGGTATCAAGCAGTTAGGTAGCAATAGACAGTACTCAGCTTAACTAAGAAGCACTGGGAGAAAAGGTCTGTGGGGTTTATATAGGAGCAGTTATTGAGTAGTCCACCCCCTATCACCTGATCCCCAGATACACCTAAGAGGAGGGGGACATGGAAGTCTCCACCTCCTCCCCTTCCCTCTGGTGTCCTACCAAGAGGGTGGCCACACCCTCTGGGGCTAAGCCACGTCCCCTCCTCGTCGGGAGCGTGGGTGCGTCACCCACAGACCGGGACGTACCAGGTACGTCATCGATGATGCACGTGATGGCTTTGAAGCAAATCACGAGCAGGGAATTAAACTATTTAAATAAAACTGCGGTCTTCAAGGGAAGACGCAGTACGAGAACGCCGGTACGGAAGGGGTTAAAGAATATTTAAATATTAGAGAGTCTGACAAAACAATGTAGAAAATATCAGAGATTTATGGGTGCTACTTTAGCGTGTGGTCTACTTGAACTTTATCATAAAAAAAAAAACAAATATTGCATATTTAATTTTATCATTTATATTTTATGACATATGAATAAAATATATTTACTTTTCAATCCTTTAAACAATATATACACCGTATGTCCTTCAGACATACCAAAAACAAATTTTCTGCATCCTTTCTTAGCACTTTACAGCAAATGTCATCTAGATGTGATTGAAACAGCTCATTGGGAACCCCTCTCATTTTCCTCGAAAGGCGTACTTTGGCATCCAACCATGACCACTCAATCACTTGCGTGTTTATTCCTGTCACAGGATCCACATCATTTTCTTGATGGTTCACTGTAAAATGACTGTAACCGATGGCATTAAGATTTCCATATGCGGGTCATTCCTCGGAATGAATCTCTGAACCTGATTCGCATTCACATTGAAAGATTGGTATAAGAGTGTTTCTCTTGTCACGCCTTTGCACATAAAAATCAGAGCCTTGGTTCACGCCAAAAACCCAAGGCCCATCAATTCTACGTTTATGGTTCCTGTTGTTTTTCTTTAAAATCTGCATCACTATCTTCAACGTCTGTGCCAGCCATCTTACTTCGTGTACTCTGATAAACGATGGCCCAGCGCACCTGTCCGTACATATTCCAGTTACATTACTAGACTTTCCTGTAAGAGTCACTGTTGTGTCATGGGTATTTCCATTACACCAAAAAAGAACACCCGTTCTAAAGTTTCACGCAAACTCAGGTTCCATTGTATTTCCATATAATGGAAAAATGTGTATCTTTTTCAAACAGATCATGAAGTTTTGCCCCCTTTATGACAACATCAAAGTACATGCCTGTATCCCCACCCCCCACTTTGTCACGTTTTCTTTTTTCTTGCGTATCACTGCCACATCGATGACAAGGCTCTGCAATTTGTGGAGCATCCAGAAGATTGTATTCACGTACATCTGTGCAGATGATATTATATACATATTTTAACCACATTATAGCAGGGTTATACTGTTATGCTGAACTTGTTACTGGTACTTGTGCTAGACAGGATGCACGGCAGGTTAGCGGTAGACTCCACGCTAATGTAGCACCGAATTATGATATAATATATATATTATAACGATGTAAAACTTTTTGGGAATGAAAAACTCTGCAGACCAGTATAAGAAAAAGTGTGGCAGGAACGTTAAAATGAATTAAACTAGTTTAGATTTCTAGGTAAATCCTTCATTGCTTTTGTATAGCTTTTTCTTCTGTAGACAAGAGAACTGCCACCTCTCCTATGTTCTTATTTAAATCATGAACTAGGGTTCTGCTTAGTTGAATGGCCGTATTCAGGCCCAGACTAGCCATCTGGCACAGCTGGCAAGTGCATAAAAACTTGGCCATCTTTCGTATGAGCCATAAGAATGGCTGTAACAACAGCAATACACTTAAATGAACTGAAATTAAGAACCTCGGTTTATGAATTACTATATCGTAGGCTTATCATATTCTCCTCGATCACCAAAGTTAAAGGAAGCCTAAAAAAATGAATGCACCTAGCAGAAACCACACATGTAGTGCTAACCTGCAACTGAATTTACACAGAATCACCATGTCGGAATGAACTTGGCGGTAAAATAACCATCCGGCATTGGTGATTGCATGACCCAGTGTATTTTGAGTGTTCATCAAACTCTTGTAAATTATTTTATTGTGATTGCATTAATATATATAGTTAAATAATGTTTTTTGTTTGTTTGTTTAAATGTACAGACTATCGGCCACATGGTCTTATATGCCGTCAAATGTTATGTTTCTATAAATAAGAACAAAGGTACATCAATGGCCAGAATTTGTGACTACATTTAAAAAGTAAACATAAACATCACTGGCTTCATGCTTTCCCTGAGGACATGGTTTGTAATTAAGACCACAGGAAGCGCAGGATATTAGAGACAATTAAAGCCATACAGTACTGATAACATAGTAACGACTTGCAACAGGAGGACATTAAGGACAAATAAAGCCACACAGGGCTGGTAACATAGTAACAATTATCAATTATATTTAGCAATTCTGCAGGCAGCTGCTGGATAATGACAAATGAAGTTACAGGTTTCAAAGAAATTTGTTTCCGCCACGCAATCCAGACAAGTCAGTCACTGTTTCGGAGGATGATGTTGTTTTTTTCTAGATTTTTGGTTATATTAAGATTAAGTCAGGTTGCATTTGATTTTCTTTCTAGGTCTGTAAAACAAAAGTTTAGGAATTTCAGAAAAGGCTACAATTTTTAATGTTCCACTTAGACAACACATTAATTGCAGTCCTTAATGTGTAAAGCTAACAAACCTTAGCGGGATGTCATTTTATTCTTTGCCCTTTAGGTTTTATTGTATAAACAACACAGAAAGAAGCATTTTCTGTTTCTATGGCAAGAACCTATCGCGTCCTGTCTTTACATCACATGACAAATGTCCCAGGCAAATATATGAATGAGGGCACATTTAATCGGTTACAGAATTGTTTCTAGTAAGGGTTTGGGTATAATAGTACTAGGGGTGATGTTTCTAGTTAGTATTTATTGATTTATATTGTACAATTGCAAACAGGACATAACAATTAGAACTTCACATAACAATTTGGAGTTAATGAAACAAATGGTTATGAGGTCTCTATTAAAATGAGCTTATAATATGAAATTTAGCTATACAATTCCAAATTTCAGTAGATGGAACTGCACCTTTAATTTATTTTGTATAGCTGTTTCCAAAGCTATTGCATTACCCTATTACAGACTTTTTGAGTATATTTATTTTGAATGTAACAAAACTGATTTCAATGTGGACCGCTCCCTGTACAACAGCTAGACATTGGCTGCCCTCTAGTGTTCTGCTGAAAATGCGATAATATTGCCGATTTATAAAAAAAAGTGAAACCGCAAAGAGGTTGGAGGGTGAGCTTAAAGATGATATATTAATGGTACTGTACATTTTTACATACCGTTTGTTTCCAGTCCATATTATTATGCAATGACACCACGTATGAATTGTTTTAACCATTTGAAGGATGATGGTATTATAAATGAATTCATATTATTAATATAAGTTCCTTTAATAGACATCTCCTGGTGCCATCTCTACAGCCAGTCATTCATAGTTTTCCTCGGCTTGATGCATAAACGCATGATGCTCCTTGAGAGCACTGTCCCATATTCCAAAAGGTTTGGATGCTCGATGGTGAGAGCACTAATAATCCGCTTGATTATTTTGCTCCGCTTGATTATTTTGCTCCGCTTGATTATTTTGCTCCGCTTGATTATTTTTTGCACAGCTTATTGGCTGGTATAACTTAATAAACATTTAGGTTTGTGAAGCCAAGGCATTTGAATTCTTGTCAGTGTGTACAGACCATTCTGTTACAGGATGTACTTTTGGGGATCAACCTTCACACCTCCTGGAAGAATAATAAATTCCAAAAAAAAACTCCCTTATTTCTGTGCGCTTGTCCAGCTTGGAGGAAAGGAGACAGAAGATATAATAAAATATTATGAACATTTTATATAGCATATTCAGTCTGTTTCACAGGTTTCTGTGCTGTCAGTCAGCGAATCCACAAACCAGCATAATGCATTACAAAAGGAGTGTGTGCAATTACACGTGAATGCACACAATCCCCCTTTGCTGACAGATCAAGTTTATTTATTGAAGCCATGACGTCAGGAGGTATGTGGGAGACTAGTACTATAACATTTTTTCTCGTTGATATGAACTTCAGAGATAATGAAATTATTCACATTACATGCCCATGAAAAATGACAAAGCAAGTTAATTGCTTGAGTGTTTTCCAGATTTGTTGTTTTTTTTTAAGGGGACAGTGACACATAAAAAAAATTGCTAAGCAAAGCTTGAAGTGGCTCATTCTACAGATGCCCTAACATCTTTAGTTTTTCAAATTCCTACCCATCAACAGGTTACGGATAGAGGGAAACTTGAGCCTCCAGGAATTTTGACCCTATGCAATCAAATGTCTATCAACTGGTACATGTTTTATGCTTTATAGATTTTGTGCCAAGGAATTGTGCCGGACACACACCAGGACAGGCTCTGCCACACCGAGAGCCAAACACACGCACCAGAACAGGCTCTGCCACCCCGGCAGCCAAACACACGCACCAGGACAGGCTCTGGCACACCGACAGCCAAAGACACACACCAGGACAAGCTCTGCCACCCCAGCAGCCAAACACACACACACACCAGGACAGGCTGTGCCACGCCGACAGCCAAATACATACACCAGGACAGGCTCAGCAAAACCGACACCCAGACACACACCAGGACAGGCTCTGCCACACCAATAGCCAAACACACACACACACCAGGACAGGCTCTGCCACACCGACAGCCAAACACACACACCAGGACAGGCTCTGCCACACCAACAGCCAAACACACACCAGGACAGGCTCTGCCACATCGACAGCCAAACACACACACCAGGACAGGCTCTGCCACACCAATGGCCAAGCACACACACCAGGACAGGCTCTGCCACACTGACAGCCAAACACACACACACCAGGACAGGCTCTGCAAAACCGACACCCAGGCACACACCAGGACAGGCTCTGCCACACCAATAGTCAAACACACACACCAGGACAGGCTGTGCCACACTGACACCCAGGCACACACCAGGACAGGCTCTGCCACACCGACAGCCAAACACACATGCACCAGGACAGGTTCTGCCACACCGACAGCTAAAACGCACACACCAGGACAGGCTCTGCCACACCGACATACAAACACACACACACCAGGACAGGCTTTGCCACCCCAACAGCCAAACATACACACCAAGACAGGCTCTGCGACACCAACAGCCACACACATATACCAGGACAGGCTCTGCCACACCGACAGCCAAACACACGCACCAGAGGAGAGTCTAGGCTTGCTCCAAAAAATATATATACCGTATTTGTACAGCTGTCATTAGTCAGGAATTAAAGGCTTTAAACCAGGTAGAAATTAAAATAATACACTTACCTTTAGGAAAGGATGCAGTGCTATATCCTCTCTGTGGTCCAGTTTCGGCATCACTGATTGGTTACTGAAGGCAGCCTATCAATGGCAGGAAAGCACTCCCTTGGAAATCATTAGACCTCATGCTGAGGCAGCGCTGGAGTTCACTGGTGGTAACTACACCACGTGGGTATAGAGAAAAATCATTATGAGTAATAGATTCACGCTTGTCACATCTTATTCTCATCCATACTAATTGGTCATGCAATTCCATGCCAGTTTTATACGTTGCTTATAGGAGGAACTGACCAAACAAAGCACATTACAAAATTAAAAGTGTGCCAAGATAGGCATACGTGTTTCCAGCAGCTACATGTCAGAGCAAGACTACAAATAATTTGACAATTACAACATACACTGTTTATTCCAATTAAATAATTCCTGGTTTGGGGTTTATTTGTTGAAAGGGAATTTCCTCCATTTTTAAGTGACGTTATCAGAATAAAACTACGATTTTACAAACATTCTGCTGTTTTATTTTTATGACAGCTCTAGTTATTGCATAACATAATGTTTTCAAGCAGCTGCATGCTCTTCATTTGTATGTGTTCTAGCTCTTTCACCTTAGCCCAATTCATTAGACACACTCTGGCTCCTTATCCTGCAGCCTTATGATAAACAATAGAATGGTTCTGTCTTAAAAACCCAGCCAGACACCCTGATTAATGAAAGTTTATGGAGGATCATACTACAATCGCAGTGCCATAAAGAATTAACCCAAAATATCACTACTGGCAACAACCAGATCTGCAGATAAAGGAAATTTATTGGAACAGAATGAGATAAAACCAGATTTTTGTGAATGCTAACCTACATTACTGGATAAAACACTGTATTTTATGCTCATGGGGAAATATACTTTTTATGTGGCTTTTAAACTAGTGAACTGTAATAGGGTGCTAGTGAGGTGAAACGTCTCATCTCAGTGCATTAAAAGGACAGGTCAAGTCAATTATATTTTACATGACTGTACTTTTATACTAAATATTTAAGTTACGTGTGTGTTAACTGAGTATGCCTATAGAAAATGTATACTGTAGGTATCAGGGCTGGACTGGCAATCACTAGGTGGCCCAGGCACTTGAGGTGATGTAGGTGCGGCTGACAGCTGGGTATGAGCGGCCCCACACTACATACATTATACCCACATAGTGTGTGGCAGGGTATATCCAGCCGCTGGCTGCACGTTGCTGCCGTTGGGTGACTATTGGATGTCGATGGCCCAGTGTGCCAGATGGCCAGTCCAGGCCTGGCAGATATCTATTAAGATCGGAGCAGTAAAACATTTGTTTATATACGTTCCATGCTAAAAGAGCCATCTAATCACCATCTCTGCCACCCCTTGCTCGCTATTATTATTATTTATTTATTCAGCTCTAACATATTACGCAGAGCTGTACAATTTAAAGCTAAGGTATGCAGTCACCCCCCCCCCTTTCAGTGTGCCATTGGCAGGGCCATGTCCCAACAGAGTTCAAGTCTGATCTCTGGTGCTGGTGGAGAATGCATATGCTAAATAGACAATAAACACTGCTAGATTCACTGAAAGAAACGCTTATAGCTGGATGAGTCAGTGTTGCCCTGAACCCAACACCTGGCTTGGACTGGCTTTTAAAGCAAGCTCAAATGACTCATGTCTGGGCTTTTGGTTCCAGTGTCCAAGGCCTTTCAATCCGTTGCTGGTTACTCCGACTCAGCCTGTGCACTGCTTGGAGTCACGCTTGGCTTGAGCTGCCCATGGGCCATTTTGGCCACCTCTAGTTTCACAGAATTCTGAAAAAAACTATGCATTATGAAAGCCAACCCTGAAGAGCATTGGTTGATAAGACTCTTTGGGGCCCCTAGGCTTGTGCACACACAAAATAAATCCCCTTACAGATCAGGTGGGTGGGTTTTCTCCTGCTGCCACATGGTAGGACCTGCTGTGCTTGTACTATGGGCAAAAGGTCACCCCTGGCTACAGTAAACCCTCACAGTGTGGCTACTACTATGTGACCAGTGGCACTCCAGCTGTCAGATTATCCACACCTCATGTCTCTGATGGATACTGCTGAGTGTCCCCCCAAATTCATCTAACTTTATTTTATAGACTCCCAGTTTAGTAGATAGATCTTTACTTTTTCACACAGTGAATCCTGACCCACCCTCAGTTTATTTAATAAGTTCTCGCTGTATGCTTAGCACAGCAGTCTTGCAGACTTTAACTCTTTCCCTGTGAAATCCCTTCTCCACTTTAACTCTTTCCCTGTGAAATCCCTTCTTCCTCACTGGCATACCCGGGAAGGGTTTTTGCCCTAATCTCAGGGTACAAGGGCAGATTCTCAGGGTCATACAGTCTGGAGTTGACTCCTTTCTATTCTACACTGCCAAGATTATATCTAAGACTCCTAGTTAGTGCTTTTGATACCAGTATGTTATGGTTGATATCCCTGCTTAAATGCACTCAATTAAGTGTATCTTTACATAATGACAAGTCAAGTTTCCATGAGAATTTGTGTAACACAATTGGGCGAGTCACTACATAGAATCGTCATGATGGACTATTAAAGGGTTAATTTTTCAAGCGCCTCAGGGTCACCTTATGTAGTAAGTTTCCAGGTATGCTCACTGGTTACCCAAATCTGCTTAACACAGCCATCTACCTGCTTTCCCTAAAGGCAGATGTTATCGTTGCTTTATGTCGCTGCTTAACTTTAGCTGTAAACCAGAGCTGCAGATCTCCAGCTCTCAGGGTTAAGAAGCTTGTGTCACAGCTGTGTTTCTGCCTTGCATTAGGAAGGCCTGCTAGAAAGACTGTCTAAATGAGTAGCTGTCTCTCCCTTACCCCTCCCATTCCCTCCCTGTCTCCCCCCTTCTCACCCCCCCTTCTCCTAATCTTTTTTTTTTTTTTTTTTCCCTCCTCTCTCTCTCTCCTGTCTCTGCTTTTTCCTGCTGAGCGGCTGCAAAAGGAGCTTTTACACTTGTGTTGCCCTAAACGTCTGTTCATCCCAACGTCACGGCTTCCCTTTTATATTCCACCTCCCGGCGCTGCCTTTGGGAGTAAAAAGCCTCTAACATTAAACATAGCAGCATCGCTGAAAGGTAGGGGAGGCAACGCTATTGTCACTGTCAGTGCTGGTGTTGGGGTAAAGGGGCTTCCAATTGTGGTGATTTCAATTGCGGTGATTTCAATTGTACGCTGTTTCTATTTAACGTGGCTTCTGGAATACATGTATATAAGGCCTGCAGACAGACAGACAGACAGACTGGCTTCCTTAGATTTCCTCGCTGTGTCTATTTATAGCCCTCTGCTAATCAGTATTTTTGTAAACTGAATATATCGCCCAGATGCATAAACCCCATCATCACCTTAAGTGTCAACGTTTCTTACCTTGTCGTCTGTGCCTCTGATTGATGAATATGAAATAGCTGCTGTTACGTTGTGTTGGCACTTTGAGAAATATGTTACGAAATCTTGCGTTTGTTATTATTATTTTTTTACACACCCCAAGTTTGTCGTTACTATTGTATCTTTAACCATGGGTTTTATTTTTGCATTGTTTAAAAATAAATAAAATATATATATTAAAAAAATCATTTGCAACTTCCGATTAGAAAGCTTCCAGATTAATTGATTATTAACCTAATTAAGAACAGCCTTTTGTTCTTGCTTTGCTATAATTGTTTTGGACGCTATGGCAAATCAGACGTTACTTTTTTCATAGTAAGATGTCTGGGAACAAATAACTGAATTAATGGATTTTATGACGGCTCCAATATAAAGTTATCGCATGTTTACTGGACAGGCTATGGTATGGACCCTGGTTTATGACTTTTCCTGATATCTTAGATTATAACCTCCAATTTATTTGCATGCTATAAGGGCTCCCGTCATCTGTGAAACCATTTATATTAATGCTGGAATTTCCTGTAGAAGATATAAATACTGTGTGTCTGCCAGACAAACTATTTAAATAAGTCTCAGTTGGCTCTATTACTTATATCAAGACTAATTTAAAATGTGACAATTGATTTTTGGTTTTTAGGTTTTCTGGGTAACTTGCTATGAACGGTGATAGAATGAAACTAGGAAATCTCAAAAAAATGTGTGTTTCTGGGTAAAGTAAACAGTATTAATGTAGAGTTGTCACTATTGTTTTGGAATTCTGTATTTGCAAATAGATGTGTGTATATATATATATATATATATTTTTAATTATAGGTTTGTCAGGCAATACGTGATGATCTTTAAATTATTCCCTGCAAGTGGACTTTGGTTGTCTTTGTGTGTGGGACGTGAATGATGGCAGGAGGGATTATACAGAAGGAGCAGAAGAAGAGTATAGACTAAACATGTAGCCTGCTTCGGTACATAATAGCATGATATAAACTCAAGTGCTCTCCTACGCACTGTTACATTGTAGGAGGGTTAAGTTCCCCAATCGTGTGTCTTGTTAGCTGTCAGATTAAAACTCCTGCGTATATATCTGGGTCACAGAGCAATTTTCTTGCCTGTTTTAAGGCCTCAAAACACCATCATTACTAGTGTTGGGAATTTGTTTCTCCAGGGACTAATATCCACTCCATGTTATTTCTACTGGGAAGATGTTTCAGAATAGAAGTCTTTCTCTTCTATTTTAGTCCTACCAGTTTCATATCATAGCCTCTTGACTGATGAAGCACAAGAGATAATGTTTCTTTTTTCAATCTAATTGTCTGCGTAATTTGAAGCATTCTCCTTCTACGCTGCATTACGGTACATATCATGGACATATAACATATCGTCATTACATAATGACAATAAAATCGACTTCCTTGGTGCTTTGTTCTTTGAAATGAAAATAGACACATTTTGTTTACAGACTACATGTCTGCAAATCACTTGTGGCACCATTCAAAATATGGCAGACATTGTTGCAGATGAGTGGAGAAGACAGTTGTAACTTTTGGGTGTTGCCAGGAAAGTTGTCTTTTCATCTCCTGTACTTCACTATACGTTACAAAAGCCCAACTTCATTCAGCTTCTGCTGCAGAAAGAGCTTGGCTGGCCCTGTATAATGTATACTGATCAGCCATAACATTATGATCCCACTTTTGCCCCCAGAAAACAGACTCCACTAGATTCTTTATGTCCTGTAGGTTGCGAGGTGGGGCCTCCATGGATGCATCCTGGTGCCATGTGTTCTCCAGGTAAACAACGCACACGCACCCCGCCATCCACGTGATGTAAAAGAAAATGTGATTCATCAGATCAGGCTACCTTTTCCCATTGCTCAGTGGTCTAGTTCTAATGCTCATGTGCTCATTGAAGGCACTTTCAGCAGTGGACAGAGGTCAGCATGGGCACCCTGACTGGTCTGCAGACTCATACGCAACAAATTACAATGCACTGTGTGTTCTGACATCAGAACCGGCATCAACTGTTTCAGAAACTTGAGCTACAGAAGCTCATCTGCTGGATTTGAATACACGGGCCAGCCTTCGCCCCCCCCACATGGATCAATGAGCCTTGGCCGCCCATGACCCTGTCACCGATTCACCGCTTTTCCTTCCTTGGACCACTTTTGATAGGTACTGACCACTGCGGCCCGGGAACATCCCACAAAAGCTGCAGTTTTGGAGATGCTCTGACACAGTTGTCTAGGCATCACGATTTTGCCCTTGTCAAAGTCGCTCAGATGCTTACGCTTGCCCATTTTTCCTGCTTCTAACAGATCAATTTTGAGATGTTCATTTGCTGTCTAATGTATTCCACCAACTGACAGGTGCCACCATAACAAGATTACCAGTGTTATTCACTTCACCTGTCAGTGGTCATAATCTTATGGCTGAATGGTGATTGGTTAAATCAGGAGACTTTTCTGAATTATGTGTTATAGAGGGACAGTTCACCCCAGCCCTCCTTACTGGGTGAACTTGCTTGTGTTGGCCCTTCATAATAAATAATGAAGCCCTGCATGCTTGAGATTATTATCCTGTTGTACTACATTATTAATTTAGTAGCATCTTTCATATGTTCTAAAGCTAAACAAAATTGTACTAATGTTTAGATCCATCTTCTCTAGAGATCTCGATTACATTTAGCAGGTTTTTCACTGGAAGTAACAAGTTCAAGGTGGAATCATCAAGGACATGACTTGGCTGTCTTTGAGCAACTTGCTCAGTTCCTGTTCAGTGGTTCATCTTGAGTGCACATGAGCTGCCCCTATTATGTTACTTGGTAGACAACATGATGTTTGGTGGGCAGAACCCAGAGGGAATCTTAAAACGTTATATTTCTTTATAGGTGAAAATTGAATTCCAAACTACATTTATCCTCGAACTGTGAATAATATTATTTAATTTAGAGGATACTAACAGAGAAAAGGGACTTACTGATTAGTGAACTTTGAACGGAATGTTCAAAAGGTCACGAGAACTAGTATGAGTCCGTATCACAAGAGTTTTTTTAAAAGCTCTAAGTTTTACCCTAAAGGCAAGTAGGTAATTTTGAAACCTTCACTTAACATTGTGTGTTAATCCCCCAGTTTAGCAGCAACTAAAGAAATGGAAAATGTGCTGAAAACATGAGTGTTTGTCAGTTCACCATTTACCAAGGAGCTCCTGGCTTTCGCTAGCTGATGAGGATTTAGTTCCTGTGGGCTAATTTCATGAGCACCGTGGGCAGAAACGCAACATACTTCTGTTGTGTGGCACTTGCAAGGTTCTGAGGTACTGAGGCACCCTGGTGTGTTTATTGTGTGAGGAGGACCAAGCAAGGACCTTTGGAAAGTAGCTTGAGATGAAACTATTAATTTCAGAACTATTCTTGAGATACCTCGGCCACATGTAAAAATACCCACAATTACACCTGATTATACTGTATATGATGCTAGGCCAATTTCATTACCAGTTGACAGTGATATTTATTGGCTTTGGCCAGCCATGCCAAAAACGGTTGCTCCAAGGTAGCTATTCTGCCTCATACTGGGGGACAGATCACCCTATTGGGCAATCAGGCTCCCTGACGCAATGCTGCTCAATGGGCCAGTTACAAGAGAGATCACTGATCTGCCCAACAAGCCCATTTATGGAGAATTGATCTTAGTCTCCAGAGTATGCTGTACCGGCATCGCGTGTCCTTTTGAGGTGCTCATGTTCTGAAGCTCAGTGTAGAGGATGGCCTCCATGAAGGTAGTTTTCTGGGGATGACTAGGACAGTGCCCAACCATACTAGAACTCTGCCTGGAGCCTGTATTGGCTATAGTACACTGAACCTTTAAAATAAATGTAAAGCACTTTTTCCCTGTTTCTTGGTAAGGGAAACCTCTTCTTGTGTGGTATCTTATCACCTTCTCATATTGTGGTAACAGCTTCTAGTATTTTGATGTGTGAAGCTGTTTCTGTTCCTGTCTATATTTATACCAGCACGTGCTGTCTACATCAGTACTTTTTGCTGCACAATGACCTAGTACTTAAATCAATAGAGATAATGGAATCGCTAACAAAAGCAACATGAACTCATTCACACATACTGTAGTTTTGGAACAGCTTGTCCCTGGTGCGGTAATGTTTAGTTTTCATGCATGTTCACTTGATATTTATTGCTGAAATGCATATATACATGGGAAGGCTTTCAACAATATTTTTTGGAGTGTTTCGGTGGGAATTTTTGCCAGTAGAGCATTTGTGAGGTCAGGCACTGGTGTTTGATGAGAAGGCCTAGCTTGCAATCTCCATTCCAGTTCATCCCAAAGGTGTTTGATGGGGTTGAGGTCAGGGCTCTGTGTGGGCCAGTCAAGTTCTTCCAAACCAAACGCATCCAACCATGTCTTCATGGACCTGCTTTGATCACTGTGAAGCAGTCATGCTGGAATAGAAAAGGGCCTTTCCCAAACTGTCCCCACAAAGTCAGAAACATAGCATTGTTTTACACTATCTCAGTGGAGTGGCAGATAGGTTACATTTGCTCAATCTATTTGATGTATATGCTTATGTGAATTCCCCTCCCCCGAATATTCATATTGTATTAACATATTGTTTGTATAGCAGATTTATCTAATGACTTCTAGAGTGACCATTCAGGGAAATAGTTGCTATAGGGCTCCCCCTGACTGCCAACACCTAGATAGGAAGATGGGTTTAAGGTCAGATTTACAACAAATAGAACTTTGTATAGATTATGGACATGGAATACATGGAGTGTGCACGATTTTACAGGGTGTGACCAGTGTGACTTTTTTTTTGTTTATATTAATCCGTTTCTCTCAATCTCATTGACTTAATATAGATTGTGTTAACTTGGGTAGTAAGTGCATTGCATACATATTACCCTGCCAGCTCCTTATAGGAGGTATAAAAATGAATTAGTCGAAGGAATCGAACATACACAGACAGACACACACACAGTCATGGCACTAACGTAGCCAGACACACACTCACACACACAAAGTCATGGCAAAAAAAATAATTCTGAGAACCCCATAATGTCTCCATGACATCTTAAGGGGTATCTGCTAGTTCCTAGATCCTTGAGGTCTATCATTATGAAACTTCAACTCCAGTAAGTTACCCCTGAAAAAGAGCTGACTTGGGTCTACATAATACACTGCTGAATTGATGATGACCTTCTGTGCATTCTGCAATACCACCTTGGTCCTAACCTTGCCACGCTAAGCTCTCCATAATGCTTAGTAAAGGGATCTGGATTATTCAACTTCACTGAAAACTCTCGATCTGGTAAATACACATTGTAGAGCTGAGGTCATCCCCCAAGAGCTTCTGTATACGAGTGGACACCCATACAAATTTCATACATCTACATAACGTTAAACGTGTTTTGGTTGCTCTATAGAACCATATGACTAGAAGTAACTCTTCTGCCACTTCTCTTCCAAGCTGTCAGTGCTTTATGCCCCCCGTGCGCAGGGCATATTTGAAATATAGACTAACATTGCATGTACTCCGTCCACAGGTTGTATATGGTGCTTTAAATGTACAGGAATTGACCGGCTCTTAAAATGAAAAATGTTTCTGATTATAAGAGGGTTGTTTAACGTCTCTATACGCTGGACTAAATTATTCATTGATATTGAGTTGTGTGTGGAGTTAACTGCTGGGCGCAGATGCCGTTCTTGAAATGTAGGTCAGAAAATTCAGCTCGGTTAATATTTGTCCGTTGTTGAATTGTTTTAATGGATTGTTCAACAGCAAGACGTTAAGATAGAAAAAAACATGGCTTTTGTTTTGTCAAAGCAAAAGCTGTTTTCTAAATTGACTTAAATAGTGTGGGATTATTTTGCTAATATCATTTTAGAGGATAATTGTTAATTGCGTATTACTGAGCAGGATTAAGAATGTCTTCATTAAATCACAGCGTGAATGACAAACAGCTAATATTGTGATTAATCTGGATGTTGTATAGTTAACAGAAGTAATGATATGCTTTATACAAATGCAAAATCTATATTTTCATAAAAGTGGCAGGGTGGCCACATTTTAGTTTTTCGGACTCGGGCACAGGGGATGTGACTTCAATGGACGTGGTTTTAGTGATTTCCGTTTTGCTTTACAAGTACGTGGGTTATTGGCACATTGCATACATTTTAACTTGTTAAATTTTTGCAAAAATATTATTTAAATAACCATAGTCAGGGGTGAAAAAATATAGAGTTGATGACAGATGCACTAAAGGTCAAGGAAAAGATTTGTCCACAAAGTTTTAGATAAAAAGTCACAAGTCATGCACGGCAGTAAAATGAGCTGCGTCTCGCTGGTTTTTTGTGTTTTTCTGGTCCTTGGACGATACAGATAAGTCTAGTGTATGTTTTTACATATGCTGTATACTTTTGAGCATCATATCCATCATGCTAGGGATGTAGGGTCCATGCATGCAGTGGTAGTGTTGACCACTTGCTCCATCTTTCACTCTGTAGCTACTAGGCTGCCACTCAACCTGAGTACTTCTGGATCCAAGCAGACGGCCAAGCCAAACATTGTGGGGAGGGGGGTAGATCATGTTTGAGCAGATTTGTGCCATTAGTTGACACCACACTTATGTCGCTAAGATGGACTTACCCTCTGAATTCCATAAGTCCTTCCGTGTGCTTGTGAAGATGTGAAAGGACCATGTCACCAACTGAAAGGAGGCATTGTAGTTCACTCAGGTCTGCAACAGCTATTCAATGGATAAACTATTGTGTGTTATTGCATTTTAGTATCAGAGAAAACTTACAGATCTAATAATTACCAGGAAAGTATAAACACGTCTGGCATATAGTTATATTTTTGAAGCATTGTCAGTTTATCAAGTTATTATGTATGTACTGTCCTACCGTGTTTACTGGTCCTCACCGAGTTGTCATAGACAAATTCATGCTTCATATCAGTCTGGTTGTCATAGCAGTGAAAGCTATAATAGGTCTTTCAAGATGTTTATTGTGCATTTATCCAATGCTGCCATTGAGTCTCGCGTTATATACATGCAACCAGATACTAGAGTAGACTCTAAGATAGACACATTAAATGCATACATTCGTGGAGAGCATGTACGCCTATCCATCCATTAAGCAGACTGACTCACATATAACAGTACAGTATTGTTTTGCAGACAATTCTACTAGGTTACATTTTACACACACACACACACACACACGTTCTATATGTAATACTACAGCAATAAGGAGGTAAACTACTCACTACAACGTATCACAAATTACTCAGAAAAGGTTCAACACATTTCTGTGTGATTTGAAAAGTATATGAGTATTTATGAACACGTTTTATATAAAATCTTGACCTGGCGCACCTTCCAACATTTCATGTCGCCATAGAGCGGCACTTATTTCAGAGTAAGTGGTCAACGATGTGACCAGTAGCGGGACTGCAACAGGAATGTTTCTGAGATCCCATGGTCTATATATATATATTTAATTTGTGAAAATATTTCATGCTGATTGCATACACATTATTGTGACTTTTGGGGGTATACAACACTTTCATACACTTATACCCATCGAGCATCTTTCATGTCCATGTAAAGGGGAGGTGCAAAGAGAAGAAAGAGGGACTATCCCTCCTAAACATAGAGTAGAACAGTAGAGGGATTCATGGGTCTGTTAACTATCCATGATATGCGAGCATTTAAATATACAATGGTAGAACTACCTTGGACAGTGTATTGCAGTTAATAAATATAGCTTTATTCTTTCCTGATGCATCAAGTTGAGTAATACTACAAATGAGTGATACAACTCTTAATACGCAACTTCACATATATGTGTGTTAACATCACGTTTTTATTTTGTATTACAGTTAACAGATCTGCATTTTGACACCCCCATCAGATGTCCTCTCAGGCTTGACCCTGCTCTGGACTGGACATCTTCTAACATCAGGTATATGAAACAGATTTCAGCCATATCTTTCTTGAATTTTTGGGAGCACTCTCTTTGATTGTGTCCTAGTAGACCATGTATCTATTCGCTAGAATCTGGCATATGGTAAAACTGCCACTGCTTTCACTTACTATAGCCCCCACGCATAGGAGGTGTGACAAGAAAGACATTGCCCCCTGAAGGTGTAGGCATGGTCAACCACCTTACCCAAATAACCACCTTCAGTTGCTAGCTTGCAAATTCCAGGGACTGTTGGGAGGTACCCAGATATAGTTTAGTGGTATAGTAACATGCATTACCTATTTATAAACTTTAAATGTTGGACTGACTTTTATATGTATTGAAGGCGAAAAAAAACTAAGTTATTTTCAGTTACTTTAAACATTCTGTTGCAGGACATATTTTTTTTTTAACCGATATAAAATTGTAAAGATATCTATTTAAGGGACAACTTTTTTGTATATTAGTTCCAAACCTTGGACATGGGCATTAAAAATGCTGTCTTTGTATCCAAGGGTTACAATGAACTTGAGGTCTTCTTCATGTTGCAAAATTCATCTCCATTTTTTAAAGACGCAGGCTGGGTTCCAAAAAATAATTGAGCGTTAGTAACTCGGATTTTACAGTTCAATCTGCATTTGTGAGTTAAAGGTATTTGGGCTACACTCTTGAGTTTTAGGCTCAGTGATCAAGGTAACTTTATCCCGAGACCTTCCTTATTACGCCACTATTATCAGAAATGGTGCTTCAACATTCTTATCTGTTCATCTTACTGGGGGTATCTTTCTTCCGCTGATTTGCATGATAATTGATAATGGTACTCTTATAGCCTACTGATTGGGTAAATCATGTTGTTTTACAAAATTTGTACAACCAAAATCCACTTTACCGCAAAGCGTTTTTCAGAGGTAGACTACTCCATAAAACACTGGTATCTCCAAAACTATTACATGTTTTAAACTAGGGACACAAAGTCTAAAATGTTAATTTACTGGTAGACCTATAATAGTTTAGGCTGTTGACTCAAGAGGTCACTCTGGTGTATTATTAAGTCCAGGAATCTTGCTGTTTATTTTAGTATCAGTTTGTTAAGTCTTGGAAATCTGTTAAACTAATTTCCTATATTTCAATTTTGAGTGCGACAGTCTTCGTTCAGATTCCTGGTAAGGTTCAAGGGCTTTTAGCTGTAGATTCTGTGTCGGATCCTTTGCTTCATGTCATCTTTTTTGTTTAGGCAAAGAGGATTGAAAACATATGTTTGAAAAAGCTATCCTACGATTAATGCGAGACTTTGCGTATGAAGTGGTTGAGAGTTACCTGGAAACTGATTGAAGAACTAGCGATACATTAATAAATACTGTATATACGATTCTTGTATGTCAATTAATCAAAACCTCTTCTACGATGTATTATTACATATGTATGTATGCCAATAAATCACAAAGATATTCCAGGAAAACCTGAGTGACAGAACTCAAGCTCCACAGCTGTTAAATACCGAGCTCCCTCTTTGTTATAGTTTTCCAAAGAGCTTTTCCAAATTAAGGTAAGATCTCTGCCCTCAAACTGAACAAACTCCAAAAACGCAGAAGGGCTTTTAAACTGAAGAGGCGTAACTACTGTGTCCGTTGTAAATGTGTGGTTGTCATGCTATAGAGAGCAATGTGTATGCTTAGAAACATTTTAATCAAGTGAAAGTGACTTGGTTATTAAGGAGAACATTGATAGTTTGGGCCATCCTAAACGCAGCTTGGAAATACAGCACCATTGTGATTCAGGTTACAGTCTTAGAAGCACAGCGTGTCCTATAGAGAAGTCCTCATAAAGTGCATTTTCCAAAGGCCTCAATGCATGTTTTAAGAACATCGACCTTATGCTAGCACTCGGCTATGTTTAGTAAAGCTGTCCCAGGTTTGATGGATCAGTCAAGTTACGATTCACTGTGATTCAGTAATACGATGGTCTTAGGAACACAGGAAGTCTTCATGTTAAAGGGATGGTCTGATGTCTTAATTCTTCCTCCATGATTCAACATTACTTGAAGCTGTCATTCAGTGGCAGGGAAGTACTTACATTGAAATTACACATGCGTATTGGGTTTAAAGTACATTATGTGCAGAGCGATCCATCCCAAGGAGAATTCATCTCCTACAATTCATTTGGGGCGAGGGGATGGGGAAAAGGGTAAGTGCGTTTGGGGGATCTCTGTAGAAAAGGGACCACGCAGCTTTGTATATGCATTGAAGTGTATATAATGCCTGGAGTATCCCTTTAAATGTGGAGTACTTGGGGGGCCTTGACATATGAATCTTTCGTTTCAATGAATATATATAATTTCTTTTTTTTTTTTTTTTTTTATTAATCTTTCATTCCATAGAAATTGATGAGAAAAAAAAGACATTTCAGGGTCATAATGACCAGTGATTTGTATTAGAAAAACATGGGCGTTTTATTGCAGTTTATTCTAAAATGTAAATCCAAAATGTTTTCATCTTTTCCATTTCACAATTAAGGTGCATAGACGAGGAAAAAAAACAACCAATTACGCATATGAACAGAAAAAATTCTGGACTTAACTCTTAGTAATGTCTTGATAACATCTTTCGCAAGGAGTGTAGTATTTACAGACACGCCTGTTTCTAGTCTAAAGTGTATATTGTTAACTTCTTGAAATGAAACCATGTTTTTCATGTAGCAGACCAAAGTCTGATTACCTTACCTTTCACTTAAATAATCACACCCTTTATCTATCTGTCCTGAACAAGACTTAAACCAATAGCATACCGAGATGTCTGAGTGTTATTCAGTGGAATTTGAGCCCCAAGGACTTTTACAAGTGCCAACAAGAAAAGCGTCTATTACAAGTTCATATCAATTTTTTTTTTGTGTGTGTGTTTTTTTTCCAATAAATGTTGTCGGTGTGTATTTACTCTTCAACAAAAAGGGGAAATACCCCCCCCAAAAAAAAACCTGTCCACAACACCAATTACTGAGGGTTTTGTTTCTATTTTGTGTTTGCTTTTAGTTTTATGATCTTTTCATATTTATGTGGAAAAAGTATGAAGCCGTTTACGTTCATCCCTTGATATATTAGAAACTCTTGGGAGACAGGACCCACGCAGACATATTATGATTTATATTTTGTTAAAAGCTAAAATGTTTTGGTTTGTTTTAAATATTAAATATATATATAGACCATTTAAATCCTAGATTTCCAAGTCTGTGTTTTTGGCTGCGTTCTGGAGATATAGTAGGCTATTACTGCCAACCACATCCGGCATGAAGTTTGCATGAGACAGAGTAGCTTATCTGGATATAGCTTTCTGGATTTTTAGGGGTCCTACGAAAGGGAGCATGTCTGGAGGGGGAGTAATAATAAAGTAGGATAAAGTCATCGTTTCCTCAACAAAGTCCATGGTAGGGCTGTAACTTCCATAGGGCAAGTGCGACTTCTTTCCTCCCCTTTCTAGTTTTACCGATTTGAGGAGAAATTAACAAGATGTCTTTGTAGGCATGATCTTGCACAATGTTAGTCCCTACGATCAAGTGCCATTGTGCACGAAAAGTCCTAGGTTTTTCACCAGCGTTGTTTGGACCCTTTTGGATATCTGCCATGGATTATTTTATTCTGGTTTTCTACAGTAAAAGATTGTTGTATGCCACATTATTTCAGGTGACCCAGCTTTCGATTTTCTTCTTGGATAGTCTTTAACCTATCACTATATTGATTGTGAGCTCCTGATACTGGCTTGTACCGTTCTGGAGTTGAATGCGTATTTACAGCGTTGGTTGCATGAAGAACCTCCTTGATTCTTTGTACTTTGTGGGTCCGACTTCTGACCTTTCGCCAGATGCCAAGATGCCTAATTCCTTTTGTGGTCCATGGTCATATCTAAGATTTGGTACGTGAACAGGAGCATACCTTTTCTGCCCTAAAGTAGTCCATCTGCCTGTTTAGTGACTGCAGACTCCCCATTTTTATTCTGGAGTCACAAAACCGTTTTGCCTACTAGTAAAATAGGAGGAACTGATCATCGAATTTCAATAGCCTTAAAGTAATCATTTCTGTTCCACCTGTTCAATCTTAGGTCTTGTGTCAAACTAGCATTTGGAATCTGTGCCAAGCTGTTTGAGCTCCTCCCCATTGGCCCTTGTGTAAAAATAGCATATTAAATTCTCCTTTTAAACACAAGTCAAATATATAATTCAAATGGGCTGTACAGATTAAATATAAAGTTATTGAATCGTGCCTATAAAGGGCAGCAGTATCTAGAAAAATATTTATAGGCAAGCTTAGTTTTTAAAGTGATCTCCCGGTTATATTTTTAAGATAGTTACAGTAATATCCTCCTGTAGCGTCTTCAACTATGTAATGAAAGTATATATATATATATATATATATATATATATATATATATATATATATATATATATAGGATCTATATATACCTATTTGTATATCCTGTAGAGTCGCCAAGATCTGAATGACAAATGTTTCAGCTAAATGGTGCTTTATTATTTCTGTGTTGGCTTCTGCACATGGACACGTGTTAATATTGTTAATATATTCTTCCATTCTCCTCTATAGTCAGTGTTCAGAACTGAACCTTGTTGCCAATGTGATGCTAGCCTGATGCATGAGCTAATGTGCCATCAAATAAAAAGGGATGGGGAAGCCGGTGTGACTGTATAGTTCTTCTGAGATAACCGTGTTGTGACAAAGTGACATACTTTTGATGTCATTAGGAGGGTGGCTAGCGCACAGGTGGCAAACAAGAAAGGCGCTTTCCTTTTAAACGCTGCTTAAATATGTTGGTTTCTCTTAGCTTTCTGTTTCATTTTTGTTGTTGTTATCACTTTTGCTGCATGTTTATAAAAATGTACTCCATGGCTTTACATAAATGAACTGGAGATGAAGTCTGATTTGGTTCATTGCGCTCTGAAATGTTGTTGTTTGAACTCGGCACATCAACAGGTCTTACCCTTCCGCTGTTAGCTTGCTCTGCTGCCAAATGCTACATTTATGAAAATTATGAAATCAGAAGTGACATTGCCTACAGGTAGCTGTCTATATTTATACACAATCTTAAAAGGGAGCTTCTACTTATATACACTAACGTAGTGTTGCGCTAAGGATTAATGGGTTTTAGTCTGTTTTTTGCAGATAATGTCCTTTATCTGTAGATGTCGTCATTGTAGGTAACCATATGATATATTGGTGACATTTTCTACGCAAACACTGATTATGACTATGCTAGTCGTTCTGGGTAATTATCGCCATGCAGTGTGATAATGATATAGTGTATTTGACTACTTAATTGGGGATAACCATCAAAATAGGTCTGTACTATGTGGCTGCCAAACCATTAAGTCGAATTCATTATTTTTTTAAAAGGGAGAAATCACATTTTTGAAAGCTGAGTTGGTATTTATACCCCTTTTAATGATTTTTAAATGGGAACTCCTATGAAACATTCTACATGAGCATTATATACATTGCTATATCCTGCATACGGTAATACAAGTTTTGCCCAGAAAGAAACTTTGTTTTATCCCATTTTGTTCCCATAAACTTCCTTTTAGCTGCAGACCTGGAGGCTGCCATTGTTGTCTTTCGTGTGATAATTTGGGTGACTTTGCCTGCTCAGACACCACGCCGAGCTGATTTCTTTATGGCAGTAGTTGTGAAATATGTTTCCCCATAGACTTTCATTATTCAGAGTATCCTGCTGGGTTATTGTTTACCACAGGCGGTATATAATTGTAAATTAATTTTTTTTTTTTTTTTTTTTTTTTTTTATTTCGAGAACAATTAGAGAGACGAATTTTTTTTCAAGAAACTGTAGTTTTTCCCTTATGTAGGTGTTAAAGCAGATGGGATGTCTGGGTTGTGGGAAGTGGCGCCATCTTAATTTTATACCAGTATTGCAGGTTGGTGCAGTAGTAAGAGAGGTGATGACCAGCTTTATTTCCGGCCAGGGTGTACTCGCTATAGAATATAGAAGATAACTAACTGGAGGTGGTGGTGGATAATCTTTTGTGTTAATATGAATCTTGAATGCTTAATTGAATTTTGTGTAATTTTCTATATAGTATAGATATACGGTATGTGTGTGTATTGAATATGTGAGAGTTTCTTTGACACAGTATCGGAAACCATTGACGCTTTTGAATGTTCACATAGCAGCTTCAGTAGTAATGTCTGAAATCATGAAGCCATGGTACTTGTGTGATGGTAGTGATCTGTCAGCGGATGTGATTTATCTTTAAACCTTATCCTGTTATCCTCTGCGTTCTCACTGTCCCAACTAATTGTCTTTGATCAGTGAGCACACCTAATCTGTGCCTTGTAACTAAAGATGTTAACCCGCTTACAGACAGAGATGCCTCTTATCCTTGGCACATACAAAAAGGCCAATAAACATCTTCTCTTACAGTATTCCAAAGCAATGGATAGGCTACCTGTGGTGCAGCCGTGCCTGTTATTAAAGGTACGCTCCTTGGAGGTTTTGCATTACCCTATTTCTCTATAGACTTGAATCTGTGTTTTGGGGCACAAATCTTGGTGTCGAGGGCCGCAAACTGGCTGCAGTTTTTATATATCTCAGCTTGAACATGGGCACCTCAATTAAAAAATAAACTATATTTTGAGGGAAAAATACACCCATACTGATTTATATTTTAGGTGCCCTTTTGTATTGAAGTGTATAGTTCCCCTTACTAGCTAAGGTATAAAAAGGCAAAGAATATTAGGCGATACATGGCCAGGAGTTTGTGAGAATACCGGCGGGCGCCTCCTTCACACGTATATTCTCCTTTATAGAGAATCCAACTGTATGGGTGAAATATATGATTACCTAAAAACTGGGTTTTTGAAATAAAGTATCCTGATCCTGAAACCGACAAGATTGTAAGCTTGCACAAGCAGGGCCCTTTTCTCCTTTTCTACCAGTCTGTTACTGTGTGTGATTTAAAAGGCTTTGTCATTAAGGGGTTAAAATGTTAAGTATTTATCATTGTTTCCTGAATATATAATGTGACCCTAAGATAATGTAAAGAAATACAATGAAACATGATTTTGAGACCATATCAGTAGCTCTTCCTATGTTTCATGTATCAATAATATTTTTTTTTTGTACAACCTACTGGAATAGCGCATAACCGAGGCTTCCTGCATTATTTTTCTGCTAAGTAAGCGTTTCATCACAGAGGTGCCCTAATTACAGAAACCGGTTTAACTTGCTCATTGACACCTTTTTTTCTAACACATATACCGGTAATTGACTTATACAATTAAACAGCTAATTTATGCACCACAAATACAAAGAAAGTGGAGCGGATTGTATTGCATGCTATTGGTTGGTTATATCATTAACTGCGTACTGCAAAGCCCCTTATTATTCAGTTTTAGCTAAACATTGTCATTTGTGGGCATTCCTAACACTCTGGAAAACTTTCAGCGCTGAAATTAAAATGTAGTCTTGTCTCGCTATTGATATGGAAATTTCAGTTACATAATGGAAGCGAACACAGTGTCAGAATCAATAGTCAATATCTGTAGACCAAATCGGGGTACTCGCTGTTTGCAGACATTACTTAGTTTTCTTAACTCATATAATAGAAGGGGTGGCGAGATATGTCTGTGCTTATGGTGGATATCCACATGCAAGACTTTATTTCTACACAGATCTGACGAAAGAAATTCTCTCCAGGGAAGTCTGAGGGCTCTTGTAGTCCACAAAACGAACAGCATGTACCAGGTCCTCCATCCCCGGAACAAACTTCACTTTTGTGTGTGTGTGGGGGGGTGTGATTCCCATTGGAGAGGTATAAATACTTCTCAAAACATTGATTGGCTGCTTCATCATTTTTTTTTATTTTTAATTTTTTTGTATCATGAGATGGGAGTTGTGGAAAAGGAATGCTTTTGGAGAAGAAAGGAAGATTAGTTTGTTTTGGGGGTTTTTTGGATAAGGAGGACAAGAACATCACATATGGAGGAAATCTTTAAAACCCATTGAAATGTTTTGGGTCAATGCATTGTTTATGACATATGAATTGGTATTAATACCACCTTGTTAATAATTTAAAAGAGTATTCTTGACTTGGTACAGATGGAGCAATATCTTTTAATGGAATTTGTGCTCTTTTGATTGTGTGTTCTCGTTGTTTAGAAAAGCAAGCTTGAATTCACCAACAAATCATATAGATGGGAAAGAAGGTGGTGGCTGCACCTCTAATTTCAAAAGGGTAACAACCTGGGGATTTCAATAATGTCCAAGCATAGGGATATTTGTATAGATGTCCCTCTCTACCTAATGTCTGTAATCTGTCTTAGTCTGTCAATTCTAGTTTTGTCATACCCCTTTCTGTAAGGAGTGCTGCATGAATTGTTGGCGTTGTGTGTGTGTATATAAAAAAAGTGGTAATAATAATATCCCACTGAAAAAAAGTCTTGGAAGTAGTTTACTTAAATGAATGGGCGTAATGTAGTTGGTATTAAAGCAGATGGGATGTCTGGGTTGTGGGAAGTGGCGCCATCTTAAATTTTATACCAGTATTGCTGGTTGGTGCAGTAGTAAGAGAGGGTCCTTGAGAGAGGTGATGACCAGCTTTATTTCCGGCCAGGTTGTACTCGCTATAGAATATAG
This sequence comes from Spea bombifrons, assembly GCF_027358695.1. NCBI lineage: Eukaryota > Metazoa > Chordata > Amphibia > Anura > Pelobatidae > Spea > Spea bombifrons. Next base: position 13,566,337 of record NC_071092.1, on the reverse strand, counting down.
AAGAACTGATGCTTTTATGGTCAGAAAAAAATATATTTTGCATGGGGCTTCCCTTTTCACAGTTTTATGCAAGTTTATCATGTTAGAAACACTATCTGAAATGATTGTCGAGCTGCCAGAGTAGAGATTTATTTATGGAACTGTAAAATGTTAAGTGCCCTTTCTGGAGACGCATTGTTTTGTTAATGTACAAATCAATTAAATAAAATAGGGTAAGATCAAAGAATTTTAGTCCCAAAGGAGACCTATTGTGTGCTAATCATTATTGCCTTACAAATCAACAGCAGAACTATTAGATCTGAGAGCGTGATTCTCTAGAGATATATTTCCATTCCTTTGATAAACAATATTACCCGTGTGGCAAACTACTCGGCTTAAAGTGGATCTGTTGCTTTCACTTTTAAAACTGTGGCAAAGCATGTCCTATTTTATCAATATTTTGGAGGTGTGCAAGTTTGGGCCAAATCAGATTCCAGACTTATTGAGCCAGACTCTCATGTGGCCAAAATTAATAATGGGAAGGAGACTTTTACCCAGTTCTGTTTTCCTGGCTTAAAATCTACCCTGCTTCTACTCTGAAAATTAGTTTGTCATTCATTGGCTTTGTTTTTTCCACAAAATGGAACCGAACAATGTTAACTAATGTGAAACCGTGTCCGACTTATGACCTACCATACACACCCTGCCTTAAATCAACAATAAAGGGACACTCCAGACATCATATGTACTTTAGAGCAGTGGTTCTCAACCCGTGTATCCTCAGGACCCACATTTGTCTTTGGTCATTAAGTCACGACCCAAAATTAACCTCAGAAAAGATGAGGGAGTGGGGAAAGGCTGTCCGCGGGCTGCAGCAGGAAGAGGGGAGGAGCAATCAGAGAAAAACTTTATTCAGCTCCCACTAGGAACAGACAGCGACCGCAAGCCAATCAAGCAACTTGCTTTGCGGTTGGGGAGTAATGCTAAAGTACATGCTGGACCGGAGGCTGCCTGATGGCCCTGATTGTTGCGGCCGCGGTCCTGACAGCCTGCTGCTCGCGGATTGCCGCTAGAATGTGTAAGGCAGCCCCAGGAAAGTGAAATTTTCCTGGTATGCCTCCAGTCCGGCCCTGACCCTCCGCGACCCACTGATGACAGGGTCGCGACCCATGAGTTGAGAACCACTGCTTTAGAGTAAATGAACCTTAGCGTGCATCAGATGCATTTGGCTAAACACATTTTCTGCCTGCCAGTTAGTGAGAAAGCTACGTCTACCGTCAGCCAGCTCCTGCACTGACTTGTACAAGGAAGTCTGATGAGCACCCCATGTGCAGTAAGCACCCCCTTTTGAAGCAGCTGATCATAAGAAGGAAAGTTCTCCCACAAATGAAGACAATGGAGGGGCTATGTGCTGTAGCTCTGGAGCAGCAGATCCTTCTAAAACACTTCTTTTTTTTTTTTTTTTTTTTTTTTTTCTTACAGGTAACCTGGCAAATTATAAGGTAGATTAATATCCATTATTCATTGGTGGGGCTGCATGGGGCACTGGAGTGTCTCTTTAAGAAGATACTGATAATGAGGCAGAACATAAAGTTTTTAAAAGCTATATATTTAGTGCTTCACACATATTGTACAGGTTTGTAGGAGGGCTGGCAGATTTGGCCCATAAGGTGTGGGGCAGTCAAAGCCAAGTAGCCCCATTTAATTAGCTTGGTTGTTCAAAATCTAGCACCGGCTTTAATGGAACTACAAAATCCATAATGTTCAGGGGGTATCCTAAAATTAAAGAAGTTTGTGTCGGTGCAACAGCCATTAGGTATTTACAGTTGTTGAGACAAATTCAATTTCTTTAGATATATATAATTATTTTTTTTTATTATTGATTTTTTTTTTTTATTGGATTAGGTAAGCTCTCTTTTCCAGTAAGATCACTTCTCCACGTTCACCAAATCGCAAATTAAACAGGATGGTGGAAGAAGGGCGGGAAGAACGCTATATTTAGAATGAATACAGATTTGTGTAGCCGGCTTGGCAGATGGCCAAAGCGAAACAAAGTGATAAATATTTACTCTGTGTACTGAGATCTTCATAGGGTCGGCAGATACTGCTTGACCCTTGCATGAAAAGGCAATGAGACATATGGCGTTGGTGTCATGTGGAATAATGTTTCTGCCCTTGGGAAGGCAAAATCATTTTCTACAGGAAGCTTTGCTGTATATTAACAGTTACTAACAATATTACGAGAGAATGGAAAAACCAGAGCCACGATGGAATAAGAACTGCATCTGTTTATTGTAATTTTCAATACATTTACTGTCACATTAATGTCTATTAAATGTATTGGCATTGTTACGAAAAATAATATATATGGCCATTGAAACTCAAGTTTCTGTCAAATCCATCACTTATTCCCTGGCTCTAATGATTTTATTATCACCGTATCGCATTTTGTGCCAAGAGTCACCGTCTCTAGCACTCATCGTGTACACATGTTTGTTGTGACGTAAGGTTGCATTTCACTTTGGAATTGTGTATATTTTTAGCACTTGTAGCAATGTTATCTACATGACTCAATGGGTTATTCAGAGTCTAGCTTTTATCAAAAGGTTATTATCGGTGTCCTGTTAGTTGCTTCCACTTTGGATGGGTTGTTTGAGTTTGAATATGCCATCTCATCGGTTTGTTCACTAACTCCAGGATTGGAGTTGGACCTTACTGTTGAGATGGATCCTCCTCTATCTTGGGAGTCTGAGGTTGGCTGCAGAGCCTTTAAGGTGTCCCCTACCCTAATTATGTTTTGAATTCCTGTTTCTTTTGAACATACAATGCTTTCCTGATCAAAGTATACCCTGTATCTGAGGTTCTGAACCCAAATACAGAGCTCACATTGTCTTGCCTGCATCACGTGTACAGGACCATGTGATAGAAACCAGAACATCAAATTCAATATTTTGGGTTGCGTATAATCTAAATCATGTTTTATTTGAACTCAAATGAAATCAGCCAGGATGAGAAAATACTTTGACTTAAAAGTTAACTATATCAATGATATCCCTACCCTATGGTGTTTTTCTGTAATGGAAAGTACACTAAACTAAACTACAAATACTATTTCAAAAATGTTTGTGACTACCCAAAGCTGGCTATTTAAAGATCCCATGCGATAGAAGTTACCCAATGTTTGTTGGTAATGTGGCTTGTACAGTGTATGAATATATTGCTGGCGGGCAGCACAGTTGATTTGGAGTAAAGGGAAACCAAGCTCTTGTTTATGGTTTTTTTTTGTTTTTTTTTAAACTTTGCTAAGCAAGTTCTAATGATGTCTGATCACCCCTAATATTGGTCATCAAGGCTTATTTACAAATTGTATCCATCATTAACCAATGCTTTACTGTAGCTTTTTTTTCTTCTTCAAATTAGACTTAAACATAAGTTGTTCCACTTTCTACTTGCAACCTATATATTCATTTATTGAATTGGTCATCATTAGGTTGCTCAGTTGGTTATTTATCCCAGTGATTAATTAGCTTAGTGGTTTTGTGTGTTACTGGAGGACAAAGGTGTATTTGCTATTTTTTTAGGGGATTTTGTGTCATGTTACCCTGTATTATCAGAGCATACACATTTTGCAAAATGTGTATCCGAAAACAAGTATTTTTATTGGTTTGAATTGCTGCCCTTAATGTCCGATACGCCGGTCCCTCTGCTATCTCAACGGCACAGTTTTTCTATTTTGGGCCTCTATATATTCTAAAATATAAAAAGTTTACTTTCCTAGACCTGTTACCAGATGTTTCATTAATTTAAAATTACTAACAAGGAAATATTTTCCTCCCTGTCACCAACCAAAATATTTAGATGATGTAGTAGCTCAGTCTTCTAAAATCCAGACGTATAAAAAAGCCAGTAATAGTTTGGCTTGGCACTCTGTGTTCTTTTGCTTTTTTTCATGGGAGGGTCCGGGAAACAGAGACTGTTTTTTTTTTTTCTACAATTGCAAGTATTACATCGAAGGACCTGTGGAAAAAGTACAGATGCGGTCTGGAGCCTGGGAAAGTTTGGACAGAAAAGGAAGCCATTGCTCCTATGTTTGGCGGCCACATGTTGCCTGCTATAAATGCAGTCCAAGGAAAGCTCGGATTGATGGGTAACGGATATTGTCCTAACACAATACAGAAAATCTGCCTGTGTGCCCTACCAGGGCCGGCCTTAGGGGTGTGCGACGGGGGGGTAGTTTGAAGGGGCAGAGGGGGCAGAGGGGGGTAGTTTGAAGGGTCAGAGGGGAGGGGTAGTTTGAAGGGGTAGAGGGGAGGGGTAGTTTGAGGGGGGGTAGTTTAAAGGGGCAGAGAGGGCGGGTAGTTTGAAGGGGCAGAGAGGGGGGGTAGTGAGGGGGGGCGCCAGAGGAGTAGTCCGCACAGGGCGCCACAACGCCTAAGGCCGGCTCTGTGCCCTACTATGTGGATGACGTTAAAAACAGGATGAAGAGCAATGCAGCTCTTCCTTTCTATAAGGAGACTTCTAGTTTGCTGCTCTGAAAGTAACAATGCAAGACAGAGTTGACCTGAGTTTTAGTTAAAGGGGCACGTTACAGTCCCTGAAAGTCTAAAGAAGAATGTGTACCCTGTGACTGCCGGACACGTCATGAGTTTAAATGGGTTTGAAAAAGCCATCTAAGATCACTTTCTTCTCCCAAATAGTGTTGCTGTAATGCCTCAACATCAAGGCATTACAGCAACGGAGCATCAACGTGCACCATATTATGGTGCCAGCCACCTGTTAAAGGAAGTTAGGAGGCAATCAACAATCGCCTGCTTAAGCTTGAAGTAGCCAATCTGTGTCAGGAAAGCGGGAGTGATTTCCATGGATGAGCACCAGAGTCTGACTAGACACCCATCAACAGTGTTCGCCAAAACCATTGTTAGAGCTGACTGGTAGAGAAGATGTGTTGTATATGGAATATAGTAGAGGCAGACAAGATATAGCTTTATCCCGCAGAATACCCCCATAATTTTGCAAAAGAGACACAATGGAATTTTTAAAGGAACTTCTCAGCTATCATATGTGTTAAAGTGCACCCTATTCTTGGCAGCCTCCTGAACAAAAACAGATTATTGAAGTACTTTATAAATTGACTTGAAGCAGCCAATCATTGGCAGGAAAGTGCTCCTATTGAAGTTAGTGGGAGAGCTGTCTGCACTTGCACACATGGGGGTCTGGAATCATTGGCAAATCTGAGGGGGCAATGCTCCGGGAGTAGAGATAAGTAGGTGAGTCTTGGAACATGGATTTACCTCTTTATCTTCCTGGAGGGGGCGGGGTCACACAACGTTGCATTACGTGACCCCTAGGGGGTAGCGCAGCAGCTCATAGCGCAAGCTGCGTCAAGGACAGGCTGAAGCTTTGTGGGATAAGTGAGCTGCGTGTATGTTAGTGTTTGTCTGGGTATGTATGTTAGTAAGTGCATGGGGGTATTTTAGCATGTGAACATATGTCTTTGGTAATGTTAGTGTGTGTCTGAGTATGTTTGAACACGTGTCACAGAACAGAATTAGACTTTTATTAATATCCTACTAGTATGTGAATAATATTTCACTACCATGTAGACACTATGAAAGGCCCATATTAACATTGAGTTCCTCATAAAAAAATTATTGTGGTGTAATACTTAATCAGTCGTTTTCATTAAAGGTATATTGTAGTCCATTTTGCATGGACTCCAGTGTATTCTGCATACATGCAAATTGGTGCAAGAGTTGTTTTTAGAGTTGCTCTGTTTCATATAACTCCACCCCCAACTGCCTTCTGCACATGCTCGTTGGAACTCTCATTCTAGTCAAGGGGAGTAGCAGCAGCCAATCATATGTATGCTATCTGAACACTGCTCTTTTACTAGCATTCATGCAATTGGTTAGTGCTCAAGTTACTTTACTGGGAAGTCTATATAGAAATGCTTCCATGAAGAGCAGTTAAATAAAACATTTTCCCGCCACAATAGGAATGCATTGGACCCCATGCAAAAAGAGCTCCAACATGCGTTCAAAATAAGTACAATTTTAGGGACTAGATTTTTATGGAACTTTGGTTACCTGTATGTATATTTCTTAATTAAAAATATGCACCTCTTTTCTTCCTTTTCTTCTGTTGGATTCGGGAACAAGTCAATCTGTATCATGTCACAATGTGAGTTAATAACCTCTTGTTGCCAGATTAGACTCAAACTTGGCATCTTTCCAGCATTGCTTCTATATTTATATATTACCCCACACTTCCTTGCATGGTCGAGAGAATTTCACCATTTTGTTTGCCAAAACCTCCATGTGACAGTGACTTTTTTTTTTTTTTTTTTTGTACCGGAAACCCCCACAATGCAAGAAATCTTGAGCTTTAAAGCTTATTAGCTAATAAATGTGTCATATTGTTTTGTCTAGGTATTCTAAAAGATTGTATTTTTATAGTATAGGCTCTGATGTGAAGGGCACACGCTTTTTATTCCTCTTCCGTTGCTGACAGAGGTCCTTGTATTGTAATTAACACTTGAATCACTCCTACATACGATCTACCTGTGTTTGGGCAGATGATGCTGTGAGATGTTTTGTCCATTATATTGGATTTATAGTCAGCTACCCAGTGGTCCTTTTATTTTTTTATTTTTTTCTTAAAAATATATTTACTTACTGCTTCCGGTCTCCTTCATTTCCCCCCACTCTGTCAATGCCAGAATTGATCTAAACGTAAAATTTTCACCAAAGTGTGTAGCTCAAAAAATGTTGCTGTAAGCTTTTGTGTTTCAATTCAATTTATAGAGTCATTAAATGTCTGTTTTTATCTGTATCAAAACTATTTAAACATGCCTACCTAAGGTTTAGTTTAGTAACTGGATTCATCTAGGATTTACAGAGGCGATCCTATTGATGTTAATAGGAAGTAAACAAGGTGATGGTATTTGAACAATCATTGTCCCCATGGGTTGAGTCTTAGGTTCTCATGATAAACACAACCTTTAAAATGCTGCGTCCACAGTGTGGGGTATGAAGTCGAGGCCAGAAGTCAGCAAAGCACCAAATGACCAGACTGAAGAGTCAAAGTAGACTGAAAGGCATAGTCCAGCAAGAAGTAAAAATTGGCTACTAAAAGCACTACAGAATAATTAAACTCTGGCAATGTGGAGCCACATTGTATAAATAGGCACCTGAACAGAGAGATGTGCTTCATAACTGGCCAGCAGATATTAGAGAAGTCACTTGAGAGAAAGTGGTGCACAGAGGTCTATTGTCCTCTGTTATCTAAATCATGGAATAATATGAAACGCGGCAGCTTGATAGGAGAGCACATGACGGCTGGTAGGGTAATCAGTAAGTTGTATTTCAACGTTTGACGGATAAGTTTGTGGTGTGAAAGAATGCAGTGTAGGTATTTGGTGCTGATAATGGCAAGTGAAGTGTGAAAGGATACGAAGTATCAGGTAGATGTTTGTGAACGTGACTCTGAGAATAAATGATCAAAGGAATGCTTAGAGTTTTTGAGGTGGGTTTTGATGAACTGCAAAGATAATGGAGACATTATATATAATGTTCTGTTAATCCATGAGCCTTTCTCTACTTTATTGTAGCAAAATATTACAGCATTTAATCACAATACAGGCTACAACCTCTAGGACGGCACACGTGTAACATGGTTCTTCCTGCAACAATGATCTAAATCATGTATCCGTTTTACTTTTAGGATTTGTTGCATAGCTGGATACACTTGATGGAGGGTGTCGCAGAATAGTCATGAATTAGTGGTTACCATAACAACGGTTATTGGCAGCAGCTTTAAGGCAGAATGTATTCTGATTTTAGCTACCTATGGCCACGTCACTGTGTGGGCTCTTCAAAGGGAGTATGGCAGCACCCTGCTATAAATGCAAAGACAGCTGGGAGGATTTTTTAAGAGAACACATTTGCATATTGTGAGTAAAAATAATCATCGCTGGCTTTGTAGCGCTGCGTAAATGGCGGTATCTTTTCTTCAGTGGTTGTTAATCATGCTATGTATCTGTGTCGTATTGGAGGGGCAGCTCATTCTCTCGCACAGGTCCATCACAAGTCATGGTTGATTAAACCCCAGAGGTGTGTAGTCCTGATCAGACTGTTGTGCGTTGCGAGGACGTCTCTTTTTTTCCCTCTTTTTTTTTTTTTTTTTTTTTTTTTTATCATTTGCATGTGAGAAGCTGCCAAACCCAACGAGTAATACGAGTAATACACACAGAGAACAAATAAGAAATACACAAAACAATGTCTGCGTTCCTTTCATGATAAAGGAAATGTCAGTGATAACTTTCCACGTGTCCTATTTGTATGAAATTCTTTTTCGTGGTTCACTAAGCCTGTCGCAAGGAGTATTAATTAGAGTGACTACACAAAGCTCTACATATTCCATCCGCTGCATTAGCAAAAAAAAAGGGTTTTACCTGTAGTAAAGCAAATCATTTGTGTCACTGAACTAGTTTGTGAATCATTACATGTACACAAAACAAAGCAAGAGATCCGCGCACACCCAGCCAATCCTATTCACAACACACCTATCTGAGAAATATTGGGTACTCTGCCACACCATGTCATATATTGCTTCGCCCGCCACTACGTCAAAGTACCCCAAGTTTGGCGAGTGATATATCATTTTTCATGGTTATATTGCTTACCAAGGAGCTGAATCAGTGGGACTGAGATTCTCAAGCAATTTAAAGCCTTCTCCGGACACCATTAATGAGGGCTAAGAACTACATGATCGTATAATGTGACGGAATCCCCATTATTTAGGTAGGTACCTAGTATTTGTTGGGTGTGCGCTGATCTCTTGCCCTGTTGTGTGTACATGTTGGTCATTTCAGCAGCACTCGAGAATCTGAATGTGTATTCTCCCCTTTCTGTATTCTTTCTGAGACATTTCATGTGGTGATTTATAATATAATTTGCCAAACACCTTTCGATTGACATAGAAATCTATGTGTCCTATCGAAAAATACACACCAGTTTACAATCCACTCTATAAACAGACCCTGCAGCCATCATTAATATTTTAATGCATGCGATAGCTGTGTAGTTCCTTTATTTCCATTGTGTCCCTTCCAGAAATGCATGGGGGGATTGTGCAGAATCCCCTCACATGTATTCGCCCCTTTGCCCAGAGTGTTTTAGTAAGCTAAATGCATTATTTACAGACAGTAAATCCATTATCGTTCTAGTGTTAAGAATAAACACTTAGTAGAGCAGGGCTTACTCTTCTCTTATGTAAAACGCCAATGAACTTATGGACATGTCCGCATATACGCGACCACTTGGGAATATTCTGTTCCCCTGGTCACTCCGTACATATCTATCTTATCAGATGTTCCTTGAGACCGCTAAAGAGTGCCAAGGTTAGTTTAAGTTACATCACTCAGAGAAGAGGCTTTAAAATGTAATTTAATGCCCTGTGGAATAAATATTTTTTGGAGTTTCGTGGATAAGCACGTTACAGAAAATTAAAGATCGGACTTTCTAGCGAAGCGGGACAAAATAATTTCTTTACGTTCTTCCCTTGCTGTTTTCTTTTATGTCGTGTCCTTTTAAGGATTCTTCTATTATTTTCCCTTTAAAGGAAATCTCCTCTCAGTTTCTACTGTAGTTATTATACCCTTTAACCCCTTAAGGACCAGGCCTTATATCTTATGCTACAGGAGCAGAGTATTTTTCTTTTTTTTCCCATGTCTTTCTTCAGCCGTTATTTTCCTCTTTCTAGTTTAGTGTACCCCCTGATTAAAAAATCACCCTCTATTGCTATATATTTTTGTATTTATTTTGTTTCCTCTCTTTTTTCTAATTTTATTTTTTAATATACAGTAGCAGGGTTACACAGCCCACAAAGGAGATATGATGAAAACGTGTTTTGCGCTGAGTTAGGTCATAGGTGGCAATGGCGACGACGTGGTACCAGGTACATCATTGGTCCTCTAGCGACATCTTTTCATGATGTACCTGACGTACCAAGTGTTTAATAGTCAGTAAAATCCATGATCGAACTATTTTCTGCACTGTCATGAGGAAATTTAAACTTTAAGATTAACAACTTTTAATGGTCTTTGGGTGTATTTATTAAAAAATATGTAACTGGTTAATTTACAAGTATTATTTGTCTGTTATTTTTCGACCAACTTTTCTTTTTTTTTTGCGCAGGATTTAGCAAAATTGAATTATAGAAGTAATTTCCAACTTCTATGGTTTGGGGAGTTTGGCTTTTTTGCCAATGCGTTTTTTTCTTGTTTTAAAGCCCCTAATCAATCCTTGGTCTTGTTTTAGATTAAAGATGCATCCCCTATAGAGAAAGGATTAGCAAATATTAACAAATGGGCAGCTATGGGAGAACCATTCTTTAATGAATTTTAAAGTTATAAATTAATAGTAATAAAAACTTTTTTATAGTTTAGTGCTGGGTGTCCCAAAAGTTTTGGAAAAACATGAGCATACATTATAGTTCATATAACACAGTTTGCCAGTTCTTCGCTATCTTATACCTTTTATTCGCTATATTTTGCTTCCACGCACATCTAATCAACAGCTCTGAAGCCAATGGAGGTGCTTTCTGAACACGTGTGGGGCTGGTCTCTTTAGAACGTCTGGAACTCTTGAGATACCGAGAGCTCTAATTGACTGGTTGTCTATTAAGCGTTGGCTAGTATAACACGTATCCAGCCGAACAAACAGTGTAAGCGCCACATGGCCAGGACTATTTCTTCTAATTTACTCATACCTATTGTACACCAATCAAAATGTCTGTAGATTGAATGTACTTATTACATATGTGCTAAGTAAATCTGTTATCGCTTAACATAGACATACATACATCTCCTGTAAGCCTAAGATCTGAAGGAAGGAAAAAGGCAAAGGCTTCTGCTGAGCCCCCCATTCATTTGAAATGGAGAGAAAATGATAATCCAAAGAGGACGCTGAACTATCATATACATAAAAATTGCTATTTCTATTGTAATCTCTTTATGTTCTTTGGTCTACAGGTTCAACAATGGTGGCCGTCTCCTTGGGTTCATGGCACAGTTTGCGGACATTTAAATAGAAATGTTTATCCAATCAGTCAGTCTAGAGCTGACTGATTAAATATGGGATGTGCTTCAGCAAAGCATGTATCTACTGTACAGAATGAAGAAGAGGCCCAGAACGGCAAGAACTACCAGAACGGGGATGCATTTTGTGGTGAGTTGTTATCCCCCCCCCGTTACTGTAAATTCTTTGTCAACTATATCAGACTCGCTATTAGAATATTTATTTTAATATTATTTCAAGTTTACCTAGAGTGTGCCTAGAGTATGCCTTGAGACAGCTCTGCAGTTTTTTGTCTTTTTTTTTTGGAGGAGTTCTAAGCTCATTGCTTTTTCAAACTTTATCTTGTACAATTTCATGCCAGAAAAACATGAAAGCACCCTCTTCGATTCATTCTTAGATCTTGGGATCTGTCAGAAAAGCATTGTAGCCTTTGGAAGTCAGCCTCCCTGTTTCACTCAAGCCCTGCATGCTGATCTTTAAGCACTAATAATTATAAAAAATAAGCACATGTTGTGTAGGAGTTGTAAGTCCCTCTGCGATAACACACATGCTGTTTTCCAGCAAGCTAAGGGAAGCAATCATTTCCTATGCAACCGCTTTCTCGGTAGATTGAGCTTCAGCTGGGTACAATTTTTTGCCCTAATCAAGGAAAGCTGCTGGATGAGGTTGGTTAGTTAGGTGGGTGAAACATTTGATTTATATCATGGTCTTCCAATTGGATTAAATAGATTGCTATACAATTAGGGGATGGGGGCTGCTTGAGGATATTGAAGATGTTGCACTGTACACGTTGCACCTATTGTAACATTGCACATGCATACACTCCACAGGATCAGAATACAAACGCATACAGTATGTTAGAGGTTTGTGGTGCAAATCCCAAGATGGATCATCATAAAGCAAAAGGTTCAGACGAGACAGCATTTTTATATATTTTTTTTTATACCTTATCAAGGTTATCACACCAGTGATATTCTCCTACGACAAGTGATGTGATGGACCTGTATTATGTAGAGGTACATTGCGACAAGGGATAAGATCTATCTGTATTGATAAATCTTGGAAATAATATCTCAGATTTGCTTTATACATGTCCCAGACACATGAGAGCTTGGCGTTGTGTGCATGTGGTGAGTTGGACTTTGGCCAAACTTGAGACAACCACTCGCCCTATACAGCCTTGGATCCTTCTACGTAACTGAAAGGATGCCGTAAGGGCAGATTAGTGGACAGGAAGGAAGGGCTTACACCAGCTTTAGCTTCCTTTCCCTTTCTACGAATTTGGCCAGGGGTTTACGTGCCTTATGTGTATGCTGCCTTATGTGTAAGCCAGAAACCTGTATCTTCTATAATTTTAGAACAATTAGCAAAATGTCACACCATATTTCTAGGTATATACAGACAAAAATAATAATGTTTTTTTTACTGGGTATTCGTCGTCGGCAACAAGCCCATGTCTTTTTTCAACAAATAAACATTCTTCTTTTTTTCTTCCTTTCATCCAATAATAAAAGTCTCAATAGTTCAATTAATTGAATCAAGTGAATGAAAGATTTCATGCTATAGCTAAATTATGGGTTGAAATTAGGTGATGCTTGTAGGAAAACATCTGGATACAAAATTCGGAGACTGCATGAGGTTGATTTTAGCAAACGCCTTTCACCTTCAGCAAAGAAAAGATTATTTAGAATAAGCAGCAAACTGTCCGACTTCAGTCCAGATGGCGGTTGTGTTGGCAAAAACTCAATACTAGGCCTGGTCAAACGTGATAAACAATTTTATTGTTGCTGACTGTCTTACCATATCCGAATATAAAGAACAAGAAAATATTAGTTCAAAATACTGCAGCTTTGGGAAAATCTTCAACTGAATAAGGGTGGGATCAAAGGGGACTAAATATGTCCTTAATGGAATGTACAGTATGCAAAGGCTGATTAAATGGAAACGTATAATAAGGATGAATTGTCTGTATACAATGTACATCTCATAAATCTACTGCTGGCAGATTTCACTGGCACACATCTAATAACGGTCGGTTGGGGTTCTGATGCCTCACATCTGTCAGGCTCGGCAGATTGTAAGGACACAATGTATCAGGTAATCAGAGCAAGAAGAGAACACAAGGCATGGATGTTCGTAAAAATGTGCGTTAAAAAATAAATAAAAAAAAGATAACCCCAAACTGACTGTGGTATACTTATATGATGCCTTTTGGTGGTTATCTGTGGTGTCAGTTGGTGTAGGCAAGTCCATACAGTAATAAATTGTCAAATTGTAGTGTTGTGCTTGCTGCTTGCTTGGATGGATGACACTGGCTTCCGTTCAAGCATGATGTCATCAACTGGGCGGGGCTGGCAGGTACATAAAGACAGTTGACAGTTTTTCTTGGTTACAGTTAGCAGTCAGTATAATAAAAGCATCAGTTGCATATTGAAATGGTCATTGCATTATTACGTTATTATTACGTTATCAAGGACATAACACAAATTTAATCAGGTTTTCTGCTGACGCTTGCATGCATACATGGGAAGGAAGATATATATATATATATATAAGAATCGTTTGCAATAAACACTGTTTCCTAGTATATTCCATTAGATTCAGCGTTTCTCAATCTTTTTTTTGTTTTTAGTAGGACTCCATTATCCCACAAAAGGTCCAGATGGATCCATGCAGCCCCTGTTGAGTTTCCCCATTGCTTATAGTGAACCTTTTTTTATTGAGCTTTTTTTCCCTGTTATAACTTTCGGTTGTGAAATGTGTTAAATAGTGTTGACTGTTTGGGTTACATATGTTTTTAATAGGTTTGCTCTTTTTATGCTTTATTTAGTTGGCTCTGCATGCTTCACAGAGGCTAATTTTCTTCTGCTCCTGATTACCTGATACATTGTGTCCTTTCAGTCTGCTGAGAATGACAGATGAGATGTATCAGAACACATGCTACTCTGTTAATATTAGTTATCTTGCTATGGGAAGAAGGCCAGCTTTTCCTGAAATAGATATATCATTTCTTTATATTATACATGCATGCTGTCCCTTTTTGTTTTATTTTCTGTTTGTTTGCAAGCACATATATATTCAATCTATAAAAATACATTTTATGGTTGACATAAATGACATCTCCCATTTTTTTTACATGCTCATTTTTACATTGCTGTATTATTATGATTTTCATATTAAAGGAACACTTTTTATTGTCAAGACTGACATGATTTTGGTATTGTATCCGACCTAGGGGAAAGTAAATGTAGCTACAGCAACGCTTGCTTTGCATTCAATGTGCACTGAAAACCATTTTAAATTTCTAGCAAGTGCTTTATGAAAGGTTTTTCGCTTACCCTATATTTTGGAAGTGCCCCGATATCAGATGGTACAGGTTATATGGCTCATTTTGTATTACTAGGGGATTGGCATACTGTTCTGGAAAAAAGTGTAACTAGTATCGGTTGGTTATGAATAGATTGCAGTGATCTGTCATCCTGGCAGGGCAGTCAGTGAGTCAATAGCACAAGGCTTCTTTACGTTTTACTTGCATGTTCATTTACTTATAGCCATGACCGTATTTACCCCAGCCTTGCCCTGACTCGGCGAATGCTGTGGACGCGGCTCGATTCAGTGCTGCAGTTATTGTTTTCATATTATTATGATTTATTATTGATAATATAACAATGATATACCTCTTGTGAATAGTGTATGCAGTATTTATGTCATGTTTATATGTTTAGGTAATTTTACTGTTTTTTGTCTTTTTTTTTCTCAGATGAATACAGGATCAAACCAGTTGAAGAAGTCAAATACATGAAAAATGGAGAAGAGGAAGAGCAGAAAATTGTCTCAAGAAACCAAGAAAACTTGGTAAGTTACATATCATTCTACAGCATGCAGATGCTGTAGGCCAGAGCTCTGTTCAACTCCATAGTTGCTCCAGCAAGAGGGTCTGCATTGGCTCTTCATAACGTTCATAAGGTTCAACTATATGTTATTCAGGCCTAGCTTTACCTTTCTTATAGAGAATAGACTCCACGGAGTGCTGATTACAGCACTGTGCACACAATGTTCAGCCCTAGCAGAGACTGTTCTCAAACCTGTCTTTGAGGTCAAAAGAGGCACACGTCAGGGCAAAGGTTAAAACGGTCCTTCTGCACCTAAGGATCATGCTGATATCAGTGCAAAATACTTCATACAGTAGTGAATATTCAGTTGGTACAATGATAGTGACAAATATGTCGAGTACAGTAAGTTGCCCCGGACACCATTCCATGCTTCTATGTCTATGTAAGACACAAACTGAACATAGAAAGTTAAAAAAAAATAATTAAAAAAAATTGTGTGTTTTGTATTCTTTAACCCTCGACACAGCCTTAATGATAGCCGAGTGTAATGACCCACAAGTACCACCTAAATATGTCAGGCTCTGTCTGGCACATCCAGACGAATGAAGCAAGGTACATGCAAGCACAAGCCTTTTCTATGATGGGTGCAAGGTGATGAAAGACTCATTGCCCTACCATTTGCTCATCTTAGGTCTTCTGCAAGTGTGTAGGTTTTCAGGATCTATTAAATTGATAAATTATTATTATTATGGTATCTGGCAAAGCCAGCACGTATTTTAAGGACCTCACCAAAGAACATATTAACATTCTGAATATACTATATAAAAATGATAACGTAAGGAAAGAGTACTAAATAGACTAGCAGTCTCTGGAAATGCATTTGTACACATTTTACATTATGCTGAATAGTTTAGACCAGGTGTTGCAGTGCTTGCTGACTGAAGCCTCTTTTTATTCCTGTATATCCCCACATTTGGCACAATTTAGTTATATGAGAGGGGTTTCCACCCACACAAAGTCATTTTAAAGCTGCATTGATGAACAGCTGATGTGTCCTGGATGACTAGAAATCAGAGAGTACTCTATATATAGGTTTCCACCCCCATAGGATGAGAACACGGACTGACAACTCAGAAGCCAGGAATCTGTATCAATGCCCGTCTCTAGGTGCGTGGATAAGATCAGAAGCACAAAAAATTGTAATGGAGAAATAATGTAAAATTTTATGTCTCTGTTGATGGTTGAACATACCATAAACATCATGATATAAGAAATCTGATGTGCAGCTTTCACAGAAAAGTAGCGTGTCAAGGTGCTCTTTGGCAAAGTTCAGGTGGAGAACAATGTAACATTGGAGAGCAGTGGCTTCCTCATTGGTGTCCTGCCATGGACCCCATATCTGTTTAATGGTAGATCAATCAACAGGGACCAGTTTAACTGTGGACTGATAAATATGCACACTCTAGTTTAATTGATTGGACTGCAGGTTTGCTAACCCCTGACTCCAATTAACTTTTGTTGAAGTGAGTAGCCTAGGGGTTCACATACTTTTTCCAACTCACACTGTGAATGTCTGAATGATATAATACTATGAATAGTAAGTTGTGAGTTAGATAAAACAGATTGTGTTTGTTCAATAATTAAGTAATTGAGATTAATGTGCATGGTGGATAAAGCAAGACATCTGCCTACTGGCTACCTTGATGTAGGCGATATTGATTGTGCAGAACTAAAATATGGTAATTTTATTGATTCATAACTCTAAACTAAATAAACCTAAACAAGTGTAGGTAAATGATGTATAAAATGTAACAAAAAGCCTCTGTTGTACAAAGAATAATCAATTTAAACCACAAAAACACATATGGCTCATAGAAATTGGTCAGCAGCATAAAAATCTGAATATCAGCCTGATTCATAGAGTACCAGACTACACTAGAATGATTGTTAATACTGCAAAAGCCAAGAAATATGTTGGGGTGTGGACTATACCTCATATTGTACAATGGGGAATGCTGGTTGTGTAGTGTTTATGCGAATGCAGCAGACGCATTACAGTGTTATTTCTATGACTTGGTAATAGGAGCTTTTCTGTACCACAGAAACTGGTGACTGTGTTGAAAGGAGGCCCAGTCATACAACATACATAGTTGTGGATGGCAAACTCACTTTAAGGTGTTAGGCCAGAGTGCCAGTGGCACATACTGCAGGGTTTGAACCTCTTGGGAGAATTAGTGGTGCTATCCGCCAGAAAATGGGGAGCTTCCTCCAAGAAAGAATAAAGTATTTTGTTTATGTGAAACACTGCTTGAAGTGCAACAAGGACATCAATGGCGCAGACACTTGTTGCATCCTTGATCATTTAGGAATTACAAAATCTTTTATAAACCTGTTTTTGAGAGCTGTTATAACCATGTGGAATTGGACACGTCATACAAACTGTTATGGTTACCACTGAAACCCATCCGTAGAGCATTCCGTTACTAGTGGACCATTAAAAGACAAGTTGGCTGTATATTGGTGACGTTGGGTCAAATGATATAACAGATTGCCACATTCACGTAGTTATTAGAATTCTGTTTTAATTTGAGTTATACGAATAAAATGTAATTATTAAATAATTTTTCAAGACATGTCCTAGATTCCAGAAGCTACAGCTTTTTTAGAATTTTACGATATTTACTTTTAATTATTTACTAATATTTTATTTAAAAAAAAAAATAGTAAATGCACATTCAGGTATAGGATGGCTAATTTCAACTGCAGTGTGCCATTAACATGGAACATGTTCGAAAGTTTCCTAGCTACTCAGGTTTTCACAACAGGAAGGAACTGAGGTGAGACAACATCAAAGGCATTTTGAAGGCTAATTGAGGTCACATAAAAGAAAGGCATCTTATAAGACTGACAAAGATCAAAAGAACCGAGTTAGAGGAACTGATTAGGAGATTGGCAGTTACTGCTTACATTCTAAAAGTCATAGCAGAAATGCAGTAGTTGTGGGGCAAGCTATGACCCTGGAACTGATGGTCCTTCAACCCTATAATAACTATTCCCCATAGAAATAAACCATTTTAGAAAAAAAAACTGTAGCTCTTTTTTGTTTTCAGGGATATTCTTAACGTGGCTTTATTGCAAAAAATAAAAATTTACTAAATAAGGTGTATGGTATCCAAAGTACACCAATATTTTTATTATTGTTTTTAATTATTATTGACAGGCACCAGAGGCTCCAGTATGTGTAATCTATTAAGATGTTGACAATTGCTCTGGTTTAGCAAGCAGGATGGATACTGCATATGATCGCATGCACTTCAAAGCATGATAATATATGGATTTATACTGTTAAAGGGAAAAGAGTGACATCCTTTCAAAGCTTTATGAATGAAGTATAATATTGATGGTACAGATTATGACTTTACAAAGCGATATATTATGGTTCAATATATTGAATATAAAACTTCTGCTTTTTTGCCCGAAACTGGGTCACAAAGCCTTAGAACAGGGGTACGAGAAGAGTTTGTTAAAGATTTGCCCAATATTTGAAGAATTTAAGTATCACAAGCATTTTTATTGAAGTGAAATCCAGTAAGCAATAAGGTATTGGTTTTAATAAAGGCATTTAATATGCAATATCCTGGGGAGCTTAATGGTCCACTTAATGTTCATTGAGATACCACCAAACAGTTTGTGTTGTACATAAATAACTAAAACACTAGCAAGCCTGCTTTAGGTGAGCTGAGAAAATATCAAATGCCAAGCACAGAGCGGCCAAAAAATGGAAATATGGCAAATTGGGACAGATTTATACTTTTTTAATTTTATTTCTATCAAATTTAGAAATCAATACAAGAAATATGTTGGTATGGTAAAATCGTCAAGTGGCATTAATAGGACAGTAACTTGGTGTGTCCCACCATATCTTCAGCCCTTTATGGCTAACATTTTTCATCCCTCCTGTCAGTGGGTAACAGAACTGTAGACCCTTGAGTCTAGGAGACCATTTTTTCTCTCTCTCTCTCTCTCTCTCTCTCTTCTGAGAGTTCTGTGTTTCAGCTTCTTCACATCACTGTACATTATGAAGAGCCAACCCAGGTAGTCTATGTTGTAGGAAGAGCTTGGCTGGCCATCTATGAATGGTTATGTCAGCCATATTCTTATATATGCATTGTACATTATACAGGGCCAGCTCAACCCTTCACATTGGGCTAGCCTGCTAGCATTAGCTCTTTATAGTGAATAGTGATGCGAGAGAATTAAGACCACAACTCTCCTGCCAACTCTCTGATTAGTGAATTAACTCCATTGATTTAAGGGGCCCCTATTAAATATTGTCAATATCTCTAGCACATAAGCAGTTAATGTTACACATGATTCTGCATTTCTGTTTTACCATGAAAATAAACACAAACGCATTGACACCGTATAAATGTGAGTATTTTTTTTATATTGCAGGAGAAAAGTGCCACTCACAGTATCCGACCTAAAACCGAAGCTCCGGGACCAGGGCATCACCACCGATTAAAGTAAGTCAAACTCCTACATGGTGTTACTGGCAGCAGATCCAGCTTCGTATCTTCATAATACAGTATGAAACTCATAATTGTGGCACGTCTGATTTATTCACTGCAAAATGAAATCATTGGATATATATATACTGTTTTTTTAGGTATTCTTGTCTGTTACCCTTATAAAAGTATGCAATGGGGCAAATAGTAATCAAGCATAGATACAGCAGGACAAATGAATACATTTGTTAAATTATTGTAAGTTGCAGAGATATAAACATTCAAATTCTATAAAAAGATAGAAGATATAATGTGGGAGATGCAAGTATAGAGATAAAACCTTATTTACTAAATTGCTGAACTGGGATCCAAAAAAAAAGATTTTAAAATATTTAAGTACGTCTGCTGTAGTAGGCTTGTAGACTGTGAACTTGGAGGGATGTTTTTTTACGAATTACATATTTACAGGCCCGAACTTACCATAAAAGCCCAGTTGGTCGCTGACCAACAGAGCCAAGCAGTCAGTGGCAGGCTATGCCTGTCTGCACACTGTGGGCATAAAATCGGCCACACTCGCGTCATCAGGCAACCAACGGCCTTAGCATGCCAGGGCTGCCCCATCATCACCAGTCCAGCCGCGAATAAGTTGAAGATAAACAATTCTGGTGCAATATTTTAGTACGTGGTCTTATCACCATAGCAACAAAAAAATTAGTTCAGCAGTCAGGATCTGAAGCAACAGTTTAGACAAATCTATTTGTAGTAATACCTTCATTAAGTTCTTGTTACTGAGTGCATATTGGAGTGCTCCAACCTGTAAATATTTTTGCCGATTTGACCACAATACATTAAGGTTCCTTATTGGCTCTAGTGACAACCACTGCTGGGAAGTCTCCATATCCCCCTAAGTACCTAGAAGCTTTTAACTGGGATTTAAGGGAAGTCTACAGAAGTGTCTTATTCTGCATTGCACCTCTGCTCATTCCTTGCCTCGTTTCCATATAGCGATGCCATGCAAAATTCTAATTTCATGCTTTTTATAGTATTTTCTGTAAATATGATTTTACTACAATCCTTTTTTTGTGTTTCCCGACATTCTGATGCCACCTGCTGGTAATTTTGTGTGAGACTTTGAAAGGATTTAGACAGTCAATGACCACTCCAGGAAGATGTCTTCTTTTGCTGGGTTTCTGTCTTTAAAACAGAGCATCAGACAGTGGACTGGATTTAATGGAAGAAATAAATCTCCCACAAGTAATTGAATAGCAAACCTCCTATAAATTGTAGTGTAAAAGTGAGGAAAAAGTCTGTGATACGCGTTATCTTGTTTAATCAATCTGGGTCATTGTTTTCCAACCTATGCACAGATTGCACTTCAGTTATTTCTGGTAGATTTATCTCACAAAAAACACCCCTCACATTTATGTAAATATTTTATATCTTTATTATATCTTTTCGAGTCAGTGTACAGCCTGTATAACAGTGTAAATTAGCTGTCCCCTCGAAATAAGTCAACACACAGCCATTAATGTCTAAACCTTGGCAACAAAAGTGAGTACACCCCTAAGTGGAAATGTCTAAATTGGGCCCAATGAGCCATTTTCCCTCCCCGGTGTCATGTGACTTGTTAGTGTTACACGTTCTCAGGTGTGAATGGGGAGCAGATGTGTTAAATTTGGTGTTATCGCTCTCACACGCTCTCATACTGGTCAGTGGAAGTTCAACATGGCACCTCATGGCAAAGAACTCTCTGAGGATCTGAAAAAAAGAATGGCCTACGCTATAAGAACATTGTCAAGACCCTGAAACTGAGCTGCAGCACGGTGGGCAAGACCATACAGCGGTTTCACAGGACAGGTTCCACTCAGAACAGGCCTCGCCATCGTCGACCAAAGAAGTTGAGTGCACATGCTCAGCATCATATGCAGAGGTTGTCTCAACCAGGTGAGGAGTACAAAGACAAGTGTGTCTTGCCTACAATCAAGCATGGTGGTGTCATGGTCTGGGCCTGCATGAGTGCTGTCGGCACTGTGGAGCTACAGTTCATTGAGGGAACCATGAATACCAACATGTACTGAAGCAGAGCATGATCCCCTCCCTTCGGAGACTGGGCCACAGGGTAGTATTCCAACATAACGACCCCAAACACACCTTCAAGACGACCGCTGTTTTGTTAAATAAGCTGAGGGTAAAGGTGATGGACTGGCCAAGCATGTGTCCAGATCTAAACCCTATTGAGCATCTGTGTGGCATCCTCAAACGGAAGGTGGGAGAGTGCAAGGTCTCTAACATCCATCAGCTCCGTGATGTCGTCAAGGAGGAGTGGGAGAGGACTCCAGTGGCAGCTGTGAAGCTGTGGTGAACTCCATGCCCAAGAAGGATAATGCAGTGCTGGAAAATAATGGTGGCCACACAAAATATTGACACTCTGGGCCCAATTTGGACATTTCCACTTAGACATTTCCGTTTAGACAATAATGGCTGTGTGTTGAGTTATTTTAAGGGGACAGCAAATTTACACTGTTATACAGGCTGCACACTCACTACTTCACATTGTAGCTGAGTGTAATTTTTTCAGTGTTGTCACTTTTGTGAGATACTGTATATCTGGAATTGAATCCAGCCCATCATCCTTAATGAAACCTTTAGTGTTAAAAATACTTGTTTGGCATCACACAAATAACAAAGTAAATGTTATTGACGCATCATATTTGTCCATCTTTAGAAACAACCTCTCTTAGCTTCTGGATCATGGCGCATCTGCCATCCCAGAATTTAGCATTCTTATCCTCTGCAGAGAATACAACTTAATGCTTCATTCATCCGCCTAGTTCCTCCATAGATTAAGCCTTATCCAGAAAGTGTGGCAACACATACCTTAGTATGCGGACGTAATACAATTAAATGGACACTTAATGTATAGTGGATATCTCTAGACACTCTTGCAATGGGCGGTATTGTGTGTGTATATATGTAATTAAAAAGAAAATATTTACTCCACAGTTGTAAGCAATAACTGAGTGTAACCTTCAAAATAACAGATTTTTGCTTGCATGCATGCAAATACATAGAGCAAACACTTAAGAGGATCCTGATGAATCCCTCTGTCTCCTCGTTTGGTCGAGCAGAGCAATGTATGTGTGTGCATTCTCACCTCCAGACAACTGCACCGCGCTTAGCGCAAGAGTCCCAGGGGCCTTAATGAGAACCGCATGCTTTCGCAGAAAGTTAATTTCTGCCAGTTATTGCCTGCTTTTTATAACTTTTATTTTCCTCAATGCATATTTTGTTCCATAATACTATGAATGCACATTAAAGTGCGTACTAAGTGCTTTAATATGCCACCCTAACAATGTAATAGCCTGACCATAATTTAAGCAATGACCATTTCTGATTCTTTTCCCCAGCATACACACCTCTGAGAGCCAACAGGAGTTTTTCAGAATGCTGGATGAAAAAATTGAAAAGGTAATTCTAAAATAAAAAGAATATGAAGCAGATTATCATTAGCTGATCAGTGCTGTAAATTTTTTTTTAATATTCGCCTTTTTCTTTTAAATGATCCAACAGTTAAGAAATTTGAATGATTTTAAGCCTGATTGTCACAGATATCCTTATTCAGTGGACATATGTGCTATGTTGTAAATACAAGGGATGAAAAAATGTTTGGTGTTTTCAAATATTATTAAAATGATGAACCCTATTAAAGAAAAAAAGTCTATAAACAAAAATTACACATTTTATAGAAAAGAAAAAACAAAAAGTTTTTGCCCCATTCTCGATTTCTTCTATTTTTGCTTATTTATTACATTCAAATATTTCAGATCATGCAACAAATTTTAGTATAAAACACACACAACTTAAGTAAACACAGAATGTAGCTTTTAAATGATCATATCATTTTACTGAAGAACTGGTCTATAAATCTATAGAACTCCAAATAATTGATTATTGTCCTGCTGGATAACCCAACTGCGCTCTAGCTGTAGGTTACGAACTGGTGGCCTGACATTCTACTTCAGGATTTTCTGGTAGAGATCAGAATTCATGGTTCTACCAATTATGGCAACTCGCTATAGCAAGCAAAGCAGCCCCAGACCTTCACACTACCACCAGCGTGTTTGACTGTTGTATGATGTTATTACCATACCTGGGAACTCTCCGGGTTTGACCCGGAGAATGCCGGGTGAGAGCTCCTCCTCTGGTTCTCCGGGTCAAGAACTGAATCCTCCGGGTCGCGAGAGCAGGGTCTTGACACGCCCTGCTCTCCGCCCATTTTTCCTTTAAATGGGGGTGTTTCCCGCTGCTGTCAGTGGGACCACCCACCAACATCAGCGGGACCGCTCGCTGACGTCAGTGTGCAGTCCTGGACGCGTCCCCCAAGGGAAGGCTCTGGGTAGCCGGAGCCCAGAAGTTCCCAGGTATGGTTATTACTGTGGAAATGCTGTGTTATGCCAGATTAATGGGATCCATATCTTTAACAAAATTCCACATTTGACTCATCAGTCCACAAATTATAATCCCAAAAGTCTTAAGAGTCACCAAGATGTGTTTTTTTTTTGTTTTTTGGGGGGGGCAATTGTGAGGTAAGCCTTGTTTTTGCCTTGCAACTTAACTGAGGCAAGTGAGGCCTGCAGTTGTTTACATGTTAGTCTTGGGCTTCTTTTGTGACCACCTAGATGTGTCGTCGATGAACAAAAAAATGCAAAAATAGAAGAAATCAGGAAGGGGCAAACAATGTGTGGCATATATATAATTTCTCTGCATTTTTTTTTTAAGGGTCGTGATTACTGCTCAGAAGAGGAAGATATTACATAGCTTCAGCTCACAGAGACGTGCAAACCCACTGGATATTTACTCTGGGATAGAATCCTACAGACAGTCCTCATCGAATACCACAGTAAAACACAGTATTTCAAAATGAACTATGGACTTTCATTTTGCTGCTGATTTTAATGCTGTATCCTTGCAAATGCTTATTATTCTGGATCTATGATATGGCTGTCGCCTACAAAGAAGCTGGTGGAGTGCGGTAAGAGATTTTATTGCTACCAATTGTTAATCCTCCCCATTCAGACTTAAAAGGGCCGTCTTGCCGGCATCACTGGTGGTAGTGGGTGTTTAATACATAGCTGTGTGTTGCATTATGGGAGCAAAGGGCTGGTCTGGCAGAACCTATCGTTAATAAGGATGTTTGGGTTCTTATTTTAGTGCCCTCTCCCCACTTTAGGAAGATTCATACATATTGTACAAGATTTTCAATCATGATGTTTGACCTGCAGCACATACAAGCGTCCACAACCATTTGAACCCTCCCCTTTTTTCTACAAAAATAAAAATTTGTGAGTTTTTATGTTTTTGTGAGTTCTTGTTTTATTTTTTATTTTATCATGTTATGACACAAGATAAAAAAACTGTGTTAGGTGTATCTCATAGACATGAAATTCATGCATACCACCTGAATGTATTTTGATATCAGCACATGAGTTTATGTGTATAAAGGTGTGTAAACATGGATAAATCCTGGGATTGTTGTAGCCATGGCTTCTGAAATGTTTCTGTCGTGCCTAATTCTGGATTTAAACCCATTTATTTGGCTTGTGAATTTTACATGGATATGCATAGCATTCAATGTATGTGTATGTATAGAATTTATATGAAAATGTAGGTGCTAAAACAGTATATGACTGGAAGTAGTTAATGGATCAGGACAAAAAGTTTAGTCTCCCACTGCTGTTAAGACCTCTAACCAAGACTTAAATGACTACATTATCTCATGTTCATGAGAAGCAAAAATGCTTCTGCATATTTGTTGTGTTATATGTTTATATGTCAGTGTTTATATGTATTAGGTCTGCCTAGATGTTTATAGTATATTTAAAGGTCATTGTTTAAAAAGAATTCTCACGTAAGGCTTCATTAGGACAGAAGAGCTCATAGGATGCAGCTCCTGCACCTAAAATGAGCCACCTAAATAGTCGTCTTCCATCTATGGTTAGGGTCATCCCATTATCTTAACCGTGCACACAAGGTCCGTTTCTGGGTCCTGTGCCTAAAACCTTTGCACAGAAGCTCCAGAATCGCTCTTCGGAGTCACTAACATGTAGAGGCAGATAGGTAGGTGTTTGAGAACAGAAGTTGCCTTATTGCAACCTTTGACAACCATAATCTTGTCTGCTCTAATAAGAACAGGCTTATGTTTTGGTAGTAAATTTAGAATTTGTTTTTCAATTATTATTCTATAAATCAAGTAAGTTGGTTCCTAAAATGAATATTTTTTAAACCATAGCATATATATATTTCTTGTTGAAACAGAAACGGTTGATTTTCTTAAATTGTATGTGTG
This sequence comes from Spea bombifrons, assembly GCF_027358695.1. Classification (NCBI taxonomy): domain Eukaryota; kingdom Metazoa; phylum Chordata; class Amphibia; order Anura; family Pelobatidae; genus Spea; species Spea bombifrons. Next base: position 13,540,593 of record NC_071092.1, on the reverse strand, counting down.
TACATAGCTATAATATATTACTGATTTATATAAGGAGAAATCGTATTCAATCAAAACACACCTTTTGTTGCTTATTACTTTTTTGTTGTTGTTTTTTCTTAAATTCAGCATGTTTTTATCACCATTACATTACAAAAAATGTATTTACACACATCTAAACTCTGGAAACACAAGTAACGGGGATGTTGATTGGTTCAAGCAGTTTTTGTAAAAAAAAAAGTCAGGACATCAATCAGATAATGCTTGCCGTGCAACAGGCTGTTTCCATAAAGAAAGCTTTTAAACTAGATCTCTCCAAAACTATTAAACCTGTTGTGAAACAAAATGCACAAATGTTAGTTTCAAATAAATGCCGTGGTGATAATAGCTTCTGTCCTATTTATTAGTATCTGCATGTTATCCTTCCCATTATGTTACCTCTGCCTTATTTTTGAGTTACTGATTGATGTTCTGACAGTCTTTGTAGGGGTGAGTGGAAGAGAACTTCAGGACAGGCAGTGAGTTGGTTAGATTTATTCATTAAGCATAAAGATTTGATGGCAACCATTTCCTTTTACAGCATATGTTGCAATCAGTAATTATTCTTACACCTTGACTTGTATAGATTAGGATAGGAAATCCCCGTCCCCTGGGCAAGGAGTGTACATGGCCCGAGAGTTCCATTCGGGTTGATTTTATATTTGTGTATGGTTAAAGAAGTTAAGCGCGGAGCTAATTTCCTTGATACTGCAGGCATAAGTGTGAATGAACCATTTATGAACACATAGTTTAACACATATCAAATAGCCTCTTCAAGGAGAACTTTGTCATCTTTTAGCACAGCTACAGTAATGAAACTTTGTCTGCCGATTATTTTATTTTTTGTTTTGTAATAATTCTAATTATTTCTAAGTAAGTATTGTATCTACCCTAGAGACACCTATAATAACAAATTATTGCTTCAGTGGGGTCAGATGTGGAAGTAATGAGTCAGGGCATGTGTATGATTCAGTCCAATTTATTAGTAGGCCTGGCTATGGGGATCTAAACATTAAGTACTGACATCTGTGGTGTATACATGGTTTACCAGAACTGCCATCTGAAAATCTGATCCTGATCTGATTCCTCCTTCCATATACCACATTTGCTCAATTATAAGACTTTTTTTCAGAGCAAATGCTCTGAAAAATAACCATCGTCCTTATATTCAAGGTAGTCTTCTAATCACACCTCAAATAAAGGTCTGACTACAAGACTAAGATCCAGATCCCCCGCAGCGCTGCAGGGAAACCGGATCCTCCTCCGGCAGCCTCTGCTGCTACAGGGGCTTCTATGATCGAGCGCAGGCGTCACATGACCTTCTGGTACTCATTCATAGAAGCCACGGCAGAAGTACCAGCAACAGAAACTGAGGTTGTCTGCACGCATTGCACAGACCTTCATTGGCTGCCCCAGTAGACACCAAGGAATTGGAAGCACCGGGAGAAGTCTAGGAAAGCACTGGTAAGTCGGGGGAGGGTAAGAGTGGCATATTGGGGGGGTGTAAGGGCTTTCTGGAGTGGCATATGGGGGGTTAAAAAGAATATTAGGGAGGCAGAGTGGCAAATAGGGGGTTAAAAGGCATATCTGGGAGGCAGAGTGGCATATAGGGAGTATGAGGCATATCTGGGTGGGGCAGAGTGGCATATAGGGAGTATGAGGCATATCTGGGTGGGGCAGAGTTGCATATCTGGAGCAGAGTAGCAAGTAAAAGGAAATAAAAACAAAAAATTCATTTTTCTCAACCATAGTTTTTATTAAATAGTTTACATGTGAATTAATATTTACTAGTAAAACTTTTTTTTTTTCTTATAGGGTAGTCTTATATTCAGGCTTTTTCTTTTTTTCCAAATTAATCTTCAAAATTTGGGGGTCATCTTATAATTGTGCAAATACAGTAATACCCCTACCGAAACCTTTAATGTGTAGATAATTTGAGGAGTCAAATCATATCTTGCCTGTGCTAAATAAGTTAAATTTTACATAGTGGGTGGGATACACTGTAACGAGGGAAGAAGCCTTGGCGAAAAGCAAGAATCTTGAGGAGCCACACGTACATGACATATTAGAAGTTGGAGTAGATGCCTGGAGAGCCTTGTTTAAGATTTTGCGCAGGATGGTGATGGGAAGCAAATTACTAAATTCTTTATAGTTGTGGCAGTCAGTGCTGATTATGAGAAAGATGTATGTAACATTATTTTATTCTTTGGGATTTCTGTCATTAAGTACAGGATATTTTAGAATGCATAAAAAGCTTAATATATATCGGAATAACTGTGGCCACATTGTCAATATGGGATACAGTCCATTGATTCAGTCAAGATGAGAAGTAGACAAACATTTCTGGGGTTAGAATGGTGGAGGGGGGGAATACAAACTGGGCAGAAGGTGACAAAATAAAATTGTGTAATTAAATAAAACAACTTATCTGCCTTAGGGATAAGCTGCAAATATACAGTCTTGTTGCTCCTTTAAAAAGGTGTCAGGTGGTAATGAGGCATTAACTGATATTTAGAAGGATTTTGAATGGAATCTGTCCCAAGGAACAGATATTTGGGCAAAGGGCAAACTGTATCAATTTAATGTTGAATTTTAACCTGAAAGTGTTCATGTAGAACGGATTTACTTGCATATATTAAAATCTATTCTTGTAATATTTTATATTCTGATCTTCCTTTTGCCACACATAATCTCTATGGACTGTATTGTACAACTAATTGATTAATTGCACTGTGATATTTCATTTAATTGATTTTTACTGATGAAAGTAAATGCTGTATAAATATAGTAAATGTATCCTTAAAATAGAAAATGCTGACAGTGTTTTGCTTTTATAAAGCAAGTTTTTAATTGGTTTTCTGGTTTGTTTTGAAATGGGTTAATTTAAAATAAAATTGGTCTCTTCAACAGAACCTCTCTTTGCACGTTATTTCAAGTGATTATTCATTCATCCTTGGAGATCATGTCACACCTGAAGGTCATGATCATGGACTTGTGTAGACCCCAAGCCCTATAGCTTTGCCGTTAATTGGATAAACACGTCTGTTGGGTTCACATCAGACCTCAAAAGGGGCTTTGTGAAATATCAAATATTACGACATTCTGCTTTTCTCTTTAAAACATACATCATAACTTATGTTTTAGGCGATTTGTTCCTTTCCTGCCCGTGAGTTTACTGGGTAAGACACAATCAATAACATTTTCTAGGTTGCAGCCTTTGGAGGCTTGTGCGATGGACCATGGTTTTTGGTGGGGCCAAAAAAGAGACCTCACCCCTGTAACTGGATTATTTAGAAGTGGAGTATATTATTATTATTATTATTATCTTATTTTATATAGCGCCAGCAATTTACGCAGCGCTTCTTACAATACATGTATTCAAGGGGTATAACAAGACGAGAACTGACAGGCTAAAACAAACCGATACATTAGGTGGAGAGAGCCCTGCTTACAATCTTAAAGGATATTCAATGGTATTAGCAGGGAGAGCAGGGACAATCGGACATACCCTTGTTCGAGTATTTGTTGTACCAACGACTTAGGGGCAGAGATATTTGCTACCACCTTTTATACAAATGTACTTTTGTTTATGTTAGGCGTTTGCCTACCAATAGTCTCCTACTACCTCTGATCAGTATTATATGTATATATTAATTATGCTCCAAGTATACATATGTCATGCAACACAAGGGTTACTATAACAATTAACTTTTTATACTAGATTTTTCCCACCATCATGTATGCTACTTTCATACTATAGTTTTGTAGGGTTTTTTTTCTGCACAGTACTTAGTAGCAGGTCTCCGTGTATTTAACACTATAAATCACATTTTTACTAATTTCATAAACAGATTTAACTTGAGTGATAAAATTACTTACATTCTCAAGAATGCCGAGAGCCTCTCCCAAACCATGAAATAAATTGAAAATGAATATTTTAATTCAAATTGATCTATGTACAGTTCTTTATTAAATCTTTACAATCATGTCAAATACACAATTTATATATACACAAGGATTATATACACTTGCGTCCAGGCTTTTACAGTACTAACAATCTATTTGTGCCAATGCACTTGTATGCCAAACATTATCCATATTTTTAAAAAAATAAGGTGGAAAATTAGAATCTGATACAATATTCAGATGTGCGGATAGAAGGCGGTCATACTTTATTGTAATAGATTGCTCTGGTGGAATTAAAGTAGGCAAAGATGTGGTCACACTTCATACTTGAATGCCACTGGATTGTTTAATGTCACAAAAAATCTTTATACAGTATAAAATTGTAAACACGCCAAACATTTTTGTGTTAAGGACCAGTGGACCGATGAAATAGTCATGTCAATATTCATTATGAAGGGCAAGATGGGTTCAACGTACAGGGAAACGTTTCACTGATTTAACTAGACACTATACAGGGCCAGGCCAGCGCCTCCTGCAGTAGAGGCTGACTGGGGTAGGTCTTCATAATGTATAGCAACGTGAAGGAGCTTCCCTTTAATGAATAAATCCCAATATTACAAATATGAAGGAAGACTTTCAGAACCAGGCATTAATTTATAGTATTATAACCATATCACAATACATCATTTTTGTTTAATGCAATCAGTCTGATGGACTCCAATTCCTGCAACTTCCAGCGACTTATGAAAATATGACGTATTCTGTATCGATACATCCCTTAAGTATTCCTGTATACCAGTAAGTACATGTTTAAATTATAATAATAATAAAATCCATAAAAGTGGATATTGTTAATTTAGGTGTAAGTGCATATTAGCTGTTAATTGAAAACGAGAATTGTATTGCTTTACGTTAGAAGCATAAAAATAGATAAAATAATTATGTCCTGAATTGCAGGTAAATTGTGATGTCTGTGCGCTTTAAGTTGTTGTTAAATTTGCCAAGGATCCAGTTAGACCAAGCATCACGTCATTTGCTTTGGGGTACTAAAGATCTTTAATCAATCATACACCAGCAAAATAATGCAGCAGCCAAACGATCGGGGAATAAAATAGACATTAATGTTGTAAGTCGCAATGTAAATGTCCAGTATACCCCAGTTAGCGACAAACTCTCAACCCCGATTATCTTTGCAGTCTAGACCAACACGTCACCAGCTGTAAGACACCTTCCCCATTGTCACTATACATTTCATTCTCCCCTTATTTTAATATTTTAATTCATTGGGGTCATTCTGTTTTCATTATTGTGAAGGATTTAGCCACTTTATAATAACAGCAATATGTAATATTCTCTACAATAGTAGCACAATTACCAGAAATAAGCTAAAGCCACCTTGATACAAAACCTTAGAAAAGCCCTAAATTCAATATAAAATAAACCTCATTGGATGGAAAAGCCTTGCTTTGGTAAATGTTACAATAATATATTAGACTATGGATTTCCATTAAATTAAAAAGATATGGTAGAATACCGCATAATCATCGATTTGAATTATATTATTAAATGCGTTATTTCTAAAACTAGTTAGCTTTAAAATGTAAACAAGATGTCTGCATCAATCCTCTCTCCTGTTATAGTAAACCAAATGCAAGCTTTACCCTTTCCATAAGTAAACCATCTGAGGTAGATTATTTGAAAAGCATGCAACGCTCCATTGTGTGTAAATATATATATATATATATATATATATATATATATATATATATATATATATATATATATATATATATATATAGCCTTAAATTTTTAACCCAATGTGCAAAATGATGAAATCAGGCGCTGGTGGCCAGGTGCACGCTGGTAAAAATGTTACAGGACCTGTTCTCAGCACAAGAGGCAAGTAGAAATGTTAAACAGTAATCATCTACAAGTCATATACAGACAAATACACATTCTCACTCTAACCCAGTTTTTTTTTATGTTAAAACTTAAGTGAGCATTTTTTTTTATATTTTCAATAAATTTTCTTTGCCAAAGATTAATTGCAATAGGAGCCATAAAGTGGCTTTTGTAGAAGACTAGGGCTGGAATGGAGAGCCAAGCCAGAGGACTGATGGCTGCTGTAATACCGGCAGTGCTCGCACCTTAACTAATTCTCGCTCTCCGGCAGTATTTTGTCTCGGCTTAGACCCCTTTAACAATCCGGCCTGAGCTCTCTTTTGGGTCCAGATCATATGTATCTTCCCAGCCTCTCTAATACGCGATTATGCTTAAAAAAATATAAAAGAAACAGAAGATATAATTATATAGAATCAAAACCATCAGATTAACTCCTTTTCTCAGTTTACCTATACACTATGCAGGGCCAATGTAGCCCTTTAATTTATAGTTAGATTACTGGCATGAAGTTGTCATCCCACTACAACCGTACAGCGTATAACTGGCTTTGGTCCAAAAACTTCTGGTTTGCTTCTCTAGCTTTTTAAAAAAAAATATTGGGGCAGTGCCATCATATCAGGTAAGCAGAACCTTTAAAGAGTGATGATTGGCAGTTATAATTCACAGTAAAATACCCATGAGAATCTACGATCATTTAATCACAGCTCACAGAAGAATACATTGAATAAATGTGGTTTTGTAACATTTCCGCAGAGTTGCCCGATTGATCTGGCTATGAAATGTGTGCAATTCATTCCCTGACCATCCCCAACGACTATTTACTTTCAATTTCCACGGCACAACAGCGAAGGTTTGTGATGACGCTATTACCATTTATCTAGTAAGCGAATAACAAATTGTAGGCAAGCATTCTAAACATAAGTAAAAAGATGCAGAATCATTTTATGCCTATAAAATAAATACTTTTAAAAAAGGTTGCGTGTTATATATTTGTGTATATTCCAGCTGTGTTAGTTATTGGCACTAATCGCAGAACACAACTGCAGCGCTGAATTCTACAACGTGTCAAAATTTGTCTACAGAATGATATTCCAACATAGATCGGAAACATTATATAGGGTTTTATTCAGCACAGGGAGAGTAGTCAGCGTTGTGGTTTCCGCTCCTCACTTAACTCTTCATTTTGAACGACCAACCCTGGCAAGTTTCTGCAGGGTGAAGGGCTTACCTGGCCCTGTATAATGCAACTTACTGATTTAACTATACATTATACGGGCCAGCCAAACTCATGCTACAGCAAAAGCTCACCGGGTTTGTCCTATTATAATGCATAGTGAAGGAGGGACGTTGGAATAGACCCCATAGAGAAACATGGGCAGGAAAATGGATGTCATCTCCACTAGCCAAAAAGAAAAAAAACAAACTACCACGCTTACATTTAGATCTAATGAATATATACGGGGCTTATTCAATAAACTGGGCTTTCGCACATAATGTTGCTAGAGAGCTGCTTTCTCAACACCATAGCTTTATTACGATTTATGAACGGTTAAACCTAGAAAAATAAATGCAAGGGTGAGATGATTTGCTCAATCTCACCTATTTCACCAAGGCATTATACGGGACCAGCTCAGCTCTCTCTGCAAAAAAACTCTCCAGCTTTAGTGACTAAACCCCCTTCTATTTAACGCTATTGCCACCGATTCCTCAGACAACATCTGAAATGATTCACTGAAATGTTAAGTATTTATTGTGGATAGATTATGCAGATATACACTTCATATTGCCTCTAATAATCGAGTTATCCTAAAAGGACAACTAGATGTGCAAAAAAGTTTTACACAGACTTACCAAAGTCAGAAGGCAAAGGAAAACAAATGGTCAAAATGGCAATGCATTTTTTTTCAACGTCTCTCAGCCCTGAGGAAAGCGTATCCTTATAGAGGTGTCATCGGCGTATTGCTTTACATTTTGCTGGGTACTATAATACTCCCTGCACCGTATGTGCAGCATATATTTCTTGAGCATGATCAAGACACATTGCCACAGAACTAGATTGAAACAAAATACCCCCCCCCATGAACATTCCAGAGGTAGGAATTACAAGAGGCGTCTTAAGGTCTGGTTTTTGTCACCACAATTAATTATGTTATGCCCCTTTTCAAGGACAGGATATGTTTTTGATCACAGAACTGAAATACGGTGTTAAGGTATAAAGTATTAAATATTGTGATCGTCGAGGCTAAGCTTTGGACCTGAAAATTAGAGGAGCCGGTATCTCGAAATGATATTGTATCAAGCAAAGGGTATCTGCGTACGCGGCACACTTAAAGGACCCATATTGCCAAAAATTTTGCTTCTTTAAGAAAAAAACACTCCAAGCGTGCATTGAAGGCTCAAGTAGCCCTGCCGGCAGTCAACATGTTGAAAAGTCTTAATGATTGAGGCACATTTAAAAAAAAAAAAAAAAAAAAAAAAAAAAATGGATGTTGGCCTCTGTTTCAAATTAAGATTTTGAGTTTATCATATTTTTCACAGAACCAGGTATTATAACTTTACATCCAGAGAATAATGGATAAGGTCAGCTATCCAATGAAATACGCTTTTTAACTTATAATTTGATCTAATGTAAAGGTGCCGAGAAATGTGTAAAGTATGGCTTAACAATACAAGTTAGAACATGGAAAAATGAATTAAGATTGATCCGAGACATTTTGTATTGCTAATTCTATACTAAAACCGTAAAAACAAAAAAGGTTTATATTAAAAAAAAATAATAATAAAAAAAAAATAGAGTGACTTAACAGTTTAGAAAAAAAAATAATTTAGGATCAATGTTAGGTGTTAAGATTCCAAACACATGCCTCACATATATGGATTAAAGGTGGTGATATAATTTGTTTTACATAAAATTATATTTAAAATAATCCAATAAATTAAAGTTTTTAGTGAAGAAAAGTATGGAATTTCGCAAGCGCCTTAAATGAAATCCACCATCGATCTATTTGAAAGACCATGGCAGACAAAAAAAAAAAATCTATATTTGTTCCAAATATCTCCACTGCTGATAAAGTCACTGGATCCATCGCTACATATAAAAACAGACATGCCTTAGACATTAGAAAGACACTGGACCCATTAGAAATTTGCAGAGAACTTCTGTTAATCTTCACATTTTTAGTTCTGACCTTCACAAAAGGCTTGCGACACCATTTAGATCTTGAGGAAGGGAGTCTGTTTTATAAAGATTTTTTTTGGTCATAGTTCATCCTTTTCCATCATTTCAAAAGCTTCAATGTCTTCTTTCCAATCTGCTAATATTGACTCTATTGGTTGTACTTTGTTGTCCCACTTTTTGTCTTTGGGATCTTCTGAACTGTCCGACGATCCCTCTGGAGTGTCTTTTGAACCCTGCAAAGCTATACTGTTAGTCTCGCTATTTTCTGAAGGATCGTTATCCTGTCTTTGATGAGAAGAGTCCTCGGAGTCAGATGAACTGCCCGGTTCTGGTTGAGAAACTAGTGAAGATTCCAAACTGGATTCCAAATCCCTGCCATTCACGCCACTTTCTGGAGCTCTGGAAGTTTCTTCTGAGGCTTGTACCTGGGAAATATTTTCTACTGATCTCTCCTCCCCACTGTCACCTTCTAAATCTAAAAAAAGAAAGATACATTATCATGAAATATGGTTTAAAGCAACCGATGTGTGCAGGCATTATAAGTTCCGGTTCTGCGCAAGTAAAGACTCCACTATTTAAACAGATTTTTATTTGTGAATTAGATGTCCAGGAGCCAGCCCATATTAAATTTTATTTTAAAAAAAACTCCTCAAATAAATTGTATTATTGATCCATTCTCCTCTAAAAAAAATGCAACAGTTGGCCTGTGTTTTCTGTTATCACAATATTGTAAGAAACCATAAAGAATGATTAATGTTTGCATCACCCCGTTTATTAAGAGTAGAACGTTTGATGTCGCCAATTATAATAAATGTTCTATCCTTGCTCTAGAGAACCAGAAACCCAATCAATAGTTTTTACAAAGCAACATAACAAAAATGTACCTGGAAAAAGTCATTATTACCTAAAAAGACATCCACTATACACTAACCACTTACAATTACCACTGTCGGAGCCTGTTATGGGTTCTAATATGTCAAACGTTATGAGCAAACAACTCCTGGGCTTAGTCAGCAGATCTGCCATCACCGTTTACCATGTATTAAGTAAGTATTGTAAGCTTAGTTATCACTGCAAACAATTCCACATCAAACATACGCATTACGGTATATTGACTGGATAAGGACTGGATGGGCCGTCAAATAAAATACATTTATGGACAACATACTTAGATGCTCATCTCTCAGGTGTAAAAAAATACTTACTGCTATCAAGAAGGTAGTTTGGGACTATTTTACCTTTAAAAATGGTTGCTGAAATCCCAGGAGCAGCACAAACAAGAACAAAAGAAACGGGTTAAAATATGAAGTTTTCACCAGCTAAGTGCTGCACTAAAAGGCAATTACAAGGAACATTTTCAGAACATCATAACGGAGAGGATGCAAGTTATGCTTTCCACCATACAGGGCTTATGCAGCTACTCGTGTGTTCCCAATTACCCCGATTACCTGGCACAGAAACCTATATTTATCGTAGCTGAAATAATTACAAAAATGGTTAATATAGCCGTTTTTGAAAGTTTTAGTAAATTTACCTAAATGTTAGCATCAAGTAAGAGAAACCTGTGCAGAACTAAAGCCGCTGATAACGCATCAAGCAAGCATTAAAGCTCTTCTCCTTGGATGAATATTTTTAGTAAAATTGGGTAACTATTCCATAAAAACAAGGATTTTTATTTATCTAAGGCTAGTCATTTTGATCGATGTAAAATTACGTCCAGTGTATTATATTTTTTATATTTATTGAAAAAATAAAAATTTATTTTTGAGAGGGCTAAATGCCATTTGCTAGCAGGCTTTCCTCTAGGGTAAGCGGCTGGATCATAAGCAATGCTTTGGGCCCAGACACGCTCAATTGCCCAATTTTCCTGCCTGTCTTGATTCATTTACTGAATCGGTGACACCAGGAGTGGGCAAAGGATACTACAGCAATCTGTCTTGGGGACCTGCTGTAACAAGCTTAAAAAGAATAAAAAATGCATAGTAAATCAGGATTAGCGTCACTAAAAATACTTAAAAATAAAAACACACCAGTTAAAGTTAAGCTATTTGTATACATTATGCGAACATTTTTTGTAAGCATAACACATATGTTATACCTTTTGTGTTTCAAATATTGTAATTGTTCTGGAGATATCAGATTCAAAGTGTGGGGGAGGTGAGACAGGGGGAAAAAAAAGCATGAATTAAGGGGGCACTCCAGCTATCAAATGCACTTTAATGTACTTTCATATACATTCATTATTAAGGTTACTCCCTGGGACCCCAGTATCCCTTTAAATTTTGCGCACACCCTTCCAAACACAAACAGAACCCACCTGTCAGCAACGTAACAAATCAGAGGATAATGTAACAGAAAAAAAACATCTTAAAAGCATGTAAAGATGGCTGCTCCGAGTGGTGTACACATATACAGTGCGGTTCAGATATTATTTATATGAAAAAACAAATCATTATACTAAACTTTCATTTGAAGTGCGATAATATTTTTATAACACACAAATGCCGCATTGCCTTAACAGAGGGTGTTAACAATAGCTTTAACATATATTAACTAGGCTTGAAACATTCCCCACCATATTCTGTCCAGTTCCATATGGGCCACCCATGAATGATTTTCACAATGTAAACAGTTTCAGACTCTCAAGAATGAAATATTTTTTATTTGCAATTATCGTAAAACTGCTGGAGACCGAAGCTGATATCCGCAGGAAAAAAATGGCCGCTACCAGTAATGGGTAACAGCTGACATTGGATAGCATATATGTACAGTGCGAGAAAAGGTATGTGAACTCTCTGGAATTAGCTGGTCTTCTGCATTAATTGTTCATAAAATGCGATCTGCCCTACATTAGTCACACGTATAGACAAACGCAATGTGCTTCAACTAATGACGCACCATTAAAGACATGAAAGACTAACATTGCTTAACCACTCACAGTGCTGGTGGAAAAGGTAAGCGGAAGCCTTGGATTTAATAACCGGTCGAACCTCCCTCGGTAGTAATAACCTTAAACAAGCACTTCCGGTAAATGCGGATCAGACCTGGATAACTCGAGCTCAGCCATATTCTGGGCATGTCTTCTGTGAATGGCTCACTTGAGGTCATTCCACAGTATCATTTTTTTAATACAGTATATTTACTTTAAAGTCTAGGGTCATTGTCCTGCTGCAGAGCTTCAGCTGGTGGACAGCCACCCCGGCATTAACCTTTATGATACCTTGATAAACTTGGGTATTCATTGTCCCCTGGATGGTGGCAAGCTGTCCAGGTCCTGAAGCAGCAGAGCAGCCCTAAACCATGATGCTTCTTCTATCATACTTTGGTGCTATCATACCATTGGGATGATGTTTTCATGGGAGTATGAGGTGCTGCTTTTACATCATATGGAGTGCTGCGTGTCCCCCCCACCCCCTCCCCAAACAATTTAACCTCGGTTTCATTGGTCCAAACATTTTTTTTACCAATAGCGTTGTGGAGCGTCAAGGTTTTCTTCAGGCAAACAGCGATGTTAAATTGGAGAATTGGTTGTTTTCTCCATGGTGTCCTGACATGGACTCCATGTCTGTTCAATGTTTTGCATATGGTAGACTCATGAACAGAGAAGTTAACCAGTTCCAATGATTCCTTCAGCTTTTACCCTAGGGAATTTTTTTCCCCCTCATTTAGCATGCTGCGTTGTTCTCTTAGAATGATCTAGGCTGGGTATTGCTTCTAAGGAGAGTAGCCACAGGACTAAATTGCCTGCAGTGATTAGAATAGGGGTTCACGTACGTTTTCCAACCCTCACTGTGAATGTTTCAATAATGTATTTAATACGGACAATAACAATACGATAATTTGTGTGCTATTAGTTAAAACAGATTGCGTTTGTTCTATAAGATAACTATAATGAAGATCGTATCATATTTTAAGAATTTTATACATAAATGATGATATCAAAGGCTCTACTTTTGTGTGTGCGCGCGCGCATATATACACACACACACACACACACACATATATATACATACATGGGGTACAACGACTTACCTCTGTCTTTAGCTTTATCTGACAGAAGAACCTCTACATCACGATACTCGCGGATTGCATCAAGAATAATATTTCCTTCCTTGCTGAAGAGAAACAGCATGGGGATCGTAACGTCATCTGTATTCTTTCCATCTCCAGCCATCTGGAAAAGGGGGGCTGTATCACTGCTGCTGCCATCATTGTCATCTACAAAAAAAAAACAAAAAAAAACACTGTTATATTCCCTACTCAGGAAGAATACCGGAGACAAGTGCCAAGAGGTCCAACGTAACAAACTGACATACAATGTGATGGTGCCACATATTATGAACAAAAGTTGGTAAGTTTGTAACTGTGCATACAAAGTGTTGCTGATTCTTTGTTGGACATGTGGCCTCCATGTTATAGGAGCAGTGCTGTCAGTTTGTTATGGACAAAACATTTTCATGCCCAATATGTGGATTTCTGTTTGGGCAGGGCAATACTGGATTACTTTGGTCATGTAACAAAATAAATAGGTTGTCACATTTGAATCAGCTGACTGTACCCACCTTTACAGCACATGCAACTCACTTATCAATATACTAACCAGAGCATAAGGACCGGGTCCAACAGACTCACAATCATTTGTAAATATATAGGGCAAAGCTGTTCATTAGCTATGGTTAGAAAATCTGCTCCGTCCACATTCCAAGAATCTGACCGTATGATTAAAAGTTGGCAATCAATGATTAGAACAGGATACCTGGACACTATATCAGGTATTTCAGGCCAAAAAATCCAAGTGATTCACTAAGAATGTATCTGATGTTCTCGCTTTTTTAGTTTATATTTGGAAATTAAAAATATTATATCTCTATGATTATCATCTTTTATTTATGCAGTGCCAATAACTCATGCAGCACTTCTTATAGTACATACATTTAAAGGGTATGACAAAACTAGAATTATTAACCTTATATTAGATACTTACCAATGACAATTCCTCCAATCGCCCCAGATTTCTGCACATTCCGGGCTTTCTCCGCAAACATGCACTGACCCCGTTGCATTAGTGCAATTTTCCCTTTTATTGCTTCGGGGTTTGTGATCTCAGAGCAGCCGCTGTATGGCTCGGCCTTTGCTACAAAGCCTCGAACCTGGCAGAAAACAGGATTTTGCAATAAATGTGCCTTGCTGTAGCCCAACATTAGATAACATTCATGTTGACCAACAATAGGATGTTTTGGATCTTTGCCTTGCCTACAACATTACTCATCAAGTTACCGGCAGAAAAACGCTCTCAATGAAATCAATCAGAGAGCTTTCTGCACATACACGCGGAGGGCTTCCTTAGAACCCTGGATCTTTTAGTCAAGCCAGTTCTAGAAAGTGATGCGTATTGCGGAGATGGGAAGGGCCAGGAAAAAATAACAAATGCAGAGAGGATTGCGAGGAATCGCTTTATACATCTGAACGCAAAAAAGAGAATTGTCAGTTCACCCACTCAACTATCATATGCATTAAAGTGTGTTTGATGGCGTGAATGTGTCTTAACTATACCCCTGAACCCAACTCTCCTTCCTTCTCACATCTCCTTTAAAAGGAGCCCAAGCAGTGTGCATTATAAGAAACCACGTGGATGCAAAGTTTATTTCATTGGTTTAGTTAGTCTACATTTAACAAACTAAAATGACACATTTCACTCTGTAAGGAACGTAATATACAAACCACAAATATATCGTTTTAAATTAAAAAGAGTTAACTAATAAAATGTACACTGTGCACCAATTGGGTATGTGAAAAAAATCCTAATAGGTTGATACAGAAAACAAGCCGCTGCCTACATACCCCCACTACATGTTTAGAAAGGTCCATTCCAAATTGGGCAGGTCCAGCAGTCAGTACCACTCGTCCATAAAACGGGTGGGAAACGATCTGAACCGCACGCGGAGGCAGCTGCTGCTCTTTCTGTTGCTGGCTGGATAACTCAATCATTTCTTGCATGAAACGCAAACCATCCTCTGCATCTATAGAGCTTGCGGCCTGCAAGATATTTCGCAATATTTAATGAATGTATACACACAGAATACACTATAGATAATGCTTTGATTTTGAAAAGTTCAAAAGTGAGGACTTAAATTTAAATATCAATTTTGATGCATTCTACACACTAGCTAAGTTGTTAACTAAAATGTGCTTAAAAGGTGAAGGGCTGGCTAAACCATTGGTATTGGTTACCTTAGGCTGTAGAATAAGGGGTCAGGGTATTTAGTAGATAACACATTGCTGCCTGAAAATGTGCAAAAACCTAGAACTGTTTTGTTTTAAACTAAACAGCACAATATATTTGAAAACCCTTTTTAAATTGATACTAGTAATAAAAAAAAAGTCTGGCGAGGGTTGCGTAGAAAATGGGTGAGTTATGGGTTTAAGAAAGTAAATAATGGAACTTAAGATCATTAGAATTATAAAAACTAATAAAAAAAGAAGATAAAAGGAACTGCGTTTTAATTCTGTAATTAAGAAAACACACTTCTTAAAGTTTATAGTCGCTATTTACTAATAGTTGGCCAATCCAGACCGATGAGACATTTCCTGAACAATGCATTTTATAAAATGCTCTTACTTGGTTGGCATGCTGAACCAGTTGAACTCGTCCATCTTTAAGGTGAATCAGACTCACTCCCATCTTCTTCAGGATGTCCAGATGCTCAGAATTACTTGCCATGAAGTCCCTGGCCCGTAACGGGGGCCTGTTCCCATTGCCAGAACTCTCCTCCCTGCCAACAACCAGATCAGACTTTTCACCGACTGTACACAGCATTAACAAAGCAACTTACTACAGCCTCATAACACGTTCCTGATAAAAACATTATTTAGTGAATGAAACAAACACTTACATTCTGGGATTTCGAGGGCAGTTTTTATCGACCACGTTTTTTAAAGGTTCTCTGATGCTCTGAGCGTACATGGGATCATTGCGAAACAGAATCTGAGTGTTCGGACACGACCAGTCAAAGTTACTGTCATCCAGCTCGGTGTATTGTGAAGTCTGTGTATAAAAAAAATATATCACCTCTATACATGTTCTGCCCATTATGCACAACACAGAAAGAACCACACTATTTTTTGCTGAATAAATATAAACAAAGCTAATAAGAAGAGCATATATATATTATATATTACATTCTTCCGCTGTGAGGCGAAATGTGTTAGTCTTACGGATGCTTTTGAAGAAACATCACACAATTCAAGAACCTACTTCTCACAGGAAAACGGTATTATGGCTTGACCAGAAATTATAAATTTCTGCTTACAGATCATATTACATGAACAGTCTAGTGTCCCTATATAAAATGCAAATTAGAGTTTATCTTGCAGTGCATTTTACTGCATGAAGATTGTGGTAGGGGTTCTTTAGTTGCTGGAGAGATGTCTCATTTTGTAGCGCCCTCCGCCTGACTCCGGTGAAGGCAGAAGCATACTTAAGTACACTTCCTGCACAGGCCCTATAGAAGCGACAGTGAAGTCAATGACAGTTCAGCTCCCTTTGAAATCCACAGCAGTAATGACAGCCAGTTCCACGCATGCTAGTTGAACGTAGATGTCCGACTAGCATACACCAATTTCAGTGAATTGTGACTGGTTTACTTAATTATGCTTCCTGGTAAAGGCAGCCAGAAATATAAGGCTGTATTTATACAGTAATGCACTCGCATCCTTGCAAAATATACTCCAAATGCATTTTAAATGATAACAAGGCTGGAGATGTAGTTTTGTGTTTTAAAAAACACATTCTTTAAAATATAATTAGACAATAAAACCAGATTTTAAAAAACCCAAACAACATGGGTATTAGTATCCCTGTATCATTCCAATCTTCTTGTCATCCATTCCTCAGACGGGTATTTTGCTCTGGCAAGGTCTCCAAGATTGCCTTTTTGCAGTTATATAAAGAAAACTGGAGTGGGTTTTAGAAAGAAAACTGGAGTGAGCGGGTGATTGAGGGGGAAAATACTGTTATTTACAAGCAACAAGGGTATTTACTATAGAGAAACATGCCAGCAGGATGAGCTAATGAAACTGTAATATATTTAAGGTATATATGTAAATATTTAAGGTAATCAAAAGAATCCGGATATCTGGGATGCTATGCCCCGATGAGAAAAAAAAAAAGTTTATATATACCATGTTCTTCTTAGGCTTTGTTTGGTTTGCTGTGGAAAGCCAGAGAGGTAAGAGATGGGCTTCTGTAGTAAAAATATAGTCCTCTATATCAAACACAAGGTCTTCCCGTTCAGAAAACAGCAAATAAAGATATTTAAACATTTCAGCCAGGAAAAAGGAATCCATCCTTAAACAAAAGGAGAAAAAAAGTTAATTAGGAGACATTTAAAACATTATCAATACAGAAATAATTCAAAGTGACAGATGATCTTCTACCGCATGAGTAGTCAATTACGGATCTCCAGCTATAACTGTACAACGGGAAGGTAAGAGCTTACAGGTGAAACTTTTCCCATAGGAACGTTATGTCCTAAAGATTTGGGACAGTATCTAAATAATATTATTTGTTAACGGCCAACCTATACAGCTTTTCAGATTAAGATTTTTAGACCTGGCCATTATCATTCAGCCAAGAAGTTATAATTTCCCACGCCGGCTCCAACACGCTCATAAAAAGACAGGAGTCCATATGGTACAACGTCACGCGGCATGTTTAGTTCCCAACTTTATCGGATCTGAGAAATGATTGAACAAGATACCTGTCCTCGTGGCTTCCCGTGCGCACATCTTTAACCGCAGCGAACCCGCACGGCACACGTGCATACTTATTAAGGTTTTCAATGAGAGTTTTCCCCACTTCTAAGTAATAAGGATCACCCGTTGCCTGATTGACAAAACAGAAATAAGGGTTAATTTTTTGTGTAAATGAGATTATACCCGGGCCTTGCATTTTTCTTTTTGTTTGCAGGAACTTTCCTGCGTTACATACATGGAAAGAACCGCATACGTCAGTTACGGTACATAAGCAACCGGAAAAAAGTCAAAAATACTATTTCAGTAGGAAACGCCAGGTTAATGTGTTGCTTGTGAGAGCAGAAGAACATCATCAATGTGTCGTGATGTAATTAACCCCGATTCATATCTTTAACTACAAAATGGCGACAAAGAAACAGTTCTTACTTTATACAAGAAATAAGTACTTTCTGCAAACTCTGGTCTTAAAGGATGTTGAGCCCAGTGCACTCTGAAGTCTGTAGTAAAAGCCTTTAACAAATAAGAGAACAAAAGATCAGAAAATGCATTATGAACTTGCAGACAACATGAATGACATCATGTATTATTTACATATGGCATGCAATTTGATATTGTTTTGGCCGGTCTGTCCTTTGTTAAATGCATTTAAGCGAGAAATACAATTTATACATGGATAGAAGGAAGCTACCGAAACGTTTATTTCGTACTGAAGGTATCAGATGAATCTGATTTTCACACTAATCCCACCCCAATATTTCCAATGTCAAAACTGTATTACTAACATTTCCAAATGACATCTTATAAACAGAGAAACTGGTTCAATTCAATTTTGGACTCAAAAGAGCTTTCTCTTATATTTTGGGGTACTAAAAATCACTACATTCACACAGTTCTCAAGTATCCTGCCAACAGCAAGAAATAAAGCAGTATTATAATTCCGTATTGTAACGACAATATTACAATATGACAAAAATGTAGTAATGTAGTAAATGAAGTCTAAAATTATTTCTGTACATTTTAGCACTTCATCCAAGAATATCGCTTTTAAGATCTAGAGCATGCAAACATTGTGGAGCGGACATTTGTACGTTCCCAAGGCTTTCTCCCATAGCAGTAGGATCTATCTGGTACAATGGCGTGTTAGGCTACCCAACAGGTTTAAGTAAAAGCAGGGTAAAAAGATGGAGCCAGGTAAAAGGAAAGAGATGGAGCCGGGTAAAAGGAAAGAGATGGAGCCGGGTAAAAGGAAAGAGATGGAGCCGGGTAAAAGGAAAGAGATGGAGCCGGGTAAAAGGAAAGGGATGGAGCCGGGTAAATGGAAAGGGATGGAGCCGGGTAAATGGAAAGGGATGGAGCCGGGTAAATGGAAAGGGATGGAGCCGGGTAAATGGAAAGGGATGGAGCCGGGTAAATGGAAAGGGATGGAGCCGGGTAAAAGGAAAGGGATGGAGCCGGGTAAATGGAAAGGGATGGAGCCGGGTAAATGGAAAGGGATGGAGCCGGGTAAAAAGAGAAAGAAAGAGATGGAGCCAGGGGAGATCAAACCATTTGGTGAATTCCCTATTAATCAAACATCCCATTTCTACAAGCTTCGGCACTTAGCTTAAAAGGAAACTGTATGAAAATTCTTACCTCTGGTAGAAAATTATGCTTTTTGATGACCTGGTATAGCATTTCATGGGTTTCTATTGCAGGTCTTATGTCCCCTTTCAGGACCTAGTAAATGATATAAAGGGAGGATGTCAGCGGTTAAATACGAGCTAGTTAGAAAAGAAACCACGAGTGACAAATGTGTGGAATACTTAACCTTCCTGTATACACTACGCCAGCGGAACTGCATGGGATCAAAATATACAACGGAAAAGAAAACAGGGTTTCATAACTGTTTGGTGATCTCACAATAAAGCCTGTTCGGCAAGTTAATCAATATATTAATATATTATATTAATATTAATTTACATTCCAGGATGTACTCCAATTCCAAAGGAGGAGGAAATCTACTACAAGAGCGCAAAGTCTAGAACTAGAGGATCTGCCGTTTAGATGCAACATAAGGAAATTTTACTTTACCGAGAGGGTGGTAGATAAATAAAACAGCCACCCAACAGAAGTGGTAAAGACTAATAAAGTAAGGGAATTTAAACATGCAAAGTATAGGCATAAAGCTATCCTGAACCTAAGACAAAGATCGAGGACTCCATGGTCAAATTCTATGTTTCTGATTTATGAATGACTTTAAATGTACTGCAAGAACAAATACATGTTCTATACCCTCTATACACACATTGACAGTGCCTCTTAAAATGCGGCTATCCATTAAACTGTCACTAAAACCATGTTGTTAACTAGTAATAGAAATCAAATAATGCAAAAAAGAGGTTTCA
Organism: Spea bombifrons; assembly: GCF_027358695.1. Taxonomy (NCBI): domain Eukaryota; kingdom Metazoa; phylum Chordata; class Amphibia; order Anura; family Pelobatidae; genus Spea; species Spea bombifrons. Next base: position 13,520,451 of record NC_071092.1, on the reverse strand, counting down.
AGTACATTGGGGTTATACAGGTTAAAAGCGTCTTAAAATATTTGTCACAAAGAAATATATATATGTATGTATGTATGTATGTATACACATATAATTCCCCATATTCTCTTATTGAGTAAGGGGACAGCACTTAATAGCAGTAAGTAGTTCACATTTATACAACTTTGTTTTCACACTGTTGAGAACCCATCATGAATGACTATAATGGCAGATATTACATGAATTACAATTTCTACAATACTAACCTGAAGGCCAGGAAAAAAAGCTAGCAGAGAATCCATCCAAGTTCGGGCAGTCAGCATCGGTTTATGAATATGTACATCGAGTAGAAGTGGAGGCTGACTGATATATCGCATAATCGCATCATAATGCTGAAAAAAGAAAATTGTTGATACTGATTACATCTGAATATACATAGACATTTAGATGTAGAAATGCATATTTATCAATGCTATGACGAATGCAACTAAATTTGAGCCAATTAACATTGCGATAGTTCCTGGGGTGATTGCTTAAAACCAGAATTACCCAAGTCTTAATATATAACCCGATTGTCTGCATCTTGCACAAGGACTATCATCGCTGCCACTCAATTGTCTGCATTTTCTTTTTACAATTATAGTTCCCATTAAAGCTGCAGTTAGAAATGTAACGTGATAAGTGACTGTAACCAGTACGTAACTGGTTTTAAATGTTCATGAACATACAGTGTTAAACCTTTCCAGGTAGCTGTCATCTCCCAGGAGTACATAGGCCTTCAGTAAATACTCGTAGTACGAATCTATTCCTGCACCGACGCCACTGTCTTAAAAAGAAAAAAATTATTTTACAAACACACAAAAAGCAAAATTAAAGTTTTTCTAATATAAACCCTTTACAACGTGCCTTAGTAGTAGATCCATACAGATAAGGGAAGGAGTACACGGACTACTGTACTAGCGCCAACTTTTTTCTAATATTAATTTTTTTGTCTTTAACAAAATGTTCTCCTCACAGCAGATACCCTGGAGTCCTTCCATACAAAGAAAGGGTCAGTTTTATGTGGAGCGCAAAGGGGTCGCAATGACCTTCCTCATTAGACATTCATGTTTTCATGGAGTAAGCGTGACAGGAACACAATGCTATAAGGGTGTATTTAAAAAGCAAACTCTCCTAAACACATAAAAAAAAAGTGGAGTTTGGGGTAAGAGCTTTCATCGGCTGATATATGAACAGGAAGGTCTGCTCTTTGGGATTCTGACAGAAGACCAAGCAGATGCCATCACATCAGAAGAAATATATGTTTTTTGGTTTTTTTGTTTTTTTTTTATCTTTCCTGTCCACTTTTTTTCCCATTTATATTGTATTTGGTCTTGAAGGGGGACAATGAAAGTGTGGTTCCAAGCTATTTGAATTAGAGCCGTCTCTTATTTATTGGATTTTCTGACATATGATGGAACCCAGCTACCCAATTCAGAAAGCCCATTGCGTGCGTTCTTACCTTTGCGTACCCAGTCGCCAGTATGAATATTTATCGTAACTCCAACTAAATTACTGCTGCGTTGCCGCTTCTCCCAAAGAAAATCTAGTGCTTTTCGGGCATGCTCCTGTTTTGAATAAAATGATGCCAGTATTAATTACGTTTGTATGTTCCCAATCCTTTCTCCCATAACGGTTGTTTCTATCGCATAATGGCACGCTAGACTACCCAACATGTTTAGGTGGAAACAAGGAAAGCAGACCAAAGCATTTATTGAGTTCACTATTAATCAGAACTAGAGTACATAAAGTATGAATAAAATTAGTCATAATATTTAAACAAGCCAAGGGATAACAAGAACCAAAAGGAGTCAGAGGTCATACAGTAGAGTATATGTGCAGACTAGGGCTGCAACTAACGATTATTTTAATAATCGATTAGTTGGCCGATTATTTTTTCGATTAATCGATTAATCGGATAAAAAAAAACAATATGCAAATTTTTCGTTTATTTAAAATAATTTAATGAACTGGATGTTAAAAAACAACTTAAAATTTACATTAACATTCTTATTTTGTTATGATGTAATAAAAAACAATATTTTCAAAGTACAAGAACCCAAACACTATTTATGAAACAAAATAACCCCAAACATTCTGAAAAGAGGTGGACTATTACTGTTCAAGAAACTTTGCACCCAGCACTTTGCACCCAGCACTTTGCACCCAGCACTTTGCACCCAGCACTTTGCACCCAGCACTTTGCACCCAGCCCTGGCACTTTGCACCCAGCACTTTGCACCCAGCACTTTGCACCCAGCACTTTGCACCCAGCACTTTGCCCCAGAACTTTGCACCCAGCCCTGGCACTTTGCACCCAGCACTTTGCACCCAGCACTCAGCACTTTGCACCAGCACTTTGCACCCAGCCCTGGCACTTTGCACCCAGCACTTTGCCCCAGCCCTGGCACTTTGCACCCAGCACTTTGCCCCAGCCCTGGCACTTTGCACCCAGCACTTTGCACTGTGCCCCTGCACCCAGTCTCCAACTCTGCCCTGCACCCAGCCCTGCCCCCACACTCACACTCTGCCCTGCACCCACTCTGCCCTGCACCCACTCTGCCCTGCACCCACACTCACACCCTGCCCTGCATCCCCACCCCCACTCTGCCCTGCACCCAGTCTCCCACTCTGCCCTGCACCCACACTCACACCCTGCATCCCCACCCCCACTCTGCCCTGCACCCAGTCTCCTGCCCTGCACCCCCCACCCCCACTCTGCCCTGAACCCCCACCCCCACTCTGCCCTGCACCCACACTCACACCCTGCCCAGCATCCCCTGAAACCCCACCCCCACCCCCGCGAACCGTTCTGTGCGAATGGAGCCACTCGCACAGAGCGAACCGCTCTGTGCGAATGGAGCCACTCGCACAGAGCGAACCGCTCTGTGCGAATGGAGCCACTCGCACAGAGCGAATCGCTCTGTGCGAGTGGCTCCATTCGCACAGAGCGATTCGCTCTGTGCGATCTGTGCACATAGACATGAAGAATACTTACCTCCGGAACGCGTCACATCCGTCACGTAGCTAAAAGAAGGCGGAGACTGCAGAGCGTGTAGCAGAAGCGGGGAACGCTCGCGGAGGTAAGTAAAAGGAGCCGAGTGCTCCAACAACGAATCGATCACTCGATTAATCGATAACGGAAATCGTCGACAACGATTTCCGTTATCGATTATTATCGATTTTATCGATTCGTTGTTTCAGCCCTAGTGCAGACTAGATGAGCCAAACTATGTTTTCTAGCCGTGTTCCCTAGGCTTCTTTGACCTAATTACCAAAGGACCTCACTGAACCTAGTTCCTATATCAGGGGTGTCCAACCTGCGGCCCTCCAGCTGCTGCAGGACTACAGGCTGGACACCCCCTGTCCTATATGGTACCGGAGAAAGAAGATGATGACCACCACTGGCCAAACAGTACCAATAAAAACACCTTTTCCATACATCAATCAGCCAATAGCCCTTAATTAACTTACAACTGATTGAGCTAAAGTCATTTTTAAAATAATAGGAAGACTGACTAACCTCAAATATGGATATCCCAGTAAACCGACTTAGGGCAGCAAATTCCAAGATTAATGTCCCAGCGCAAGCTGTGCATGTATCGGTCTCTGTGCCTGTCCTGGCCTCAGGATGTCTCACACCAAACTTTAAATTGATCTGAAATAGAAAAGATGGAAAGGAAATATTGCGCATATATTATTTTGCATACTGGCCGGACAACCCATACCGCAAAGCCAACTATCACAGAAAGGCTCATAAAGTGAAAACGGTCATCTACACAGTATACTGAAAGCAGTTCAAAGGACTAACATTTAGTGAATATCTCTTAGGGTGCAGTCTACAGGAGTAATTATTTACTCTGATCCTCAAGGACTCAGAAAGTTTTTATGGTATCCTTATAAAATGCACAACGATCTACATTTCCTATCTTGACTTCTCTCCCCTTCACCTTTGCTACATTCAAATCATTCTGCCCTAGGCAGTCCCATACCTTCTGTCTCCGTCCCCTGTACCTGCTAGGAAATTGTAATTTTGCAAGAGCAGGGACCTCAGCTGCTTTTCTGTATTCTACTCCAATAGTGCTATGGAATCTGCTGATGCTCTGTACATAAAGCGTAGTAATAATTACCCCTTATCTAGCAGCAACCAAAGGTGTATCCCTTAAGAGATAGACGCAGAATTGGATAAAGCCATATTGGTTCCAAATAAGAACAGATTCTGAAGAAGGCAGTAATACCTTTAGTGAGGCAACATAGTAAATCTTACTAACACAGACTAACGTAAGTTTTTAAGACCTCAGAGCTCCAATTCAAGTAAATCTGAAGAAGGAACCCTCAGGGCTTATAGAAAGGTTATGAGATGCGACATCCTGCTTTATGAACACCGACTCATTAAAAGGTATGAAACTTCTCAAGACATCAGAATGCTTTTTATCCAACAATTGGAATGAAACATTGGGTGTATGCATTTTCAGACCCCTGATACCCCTTCATAAAATCAGTGAAATGTCAGAATTAAGCAACACTACAAGGCTTATTTTGAACATCTGCTTGACTGGACACATCAACATACTCTTGGATAGGGAAGGCCACTTGTAGTGTTGAATGCGGGTAGGAGTTTGTAGCCGAGCTCCTTAGCCATATGTAAGAGTTCGTCATTGTACCACTCCATACGGTCACCATTTTCTTTCAGCATTATAGCAACTGAGTGCCCTCCAAGGAGACCGCTAGGGGTTTAAGCACAACCGTTATTTTACAAGCATGGCACTGTAGCATATAATTTAATAAAACATACTAAGTTATCTATTAGTATTCTGAGATTTCTTAAGTATCTTCCTAATCAAATTGCCCTGAGCCAGCCATAATATATCACCCTGAATATAATTAAATCTCAGGTACACTCAGAGTTATTGCAGTTTCAAGAATTACATTTTCTGCCAACATCCATTTACTAAAAAAAGGTATCTCCTGAATTAGATACCCCAAATTCAGTAGGTATTTTTCAGCAAAAAAAAAAAAAAAAGATCAGATCATTACAATTTATTTCATGTAAAGAGCCAATGAAATTAAGAGATTCTGGATGGAAATTCATCTTGGCAGTAATTTCAGTAACAGCTTCAGGTTGCAGCTACCCCAACAAAGAGGGCTATTGGAGCCCTTCTCCACTATTCCTAATGAAGGGCCAGAAGTGGCTGGATTCCTTAACAAGAACAGTGAGCTGGTCCTTTATAATGCATAATTCAATGGCCCATCACTTCTAAGGCAAATTGTTACTGGGGTTAAACATTCGTAATGCATAATGACATCAAGGAGTTAAAACCACACACAACTCTCATGCAAACTCTCCCAAAGAGATCATTGTTAAAGCTACCCAGATGATTTTAGTGGCCATCTGTCTTCACAAAGTTTGATTTTATGACAGTGGTCAACCTAGGTAGCAATTTGGTAGACTATTAGGGATTTCAAATACTTTTTTTTTCCAAAAGTTTTTTTTTTAAATGAACAAAGTGAGGCAAAATGATCAGGATGCAGACTAACTGAAATCAAATAGTCCTTATTATACAAATGCACAGAAAGACAGGCATACAGCAGATGCAGCCAGCCGATGTATGCGTAAATAAAGGTCCGCTGGAAATGTACTGCAGCGTGTTTATGAAAAGAGTTTGTTCTTCATAATGAAATCTTATAATATTCCAAACATTTATTCATAGTGATGTTGGATCTTCTGGCACACAAATAAAACTTTACCTGCTAGCATTCAATTAACCTCTGGTGTCGCTCCTAAAAAGCCCAACTCCCCGTTCAGAGGATATTTTAATAACTGCGCCATTGCCATTTCTTTGTCATCAATAAAACATACCACTGTAGAATGGCAACTAAAATATGTACCAAGTCTTTGTGTATTTAAACACTCACCCCAGGACTCTGATGTTTGTCTCAAAAACTGAAACCACAATATCATTATCTAAATTTACATCATTAATCACTTTTCGGACAGCGTCTTCAAAAGCGTCAGTTTTGTTCAGAACCTGCAAAGAAGGAAGAAAGGAAGTAAAAATACCAAACTTTTAGCAAAGTCGTGACAACCTATCAGTTTTGGATTTTGTCACATAATCAACATTTGGAATAATGCTTCGCTTTCACAATCTACTTTAAAACGCTGATAATTTGCCATATATTCAGTTGGCTGCAAAAAAACTAAATTGAAGAAAACTACTTTTTTCACATTTACGAGTATTTTTAGACACATGCTTGAAAGGAAAGTCACTTGCACCAAACTTCATTCCTAGTGTCCAGGTTTCATTAAAGAAGATTCAAAATTAATTAAGTTTGCAATTTCACCGAATATTAACTTTATTTTGAACCTTCAGATAAAAGAGCACACAATTTAACGAGATAATCACAGAGCTATAGAATTAAATATTTACCACTAGAGTGTCCAGTGTATCGATTAACGTCAGAGAGAATCTGGAAGAGAAAAGGGGGAGAAACAAAACATTTTATCCTCACGAATTAACAGAAATAGGTAATAAAAATGGAAAGCCCTCAAACACATAAAAATGACATTTACATGTGATTTGTTATTCAGTCTATATATATTTTTGTTATCTTTTATTTGTATAGTGTCAATAATTTACACAGTGCTTCTTACAGTACATATAATAAAAGGGTATGACAAAACTAGAACGGACAGACCAGGGTAAATGGATACAATATTTAAGTAACCAAAATAATGGCGTTTAACACCACTGCAAATTACTCATATGCTAAACAATCGGAACCCCTGGAAGACAGTTTTTACATGTAGCATTAAACGTTAAACAATTATCTACTACCCAGTTCAGACTCAATTAAGCGAATACAGTCTGTCTGGAGAAACTATGAGCAGCTTAGTTCACATTTGAGTTGCGCGTCCACGCTGTAGCTGAACCACAGCCCAACAATACCTAAACAAATAAGAGAAGATCCTGTGCTTACTTTCCTAGTGCGTCATCCACATCTCCCCGGCTTGGTTCCTGGCCACGTATTCTCCCGCGACACGTCAAGGGCATAAGTTCATCAGCAGGATAAGCATGTTTCTGGGAGAAAAAATAAATAAATAATATTTATATCTATCTATTAATCAGGGGTTGACAAATTTGGTTTGGATCTAGGAGTCAGCTTTCCCCCCCCAATCATGTCTTTATTTTCATATGTTACCCAACCTGGCGCCCGGAGTTTGTTGAACCTCGACATATTAGACACTAACAGATAAACGCTAACATCTTATGCCCAGAAACAACAACAACACGCACATGCTAAACACCATAAACTAATACACACACACACTCTAAACACAACACGTTGACACACACACTCATGCCAATTCAATACTGTAACATAAACACCATACACACTAGCCCACACTTATACACATGTACATACACTGGCTAATACTACACCTATATAAAATTACACACTGAATCTGGCACTACAATACAGTAGATATGTTGTGCGGTGAAGCCAGTGATGTGAGACACCAAGTAGGGTCACGTGCTGGGCACCCGCTACACTGGATTCATGATGGCAGCCCTGCAGAACCCTGGGGGCCAGGAAGTGGTTTCTAGTCACCACGACAACATATACATATATATATACACACACACACACACACACACCGTTTGTTCTGATATTACTCTTGTATAAGGGCTAATGCTGTGTAATGCTACACATTTATGGTAAAAAAGTATGAATGACAGACAATCAGTTTCAGGGCAAGAAGAAGGGCTGTTGCTGACAATCCAGCATAATTCCACAGCCTCTTTATTCTTATAAATCCACTTGTAGTAATAAGAAAAACACTAGTGAAAACGGATAACTTTTTTCCTTCTATACATAAAATCATTTAAAAACTGCATGTTGTGTGTACTCGGGTTATCTTTGTCTCATATTAAAATGAGTTTGACCAGCATTATTCAGATTTGTCTTGACCATAAAGCTATACAGGCCTATGGGTATTTATGGTAAAAAGCTGTATCTGCCAATAAAGAAGGTAAATCCATATAATTCTGTTTATAATGCGAGTTTTCAATCTAACATATTTCTAAGAAGCAAAGCTCCCTTACCTCAGAGGAATATCAAGCATACCAACCACACAAGCAAGCCCCCCAACTGTTTCGATTTACGCGGGACAGTCCCGATTTCGGTGTTCAAGGGCAGTGTACATGTGTGTGTCTGAGAGAAGTGTACATGTGTGTTTGTGTGTAAGGGCAGTATATGTGTATGTGTGTGTAAGGGCAGTGTATGTGTATACGTGTGTGTGTGTGTGTGTGTGTGTGTGTGTGTGTGTGTAAAGGCAGTGTACGTGTATATGTGTGTGTAAAGGCAGTGTACGTGTATGTGTAAAGGCAGTGTACGTGTATATGTGTGTTTATGGGCAGGTGTGTGTAAGGGCAGTGTATGTGTGTGTTTATGGGCAGGTGGGTGTGTAAGGGTCCTGGGAGGGAGGCTAACATTAGCCTTTTTTCATTTAAAAAAAACTCTGCTGCTGTGGACTACTATTCCAATGATACTCAGCCAGCATTACGGTGGACACCTGGCTGGCTGAGAATCATGGGAATTTTTGTTCACAGTTAGCATCTGCAGCTTTACTGTTGCTGCACTTCCCATGACACTCAGCCAGCATCATGGAAGTAGTAAATTCAATGTGTTGGTTAATTTTAATATGCATGACTGCTGGCAAAAACGATGCGTGTTATAAGTGGCGATGCAAGCGCGGAATTGCTTGTATTGGTGATTCCGCGTCATAAAAAAAAAATTGTCCTTTTTACATTTTTAAATGTTGGGAGGTATGCACAAGTGGTTTAAAACATCTTAAGAAACACACAGAGCACATACACCTAGTATTTCCATCTATTACCCTACAACATTTCGGAAGCACTGAGGACGTGCAACGCAATTCAGGTGGCAAACAGATCATCTATGGGGATTTGTGGTACAAGCAGTCACATAATCAACAATTAACAGTTGCTAAATAATCTAGTAGTGATCACATAAAGTCAATCAAAACATAAAAGGCCACCGTCTTAAGTATTCATTTCAAGTACGAGACTTTAAAATACAGAACATGATGTTTTTCCAAGAACCCACATATAGAGTTGCACAGTTTTTTGATGTCATAAATGTATATATTTGATAATTTGCACATATTTATGGAATTGAGTGGTCCTCTTTAAGCAAGTTGTATACAAGATTTGCATATATTATCAACTTTCTACAGTTAGCCTTTCAAAACACTAAGTTGACTAATGTGTCATTTCACTATTACTAGTAGGCAATCATCAGCTCCCTCTGTGTATCCCGTGGGCCATCTGCTACCATTGCGAGCAGGTGCATTTGAAGAACGCGGCAAGAGCAATAGAAGAGAATATGGAATCAACAAATGAGTCCTCTTTCGCAGTTCAAATCATGCGTACAAATCCAGAGATCGCTGCTGTAATGAAAATACATCACAAGCTATTTACTTTGGATGCACGCCTGGAAGTTGAACTTCGCAAAAGTCAACATACTGAACAAATGCAGGCTTAGCAGCAGATCCACATGTAGACTTGTGTTTATCCCAGTTCATCTGCCAACCTTTTCAACACCAGAGAGGGAAAATGACCCATTTTTAGTTCTGGAACATTAAAAAGCTCATTTTCTGCTGGTCAAATTCTAATCTCAACAGGGAACTGAGCGATTATATGTCAAAATGTGGCCAGACACAATGGCTGAATTTGCACAAAATTACTTTAATTCATTCCTGTTACGTCTCTGCTTAAGACGTATGATATTGACACATGAGCGAGCTTAGCATTCCAGATGTCAAGAGAACATCAAGAAAGAAAACCGCCCAAATCCACCAGTTTATTGTCCACTTAATTTCAATAGGTCTGGCCCTCGAGATCTACTCCAACAATGTGTTGTGAATTCAGGCATAAAACTTTATTCACTTAAGGTGAATCATGTAGGATCTGTAAGTTAACGTGGAGATGATTAAGGCTGGAAATTGGTGGATCACATTAACAGAGACACAAGGTGCTGGCTGATGAAGAAATGCATCCTTACGGGTCCGAGCGTAAGGGTGTGCAGATTTTAAGTCCTACTGATTAGGAAGATTACGGAATACTTGGAAAAGGAGCTGTTTGTGATATGGGAAGATTAAATGTATTGAACTCCATTTCCTTTTAACAGTCTTCAAGGAATTTAAGGTTTATTATAGCATACACACCGCTTCTTCTAAGAAACTCAAACCTAAGCAACCATAAAGCATTTCTATTAAATACATAAACAGTTTTAAAACATGCAGACCATTTTTTTCACAGATACCTTAAATCGCACAGAAAAAAATGTTTTTGTGCTATATCTGCTAACAGATCAAAATAGAAGGAGAACAGGTCACCTGCCAAGTGTAGTAACAAGTGGTGCCTACCAAATCTTAACATAGGTTAATATGTAGCTAAGGCACTAAAAAAGTGAACTGAAACCGCTCAATCTGCTCAATCTCATACAACACTACCATTCAAGTGTTGTCACTTAGATGTTTTCACGCAAAACAAGGTTTCCTAATGATCAATTAGCCTTATCGTAAACTGGGAATATTGAACACAACATGCCATAGGAACACAGGAGCGATGGGAGTGATAAAGCACCTCCGTACTATGAAGATATTCCATAAAAAATCAGCCGTTTCCATGTGGACACTGCATTTCTGATCTGTATGATTATTTTAAAGGGCAAAATTAGGAAATTTCTAAGTGACCCCAAAACTTTTAAATGGTAGTGTAACACCACCCCCCCCAAGCTATTTTCCGAGTAGGAGATGTGCTTGGCTGACACGTGATATACTTACCACCAGCCAGCTCCAACACTCATCAAAAATGCTATGTGCAAGATGACCCCCCTCGTGCGCATGCCTCAAGCATCCAATCAGTGACAAGCATCACTGGCCCACATGTAAGGGTTTTATTTTTTACTTTAATATGTATTCTTCTTTAGCAGAGCTGTCGGGGTCAGTACAATTTAACTATGGCACACTATCTGAAATATACAACAATGCTAATACCTGTACAACAGAAACAGAAAAAAAAATGGAAAAATGCTTGAATGATCAAGATAAAGAACCTGTTTACATACCATATAACTCCCATAAGCGTGCTCAAACATTTCCAACACTTGGTTCCTGCAATGAAAAAGAGTTTAAATATAAATATCACCAATTATGTCAAGGCAAGCAAAGCGTTTTCCAAATGGGGTAGACAGCAGAGAATAGAGTATTATAAAAATACAGCATATAGTTATATAATCAGATGGAAGGGATGTTGATACAAAGCTTTCCTGGGGCCGTCAGCAGGAACATTCTGTTGATCTTCATGATGACCGTGTAGTGTTTAGCACGATGGCCCGGAAACACGTCAAAGATATGGACCACTAACTCATGCTAGTTCAACATCGGTCCCTTGCGATAAATAAAGGACCATGGAAATTTGTGCACAACTAACTTTCCTTCAAAAAGGCAGACTGTTTAATGGCTATAGTAATGAATCATGTATCGCTGAACCACTTATACAAAACAGTCATACAATTATCATCCGACTCCGTGTGACGCCCAGCCTTCTGAAGTCACTCACAAAGCAAAAGTATTTAAAGGGGCACTTATTGTACGCATTTTAATGCACATGGACGACCGGTCCTTTTGAACTTATGTGGCGCCCCTCCCTTGCAAATTCATGATTCTAGCCTATCGATCCTGCCGCATCTTCCCATATGAATTTGCCCCTTCCTTCTCCCCAGCTATTGTCTGCGAAGGAGATCTCTTTGGTCTCCTTACCACCAGTCAGCTCCAGCTGGGGGGGGACTCGTTAGGCCCCTCCGTTCATGAACAGAAAGCACTTCCGCTGATTTACACGGAAGCGCTTCCCTGCCACTGATTGGCTGCTTTAAGCAGCTTATCAGGTGCGTAGAATGTTGGGACACGGATGGGGCTGGGAGCTGCTGCTTCTCACTAAGGTTAAGTAACTTTTCCTTTTCAACTTAAACAATGCATACAAAAGTACTTAAATAGTATGTTCATATGCATTGTTTATATAAGGAGCTCCTTGTGACACTGGAGAGTCCCTTTTTATATTTAACAGGAGATAAAGAATATTAACATGAAGAACCAGGGCCCATGAAGAGCCAGGTCATCTCCTGTCTTGGAAGAGACAGTCCTTCAGAATTCATAGAGAAGTCGGCGAGGCGAGTCTATATTTCAGGAGGCAAATTCTCTTTAAAAGTACACGAGGGGCTTTACGTGTATCCCTCCTCTCAACATATGCAATTGTGTTCATTACTTCAGTAGACTCCATAACTATTGTCATTCCAAAGTTTGTCTAAAATGTATATGGTGGATTCAGACATATTAGTTTGAATATATATATATATATATATAGATTTTGTGGAGAGCTTTAAATGGATTTGTGTGGAAAAAACCTAGGTTTGAAGGTATAATGTTCTTAAAAGGCTCTAAGTGAGAAAGGTATTTCTATACACACACACACACACACACACACACACACACACAGCAATCATAACAGCACTACTAAGACTCCTGTACATCCCTACGAGGCATCCATACGACCAAGAACACTGGGTAGAATCCAGTTAACGACAACCACTGCATTAAAAGTTTTCAGAGGAGGCCAAGTCTCTCCTCGATCGTAACATGCCTGCAGCACAAAATAACGACGGAGATCTGGAACGTGCCTTAGATCGTCCCATCGCCATGCAACGCATATTCATGCAAACCTCGTGCTTTATTACGGGACAATGTTTAAATAATAATTAACTTTAAAAGGTGCTGGTTCCACTTAGACAAAACATCAACTACCCTGTCTAAAATGTTAAGCTAATTGATTGATCATTTCGTAAGAATAGGGGACAAAAATGTACAATTAATTATTTCTGGAAATGCTTTGAGCAATAAATAATAAATAGGAATGATTATTTTTAATACAGGGCAATTGGAACAGTGCCTCTAATATCCGATCTGTCACTTTTCCCCATCTTACATTTTCAAATTTCAATATATGAAGTAAGCCCATCCACTTCATGTCTGCCCTTTACTCACCACTCACTTAGTATACTGAGCGCTGCCAGCAGATGAACCGTATTTGCTAGACCCATCTTGTCTTATAATGGAGGTCTTCTTTTGTTCAGATCTCAGATCCGAGGCACCGCCACACAGGCGATCATTAAGATCCGATGTTTGGGGGGTGGTTTATAATCAAGCAAACACGGTACTTAACATGTATGTTCATGTTTGGGGGCAGCACATGTATTTGTGCCTAATGCCAGGATTCATCTTTGAACCCTCTCAGCATCAGACCGGTGCAAGGTCACTTTAGGCTACTCTCGGGATCCTGTAACCTGTTAGATGCAGAGGGACGGAATAGTTCTGTAAAAACATGTTCCTTAATCCATTATCCACTCCCGACCTGTACACCCTCTACTAACTGTACAAAATAGATACATCTGTATTGATCTGAGTCAATATATAGTTTTCAGACAAAGGTCATACCTTATATTGGGCCAACACCAAAAATAAAGATACCACATAAGCATTCAGGACCTCAGAGGTCTCTTCTTCACACTTATGCAACTTTTTCTGTGTTGGCCCAATTAATTGTTACCGCCTTTAACAAAAGTATTCTATATGCAGGAGAAACTCATTAGGATTAGACCTACGTAACGGATGGAGAAAATGTTCCAGCTTCATCGCAAATTCAAGATTTATTGAATAAGCCGCAGATACGTTTCATGTCTCTGGCTAGCTTCGAAAGGCTAAACCCATCTGTGAAAGAAGCCAGAAGCGACCCTCGCACCCACGGCCGGACCTTTCCAGGGTATATAAAAACCTGGATATTTGTGCAAGTTGCAAAAATCGATAGTATGGAGATCAGCGTGTGAAATACAGACAACTACAGACAACGTAAACTAAGAGCATTTTTAAATTATTTCAGAAATTGGAAAATGTGAATAAATTAATTCGACACAAAGACCAAAAACCTCCAATTAAAAGGGCAAAACAAGGAGATTATAATCTCTGCTAAAGTAAAACCATCTATCAAACCCACACTCAATTGGGTAATTAATACATATCAAAACGTCTCAAACGCTTCTGTTGCAGTCTCACAAACAGAGGGGGTTATTCACTAAAGTACGTGAAGGAGAGTTTGGGTTTTAACTCTCTTCGCTATTCATTATGAAGGGCCAACAGAGATTTCTCCAACTGGAATGGCTGAGGAGCCCTGTAAAGTGCATCATTTAATGGGTGAGGAGACAAAGCTCACGGATCTGACTATGCATTATACAGGGCCAGGCAAGCTCATTCAGGTTGGATCTGTTTAAGGAGCAGATACACAACTCTCATTCAAACTCTCCTGTCAACTCTCCAGTGGCCATGAATGATGGTACCCGCCGCCATTCACGCACGTCACCCACTATGCCCAATGAATGTGATGCTCCATTCACGTGTAGTGAGTGCTGGTTATCGGTCAGAATCCTTGGAAAAAAACAATTTATAATGTATGCGGCTGCACAAAAAATTAAAAAGGAGAAGCGCGGGGAACGAAAAAGTAAAAATGCTGAAAGTCTCAGGTTTCTGGGCACAGAAGGGGTTAAAGCGCCCTGCATTTATTTTATCATTAATATGGAGTCCAATCATCACACTACATGCCTGACAAACAACTGTAACAGACAAAGAGGGGGGAGAAAGAACAAAAAGCATTATAATTACATGTAATAAGTACAGCCACATGTATGTCATGAGCCACCCGCAAGCACTATACGTGCCAGAGGCCGGTAAGGAGCCGTGAGGTGAGCATACGGCACAACGGTACCCCAGCCATTCCCTCCATCACAGCAGGAACGGGAGACAATGCAGTAAGTTTCCACTGAGGCAGTTACCTGAGCTGAGACTTCTCCTCCTTGGTCATGGAAGGGTATCCGGTTCCTAACACGACTGGAAACACCAAGAAAGGGACCACCGATGTCCACATGAGACCCCGCCACCGGGGTGCTTTAACCGAGTAGCCCATTACCGAGCACCACAGAGAAGGGGAGTCTCCAACAGTTGCTAGGCCTAAAGCAAGTACATTCTTCTTAGAAAAGAGACGGAGCGCCGGTGAGGCCTACTAATCCCCGGTCCTGTCCAGCTGCTTCCTACCGGTGAACCACGGACACACGCTCAGACAGTGGCCGTCTTCAGGTTCCGGCTTTCAGCTGCTCCCTTGACGTGTGGATCCACAATGCATCGTAGCCAATCCGAGTAGGTTGTTTTCGTGTGACATCACAGATCTGACGTGGACCCGGAGATCCGGTGCTGAAGGACCTAGTATTAACTCATTCACAGCCAGTAGCTAATAATAACCTGGGTGCTCAGCGGCGCCACCGTGCGCACAATACTAAAACAAGCATGGCGAGAATCCACCTCAAGACTAAAATGTAAAGAGGTTCTGAAATTCTTTTATTTTGTAATGGAGGAGATGCGGCTCATTATATTACAGCTCATTGTAGGTCTTATGTATAAAAACAATTCCATTTTTTTAAATGTCTCTTATCCATGCCTCTCAAGTGTCCCTGTTTTCTAGGAGGAAATATAAGAATGTCTGCTATGGATGGGTGTCACAGAGCCGTAGCTAGCTCATTTTGCTCCCAAGGCAAGAATAGAAAATTGTGCCCCCAGCTATTTTTTTTACAGAGGTTATTTTATTTACCCTGCCCTTACACACTGCCTTTACACGCACCTGTCCATAAACACACATACATGCTGCCTTTACACACGACTGCCCTTACACACACCTGCCCATTAATACGCATATACGCATACACTGCCCTTACACATGGCTGCCCATAAACACACATATGCACCTACACTGCCCTTACACACAGCTGCCCTTACACACAGCTGCTCATTAACACGCATGTACACATACACTCCCCAGCTTACAAACATACAAATACCTATACTGCTCTTACACACACTGTCCATACACACCAGCTTACAAACACACACATATATATACACAAACACTGCCCTCACACACACCTGCCCATTACCCCGCATATACACACATACACTGCCCCTATAGATACGCTACTGTTTTTTTACAGCTGCGACAGTGCTTCTCTTGCCTCACCCTTCCTACGGCCCTGGGGTGTCTTCTACAGCCCCAGTTAAAATAATGTATGTGTCAAAGCGATGTGTAAAGTACGTAAATAACAATTAACCCCTTAAGGACCAGGCTGTGTTTTACCTTTTGTACCATTGGGACCGAGGCTGTTTTAACACTTTTGCGGTGTTCGTGTTTAGATGTAATTTTCTCTTCACTCATTTAGTGAACCCACACAAATTATATGTTGTTTTTTTCAGCACAAGAAGGGCTTTCTTCAGATACGATTGTTTTAATCATATTACCTAATTTCCCATAAAAAAAATAATAAAATATGATGAAAAATGTAAAAAAAAACACATTTTCTGACTTTTACCCCAAAAATCTTTTACTCATCCAAAAAAGCTAATGAAAAAACCTACTAAATATATTCTACTATTTGTCCTGAGTTTAGAAATACCCAATGTTTTTATGTTTTTTTGCTTTTTTCTGCACATTATGGGGCAATAAGTACAGGTAGCGTTTTGCTAATTCAAAACCATTTTTTCCAAATCTGGTAATTCTTCCCCCCATGTGCCATTTCGGGTATCTTTGAAGCCGGCCAATGCAATTTACCCCATCAAATCATATATTATTGAAAACTAGACACCCCAAGGTATTTCAAATGCTACAATTTTAACTCTTTCCATGCACTAATTCTACCATCAGCCTTTGTCAAACTTTGTGGTAGTAATTTATTTTGTGTTTTTTTATCGCTAAAATTGCTCTTCAGGTATGGATTTACAGCTCCTGGTATACATCACTTTCAAACAACACCCCAATATGTGTTCAGCAACATCTCCCGAGTACAGTCATACCCCTCATGCATGGGTTTGTTGGGTTGTTTGGGAGGTAAAACGCCACATTTAGGAAGTGCACATTTTTTAACTTGGAACTTTTACCTCTGGTCATTCTGCCCCCATGTCCTAATAGGACCATCTTTGAAGCCGGCTAATTCAATTTACCCCATCAAACCATATATTTTTGAAAACTAGACACCCCAAGGTATTTCAAATGCTAGTATTTTAACCCTTTCCATGCATGAGATTCTACCACCAGCCTTTGCCACACTTTGTGTTAGTATTTTTTTGGTATTTTTTTTTACACAAATTGTACTTTAGTTATAGATATACAGGTTCTGGTATATGTCACTATCAAACAACACCCTAATATGTGTTCAACAACATCTCTCGAGTACAGTGATACCACCCATGCATGGGTTTGACTGCTGTTTGGGGTTAAAAGGCCACATTTGGGAAGTGCGCTTTTTTTCCCCTATTTTGGTCAGTCTGTGCCTATGCCCTATCTTTGAGCCTGGCCACTACAATTTACCTCATAAAACCATATATTTTTGAAAACTAGACACCCCAAGGTACTTAAAATGGTAGTATTTAACCCTTTCCATGCATCAGATTCTACCACCAGCCTTTGCCACACTTTGTGGTAGTATTTTGTTTTGTATTTTTTTCACACAAATTGTACTTTGGGTATAAATTTATAGCTCTAGGTATACGTCACTATCAAACAACACCCTAATATGTATTCAGGAACATCTCCCGAGTTCAGTCATACCCCACATGTATGGGTTTGTCTGGTGTTTGGGGTTAAAATGCCACATTTTGGAAGTGCGCTTTTTTTTCCCCCATTTTGGTCAGTCTGTGCCTATGCCCTATCTTTGAGCCCGGCCACTCCAATTTACCCCATCAAACCATTCATTTTTTTAAATTAGACACCCCTTGGGTATTTGAAATGCTTTTATTTAAATTTTTCCATGTCGGTGCTAATTTTAGCACTTGCTCATAATAATAAACTTTATTTTTTTATTTTATTTATTTTACTCTTTTTGGGCTTTTTTTTTACATTTTGCTGGAACTGGATAGTTCCTCTAAAGCATAATAATTTTTAAATGTTACCATGTTTTTTTTAAGCTTTTTCTTTTTTTCCTTTATTTTTTTTTTAATATATATTTTTTTTTTTTTAAATATTTTCCTAATCACATAGTGATTAGAAAGCTGGGCTCCATTGACTTGTATGGTTGAATGCAGTACCTGTATTCAACCTGCAAGTGGAGCCAGAGTTCACTAGAGGGTCTGGAGACCGTCTAGCCAACTTTTAAAACTTTATTATTCTTTTTCCCGGGCCGCCGCCATCTTGCGGATGGCGAAGACAACGTGCAGCCACGGCTGTGACCGCTCTCCGGAGCGGTCACAGCCCACCCAGAGGTAAGTGTTTGGTGTCGCTGGATGCCTCCTGATCGAGGCATTCCAGCGACACCATTGACGTTTAGGAGGTGATCGTTGATCGCCTCCTAAACGCTTTTAAAACGGGCGTCCGCCGCCATACAATGTATGGCGGCTGTTGACGCCCCGGGGAGGGGCCAGACATGGCCCATCATGCCGATCTCGGTGTTGCTGAATGCCTCGACATCGAGGCATTACAGCAACACCGTTTAAGCTTAGAAAGTGATCGTTGATCACTTTCTAAGCTTGTTTAAGTCTCATGACGTGTCAGGCACGTCATAGGTCGTTAAGTGACCGTTTTGCATGACGTGCCTGACCCGGCAATGGACGTTAAGGGGTTAATAGGTCCCAAAGTCATACATGTTAAACCCCGCCAATAACCAATGATGTATTTACCTTTGAGGCCAACCCAGGGCAGCTCCCCCAGTCGCCTCCCTGATTCAGTAATGGTACTGCGTGCTGGGATATGATTCTTTTAATGAAGTCTATGGCTCAGCCATAAATAGGCTGGTTGGGGAGATCAAGATCTCCCTTGTAACAGGCCCATTGTACAGCAGGACACTGGTTGGCTTGATCACCCAAGATTTGTACCAGGGGGACTTTTCGGCCTTAGCCTGGATACATCACTGTCTCTAACCAGTTCCAGAAAGACCATTTTAAACGCCCCTGCTGTCAATATATATTTATATAAATATTAGACCCCGTTGCCAATATATTTTATAGTGAAAAAATTGGACCCTACCCAAGCATTTCCTTGGGCCCCGCTCAACGCTCCCTTGCATGCAATCACTCCCTCCGCTACCACACCCAAAAAATATATATTTGCCACACTGACTGCAGATCAGGGGAAGACAGTGAGAGTCAGTCCTTCTGACTGCACTGTGACATTGAGAGTCCTCTCCCCTGTAATCATCCCCAGAGTCCCTTTGTCCCCTCATTCACTAAACCACACCGCTCTTTTACTTACACCCTGTAGATCAAATAAACAACACATGGAAACAGCACATGCAACTGAATAAGACAAAAAAAAAAACCCTGTATTTGCAGGTATACATAAATAACGTATGGAAACATAGCATTGCAGGTATAAACCAACAGAACACACAAACGCAGCATTGCAGGTATAGATCAACTGGAAATCACATGTAAACTCAGCACTGAAGGTATAGATCAAATAAACAACACATGGAAACAACACTCCAGGTATTGATCAACTGAATAAGACATACAAATCCTATATTTGCAGGTAAACATAAATAATGTATGGAAATATAGCTGATACAGATCAACAGAATAACACAAAACCCAGCTTTGCAGGTATAATGAATTGGAAATTACATATAAACTCTGCATTAAAGGTATAGATAAAAACCCCCTAAATTACAGGCATCGATCACAGGTCGCACACCCCAAAGCCAACCCTGCCGTCCACATTGCCCACATAGAACCTGGCCAGCACCCAAATTACACACACATAGGTTGTCGCCAAACAGCCCAGCATGAGTCAACTTTGTCCCCAAACAGCTGAGCATACGCCATCTTTGTCCCATAAACATGCTACCTGTGTCAACTTTGTCCCCAGTGCTTAAACGCCCTACTTAAACCATCTTAGCTTTTTTGACAAATTAATAATACAACTATGATTCACACAAACACTTTTACAGTTAATCACTAATTCACTTTCATTCACACAATCATTTATTCTTTCACTCAACTTATTTACACATATTCATTAATGCATCCACAAATTAATCTATTCATTCTCTCTCATTCTGACTCTTTATTTCAATATTCTTGCCACCCTCCTATCTACCCCTCTCCATATCTACCACTTCTCCCTCCCTTCTCCCTATCTATCCCTTCTTACTCCCTTCTCCCTATCTATCCCCTCTCCCTCCCTCGCGGAGAAGAGTGAGAGGCGCTGAACGGTTTCTGAAAACTTATTCCTCAGCGACCGTTCGGTGCCTCTCTCTCTCTCCTCCGCATCTATTACAAAAAAAAAAAAAAAAGACGGAGTTTCAATTGGGGGGCGGCACAGCATGCTGTAGGGGGGCCCTGTTTCCAAGGCATTACCAGTTGCCTAGAAGGAAGTTGGTCTCGTTCTGCTGTACCTCCCTCACCAAGTCCTCCTGGGAGTTTCAAGTCATTGTCATCGGGCTTACGTGGGTCTCATCTGAGTGCGGCTGGGGGGCGCTCTGAGCCTGAGAGTAGGTAGTGACGGCCAAGGTCTCATCCTCCGAGGCCCGGGTGAACGTAGAAGTAAGTTGTCCCAAATCATTAGCTAGCAACATCTCCGCGGGTAAGTCTCTCATAAGACCCACTTCTAGATTGTGGGCATCGGCTCCCCAATCCAAATGTACAGGGGCCGTAGGAATTTTCAATACGTGCCTGCCTGCCACCGATCATCCGGTGTGTTTAGAAGGTGAAATATGGTGAGGCTGGACCAACATAAGGGTGGCCCCTGAGTACTGCAAGCCCTGGGCAGCCTGCACATCAATCCAAACCATCTGACCAAAATATTGACGGCTGCCGCTTGAACAGGGTCTGCCTCGTATTGAATGCCCCAATCTTCCTGTACCTTGTCTTGATGGGGCGGTGCACCTGCCCAGCGATGTTCCTCCTCTGTGTCCTGGTGGAGGCAGTGTGCAGCAGCTCGGGAAGGTGGGTAAACTCCCCGGTTCATAGGTGGCCCCGTACAGTGCCAGCCGCCACTTAACCTCCAGCTGACAATCATTCACATCCAAAGCCTCGGAGGTTGTGTTGCTGGCCCTATCATCCTCCAGCAGTTCTGCGATGAGGGCAGCTTTAGGCTTGTTGCTAGCGACTTTACCCCGGGCTTGAGCTTCCCATAAAACTGTTCCATTGGTTGTAACTCATCGGAGGATGAGGAAGGTATCCCGGTGGTGGTTTGAATATCCACTTCTGCCACCAAATTTGACGGAGACCTGTACTTGGACTGAGTAGCTCCGCCGTAGAGATATTCCTTGCCACTGAAGGCTTAATTGTTCAATTATTATTATTATTATCTTTTATTTAGCAATGTAGAAAATGTGTGATCCCCACCAACTTGTATATAAAAGTGCAAAATATAATAATAGTACTTCCCGCAGTCTGCTGCTTCGCGAATTTCTGCTCTTCCTTAGAGTGCAATAGTGTAAATGTGTCCAAAATGGGAGCGCAATAACATAAAGGAAAAATCTAAATAGTGTGATATTGTCAGATGTGTGACTACATGTGTAAGATGTGTAAGTTCCACTCACACTTTGAATAGAGATATCAGGCCTATCTAGTGATTATTTAAAAGGTTATTTTATTCTTCACAAAAATCTAAAATGGTGAAACAGACCGCAATGGTGAAAGTACCTCTGCAATAGGAGACACAATAAAGAAATGCACTTAAAATTTGGGTTAAGCGCAAATGCAATAACCCTGTAGAACAGTTCCAAAATGTCTTTTGGTCCTCACAGAGTGCCTGAAGAACAGTTCCAAAATGTATTTTGGTCCTCACAGAGGATTATTCTTCATATTCCCCCAAGCACTAACCGGGACTTAGTGTAGGGGTAAAACATAACTCTCTTTATTGTGGACAGCACAGATATTTATACAACAAACGTGATAGCATTAGGGGTTTAATCACATCAACTACCAGATAGCCTGGTGCCTCCATACAGTTCTATGGCCAGCAATGCCCACCCGACAAAGATTCACTATTTCGGGGTGATCCTGAGGGTGCAGCATCAATCCTGGCTACCAATGGAGAGTTCAGGGTGCGAAGATGTTATGATCTAAAAAGCGTCGTGATCCAACGTCAAGACCCTGAACAACAGCGCTGGAAACTTCCCCGGGAATAGTCTGTGCGGTAGCCGGGCCAACCCCCGGCTGGGTAAAACCCGGTCCTTAAGATTGGTAATAAAACTAGGGTTCCCGAACAAGCTCCCTCTCTGTAACCACCACCGAGTGTTGCCCACAACACGCTTAATGTAACCCTTTAAAAGAGTGATGTGGGGGGGCAATCCGTAGGTACGCTGTTCCAATTGCCGGCGGGCATCACCACGGTTCCTACCCTAGCTCACTGTCAGGAGCCAAGAAAAGGGGAAGGAGGAATCCGACCAATATTAGGGATATACAGGGTCCGTGAGCCTTTAATCCTTGGGAAAACCACAGGGATGGGGTGTAACACAGGGAAACAGATATGGGGCCAAAAGAACATAGGGGATAAATAGATGGGCTGTCACAATCTAATATTGAAGCAAAAACTGATAACATTGTGTATATTGTGACGGCAGTGCAGGTTTTGGAGACCATAGTCAACAGCGGTGGTCCAAAATTCTTCAAACACGTACGGGTAAGTGGCGGGAGTATATGTGTGTGTAACAGAGAGCATGTATATATACAGTATATCTGTGTGTTAGCGTATGTTACGCGAGGGTCCCAGAGGCCAGGGGCCGCTCAGCTTTACTCGCCCCCTCTCATTCTATAATGCCCACCGATGGCAAATGTGGGTGATAGTGTTTTCCCTCCTTTTATATAGGGTATACATGACAACTAGCCCAATTTATTCAGAGCAGTCCTGACAGTTGATGGCCTGCTGCCCTAGCTGTTATTGGATAAGCATGTACATGTGTAATGCGACAGAACCAGAAAAAGTAAAACGTCAGAAGCCTGGTGGCCAATATTCTCGCCTTCCTTTCTTCTATTCATTTCAATTACCCCCCTTTCTTCCTGTCATCAAACGGCTCTGCTTCCATATTGCCCTCTACACCGTGCCTTTTCTCTCATCCACCCTCCCGCCATGTCCTTTTCCCTGTTCCCTCATTGTCCGCCGTCCGCCTGGTTTTCCAGGCTGCCGTCACTTCCTCTTGTATTGGCCCCCTCTCCTGTTTCAATCCCCGCAGGTTCACGTTTGTCTTTTCCGTATCTCCTCCTATCCCCGGCCTCGCTTTTGCCTTCCCCCTCCTCCCGTCTACCCTCCCCTCACACACAGTGCGGTATCTTCCCGAGCTCCATTGCGGATGCTGCTGGGCCTGCGCCATATTGTGCGATCACAGGGATATTGGGTTCAGCATCACAACATAAATCGCAGCCCGGGAGCCCCGACACCGCCGCCCGGGAACCGCGACACCACCACCCGGGAGCCGCGACACCGCCGCCCGGTGACTGTTAGCGGACTGAGTGTGAGTGGCAACATTATCCGTTTCGTGTACCCGCTCCGTGTAGTATCTGGCAGAGATTCCCACACAATGCTAGCCGTCCCCCTTTCTTCTGTATTTACTGGGTGATCCCTTCCACATATACATCCGGCGATACTATAGATTCGCAGAATATAATGCATGCAGCCATATACAGACTATTCTTCATCGGTAGAGGGGAATTTTATCACCCCGGAGTCTGGCAGATTGTTTACCCCTCTCTGTAAAGATTATATTAAAATAAATGTAAATATATATGTGTGTATAATGCAGATTGCCTATGTAGAGGTACCTGGGCTGATTGATATGCAATAACAACACAATGACAGCCCCTCCAACTAAATCATATGTTTTATAGATCTAATACAATGTGTGTGATCCAGATGCTCTTCAAACAATGGTGTGTGTGTGTGTGTGTGTATAGATCTGTATATTATTAGATCTAAAAGAATGTACTATTTCAGATTAATATACAGGGTATTCTTTATAGGTAAAGGAGTATTTAATCATCCCAGGTTATATTAAAATAAATGTGTGTGTGTGTGTGTGTATATATATATATATATATATATATAATTTTACACACACCATTGTTTGAATAGCATCTAGACATCTAGATCACACGCATTTTATTAAATCTATAAAACATGATTTAGTTGGAGGGGCTGTCATTGTGGTGTTGCTACATAATGTCAATAATGTGTTTACCCATTACACACACACATATTTACATTTATATTTAATATAATCTTTAGAGATAGAAAGGGGGAGGTGTAAACAATCTGCCAGTATCTGGGATGATAAAATACCCCTCTACCGATAAAGAATAGCCTGTATATTAATCTGAAATAGTACAATCGTTTGGATCTATTGGTGTGTGTGTATCTACACATCATTAGATAAAAAGAATGTACGTTTTCAGATTTTTTTTTTAATTATACAGATTGCAGTAATGTAGCAGGTTCTTTATGTTTATTTTTTTTTTGTTGTTTGTTTCAGACACAATGTCTCAGGCGGTGCAAATGAATGGGGCTCAACCCCTGAGCAAAACATGGGAACTAAGTCTGTACGAGTTGCAAAGGACGCCACAGGTAAAGTGACGCTGGGTTTCGGAGTGTTATGTTAGCCACAGATTCTTGAAAATCTAAATGAAAATGTTTCTTTTTTTTAATATTATATTTATTTACAGGAAGCAATAACGGATGGTTTAGAAATAGTGGTGTCCCCCAGAAGCCTACACAGCGAATTGATGTGTCCAATTTGTCTCGACATGTTAAAGAACACAATGACAACTAAAGAATGCTTGCATCGGTTTTGCGCCGACTGCATTATAACTGCTCTAAGAAGTGGGTAAGTACTGATTTGCTTGCGGTTGTTTCTGTTTACAGGTGTATCCATGTTTCCCGTGTTAATTTTATCATGCAGAAGTCTAGGCAGACTTTTTTGAAGACTTTGCATCAGTCTTTATATATAAATGCTTTGCTGACCCTGTTTAATGCATAGTTAAATAAGTGAAATTTCTTCAAATTCATCACTCATTGGAATTATACATTGTGCACGGCCATCCTGTTAGAGAAACCTGGCGTAATGAAGTAAGAGAGTTGGAATCACAACTTTCCTTCAGTGAATAAACCTCAACGTAATACCTGGACCATAGATATGCATCTGTATCTTCCTTGCATATATCTATCTATCTATATATATATATACCCGTTGTCTTTGAAATGCTTATCTGATCTTAGGTTGATGCATGTTTTTAGGGTCTGCTCTTACAATCCTTGCATTTCTTTCCAAATGGCTATAACATAAAAACTGTATTAACAGAAATGTTATTGCATTGTATCTGAATAACTCTAGAGATACTTCCCATTGAATTTTATTTTGATATATTTCAGTGCATTTGTGTAATATATCATTTCCATAAAAGCATCCTGTAAAAATATGAGTTTAATATATGATTTATTTATTTTTTTAAATTGATTTAGCGAATATCCATTGCTCTTCTGACTTCATTTTCCAACCTCGTTTTTCTTTCTCTTTTCCGCCCAGAAACAAAGAGTGTCCTACGTGTCGGAAAAAATTGGTGTCAAAAAGATCTCTTCGTCCAGATCCAAATTTCGATGCTCTAATAAGCAAGATCTATCCCAGTCGGGATGAATATGAAGCACATCAAGAAAGAGTGTTAGCCAGGATCAGCAAACATAATAACCAGCAAGCTTTGAGTCACAGCATAGAGGAGGGACTGAAGATACAAGCCATGAACAGGTAAAAATGATGAGTGCCAAGATGGAGAAATCTTCAACAGCACACAGAGCAAAAAAGATTAATCTGAACGGGATGACTGAAACCTCGTGCTCTTCAGTTCTCAAGAGATGAGGTTTATGCCACCTAAACTGGTAATCTTATATGACCTAAAGAGGACTTTACCAGTTCTGGACACAAAAATTGTCTTTATAGCCCCCTTGCTACTCTTAAGACTATAAACCCAAGACGTGAACTGAGATAAAATCACTGCATTTTATTTTCACAGATAAAAATCACAGGTAATATAGTGCAGATTTTGTAAGGACTACTTTTTGACTTGTTCTTTTGTAATAGGTGAATCCATTTATTTATATTTTTTTAACCAAACGCTGCTTAACGAACGCTATTTTCGGCGTTCGTTTACCCTTCAATACAGCGAGTGCACCATTGCAGTCATTTGGCTCAGAATATAGTTATCAGAGTTGAAAGGACAGAGCCTATAGCTTAGTGGGCTGAGAATTTTGGGAGTCTTTGGCTTTTAGGTGAAATTTTAAATCAAGTGACCACGGAAAACATTGTCATACATTTTGCTTGTCCCAAAAGTTGGAAAAGTTGCATCTTTTTGAAAAGTAAAATTAACATTTCTGTTAATAACAGTAGATAACATTAAAAGCAGATCTGTCACAAAATACAATTTAAATGAATTAAATTAAAACCAACCATGATTTTGAAAAATATTTGTGGTATAGATTTTAACTTCTCCACCATGGAACTCATTATGCTTTTGGTTTGTTTGTTTGTTTGTGTGTGTGTGTGTGTGTATGTATATATATATATATATATATATATATATATATATATATATATATATATATATATCTTTCTATACATTTTTATACATATTGTTATTTAAACATTTTCTCCCAGCTGAAAAAACATGTGCACATTTTTCTCAGATACCTGCCTTAGGAGGTGTTTATATTAAGACTTCATACGGACAGTGTTTTATTTGCTATTCTTTTGTGTTGAGCCAGACTGGTAGGACTTTTTTTTATGTCTCAGGTTTGAGAAAATAAAGTGGCCTGATTCAAGACAAATTGTAGATTAGCACTGTATATCTTGCTTTTGTAGCAGACAAGCAGGCGTCCAATCTAAGCTGTGATACTGACATAATTAAATGTACTGTTTTCTGCTACCCCAGCATTTGCTTTTTTAATTCTACCTTGATGATCCCTTTTTTTTCCAGTTTTCAAGCAGTATATTGGGAATAGATATAATTAACAGCAGAAGTAGAATTATTAATTTTTTTATAGAGCCATTATATTCTGCAGTACTGTACAATGGGTAAGCATGGCATAACAAGTAGTAAATAACATAACAGTTAGACTTACAGAAACACGAGGTAAGGGAGAACTGCTCAAATGAGTTTACAATCTAAAAGTCAAGGCTTCCCAAAGATTGTGATGACTCTTTGGCAGTTGGATGCGTAACAAGCAATAGTCCAGACGATTATTTTCCGTTCCCCATTTTTAAAATTTGTTGATCCAAATTGATATGGAATGTACTACTTATGTCCTGTTTGCCTGTTGTAAATGCCCAATATGATGGAGCTATATAAATTAATAACTATGCACATTTGCGTCCACTTTGCATGGGCTCCAATGCATTTTACTGCAAGCTAATCAGTGCATGTAGTAAGATATCAGAGGTGAGAGTTCTCTCTGATTTTTCTTTTTCTATATTTTACAATATTATACCAGTATGTAGTGTTCCTCAACATAAATAGAGAACAAGACTAATAAACCAGTACACTACACAGTATAATATAAAACCAAAATTATTCCCTTATACAAAGTGGCCAAAAGTAGCTATACAGTAAAGTTCCAATGCCTGTAAAGTAAAAGAAATACTAAATGAAAATGCTATGATCTGATCAGTACTGTATAACTACTTTTGGCCCACCCCTGTGGTCGTGTATCGTTACAACATATAAGTCATACCCGATAGGCACAAAATTGCCTATAATATAGTGATAATGGAAAAATCTCATATTCCAGTTAAATAGCTAAAATATGCAGGGACTCGTTGCATTTGACTTTATGATTATTATTATTATTGCACCGTCATATTCTACTAAACAAGTAGTACATCACATAACAATGTGGAGTTACAGAAACAAAAGGTAGGATTGAACTATGAAGGAGCACTTTAGTTTAAATGCTGTTTTTCCAACTGCTTCTGTTTGTGTCTTCGTAATAAGTCAGTCTGTCTTTCATATTAAAATGTACTCCTGGATTCCGAGGCTATTTCATTGTCGCTTTCTGTGCTTTTCCTTCGTGCTTTTGTGTAGGCCAAGGATAAAGGAGTTGCCTTATAGTGTTGTACGCTCTAATAAACCAGAATTTCTTTAGATCTTTTCTAAACAAATACCATTTACCAGTTACTCAGTCACCACATATGAACCATATCTTTGGTAAGCACCCTTTAATATAATAGTTCCTTTACAGAATACAATTTGCTGATTTAAATAAAGCTTGCGGTATCGCTTGGACATTGCAATAAGTAGACCAGAGGTCCGCAACTCCAGCTGTGAAGGGCCCCAAACATGCCACATTTTACAGCTCTGTACAAATATGAGAAGGATAACAAGTGCATAATAAAAAGGACACACGTACACCAGGCGTATACCTAGTGTTTCTCTTTCTTTATCACAAGATGAAATGCAAGTGAATAACTAGCAGTTAGATGTTATCTATCACATGGAAACTGCAGATTGTACTGATGCTTACCTTCCAAGCCTCCTATTTTTTACACGACACCCTGGTATTCTGGGCAGTGTCTTTTAAAGCTGCCGCACTGTCCCACTTTTGCAGGCAGTGGGGGATTTGGTCAATTGGGAAGGTCCTCTAATCTCCCATCATGCTGGGAAATCTATAGAGACTATCTATAGATAGATAGATCTATAGAGACTAATCTATATATACTACCTCTCGCCTTTCTCTGTTCCTTATGTTTGTCCTCACCCCATTCCCTCAGGATTGTAAACTTGCGAGCAGAGCACTCTCCACCTAATGTATCGGTTTGTCTTATTTTGTCAATTCTAGTCATCATACCCCTTAAATATATATGTATTGTATCAAGCGCTCCGTATAAATAAAAGATAATAATACATAAGGTATATGCTGTTCCTCTGTCACAGCTTCCACGTGGCTACCTTGTGATGCATTGAAGCATCACGCTGTGTGTTTGCTGAAAGCGTGATTTAGGATTACAGTTAAAGACAACTGCAGCCATTCCTCTGTCTTGTCCTCAACAAAGGTGTCCTCTTAAAGTCTGATATTCTGGAGAGAGTCCAAAGAAGAGACACAAAATAGTACATAGCTTGGAGATTAATATTGTGACGAACCCTGTCTGATCTTCACTGTTATTACACATAAATATAATAATAATAATAACAGTGAAGATCAGACAGGGTTCGTCACAAATATCATTAAAGACAAAGGAATATCAGCATCTATGCATGAGATTTATATAGAAAATATAAGGGTATTTTAAAATATCAAATATATGGTAATTAAATTTACTGACCAAATTTAAACATGCCTGATGCCTCTCCTGGAAAAATAGATTATTTTATCAATGTGCGGTGTGATCTTTTAAGTAAAAGAAGGAAGAGGATAAAAAGCCCCTCCGTAAGTCATTTTATTGCCACCAATGTGATGGGGCCAGCTCTGACTTTGTGTTGCTGGGCTTTGGTGGTTGATGAGCCAGGGCTTCATTCACTGCATGGTTGTTGTGTTTCAGGTTACAAAGAGGCAAGAAGCAGCAAGTGGAAAATGGGAGCGGAGCCGAAGATAACGCAGATAGTTCTCACTGCAGTAACGCGTCCGTACACAGTAACCAAGAAGCCGGTCCCAGTAATAAGAGGACCAAAACATCTGATGATTCCGGTTTAGAACTGGATACAAACAATGAGACCGTGACATTGGATCCTGCGTTGGATGGTGCCAGTGAGATTGAATTAGTGTTCAGACCTCACCCAACACTGATGGAGAAAGATGAAAATGCTCAGACCCGGTAAGCAAAACAAAAAGCAGAGGATTGTCACTTTATGTTAAAGAGTGATGGTTACATAAAATACACTCTGAAAATGTAAAGGCATTTTAACGGTGTATCGGCCCCTTTTATCCCAAGTCTCTGTATCGTAAGGAAAAACGGGTATGTTTTTGATGATGTAAAGTAGTGTTGGCTAGTGAAGTAGTCCAGTGAATCTAAAATTCTCTATTTTGTAGATCTGAATTGGTGCATTTGAAGAATGAAAATTAATATGATTTAAAGGACCTTAACATATACAGCGTTCTGAAAAGAGGAAAGAGATACAGAAGCATAAAGGGATAAAACAAAGTAAAGCAGGGCATTTGTTTCAAAGAAAAAGAGTTGACGATAGTAAAGCAATTTAAGCATAAATGGTAATGCACTCCTGGTCTCACAGTAGGTAAAACTGGCAGACTAGACGAGACAAATTCAATAGATGTTCTTGTTATTGGTTGCTTTTTGTTCCAGTCTTGGATATTGGATATAATTGGTTTGCAAGTAAATATTCTTTAATTATTCTGACAGGTACATTAAGACATCAGGTAATGCTACAGTTGACCACCTATCAAAATATTTAGCTGTGAGGTTGGCACTTGAAGAATTTCGGAGTAAAGGAGAAACCGATCAGATGAGCCTCAATGCTGCCAGTGAGAAACAGTATACTATATACATTGCAACAGCCAACGGCCAATTCACAGTAAGTAGTAGACATCCTCAAACTGTAGACAAGTTTCCTGAGACCACCCATCAAAAAGCATTAAAAGACAGAGTAGTTCAGCTTCCCTTTTCATGTGACTCTGGAGTAGAGGACTGCATTGGGAGGTGGGTCCCGTGGGACCCGACAAAAAACTTGCTGGTGCTGCGGGCGGTCAGGCACTGTACCTGCGGGTCCCGGTAATCCCGCACAGTCCCGCAAGGCTGCCTTCTCGCTGCTCCCTTACAGTGTCTCCTCTCTTGCTCTGCCCAGGAACAAAACGGAGTCACGTGATGTGATGTCACTTCCCGTGACTCCGCCTTGTTCCTGGGCGGAGCAAGAGAAGAGACACTGTGAGGGAGCAGCGAGAAGGCAGCCTTGCGGGACTGCGCGGGAACTCTGCAGTTCAGGTAAGGAGGTGGGCGTGATTGGCCTCAAATGTGGCAGGAGTGTAACACCCACATTGCGGGAGCGGGCAGCAGTGGGATTAAAAAAGCCATCCCGCGCAGGGCTCTACTCTGGAGCATAAAACATAATTTTCCTGAATTATTTTAGCCTCCTTAACTCTGGCTTGTGGTCCTCACCCTCGTACTTGGGATCCCGTAGACACGCTGTATATCAGCAACGCCTATACCTTTGACAGCACAGACTTCTGTTCTCATGTGTGGACTGAAACATTGATCCTGGTCAATTCAGACTGAAATGTTTACTCCTCTACCCATATTCACGTCTTGAGGGTATCCCTGTCTCTTTGCGGGACTTCCTGAAAATGTTAACTTGTACCTGTGTCTCTCCTACTGCAGAGTATGAACTGCATAGTACAATAGCAAAACTTTTATAGTTGTCCTGGAAAAATAATGAATGGGGATGAATAGGCCAGTAACAGCAAGTGTCCAATAACGTATGCATGTTTACTGGTAAACCCACCAAAGGGACACAGTAATAAATATTTCAGACCCCCGAACACATCATAAAGGTTTTTGGAATATTAAGCAAAGTTAGAAATTTTCAAAATTCAGTATCCCCTCTAATAACAAAGTTTATTGATTATACAATGTATTCAGTCCTTATTTTCCCTTTTCTTCACAGGTGCTAAATGGTTCATTTTCCTTGGAGTTAGTCAGTGAAAAATATTGGAAGGTGAACAAGCCAATGGAACTGTACTACGCACCAACCAAGGAACACAAATAGTGCCAGACTTTTAGCAGAGGAGGCAGACGCTCTCGTAGACAATACCTCTTTTTAATACAAGCGGCTCCTGGATATTTTGCACAGCAGACATCACTAATGCAATTTCAGAATAAACATTCTGACAATAACTAGCCACCAAAACAAGCGGCTTGCAACATGGAGGAAGATCTTATCCTATTACAAAATCCATGACGGAGTGGGGGGGTTTTTGTACTTTTTTTTGTGTTTTTCTAATACACATTTATTTATTAAATACGTTGATCGAGTTGTCAAATTTGCTTAAACAAATAGACATGATGTGGGATTATAAGCAAACATAAATGTTATATATATATATATATACAGGCTTTTTTGTTCTTAGTTTCTTCTTTATAACTTTTTGGTTTGATTAAAAAAAATCATGCTTGTGATTATGAGCTATTGGTTCTCGTTATACAACTAAAATATAATAATAATAATAAAAAAAAAACAACAAAAGGAAATGGAAATTACCAGCTGGATACCATTTAAATTGGACACATAATCTGCCATCCACACAAGTGAAATATTTATACGATAGTGTTTCTGCTGACACAAGACTTTATTTTGACTCTTGAACTGAGAACGTACCTCTTTCTTTACCCTTTTAGCGCTTGAGGATTGTGCCAACGCCTTTCGCACCAGAAAGTATAACGTCAGAACCAGTACTGTTATGAGAAGAGGGCCCTGTACATTGCCACTTGTATACGTGTGCTTTAAATTACTGTTGGCATGCAAATGTTTGCGTCTATACTATTGGTCAGAGTTTGCAAACAAATAAACTTGTTTTAACTAGTCGATGCAGGTTATTATGTGTATGCTACAGAAGACCATGTTTTATTGTAAATAAAATATTTTCAGTTTACAGAACAATGTATCTTTCGGGTAATACATTAATTTAGCAAAACACTGATCGTGAAAGCTTGTTAGTTTATTTTGAAAATCTAAAATTCTCAATATTCGTTATGGCCACCTTTTGACTTGTTTGCCTGTTATGTGGCCACACGTTAACATCATGGCTGCTTGCACAGCGCGAGAAGGAAAGGCTCTGGCCGAGCTTAAAGCTGTGATGCGGGAAGAAAAGAGTGGGGATGTATTAGCATAAATGTGCCATAACTTGCCTCCATGGCCACGTGAGGATCACGCATTGACATGATTCTGCCCCTCTCTATTCCCCCCATCCACGAGAAGCCTCGATTCCAGGTCTTCCTTGCAGTAGGTGGCTTGGTGACCGCATGGCACTGCGATTGCACAATTGTAGGAACTGTGCATGCGTGATGTTAACTTTTCTATGTCACCTCATTGCCCGCTGGGTTTTTGTTTAAACCCCAGGCCTCAGGTTTGCTCTTCTGACGTTGATTCTGTCTTCTGATTTGTTCCTGACATACTGTTCCACTTACCAGTCCTTGCTCCCATATATCATATTCAGTCATCTGCTGTGTTGGTCCTATCCCAAAATTTGGGTTCCAGTTACAACAGTAAGTGTTACAGTGTGAATGTGTATGACTGTGTGTTTGTATTCGTAATAAAATACCAGTTGGTGATGATGGACTTTGGCACGCTATATGATAGATAGATGAATGGATGGCTGTTGAGTGACCAAGAGCAGAACACCCAACTCCATGTAGATTGCATTTTCTAAAGACTCCAATCATCGCATGCGTATTACAGCCGGATCACGCTATGGCTGGTCCGTCCTTAAACACTTAACATTGCTAAGCGGTGTGTAGGATGATATATTAATGACATCTCTGATTAAAGTAGGTATATTAAGTAGGTATATATTGACATGACAATAATAAAATTAACATGCATGTTAGGAATGTATTTTATTACATAGGAGAAAGCACAAACTTTTTTTTTTTTGCCTTTTTGTCGAATGAAAAACACCAAATTCAACTGGAAGCTAAATTTGTTTGGCTTTATCATTTACTATCTTAAAATAAAAGCAAAAACATTAACTTACAAATCTTTTAAAAAAATATTAACCCACGAACTTTAATGAGGGTAAAAGACATAACTTTCCAAAGTATCCCAGTGGAAACATAGGTGTATATACCAATACATATAGTGGTATGACTATAGAATAATCAGATTTGTCATTGGTGAACTTTGTTGCTTAGAGCTATGAATAATTGGGGAGATATCGCCTAATAACTCAAACATTTTAAACATCCTGAAAACTCCGGTTGGTGGATATATTAACAAAGGATGGTTCAGCACAGCTTTGTTTAGCTAATACCCTCTGAAGTTCCAATTATGTCTAACGTGGCAGTATGAAGGCAATTCACTGCTGAATATAGGAAAACATGCAATCCATATCATCCCAATCCTTACCTATAGGCAACATGTGGTTTGTTTTCAACTAATAGCAAAAACACCACTGTTATGCTGTATGTTGTGGTCACTGCTTCAGCACAAGATAACTTTACGGAGTAGTTTAACAGTTGTAAGCATTTCCTATCACCATAAGCTTGCTTACTTACAATCTAACCAACATTCTAACCAAGTAAGGTGTTACAACTCCTAACATGGTCTGACAGTGAGGTTCTTCAACCAGCCTACCATCCTATACATGTCTGCATTTAAGTCCATGTGAGGAACAACTTTATGAAATGTGGGGTATCAAACAAGATATCAATCATTCGAGACTCCAGGAAAAACCCAGCGAGTTCCCAGGTACACCTTTGAACGGCTAGTTCCTCCTAGTTCCTTAAAACCAAACTATCATGGCAGAGGTAAAATTCTAATTGAATACATAACCGAGAGTCGTCTATCACGTATTATTATTGTTACGCAGCATGAGCATACTTAGACACTGCTCACAACTATGCTGTTCCTCTGTTAAGCTCACACTACAGTTATCTTAGGGAAAAAGCAGATGACATCATACAGCACAACAGAAAACATAACATATTGTATATTACGTATATGGATAGAAAAAGGATCTGGAGAATAACAGATTTACAGAACTGCCTTATTAGGGAGTCAGAGAATTAAAACAAAGGAAAGGTGAGAGAGAAGAATACACAATTAATTGCCCATTTTATTTTTACAGGAAAACAATATTCATTTTTTTTTGATGGAAGTGATGGAAGGGTCAGCATGGTAGTGGGTTACTCAAGCTGAGCTCCTAAAAATCTCGTACACATGGGATAATCACTCCTTTAATATATTAAATATGCTTGTTCCCAAGAAGACTGAAACTATGTGTCTACCAGCTTATTAAATGCAGTTAGAAAGCTTACAGAGCAGCAAACCGGTTCTAAAGAAAACTTCATAAAGATTGTAGGGTCGTAAATCAACTTTATTGTGTTCATAAATGCATGAGTTTGTGCACTAAACTATGTGTTTGTAGATGGGATGAAATATGTCAACCCTGATACCTGCATGGCTTAAAAACCATAACGTTTCTACTGAAAGAAGACATGGTTTGTACTGAAATAGTTCTGAAATGTCAGACCAACTCAGCCGTTCTTACAGAAGAAACCCTCTGGGTCTATTTAGTTGGGAATTTGAAACGTTTACGCTCACCGTTTAGTAATTAAAACCCTTAACAAGGAATAAATCGTAACATTTTGTGGGGGAAAAATGAAAAACATTAGATGGATTTTGAGTCAGAAACGGAGGAGGTTTCTTCTGTGTCCGGCTCATCTCCTGCACTTTCTGTGGTATCAGGGTGGCTGCTTGCTTGAGATGTACTTGACAGAGTACTGTATTTCTGAAGAATAGATGTTAGCATGGACAAAGGAGCACTCGTACGAATTCCCGTGGGGTCAAAATGCGTCCGGCTTACTAGGAAGCCAGCTTCTGACAGATATTGCAAGATCTTGTTCAATCTAGTTATAAAGATGGGAAAAAAGCACAGTTTACAAATCAATGGAAGCACTCATTGATCATCAGAAGTAATGTTTTCTGATAGAATTTGGTAGAATTCATAGATCTATTTATACGTTACAGTAGAAAAAAAAGGCAAAATTGAGAAAAAGAGAACATTAATTACAAACAAGAATGCATGCGGAAACAGAACAAGAGTGAGAGAAGCATAAAGGTAACAAATATAATGAACACAAAGTGAAAGACATAAATGAAGAGGCAGGCCTTCTAACTTTCTAAACAGATTACAAAGACTAGTTGGAATAACGTGATCTCTATGATAAGAAAGTCTCTAAAGCAGGCGATTTTGCAGAATAGTAGTTTTGACTCACTGGCTTCTCTATACATTTTGGAGGTTACCTCTTGACAATGCATCATGTATTGATAAACTCCAAATGTATGGTGAAGCTATGTTATCATAGCGAACACGTTATTCCCCCCCAGTACATGATTTGATAGGACAACGCATCATGCCTTCCTCCCTTTTCCAACTGAAGTGACTGTCTCACAGATTTAAATATGAACCATGCAGGGAAAAGCCAGCGGGGACGTCGCTTGTAATATGACAGGATTTGACTTGTAACTTGCCCCTCGTTTAATCAACCACAGAATAATGTTACATTGAACAGGCGCAGCTTATGATACGATGTTAAAGTTTATGCTTTATCCGTTTTGACTCCAAAACATTGTTACATTTGTTTAAGCTAAATCTTGTTGACTTAAATCTGAACACCAGCTGATTTCAAGCTTACACTTCTAATACAATGGATTTTAATGACAACCAAAAATAGCAACTTTCTAAACAAAGATGAAACTGATGCGTTATCTACAACTCTTTTCTCTTTTTTTCTTAAAAAGTGCTTTAGGTCATCAATATAAGAGGCAATGTAAGGAACTTACTTTGGGATATTCATTCCCCCGATAGTGTGCCTGTGAATGCTATAATAAAACGGGGGGTGCTCTATGCGGGCCTCATTTTTGAAGCGTTTGGATATGTGACACATATTTATATCTTGACGTTTCCTTTTAACTGGAATATAAAAAAAATAGTATTGGTTTATTATTATTGACAAATACACTCCATGGATGCTGAAAAGCCATTCATCCTCATTCTTGAGCTACCCACTTTTCTATTACATTTAATTGACTTCCCACATATATAAAAGACTAAAGTAGTTACCCGACTGGCCAAAAGGGTGACCTGACCAAAGAGGGTCATAGGCTGTCACCCCCCCCCCCCACCGTAACCTGACACCATAGACCTAGGCCAGAATAGGATATATATATGTTTGTGATAGAAAGAGTTTCATAGTGTTACTAATGCTGATAAAGAATTAGTGGTTCCATACATACATTTAACACACATGGATCCATTATAAACATGATAGGGTAACTAAACAAAAGGTCAGCTTTTTTAATGAATACACATAGATAGATTGAAATAAATGTTAACAAGTCTGTCTTTTTTACAACAGGGGTTATCTTTACATTAGTTAAATCTGTGTATTTTTAAACAGCTGCCATTGCTTGAATGCAAACTGTTTTCTGATTGGCTGAAAACTCAATTCAGAATAAAGCTGTCATATGTATTGCAATAATTTATCCCTAAGCAAGAATGAGAATGTGCAGCTATTGATATCTAAGCTGAAATATACTCCCTGAGCCATTAACTTGTGTCCTACACAAAATATCGAGAGGCGTTAATGGAAAATGTTTTTCCTAAAAACTATTGGCTTCTCTATCTTCACATGGGATACTGAATCTGGACAGCAATATTGATTTTCTGATGTACATCATCATCATTTATTAAGTACTTGGCTTGGTGTTGTTGAAAAATATGTCTGTTTCAATCTTCCATATACTCCACTGTATTAAACTGTATTAAAGAGTGCGTTTATTTCAATCAACCTACAAAATGATTTTGCACGTGAAGCATTACCACTTGCTTCCAATAATTAACTTGTTATTCCATCATAAATAATTTAACTGCAGAAGAAATATTTGCTTCTCCTAAGGCTTCTCTACTAAGTTACTTTTATCATCATCATAACCATCAACTCAAATCATACCATTGTCTGCAGAAGGTTCTGTAATTTTGATGAACACCCCGCTTTCTTCTGCAAAATAAACATAAGGAAACTTTTAACCGCTTCCTAGTAGTGAAACATTTGCAACCAAGTTTGTAATACGTTTTGGATGTATGATTTAATACACCCCTGGGTCCATTGCAAAGGACAATTGCCTACCCTGACTGCTGAGGTTTGACTGTATGGTGAATTGTTTTAATATTGTACATTCACCCTCACAAACAAGAGTCTTCAATAAAGGTTGGATGTCATCGGCTCCATGTTGCACAGATTCAAAAAGCATTCGCCTGAGGAATCCAGAGTTATACAGAGATCCAGCCCTATAGCATAAAAGCATATAGTACGGTCATGTGGAGCGAAGACAGAAAGTGTACATTTATATACTTTTCCTTTGACTACATAGAATATTTTCAAAAGAGCAACAAATTAAAAAGTGATCAGACACACAAAGACATCCTCCCAGGAACAGTGACTAAATTATTTTATCACGTTACACAAATACGGTGTTTTAACCAGTACTGGGTGTACTTTATTTTCACAGTAAGTATTCTGTCATTTCATTGATTTATGTAAAATGAAAAGTATTGCTTACCACATCGGACCCAACATAACTGCGGATCTTCCTGGCATACTCTTATGACAATCGCATGGTAGTTGGTTGTAAGGATTTTCTATTAAAAATAAATATATAGCAAAAAAACATACCAAAAAACACATTACATCTACTAGAGTGATAAAATATAACTACACATATAGAAACATTTCAATCAGATCTTCCTATGTGAACGTTTCTCAGAGATATGAAAATGTATAAACTTGTATTGGTGGCTAAAAGAAGGGGTTTGTTCATTAAAGGCAGAGTTGGTAGGAGAGTTGCGGTTTTAGGTCTCTTCACTGTTATAAAGGGCCAACACTAGCAACTGTCTCCATTGTTAAGGCCTGAACTGGCCCTGTATAATGCATAATTTAATGGGTGGGGAGACTTTAATGCTGCCGATTTATCTACACATTGCATAAGGCCTATCTTCTTGCAGCACAGACTCATAATGTACAGTGAAGTTAAGGAGCTGAAACACAACTCTCCCAACTAAAGGTATTATAGTCATGACTAATGGCTCTATCAGAGAAAGATGTGACTATGAAATGTTCTAGTTAGGGCTGCAACTAACGATTATTTTAATAATCGATTAGTTGGCCGATTATTTTTTCGATTAATCGATTAATTGGATAAAAAAAATGAATGTAAATTTTTCATGTATTTAAAATAATTTAATAAACAAATGATGTTAAATACAAACAACAGAATAAAAAAACTTTGATAATACATTTCTTGTCTTTATTTCCCAACCAGCCCCCCAATATATGCACATTTGAGCCCAGGCTTGCTACGCTGCCTCCCAGACATGCCATGCTGCCCCCCCACATATGCCACGCTGCCTACCACAGCACTCCACGCTGCCTCCCACATATACCACACCACGCTGCCTCCCACATCTGCCACTCCACGCTGCCTCCCACATATGCCACTCCACGCTGCCTCCCACATCTGCCACGCCACGCTGCCTCCCACATCTGCCACGCCACGCTGCCTCCCACATCTGCCACTCCACGCTGCCTCCCACATATACCACGCCACGCTGCCTCCTACATCTGCCACTCCACGCTGCCTCCCACATCTGCCACGCCACTCTACCCCCCACATGCCACTGTGCCTGATACGCCTTATACCCCCTGAAACACCACTCCATCCTCCCCAGACATGCCACCCTGCCCTCCTCACATATGCCACGCCATGCTGCCTCCCACATCTGCCACTCCACGCTGCCTCCCACATATGCCACTCCACGCTGCCTCCCACATCTGCCACTGTGCCTGATACACCTTACATCCCCTGATACCCCACTCCATCCTCCCCAGACATGCCACCCTGCCTCCCAGACATGCCACTTCTCTACCCCCAGATATGCCACTCCACCCCCAGATATGCCTTATACACCCTGATACACCACTCCGTCCTCCCCAGACATGCCACACTGCCCTCCCCACATATACCTTATATACTGTATATGCCTTATACCCCCAGATATGTCACTTCACTGCCCCCAGGATTTAGATTCCCCTAAATTAACCCTAAACTCCCCATTAACCATAACTGCCCCTAAATTAACCCTTAACACCCCCTTAACCACAGCATCCCCTAAATTAACCCTAAAGACCCCATCAACCACAGCATCCCCTAAATTAACCCTAAACACACCATTAACCACAACTGCCTCAAATTAACCCCAAACACCCCATTAACCACAGCTGCTCCTAAATTAACCCTAAACACCCTATTAACATAACTGCCCCTAAATTAACCCCCACCTCCCCTAACTTTCAGTAGCCCAAATATATATATATATATATATATATATATATATATATATATATATATTACATACATATATACACATATACACATTATATATATATATATATATATATATATATATATACACATACACATTATATATATATATATATATATATATATATATATATATATATATATATATATACACATACATATACTTACAGTTAGATGAGTGTCACAGCCATGTGGTTCTGGCCTGGAGAAGGAAGGGGCGGGGCCAGTTGTCACAGTGATTACAGGGAGGGGGAGTAAGTAGGAGCTGCTGCTGTGAGACGGTGAGTCAGACTAAACGGATTATATAATGAGGGGGATTTTTCAGAGCGTTTGCTCTGAAAAAAACCCTCATTTTATAATCGATAATAATCGATTCAACTAATCGATAATGAAATTCGTTGCCAACGAATTTCATTATCGATTATTATCGATTTTATCGATTAGTTGTTGCAGCCCTAGTTCTAGTAATCACCTTCTACCATGTTTCCTTCTTTCTGAAAGATTCTTTCTTCACACCAGTGGCAGTGGATGAGCATGTTTATCTTCTTTAAACTTTCATCAGCCTGAGCAGGTCCTCTCAAAACCCGGACGACGACTAGGACAAAATGTTCCACAGCTACAGAAAACAGGACCTCAATTCCTTTGTTACAACGAGCAGCCGCTCTAAAAAATATGAAATAGGCATTTTACACATAAATGGAGCAAGAAACGCTTACGAGTCAGCTGGGTTGTAAAGTAAGGTTTGCTTTGTTTCATCATTCTATTAACATGTAAACCCGAACGTTGCCACTGCAAGCAATTGGGTAATATTCATTCAAGTGCTACCCCCAAAAACGCAAGCAGTGCCAATTGCATACAATTGATTGTATATGAAACTCTGCCAAAAAGAGTTACCACCATAGAAACAAGGCCTATAACCCTGATATAATTTATAAAATGTGAAGTTCTGATCTTTTTATATGCATGAATAAAGTCAGCAAGTTGCTGGATTTACTCTGCTTTTGCTTCAAGTATCATGAGTTGGATTTTCAATTATAATCAAAAACATTCATCAAAGAAAATGAGTGATTACATGTATAAAGACACGTTTACATAATGATCATTATCTCAAGGTATTTACATCACCAACCCTGTCCCAAGAGACGGCTACGAAGGAAACAAGATGGCTATTGTCAGCTATGTAAATGTGCATCAGAAGTTTTATATATCAATAATAATTCCTTATATCAAACTGAAAAGTGCCAGGATAACAAAATATAAAGATTTCTCTTTTTTATGTCAGAAGTTGCCTTTTTATCTGTGCAGACATTACCTGGCAATCGAGCACAAAATAATTCTTGCAGCCAGCTCTTTGAAGTATTCGGTTCTAATAATATTGCATCCATAATGACGCTTTGCTACATGCAGATTTTTAGCGTACAGAGATCCAGTGTCAGTTGAGGTCACAGATACAATCCCCATATTCCTGACGTTTCGAAAAGCTGCATCTAGGTAATTCACAGATGTCCCGAAAGGATCGAGGTGTCTGATGGACCAAATATATATATGAAAAATTACACTTATAAAGAAAAGAAGAATAGAGAACATGGCAGGGTTAATTGTAGTGTAGGACTCTAATTTAAGGAAACAGTGCATGTTGCTCACATGAAGTCAAATGATCGGAGATGCATCAAGACGTTAGCATCTGATTGGGTCACTTCTACAGCCCCCAGATATTCCTCCCCCTCTTCTAATGATTCTGGCTTCTCTTCAGCTTCCTCTTCCCTCTTCATCAACACTTTCATCTTGTTGAGACAACAGTTTTCACGAATCATTGCTACTGAACTGTCACTTATATCATTGATTGTGACTTTCACTGAATTCCCAAGATGTTTTGCCCACTGTAAACCCATGATGCCTGTGAAAAACCAAGGTGAAAAATACACAAGTTACGGATACACACACAAATGTATCTAAATGTAGTGGGATGATATAATAAAAACCATAGAAGTAAAACACTTTAAAATTATTAAAAACTATTATTAGACAAACCCTTGCTAACAGGGTTTCTCTGCCATTCTCAGAAGCCTGGTACTGTTTTGCTGTGTCAATGTTTGATGTTGCATACCTGTTGAACCAAATGCATCGAGGCACTCCAGTGGTTTTCTCTCTTCAGCAAGTACTGCCAAA
Organism: Spea bombifrons; assembly: GCF_027358695.1. Lineage (NCBI taxonomy): Eukaryota > Metazoa > Chordata > Amphibia > Anura > Pelobatidae > Spea > Spea bombifrons. The sequence goes on along the minus strand of NC_071092.1, from coordinate 13,478,012 downwards.
GCACAGAATATTAGCTGCCTTAAAGAAAATAAAGTACACCAGTGGGTATTATAAACAGCCGTCTACTACACTTTAATAAAAAATATGCTACTTCCTGGTATTTTATACAGACCAGTGACAGCACAACTAGGGTCTTTGCAAAGGTCAGAGAGAAATGGTTTTCCCACTCCGTTCATAGGGTTTCACAGCTCACCGGTTAGTTTTCATTTTTGGGTTGAAAAATGTTCCCGATTTTTGTGGCGTCTTGGAATTAGGAAGAACTTGGACATCAGCGTTTGACTCGTGGAAAATTTCTTGCAACCTGCCTGTGGAAATCCAGGAAACCAATGTAATAAACGTAAGAAAAATCAGAGAAATAATGACAGTGTCTGAAAAGGCACACAGAGCACACATAAGTTAAACCGGTACAAGCATCAGACACACATTATTTACAGTGTAGTACTAGGCTGTACTGTGTATTACATGGCATTAAGGTACAATTAAAGATTGCTTACCAGATGATACTTTTACTTCTGTTTCTCCTTTGTTAACATGTCGTTTAATGTGACTTATCATTTCAGATCGTCTTCTAGCAACAAGAGCAGAGCAGATGATGCAGTGATAATGTGCCCCAACCTTACCAGGCAACTGAAAGAAACACATTTACGGGTTACCTTTAAAAGAACAGCTGCAATTCACTGGTTGTCAAGAAAAATACAATATAAGATGGTTTGAGATAAAATAATTAACCATGCCATGTATGGGTTTCAAAATAAAATGGATTTTATATGTGGGTTTTTGAAAGAAAAATCTAAAAGAAATACAGGCTAAAAATTTCAGATCAACAGTTTTGGGTCCATTTAATGGAACACAAAAACCAAAAACTGTCTGTGCTTCTTACTCTAATAAAGTTGGCAACAAATATATAAACATAATATAAACGAGAGGTTTTGGTTATATGAATTGTCCAAAGCATAATTAAGCTCACCCGCCACGTCAAGGCACACTCATGGCGGGTGAGCTTAATTATGCTTTGGCCAATTCATATAATCAAAACCTCTTTATTAGGGTAAGAAGCGCAGACAGTATTTTGTTTTTTGTATACATTGTACAGCCAACACACTATATTTGCAGCATGCTTACACTGTTTGGTAGGCCTGGTATTATACATTTGTATTATTTGAGCCTGAGACTAGCTTAGCGCACCGACATTTTTTCTTTTCCCCATTTAATGGAATGTTTGCTAAAATCTAAGAAAAAACATGGATAGAAATTACCTCGTCGTCATTTTGAACTGCATTCAGTTCCAGGCAGGGTAAGCAACATATACACATTCTGTACCCTAGAAAAAATAAACACTCTACAATAATGCAATACAATACTTTTGCAAAGCGATTTTTCTCTTGAAAACAAAACAGAATTTAGACCCTACAACATACAAAAACTTATGTATAAGGAGTTATTATCTATTATATACACTTTTATACATATATGAAACAAGCATTACTAATGTACTTCTGTGATATGTTACAGAATTTCCAACTTCTCATATAAATGTTGTTGTCTTTATTTGTAAAGCTTGTATTTCACAGCTCCCAGAGACAACACAACATCTAGTTAATTACATAGTGTAATTCCATAAGCATTAAAGTAAACACTGAAAATACAAGAATTTTTTTTTATTATACACTATTTGGAGGAAAAGAACAATATATATATATATATATATATATATATATATATATATATATATATATATATATATATATAATGTTTATAAAACAACCAATATATTTATAACTTAAACATCCATTAGATCACTCATCTTATAGCCAGGTTATGGTTTATGGTTCTGCTAAACTAATGTTTATATCCGCACATCACATTTCTTTGTATGCTGTCTAATAAAGCATGATTCCTTCCAAAACATAGTTTTGACCTATGCAGCATGCTAGATAAAATCCAAACAAATATTTATTAAAGTCAATGGAAAACAAACCTTCAAATTCAACTGACACTTTCCAGTGCAAATTTGTTAGGTGTTTAAAGAGCTTATTGATATGGCAGGCCCTGAACCTTTCTTCTGGACACAGAGGACAAGGTTTCTTTTCACCTAAAACCAAAACATAAAAAACAATGTCATCAAGAACCATCTTCTAGTCTTTAAATATATTTATTAAAACTGGCTACAGATTATGCTCTCTCTATCTCTTACAATATATGTCACTGATTTAGAAGTATCTGAGTAAAACAAAGTTGGAGAATATCACATACATCAGATTTAGCAAATGGAGCATTTGATACATAAAACCTTTCCCCTCTTGAAATAGACTCCATTTGACTAATTGCTTTTGCTTTGTGAAGTAATCATAGCAAAGTTGAAACAGGTCGTTGGGATTTACTCACAAATATGGTTTAAAAAAATACATATGCAACAGTGAAACTTGAGCTGTAACATGAATGATTTAGATACTGTTCTGTGTTTAAAACAGATGTGTCAGTAAAGGGACAGTTTAATGTGCATTCACCTTTGGTAGGGTAATAAAGTACTTTGTAAGTTCAAAAAATCTAACTAACCTTGGTTAAAGCTTCACTGTCTGCATTTTGCATAAAGGAAAACACTCCCATTGAAATAAATGGGAACACTTTTAGTATAGAGAGGTCTCATTAGACCCCTTGGAAATCTTGGTCAGCTCTGAATATAATGCAGACACAGATTATTATCTCCAGTTAAAACCAGTTGAATATCAACATTTAGATAACATGTATCTCATACAGGGTTTGTGTGTGCGCATTATCCATAACCAATTCTGAATCAGTGGAAACATCTAAAACCAAAAGGTTACTGAACACTGTTTACTTACCATTCGTTTGTTCGGCAAAAGCCTCCAAGTCACCCAGTCTTTTCTGAATCGAGATATGTTTTCCTGAAATTAAAATGTTTTATCAGCATAACGCCTTTTCTATTATTCTTTAAGAAGAAGACAAATAAAATCAGCCATCAGATATATACCTGAACTAGACAATTTAGTACCAAAATTGACCTACCAAACGTTTGAATGAAAAATATTTTTTTTTCCTCAAACCTGCAACATCCAGATCTATCAATGTCTTGGGGGTCTCCTGTTTTCTCTCCAGGACTGGTGCTGTTTCGCCAAACACATTATTTTTATCTAATGTTTCCCCTGTAAATGAAATTAAATGGTAAAGATGTTTAGGGATGGGAAAGTAGGACAACATTTAAAACAAACCTCTCTAACTGGTGAAGTGAAGATATAGATCGCAAAACAATCCCTGACTGGTGGATTCAGAAAATAATCCAGATGCTATCAAGCTTGGTTGTCAGTGAACAAAAAAGGGCAGAGGATTAACAAAAAAAAACACACTGGGGTCTACTAGAGCGAGATGTCAGTTTGCATTGAGAGTTGTGGTTTCAGCTCCCAAAGGGCCAGCAATGGCAACAACCTCTTGCAATGAGCTGGCCCTGCATAATTCAAGGGGTGAAGAAATCTCTCTGGCTAGCCCTGTATAATGCGTAGTTAAATCATAGTCTGTCTTCAACAAACACTCACTGGTTGGACCTTCATAAGAATGGAAACGACAACTCTTCCTTAGTGAATAGCCCCAGTTTAACATAGAAACACCATGCATTACTATACAGATGTATGGGGGGTTTTAACATGTATACATTTAAAAAAGCAGACATGATAGTCCCTCTTGGCACCAGATTGTTTTCACAAACCTTCGACATTCATATCTATGAATGTTTGTTCTGTTTCCTGAGTAAACTCCAACACTGGTTTTGCTTTGACTGGCACATCCTTGTTGGCTAACGGGTCACCTGTAAATGAGCATTCGTTTTATATATTAAATATTAAAGCCCGTATTAAAAAATGGAAAAGTAGCACAATGCATAAAATATATCTCTTCCACTGTTGGGTGCGTGTGTATATATAAACAACAATAGCCTACTTGACCTGTTAGAATGATCTGCTGGATTTATAAATATAGTATATGTTTAAAGCTACTAGCCCTGAGCTGAACCATATCATAGGCCTAGACTGTCAAAATAACATGCCACACTAATAAAGGCTTCTGGTGCTTCCATAAAGACCACAATACTGAAAGATTAGCAAGCATTTTCCCTTCGATGAACCAGATAATGAGCGTTCAATTGTTTCTTGATAAAGCACAATACTAATAAAAACATTAAACAAGTAATTTGGTATTTAACATTTAATGTTTAAAATTCACAACAGACACTCCATTTGAATTTGCATTCATTTGTCCCCCCCCCCCACCATTTTTATGACAACCCATTTTCAACCACAATTACTTTTTCTTGTGTTTAGTATACTAACACAAATATACACTGATCAGCCATAACATTTTTTAATGGTAGGTTTATTTGAACAGTGACACAGCACTCCAGTAGTTCAGTGAGGCTGATAAAGACCGTAAGGTGGAAACGTTGCCCGTGTTGCTGAATTAAATACACCTCACTGAACTACTGCAGTAGTTCAATGTGATTCATCAGACCAGGCCACCTTATTCCATTGCGCTGTGGTCCAGTGTTTACATGCCCATTGTAGGCACTTTCGGCAGTGGACAGGAGTCAGCATGGGCACCCTGACTGCTCTGCAGCCATGTAGCCCCAGCTGCAGTTTTGGATATGTTCTGATCCAGTCGTCTAGTCATCACAATTTTGCCCTTGTCAAAGTCACGCAGATCCTTACGCTTGTCCATTTTCCTGCCTCTAACACAAGAGCTTTGAGGACAAAATGATCACTTGCTGCCTAATATATCCCACCTACTGATAAGTGCCATGATAACAAGATTATCAGTGTTAGTCCCGTCACTTGTCAGAGGTTATAATGTTATGGCTGATCGGTGTATATTGGTTTTCTCAGTACATGTGGGGCTTTATTTATTAGTAATAAAAGTACTAATAAAATAAAAAGTGGGCAAAAATGTATTTACAAACCTGCAACATCAAGATCTATCAATGTTTTGGGGGTTTCTTGTGTTATCTCCAGGCTTTGTTCTGCTTTGACCAGAACATCCTTGCTGGTTAATGGGTCATCTGAAAATTAACATTACTAGATTTTTAGAAAAAGCACAACCAAGCATGACCAAGCCTGCTTTGATGATAAACCATGTAAAGCCGGAACATGTTATACTAAGCACTGGATAGATATGTGTGGGACATATAAACAAAATAATTTGCAACCGTCCCTTGCAATGCCTGCTGAAAAACTTGTTTTTATATAATTTTCTATGAACATATTATAGGAAAGTCAACAGGATGCAATTTCTAAAGACCAGACAATGGTATGATCGGGTTACATGAAGTAGAGGGTGAGGAACTACACATGAAAAATAATTGATTTTTTCCCCCCAGAAAATACAATAAAACATTTTTAAAATCTTTAGTTAAATGTTCATTCCACTTACTGTCTGTTTGTTCATTGACTAACCCATCCATCCCTTCTTTTAAAATGTTGGATTCATCTAAAACAAGAATAACAATGTTAATGTTCGAAACTCCAAACTTATTAATAGAATGGACACAAGCGTGTGTAAGGCATCAAAAGAGACCGACATCAATGATGACCGAGGAAATTTACTATGGACAAGGAGGCTTCGTATAATAAATACCAGTTCAGCCTTCTAATCCTTCTATCCAATAACTTGGGCTATATATATTTATTAAACCCTTACACCCATTCATTTACTGACAGTTGCAGTGCCCGGAAGAGAATTCTGGTGCAAAAGGGCAAATAGCGTGATGAAGACATGTTGGTGCGTTAATTGTTAAGGAAAAGGTTAATGCATGTTGTTTTTCAGCTAGTTTTGTGCAAATTATATGTTGGAATAGCATACCATTTGTGCACCCAGTAAGTTTCTAGAGGGAAGTCAGTAAGAACACCTTGATGAAAGTAACCACTAAGCATTACTAAAGATATAAAAGTGAGCCGCTTCCAGAAATGGTGCCACACTGCCACGGATCAGCGCATGGTGCCTGCCGTTAAGCCCTGCAGCCTGTCTCGCACTGTTAAGCAAGTATAGCTTTGAGGGTCTCCCAGTGCAGGAAGGGATGTACGCATCATCTATTTCATTCCTTTGTTTCTGATTATTATGTATGGATGTATTTTGATTCGGTTAATAACCTATATGCATAAATTCATCCATTGCCTGTCCACGCAGGCAAGTGTAGTCGTGGGTTAAAACAATAGTGTACACAATTTACTTATTCATAATCTTCCATTAGAAACACTGTACAATCTGAGGAGTCATTTATAAGCATTCGTATCACCATAGCAACCAACGAATTGATCTATTCAGAAATTTAAAAAAAAAACATTTAAAAAAATGTAAATGCTATGGTGATAACACAACTTTCTCAAATTTGCACCAGAATTTAATACCCAACCTCAGTTTAAGTAAAATCTATTAAACTGCAGAAGATTATTGCAATTTATTAGACTAAGCAGCTTGCTGTATACCAAATTATCACACTACAATATAGTACTGCACCAAAACCACTCCAATGTTTAAATCGCATCTGACAGGAAATATTATGCGGGAATAATCAACCAGCTTCGCACATAGATAATAGCACCTGTGTATGCATTCACGCTGTATGAACCTGTACATTCATAAGCACTTCATGATGCAACACCCGCCAACAGACCGTTAACTTGCACCAAATAGACACCTAGCAAGTCTTACTCTGTACAATAACGGCTTCCACAACAGAGTCGGAATCCGCCTGAGACTTTTCCATCACACAGGCTGCCCGTCAAGAAGTGTATGAAGGAATACCGAGCTCCGACCGGAACTATTTCCGCCTGGCACTGAACACAGACATCGCTAGTAGATCGCCGAGCTGTTTCTTCTCTTTTTTGCTAAATTCGATCGATTGTTAACGTTTGTTGCTGCTGTAAAGTAATCGCCGGAGGTGTACTGAGATGTACTTTTACATATTGACTTTACATATCGTGCTAAAATTTAATATAGACGCTGAAAGTAGAGATTTTCATCATAAATTAGAACGTAACGTTTTCTTTTCAATGTAGTGATGTCATAACAATCTTAATACACAAAATTATGTTTTATGACGTCCAGGTTACACAGCCAATATTAGGAAGTGACATTTCTATATTTAATATTTTTCAATTGGCATACCTCCCAACATTTCAAAATGCGAAAGAGCAAGCAACTGCGACCGGGTCCGCCACTCTAGGGGGCCGGCCTTAGGGGTGCGCGGCCACACAGGGCTTAAATTAAAACATCGGGGGGGGGGGGTTTTGTTTACTTTATTTAACATCCTTCATGTTAAATAAAGTTTGTTTAACTCTATTTAACATGGAGGATGTTAAATAAAGTTAAAACCCCCCCGATGTTTTAATTTAAGCCCTGTGCGGCCGCGTACCCCTAAGGCCGGCCCTGGTGGGGGCTGCCCGGCCCCCTAGAGTGGCGGGCCCGGTCGCAGTTGCTGCTTACTCCGGCAACAAGGTAAGTAGGGTAAGGGAGGGGGGTGCAGTGAGAGGGGGAGAGGGGATAGATAGTGAGAGGGGGTACATATTGAGAAATGGGGAAGGGGGTACATAGTGATAAGGGGGAACATAGAAGGGGCAGATAAGAAGGGGATGGGGAGAGGGGGTAGTGTGAATGCGTACAAGAATGAATGAATAAATGTGTGGATGAATTGTGTGAATGCGTATGAGAATTAATGAATTCATGTGTGGATGAATTGCTTGAATGATTGGTGAGACTGCATTAATGAATATGTGTTAATGATTTGTGTGAATGAGTGAGTAAGTGTTTGTGTCTATCATGAATGTTTAAGTGATTTGGGGAAATGCAAAGACGGTACATGAAGGGTGGGCTTTAACAATAAATAAATAAATAAAAATGGGCTGCTCAGTCTTAAATGCCCGGGCCTATTTTTTGTCCCAGTCCGGGCCTGTGCTACACCATTGAAGCTCCGGCGGAAGTATCAGCCAGCACAGTAGAGGTGGTCTGCGCATATTGTGCAACGTCCGCTGGCTGCCAGAGAGGAGGATCCGCCGCAGCGCTGCATTCTCTGTGGCAGCCAGTGGGGTTCTGTGTGATTTGCACAGATATCCTCCACTACTGCCAGCACTTCCACTGGGGCTTCTACGATGGAGCACCGGTGTCACATGGCCTTCCAGTGCTCAGTCATAGAAGCTCCAGTGAAAGTGCCGGCCAGAAGCAGAGGTTGTCTACGCACATCGTAGAGACGCTCACCGGCTGCCCCTACTAGACACCAATGAGTCTGGAGCAAGTCTGGGGGGGCATATCAAGGCACAGTGGTATATAGGGGGTGTAAGGCATATCAGGGGGGCAGAGTGGCATATCAGGGGAGGACAGTGGCATATTTGGGGGGGCAGAGGGGCATATCTGGGGGTTATAAGGCATACCTGGGGGGCAGAGTGGCATGTAGAGGGGTTATAAGGCATATTTGTGGGGCAGAGTGGCATATCTGGGGTATAAGGCATATAGGTTATATAAGGCATATCTGGGGAGGACGGAGGGGCATATCTGGGCGTATAAGGCATACTGGGGTATAAGGCATATCAGGGGGCACAGTGGCATATCAGGTGGTATAAGGTATATAGGGTATATAAGGCATATTTGGGGGGCAGAGTGGGATATCTGGGGTATAAGGCATATCAGAGGGCACTATGGCTATGGGGGTATAAGGCATATAGGTTATATAAGGCATATCTGGGGAAGATGGAGGGGCATATCTGGGCGTATAAGGCATACTGGAGTATAAGGCATATCAGGGGGCACAGTGGCATATCAGGTGGTATAATGTACATAGGGTATATAACGCATATGTGGGGAGGGTGGAGTGGCATATCTGGGGGTATAAGGCAAATGTGGGGAGGGCAGAGTGGCATATCTGGGGGTATGTGGCATATCTGCATAATTTTTTTCCCATTTTTTTAAATTTATTGTTTATATTTTACTAATCTGGAGAGACCCTCTTAGAAACTTGTTTATTTTTTTAAAAGACTTTGCCATCTTGTGAGAGGCAAAATCTCTTGCAGTGGCATTTCAGTTGACACCATTGAACCTTAGGAGGCAACCATAGATCGCTTTCTAAGCTTGTTTAATGCCATGACGCGCCAGGTACATCATTGGTTCTTAACTGTTTTTGCGTGACATGCCTGGCACGTCATTGGTCGTAAAGTGGTTACAAAATGTATACATATATAATATATAATATTTGTCTGCTAAACGTTGAAAGTTTCTATCCAATACCTTTAAAAAGAGGTATTCCTGTTGAACGGTTATAATTGAAAAACCATCTGTAACTTTACGAAGGGGTCGTAATGTTTAAAGACAGGGTGGTCCATTCCCAACTAAGTTTAAGTAAAAAAACTGAGACATGGCTACTGCCACCCACAAAAGGGTGTTTAAAATGTAACCATTGTAATGTATAGTCATTTATTCAACAATCAATAAACAGTATTAATGCTTAACAGCAATATTGCATAAAAGGCTTTATAAATTGCTTCACTGTGGGAGTGATATATTTAATAACATGTATATGCAAAAAACAATATGTGGGCAAAACTATAAGACAATTAGGAGCTTTTTGCTTTGTTTTGGTCTGATTAGTAGTCGATGATCAATGATTTAAAACATGTATCCTGGTATCAAAACATTCCAATCATTTTGCTCTCAGATCTCCATAATCACTAGACTTGTACGTTCGGATTTGCACAAATTAAAATTTTACATTTTTTGTTACATCTTTTTAAAAACATTTGTCAACTTGTATGAATTTCTATGAATGTCCGAAAATGATGGGGGGCCCAACAAAACATAACTCTACCTCCCCCCTCCTTCCTCTGGGGGTGGGGCCAGAGAAGTTGCTTGCACAGCCGGGCCCCTGCAGAAGTCTACGAGTGGGAGATCTGCAGTTCAGGTAAGGGGTAAGAGGTTGGGGGGGTGGGGTGCTTTGAGCATGTGTGTGTATGTGTGATTAACCCCTTAAGGACCAGGCTGTGTTTTACCTTTTGTACCAATGGGACCGAGGCTGTTTTAACACTTTTGCGGTGTTCGTGTTTAGATGTAATTTTCTCTTCACTCATTTAGTGAACCCACACAAATTATATGTTGTTTTTTTCAGGACAAGAAGGGCTTTCTTCAGATACCATTGTTTTAATCATATTATCTAATTTTCCATAAAAAAAATAATAAAATATGATGAAAAATGTAAAAAAAACCCCGCATTTTCTGACTTTTACCCCAAAAATCTTTTACTCATCCAAAAAAGCTAATGAAAAAACCTACTAAATATATTCTACTATTTGTCCTGAGTTTAGAAATACCCAATGTTTTTATGTTTCTTTGCTTTTTTCTGCACGTTATGGAGCATTAAGTACAAGTAGCGTTTTGCTATTTCAAAACCATTTTTTCCAAATCTGGTAATTCTTCCCCCCATGTGCCATTTCGGGTATCTTTGAAGCCGGCCAATGCAATTTACCCCATCAAATCATATATTTTTGAAAACTAGACACCCCAAGGTATTTCAAATGCTAGAATTTTAACTCTTTCCATGCACTAATTCTACCACCAGTCTTTGTCAAACTTTGTGGTAGTAATTTATTTTGTGTTTTTTATCGCTAAAATTGCTCTTCAGGTATGGATTTACAGCTCCTGGTATACATCACTTTCAAACAACAACCCAATATGTGTTTAGCAACATCTCCCGAGTACAGTCATACCCCCCATGCATGGGTTTGTCGGGTTGTTTGGGAGGTAAAACGCCACATTTAGGAAGTGCACATTTTTTAACTTGGAACTTTTACATCTGGTCATTCTGCCCCCATGTCCTAATAGGACTATCTTTGAAGCCGGCTAATTCAATTTACCCCATCAAACCATATATTTTTGAAAACTAGACACCCCAAGGTATTTCAAATGCTAGTATTTTAACCCTTTCCATGCATGAGATTCTACCACCAGCCTTTGCCACACTTTGTGGTAGTATTTTTTTTTTTATTTTTTTCACACAAATTGTACTTTGGGTATAAATGTATAGCTCCAGGTATACGTCACTATCAAACAACACCCTAATGTGTGTTCAGGAACATCTCCCGAGTTCAATCATACCCCACATGTATGGGTTTGTCTGGTGTTTGGGGTTAAAATGCCACATTTTGGAAGTGCGCTTCCCCCCCCCCATTTCGGTCAGTCTGTGCCTATGCCCTATCTTTGAGCCCGGCCACTCCAACTTACCCCATCAAACCATTCATTTTTTTAAATTAGACACCCCTTGGGTATTTGAAATGCTTTTATTTCAATTTTTCCATGTCAGGATTTTTGGGAAGATACAGCGCTAATTTTAGCACTTGCTCATAATAATAAACTTTATTTTTTTATTTTATTTATTTTACTCTTTTTGGACTTTTTTTTTTACATTTTGCTGGAACTGGATAGTTCCTCTAAAGCATAATAATTTTTAAATGTTACCATGTTTTTTTAAGCTTTTTCTTTTTTTCCTTTTTTAATTTTTTTTTTTTTTTTTTAAATATTTTACTAATCACATAGTGATTAGAAAGCTGGGCTCCATTGACTTGTATGGTTGAATGCAGTACCTGTATTCAACCTGCAAGTGGAGCCAGAGTTCTCTAGAGGGTCTGGAGACCGTCTAGCTAACTTTTTCAACTTTATTATTCTTTTTCCCGGGCCGCCGCCATCTTGCGGATGGCGAAGACAGCGTGCAGCTGCGGCTGTGACCGCTCTCCGGAGCGGTCACAGCCCGCCCTGGGGTAAGTATTTGGTGTCGCTGGATGCCTCCTGATCGAGGCATTCCAGCGACATCATTGAAGTTTAAAAGGTGATCGTTGAACGCCTCCTAAATGCTTTTAAAACGGGCGTCCGCCGCCATACAATGTATGGCGGATGTTGACGGCCCGGGGAGGCCGATCTCGGTGTTGCTGAATGCCTCGGCATCGAGGCATTACAGCAACACCGTTTAAGCTTAGGAAGTGATCGTTGATCACTTTCTAAGCTTGTTTAAGTCTCATGACGTGTCAGGCACGTCATAGGTCGTTAAGTGACCGTTTTGCATGACGTGCATGACCCGGCAATGGACGTTAAGGGGTTAATGGAATGAATGAGTATTTAAATGTTTGTGAATGAGTGTGTGTGTGATAGCATGGATGTGTAAGGGGAGGTGGTGGTGGTAGCATGGCATAGGGAGGCTGTAATCACACTTCTAACATCCCCAGGTTCCAGCATGTACTGGCTGCCTTGGCTTGATAGGAGTGTGATTGCTGTTAGCAGTATATATATATATATATATATATATATATATATATATATATATATATATATATATATATCTCCAGAAATGCATTTTAACCCCCTAAATGCCACTCAGCCCCATGATATGCCTTATAAGACATTTCTGGTATGCCTTTTAACCCCCTATATGCCCCAGAGTGGCATATAGGGGTATAAGGCATATCATGGGGCAGAGGGGCATATAGGGGGTTAAAAGGCATATCATGGGGCACAGTGGCATATAGGAGGGTATAAGACATTTCTGCAGGCAGAGTGGCATATAGAGGGTTAAAAGGCACATCATGGGGCAGAGTGGCAAATAAAAGGAAATAAAAAATATATTTTTCTCAATCATAGCTTTTATTAAATATGAAAATTAGTTTACATTAATTAATATTTACTAGTAAAACTTTTTTCCTATAGGGTAGTCTTATATTCAGGCTTTTTGTTTTTTTCCTAAATTAATATTTTGATTTTGGGGGGTCGTCTTATAATCGAGCAAATACAGTATGTAGGTAGTAACAAATAACAAATAATGTGGATGTCATCTGTGATCATGCTTTGGACTGATAACACATCTATATAGCATGGAGAAACTCAAGTTTCTCCCTTATTGCTAATGGAGAGCTGCAAAAGCCTATTGATCACGCTGACGCACAAATAATTAACACCATTGGAAATCCTGCTGGGTTTAAGAGTGAAATCTTGCACTCATGGTTATGTTAATTACAATAAACCTTGGTCCAACTTAGTAGTAGGTGACTGAGTCTCTCACAAGAGATCTCATGTGCATCAGCAGATATTAACTATTGCCCAACCTTAGAGCATACTATTTGTGACAGATACTACCGAACAGCCAGGAACAGCTGAATCCACAAATAGAGTGAAGCAGGAGCGATTTCCCCAGTCACTAGCCAAGACTCAGTGTAAGGGGAAAACACACACTCTTTTATTAGACACGCACACAGGTATTTATACACAGAAAACATAACATACAACAGAACACCAAACTCTAACCCACCCAGGGGCAGGCTGGGCAGGGGGGCAATTGCCAAGGCTGCCTTTAAAGCCGGAAAAAAAGCCTGCAGCAACAGTGATAGCAGGGGTCGCAACCACCGCAATAACTTCCGCAGGGGCCCCGCTGCTTACCTATGCGTTGCTCGCACACACACTGTGCAACCAATGTCTCTTGCTCCACCCAGGACAAGCAGGAACCCAGCGGAGTCACATGACTTTATGTTATGTCACATGACACTGCTCCGTTCCTGCTTCCCCGGGCGGTACAAGAGAAGCTGTCACACAGAGTGTGAGCAACGCAGAGGGAAGCGTGGATGTGTAAGGGGGGTGGAAGCATTTCACAGGGAGGCTGTTTGAGGCTAGGATGCCGCAGCCAGGTTGTTTACATTCTGCTGACCAGCCCAGATAAAATGCTGCCCTGCAGTATGGGGGAACATTTTATCTGTGCTGGCAACATCAATACACAAGGGGAGCAGCAGGGGCCATTACGTAAATCAATACTAAAGCGAGGGGCAGGCTGGGGGCATAAATACACATAGCCATGGCTGGGGGATACACAAAGGGGCAAAAAGACAAAAGGGAGGGTCAACGACACAGCAGTCTGGAAAATACTTTTTTTTTATTGTTGTAGCTTAGCCTGCCCTGGTGTGTGTGTTTGGGTGTCTGTGTGGCAGAGCCTGTCCTGGTGTGTGTGTTTGGTTGTCAGTGTGGCAGAGCTTGTCCTGGTGTGTGTGTGTCGGTGTGGCAGAGTCTGTACTGGTGTGTGTTTTGGTGTCGGTGTGTTTGGGTGTCAGTGTGTCAGAGCCTGTTCTAATGTGTGTGTTTGGATGTCGATGTGGCAGAGCTTTTCCTGGTGTGTGTGTTTGGGTGTCAGTGTGGCAGAGCCTGTCCTGGTGTGTGTGACTTTTTTTTAGTGTACTGATGTTCTCCCAATCCCATCACATTACTTCAATATGCGTTAGAAAATCAGGAAAGGACATGGATGGTGGGCTGATTCAGTGGCGGAATGGGCCACTTGACTAGACTTGCTCCCCAGGCCGTAGGCTGCCAGCCCTCCCTTGAACCCACATATGTCCTCAATCTTAGGGGGTTACCATGACACCCACAAATCCCTATCATAAGACTGATCATCTACAGTGGAGATCAGAATTTCTCAATGTAAGCAAGATGATGAGACATAAAATGCAATATAAAAGTATGATATATTATTCTAAAACTAGAGGATACAAGCTTTAGATAGAGTGTAAACAAAAGTATTTTATCCACACGGGTTGGGGGAGACAGATGGAAGAGGACGAGCTCCATGTAACCTGTCTTGGGAAGTTTGCATGTATGAGTATGGGGCATGGCCAAGAATGATTTAAAATTTTACAGTAGGTCCAAAAATAGAGAGACTAGACTTATGCCAAGTGACTTATCATTTGATTATCTGTTTAGATGTTTTTCTTTAAATCTGTTTCCTTTTTAGGCCTACAAAATGTTGCAGTTAACATAAATGACCACTAGATGTCACCATTACGGTTTCATAAATGCAGAAACTGCATACATGTGTATGTATAAATCATCTAACAGATTAAACTCTAGAGAACTGGAGCTGACTGGAGGTATGTAGGGAGATACATTTACCCCGAACACACCTCTCGCTAGTAACTAAGGGTGCAGGGCCGGCCCAAGACTTAATGCCGCCTGGGGCGAAGTTTAAAATGCCACCCCCCCTCGCCGAGGCCGGGGGGGCAGCATTTTAAACTTCGCCGACGCCATTATCTACCCTAACCCCCCCCCCTGTTTAAAGGTACTTACCTTTAAACAGTCCTGCGGCGAGTCTCCCTGCTCTGCCACGGTGCCGGCTTGTAATGCTGAGCGCCGGAAATTGACGTCACTTCCGGCGCTTGGCATTACAAGCCGGCACCGAGACAGAACAGGGAGACTCGTCGCAGAAGAGAGAGAGAGGCGCCGAGCGGGTAAGCGAAAACCACTCGGCGCCCCTCTCTCTCCTCCGCTTAAAAAATACCGATAAAGCGCTTGGGGCGGCAAAGTGCCGCCCCTTCAAAAGTGCCGCCTGGGGCAATTGCCCCAGTCAGCTCCATTGTAGGGCCGGCCCTGTAAGGGTGCATTTTCAAAATGGACAACACAGAAATTTAAAGGGACCACATAGCTATCATATGCATTAAAGTATATATAATGGCTTGAGTGCCTCTAAAAAAAATTTGTGAGAACATTAATGTAACCTTATTTAGTTGGTCAAAAGTTTTAAGTGGAAAATCCCACGGTTTCGTTCACGATCCCATTCTATCTAATGTATGTATTGATTATATGGAATAAGGCCCCCAAAGTAGCACTTCAATAAATATAGAACCGGATGTAATCTCCCTGCGGAGGGATCCAGACAAAATACAACACTAGGTCGTTAAATAGCAGATGTGTTTCATTTCCATGTTAATTAAACATTGAATGGCTGACTATTGAGAAAATCCACTTTGAAGTAAAATCCCTGAGTGCTTGCTGATAAAAGACATTTCAGTATTGTGCAGTCTCAGGCAACTGGTATTCAAGTGGCTATGAGCACACAGAATGGGAATACAAAATTCGTGTGGCTATAGATTTTTAAGGACCCAAGCAAGATGATTTAGGAGGGCCATCTTAAGTACAATTAACCAAAATTATATGTAAATGACAAAACGTGATATGTATGTTTGTAGAGTTTGTTATTTAACAAGGCGTTAACTAACATTGTAGTGATATAAGCAGTTTCTTAATCTTACATTTTTATAATATCATTGGTAAAACAACATCTTCAATATCCAGTAAATGTTTGGGAAGCAGTTCGTAAAAAGAGACCTGGCGAAATTGGAAAGGGTTCATAAACAAAGAATTAAGTCAGTTACATTTTAGATCCGGACTAAAATTGATCCGGGCTAAAATCAGTTAGCCTTTGGAGTCATGAGAGTTTTTTTTTCTTTGGGACAACACTGTCTACAAGTCTCACTGCTTTTTGTGTGTCTTTTGGATCAACAGCTGTCGATACGTGGAACAGCTTGGAACTTGGAACTTGATTTGTCTTTTTCAAACTGAGTAACTATTATCTCTAATACAATTCACTGCTTCTGACGTATACATAGAATAGAGAAAAGTCTCTTCTCAATCCACATAACCATACACTGTGATGGAAGTTACAACAAGTGCTCTGCAAAGTCTGTTTGCCTGTGTAAGGTATTAAACATGTCCAGCAACAAGACTGTATTTGCAATACACATGCTACAGACGTGACGCATGTAACTCCAAAGAGAATTGCATTCATGATTAACCATTGAAAAGAAGAATCTGGTATAGATGTTTTATCGTCTGTAATTAACTTTATGAAATAAGGTAACAAGTTTAACTAGATCTGTTTGCAAGAAACAATATATGTTCACAGGTTCAGGATGGCCCAGAGGGCATGAGGCAATTAGGCCCTTGAGCCAGCCCCAAATTCTTCAAATGTAGAGGTAGGAATGCAAGGTGGTCGCGTAACGCTATGGTACACGGCCCGGCGGTAATAGAGCTGCTATAAAACCGTCTGTGGAAGAGGTGAGGAAGTTTTAGTAAGAGTATGCATATGTAAGTGTGTTTAGAAAGTGTGTATTTTTATTTGTATAGGGGTCTATGTGTTAGTGGTGTGTTAGCGTGTGTGCTGGTGTATATTAGTTACTGAAAGGGGCACAAGACATTCAGGTGCCAGCTCTCCCCTGATAAATCTCTGGCTTAAAAAATTGTCCTTTCTTTATCTAAGGATCATAAAGGGATGTATTCAGTGTCTAGCGTGCACTGTGTGGCTAAATATTGTATAAACCTAATTTGTACTTGCATACCAGCATTCAAACCTTATCCTTAGGCTTTAATAATTAACTTCCAGAAATTAGATACCTAGCCCTTATCGTAAATTACAAAACACATTACAATGGTTAGCTGGTATTTATTAACACTGAACGGCTTGATTAACCGTTGCAAATAAAATTATAATCTCATTCTCAGGGAATGTTTGTCATATGACAGGCAAACTAAATATTGTATACTCCCTGGGATGGAGGCTTTCAAAGTGAACATTAATAGACAAACCAGTTCAGCCTAAATATATAGGGTGCTTTTATATACCAGACGCTGTTAAAACATACCTTTATTCATTTATAATTTAAAAAGAGACAAGATGCTGTTGTTTCAAGAGAAACAAACCATAAAGAAGCCAGTAGGGCGAAGAACATATTCTAGATAATTATTAATAATAATTAATTGACATTAAGGGGAAATATAATTTGCTTATATTGTAAGATATTTTTGAAAAATTGATGTAAAGTATATCAATGTCATCAAATCATGACTGTCATAAAGTGTCAAACTACATTAGATAATTACGCAAGACACTTATTGGGTTTTATTTTTTTATTACCAGTATTATTATTGTAATGTGCTACAGCACCTTTATTGTATAACGCTACTTTTTATTTTGTTGATCTTGCCCAAAACGTTTTTCAATGCACACTTCGATGCATTATATAACGGAATTCAGAATTAATAAACCAAACCATAATGAGCCGACAAAGAAATGGTTGTATGTAGCTTGAAAGAGGTAAATGCAGAAACATAAAAAATTAATATTCCTTGCAAGTAAAAGTGTAACTTTTTTGTGACAACTTAAAATTGTATTTGTAGCACTGGCTAATAGTTAGCCGGCCAATTATTCATACCAAACTAAGAGAGACATGTTTGCAAATGGTTGGAAAGCAGTAGTTGCAGAACCAAAGACCTTATACATAACCAAAATAATATATGTGTATACAGACTATAATTATAATACTTACTTTTTAATTTTATATTATTAGCTTTTGGAATTCTTATTTCTATTTCTTCTGTTTCGTATTTCTATTTCTTCTATTTCTATTATTTAAAACCAAAAACTCTGGTGGTGGGGGAGGGGTGCTTGGGGGACAGCTTGACCCCTCTTGGATTGTCACTTGCTGGCTGTCAGGGCTGTCTTTAACACAGGGCAAAAGGGACATAGGCGTCCGCAGAATTTTTGTTGGTGGGGGGCTTCATTTTAATTTCATTGTGCTCCGCCCCTTTTTTGATCATGTCATGAAGGGGGGTAGTCTTTATCACATAAAGCACAGGCAGGTAAAGGGTCGAGAAACCTGACGCAAAAGCTTAACAGAAGGATCAAGCAAGGAATCTAAGACATAAAGGTGGAAAGAGATGGAAGGCATTGAGGAATAAAATAATAGACCACTGTCAAATATTATCCTTCACCAACTCTCAGCCTCACTGCAACCTGTGCCTTCTATGTTAACCCTTTCCTGTCCATGTGCAGCAGTCTCTTTTTACAACAACGCACATTCCTCATCTATTGACGGCGTTGCTCCGGTTACCATACTCTACCTGACAACTTTGACATCAACCATAGCGTACTAAAATCATGCACTTCCTTCAGATGTGCTGCCACAATCCAATCTTTTTTCTTCCTCACCCAACAACCTATTCTTTGATCCTACCCCAAACACCTCGCTAGGTCTCTCTCCTCTTCCATTTGTCCATCACTAATCAACATATTCATCCCTGTATTCTGGAGCTGTACCAATAACCTTTAAGCATGCTGTAATCACACACAAGATTCCTTCGTTAAATCCTTCTTCTGTGCCCTCTCCTTTATCCCTCGCATTCAATCCCTCACAAGATCCTGTTGGTTTCACCTAAATAATATTTCTTGCATTCGCCGTTTCCTTACTCAAGAAGCCACAAAAATCCCTAGTCTATTCCCTTATTATCTCCCACCTTGACAATTGCAACAACCTTATTGTTGGTATTCCTCTGTCTCAATTCCTTCCTCTGCAGTGTATCCATATTGTTGCTAATAGGCTTATCTTCCTAACACAATGAGCCTTTTTTTCTTCCCTACTTCCTAAAGCCCTACTTCCTCAAGAATTAAATTTGAAATTCCTAATACATTCCTCCCCAATACATATCTGCCGTCATAACGAAATAGTCCCCTCTCAATCTTATGTTCTTCCTATGGACTAAGGCTCTCCTCCTCCCTTATCAGCTCTTCATTTACATGCTTAAAAGACTATACTGATGCTGCCCCATACCTCTGGAACTTGCTTCCAGCTAATCTCCAGCTCTCAACCGCCCTCTCAGTGTTAAAAAAAGAGCCCACTTCTATAGAGATGCATATAATCTTTTCATCTGGAACCTTCTGATATACCATTACTACAAATCTCACATTAATTTACATTCTCCTCCATGTTCTCCATACAAACACATTGTGGGCCCTCGTTTGACCTCACATCACTTAGCATTTTTTCTGTACAAACTGCCCCATTTGCCCCATTAATCCCACCTGGTTATATAATCTTAAAAATTGAATACAAGTTAATTTTAAGCATTTGGAGTCACCCACCTTTCACATATGGTTTAGCAGAGTGAGATTTATAATACTTTTCAAATCAGGAATGCACAAGGGGAGGACAATAGGAGTTGTGCACACATACCCGTGCACACATACCTGGGCATTGGAGTTGGCATAATCAGGTATCTCTCAAGTGAAGAATTGACTGGGATGTTCAATTGAAAAGCAGTTCACCTGACACATACACTCACTGGCCACTTTATTAGGTACCTCCTAGTACCGGGTTGCAGGGCCGGCCTTAGGGGTGTGCGACCTGTGCGACCGCACAGGGCGCCATGGTTGCAGGGGCGCCTGACCGGGACTTAGATTAAAGCATCGGTTTTTTTTTTTGTTTTTTTTTTTAAACTTTATTTAACATCATTGATGTTAAATAAAGTTTAAAAAAAACCCGATGCTTTAATCTAAGTCCCGGTCAGGGGCGCCGAGCGGTTGCTCGTGAAGTTCTCGGCAACCGCTCGGCGCCCCTTACTCTCCGTGACTCCGTCGCGGTGCCAGCATCTCATGTTGAGCGCCGGACTATACCGGCGCTCAACATGAAATGCCGGCAGAGCGAGAAGACGGATGCCTCCCGCTCTTACCGCAGGACTCCGGCAACAAGGTAAGTGGGGGGGGCTAGTTTGAAGGGGCAGAGGGGGGGGTAGTTTGAAGGGGCAGAGGGGGGGGGTAGTTTGAAGGGGCAGAGGGTGGGGTAGTTTGAAGGGGCAGAGGGGAGGGGTAGTTTGAAGGGGTAGAGGGGAGGGGTAGTTTGAGGGGGGGTAGTTTAAAGGGGCAGAGAGGGCGGGTAGTTTGAAGGGGCAGAGAGGGGGGGCGCCAGAGGAGTAGTCCGCACAGGGCGCCACAACGCCTAAGGCCGGCTCTGCCGGGTTGGACCCCCTTTTGCCTTCAGAACTGAATTCATTCTTCGTGGCATACTTTCTACAAGGTGCTGGAAACATTCCTCAAATATTTTGGTCTATATGGACATGATGGCATCACGCAGTTGCTGCAGATTTTTCAGACCATTCTCTGTAAACCCTAGGGATGGTTGTGCATGAAAATCCCAGTAGATCAGCAGTTTCTGAAATACTCAGACCAGCCCGTCTGGCTCCAACAGCCATGCCACATTCAAAGTCACTTACATCCCCTTTCTTCCCCATTCTTATGCTCGGTTTGAACTTCAGCAAGTTGTCCTGACTATGTCTACATGTCTAAATGCATTGAGTTGCTGCCATGTAAATGTGAGTATATATAAATTCCCAATGTTCCTGGCCCTGCTTTTGATCCTTAGATTGTTGCTGACCTTCCTGCTCTGCTGATTTCCCCTATGGCTTGACCCTAGACTTTATCTCCCTCACACTGGTTTTGACTTGGTTGTTTCTGGACAGCATATTCTCCTGAGTTACTTCATACGCACCTCTGCAGCTACATCCTTCATGTGAGTTCCAGTGTGACCTACATATTGCTTACAATGGTCATGGCTTAATGCCCATGTTGCCCATAAAGAGGCCCTGGTCAAGGGCTATATTTAGATTATGACCATCCTCCAATTAAACATATTTGTCATACAAGTGTTAGTGAAGTGTCTTATGTCAAACTGGATTTTGGGACAACGTTTTGTAACTTATAGGGCCTCGGAAAAAAATACAGGGTTTAATCAATAATACATTGAATTGTATCTGCAAATTAATTTAGTATAGACGTGGTAGAAGAACAGTCACTTGTTATGGTAAACCTAAGTAATTAATCATTCAGGTTGTTCTAAAATAGTGTTATGTTTGAGAGTTCGTAATATGCCATTATAAAGCCTCGCGGAGAGGATAGTAGCCATCTCACCATCCCTCATTATTTTATATGTGGTAGGCTTTACTGTATACTTCTACATAGGCAAGGCATTTATGTTATTTTTTTTACTTCAGTGTTTATATGGTTTTTAAGATGAACGTCAGGTCCATAGTCATTACATATGCAACATTCAGTGGTACACATCACAAGAACATTGACTACATACATGTGTATTTCATATAATAGACCTTGGTATCTTTAGCATTACCTTGTGTAACATACACGGATCAGCCATAACATTATGACCACCTGCCCTATATTGTGTAAGCCCCCCTTTTGCCACCAAAGCAGCCTTAACCCGTTAAAGCATGTACTCCACTAGACCTCTAAAGGTGCACTGTGGTATCTGGTTAGCAGCAGATCCTTTAAGTCCTGTCAGTTGTGAGGTGGGTCCTCCATGGATGCATCCTGGTGCCATGTGTTCTCCAGGTAAGTAACGCACACGCACCCCGCCATCCACGTGATGTAAATGAAATAATTTAATACAATACATATATTCAAGGGGTATGACAAGACGATAATTGACAGACTGAGACAAACCGATACATTTGGTGGAGAGAGCCCTGCTCGCAAGCTTACAATCTTCAGGGAATGGGGTGACAAACATAAGGCATAGAGAAAGGGTGAGAGGTAGTGTGGTGGTTATGTCAATGACAAGGAAGTTCTAGCAGCTAAGATGGTATGCTTCTGTGAAAAAGTGAGTTTTGAGATGGGAGGGAGGGTGAATTCTGAAGGTTCTGTGGAAGTAGATTGCAGAGATATGGGGCAGTCCAAGTTAAATCTTGTAGACGGGAAAAGGAAGAGGTGATAAGTAATCTCTCATGTAGAAGAGTCAAGTTCGTTACATTTTATTTACTTTTGACTATACCAGCATTGCCTTTCAAGATGCATCATGTATGAGAAGGTCAGATGAGGTAAACCTCAAGAAACCACACTCCAGAGAGAATATCCTGAAATGAATGTTTCCTTTTAATGGTTTTCATTTTCATCTTGGCAACAAATCCGTGGAGGACATTAGTCATCAAAGAAAGCATGGAAGCAAATATGGAGCGATACATTTGCCCTGTTTTCTATTCTATTGTATCAGAGTGAATGGACATTTCTTTCTTCCAACTGCTGGCACATTTCAAAACTGGTCTTTACTCTTAAGTGTAGTGCTTCCTCATTTTTTGTTAGTGACTTTGTGTAATCTGGATACCCGAGAAGCCATTGAATGCATTGCTGACAAAACTAGTGAATAACTGGAGCATCTTCATACAATCTTGTTTAGCTTGGAAGCTAATACAAAAACATCCCCAAAATAACTCACAGAGGGCTGTGTATAGCACACAACAAACCACACAGCTGACCTTGGGTCATGATTAACTTTGGGGTCCACATTAGTTGTCTCTTGGGACCCCCAAAAGCCATCACAGTCTGGAGGTGGGGGTCTGGGTAAACACCAGCAGAGACATATTCAATAATACATCCTTCCTTCTAGCTTGCACAACTCAGATTCTGCCATATCTAATACAAACAGGTAAGTACATTATCTAAGACAGAAAGTATGTTAGTATCGGTGAGATTTCTCCACAAATGTTCTAGATGGATTTCAGTACAAAAGCCGAATAACAGCACAATGTGCGCTTAGATAATGTGTGTCAATTCCAACTAAGCCACTGGCATCACTTATAAAACTCATCCTGCTGGGAGGCCTTAGGCACTGCCCTGTACCGTGAGCTCAGATGAGGTCGACTGGAGGTAGATGGCAGCCAAATTGGTTTGACAAATATTCTAGTCTATCCAGAATGCATGCCTCTAATCAGTCAATCAGCACAAATGTATAGATCCACTTTTTACTAATATGTATTTGATTATGGGTGTTCTGTCCTATTTTGTCTGATGCTTTACAAATGAATATGATTTGCCCCAGCATCCCAGATTGCACCAACAGGACTTGCCCAGATTGCATCGACAGCATTTACCCAGCACCACATTGTACCAACACTAGTCTCCTCTCAGAGTCTCAGGTCTCCTCTTAGTTTGGCTCAGATGCAACACTTTATTAGTTCTATACCATTTAGACCCAAAGCAATAATGAATAGACCAGGGGTGTCCAACCTGCGGCCCTCCATCTGCTGCAGGACTACATCTCCCATAATGCTCTTTCAGCTATGCAGTTGGCTGAGGAGTATGGGAGATGTAGTCTTGCAGCAGCTGGTGGGCCGCAGGTTGGACACCCCTGGATTAGACTGTCAAAATACACTTATATACTCTACTCTTACAAATGCCTGCCCATACACACATACATACGCCCTTACAAAAAAAATACATATACCTGTCTTTCTTGTTACCCTCTTTATCTATTTATTTGCCATTTAACTCTCCCCTTCTCTTTGATCCTCCCTGTCACGGTAACCCCCTGAGGCTCAGGACACATGAGGGCACGGGCGTAGGAACCGGGGGGGACGGGGGGGACAGATCCCCCCCAGGAAATCATAAGGGGGGGACCGATAATATAGATATCCCCCCCAGGGCTGTACCTGAGGTGAGTGCACTCGGGTGCAGCTGTGAGGGTGCTCACAGCTGCCCGATGAGCAGCTGTAGCCTGCAGGACTGGTTAGGGAAATCCGTGATCTCCCCAACCAGTCCTGCAGGCTGCAGCTGCATAAAGGTCACACTCACCAGCGTGCTGTCTGTAACTGAGCGCCGGGGCGACGGGATATGACGTTTATATCCAGCCCCGGCGCTCAGCATAAACAGCTGTGCGCAGCCGCACTGCAAAGACTGCGAGCGGCAAAAAGGAAAGTTGGAAGAGAAAGCGGAAAGGTGGAAGAGAAAGCAGAAAGGAGGAAGAGAAAGCAGAAAGGAGGAAGAGAAAGCAGAAAGGAGGAAGAGAAAGGTAAGAGATGTGGAAAACGAAGGTAGGTAGGTGGGTGGATATGATGTGGAAAACGAAGGTAGGTAGGTAGGTGGGTATGATGTGGAAAACGAAGGTGGGTGGGTGGGTGGTTATGATGTGGAAAACGAAGGTGGGTGGGTGGTTATGATGTGGAAAACGAAGGTGGGGGGGGTCTGATGTGGAGAACAAAGGTGGGGGGGTCTGATGTGGAGAACAAAGGTGGGGGGGTCTGATGTGGAGAACAAAGGTGGGGGGGTCTGATGTGGAGAACAAAGGTTGTGGAGGGGGGTCTGATGTGGAGAACAAAGGTTGTGGAGGGGGATCTGATGTGGAGAACAAAGGTTGTGGAGGGGGGGTCTGATGTGGAGAACAAAGGTTTGGGGGGGGTCTGATGTGGAGAACGAAGGTGGGGGGTCTGATGGTAGATTTGTGTGTGCATATACATATGGTGAGGCATGTGTATGGGTACTTGGGCAGGCATATGTGTTTGTGTATAGGGCAGCTGTGTATATGTGTACATCTGTATGGGCAGTGCATATGTGTACATCTGTATGGGCAGTGTATATGTGTACGTCTGTATGGGCAGTGTATATGTGTACGTCTGTATGGGCAGTGTATATGTGTACGTCTGTATGGGCAGTGTATATGTGTACGTCTGTATGGGCAGTGTATATGTGTATGTCTGTATGGGCAGTGTATATGTGTATGTCTGTATAGACAGTGTATATGTGTATGTCTGTATGGGCAGTGTATATGTGTGTGTATGGGCAGTGTATATGTATATGTGTACGTGTGTATAGGCAGTGTATATGTGTATGTCTGTATGGGCAGTGTATATGTGTACGTCTGTATGGGCAGTGTATATGTGAACGTCTGTATGGGCAGTGTATATGTGTACGTCTGTATGGGCAGTGTATATGTTTACGTCTGTATGGGCAGTGCATATGTGTACTTCTGTATGGGCAGTGTATATGTGTACGTCTGTATGGGCATTGTATACGTGTACGTCTGTATGGGCAGTGTATATGTGTGTATATAAGGAGTATATTTGTCTTATAGTGTATACGTCTGTGTAAGTATGCGCAAGGGCAGTGTATATTTATGGGGAGGCGTGTGTGTGTGTGTGTGAGCAGTTTATGTATGTTTGGGCAGGCGTGTATAAGGGTAGTGCATAAGTGTGAGTACTGGCAAGTGTGTATCTGCAGGCAATTGCAGCGTATATGTGTGTTTTTGTGGGCAGGCATGCGTAAGAGCAGTGCATATGTGTGTATGAGCAGGCATGTCGTACTTAAAGGGAAGATAATGATTCCCTGTAACACGTTTAACCCATTGTGTGTGTGTGTGTGTGCATGCGTGTGTATGTTATTCAAGTGTTTAAGTGTGTGGATATGTTCCTGTGTGCATGACGTGTTAGGAGTCTTAGATGGTTCCTTCAGTACATCATAGTAGTCTCTGTGGCTGTGTCCAGTGGGGTCCATCTGTGGTTGTAAGATTTGTCTTTTTTTGTGAGTTTCTGTGGGAATTTTCTCCCATTCATCCAGTAGAACGTTTTATGAGCTGAAGGTGATAAACCAAGACATTTTGGACAACACTATGCTTCTAACTTTGTGGGAACAGTTTTGGGGACGGTCCTTTTCTATTCCATCATGACTGTGCCCCAGTGTACAAAACAAGGTCCATAAAGGCATGGTTGCAAAAATTCCCCACAGAAACTCTCCAAAATCTTGTGGATATCGTTCCCAGAAGAGTGGAAGCCGTTATAGCTGCAAAGGGGGACCAACGTCATATTAATCTCTATGTATTTATAATGCAATGTCATAAAAGTCCCTGTTGGTGAAATGGTCAGGTATACCCTACCAGTAAAAATGCTATCCCCCCCAGATTTTTAGGGGTTCCTACGCCCATGCATGAGGGTATGTTTGAGTTTGGGACGGGGCACTGATGGGTTCCTGGGGAGACTCCTTACCTGCCTGCCCAGTCCTCTCTTATGTCTAAGTCACTCTGTGCTTATTGGATGGCACAGAGTGAAAGGGAAACTCCATCTGGTCTGCCCTAACCTGATTTCCATGAACTAGCCGACTAGCCAACAAAAACTGTACGGCGTCTAGGAACCATGGCGATACTGACAATTGCCAGATTTTACTAGTTTATGACGTAAAGTCATGATTTATAAAGACACGGAGGCGAGCGTTATACTATGTGGCCTCCAAATGATCCTGCCAGAAGTTCCAGACAATTGATATGGAGCCGTTTTTACTCCAATGACCACTTGCCTCCTGTGGAAGAACGACTGCATCTCGCTCCCCAACCTTCTAGGCTGGCGTCGGAAGGCGGAAGACGCCGGCTTGTGGTCCTGGAAATGTGATCTGGAGAGACCGGGGCCTCGAGGACCTTGGGATGGTCCTCTGGAGTTATGGCCTGGTAGACGGCCCCTGTGTCTACTGGCCCCGCCAAAAACCTTCCCTCGAAACACCTTGCACATGTTAGACTGCAGAATCAGAAATCCACTAGGGGGCGCTCGTGTATCTCAACAAAAAATGAAAACAGAACAAAAAACAAATGATAGTGTAGATGTAGAGATATATATTGCAATCAATATATCCCAAATTTTGCACTCACACTGTCTGAGTCGATCAAGGCAGTAGCTCAACCATCCACCAGGTGGGTTATGGATGCGGCATATATAAGACAAAATACATAAAAAGAGCCAATAGTGAAATATTGCTTTTAGGTGGAACAACGCAAGGATGGAGTTACACTTACGCTTAGGTAGAATAATTTGTGCCCGTAGTTTCAAGATGTTCCTCCTTGTGGTTGGATTCCAATGGCAGAGGGGTTCTCCACAAATGAGGATACTGCACACCGAAGATATAGTAAAATGATATTTTATTTTCTGATTTCTTCAGAGTCTTTTCACCATGTATAATGGAAAAGATCTCTATAACAGAAAAAACAGCTTTTAAAAAATGTTAAAAACTGCAGTATGGGGCTTTTACAAAAGCCTTTTTCTAGATGAAATAAAAATATATATATAATGCAATGAGCTTTTAAAAAAAGCTGTTAAAAAGTCATCCAAAGTCCAGATAAGATAAAAAGTAGTCCTAGGTTTCAAACTCAACGCGTTTCGCCTTGTTTGGCTTCATCAGGAGTATTTTGGAAGTATTTTGCCGGTGTCTATTTAAATTTTCGCGCCGTCTCCACGTCCCGTCCGTCCGTGCGTCTGACGTAACGGTCCATCGGTGCGTCTGACGGCACGGCGTATCAGCGTCTGGCATAGCGGCTTCTAGTGAGGCGGTGCGCCTTGTCCAAAGCTGTAAAAGTATGGACGAACGAACCAAGGTCCTTGACGAAGGAGTTGCCAAAAAGCAGACCCTTTGCTTGTGGGCCAGGCTCAGACACCGCCATGCTGACAAGCTTTGGCTCGATCTTAAGTAGAATGGCTTTGCGCCTTTCAGAGGCCACAGCAGTATTGACATTGCCAACAACACAGATAATGCGTTGGAGCCAGCCACGCAGTTCCATCAGGTCCACCGGAGCATTATCAGAGAGAGCCGTCTCTACTGTCTCAAACGCCTTAGTAGCTGGGCCCAGGATATCCAGGATCTTATCCTGGCAATTTCTAAGGGAAAATTCCAGACCCTTCTGAGACTTCCAGCCCGTCTTGCCTAAAAATTGGGCGATCTTGGGGTCAACCTCAGGCGTGGCACAGGCATCATCTGGCACAGATGGCCTAGGGCATTCAGCCCGCAACTTATTCCTAGCCACTTTATCTAAAGGTTTGCGGACCCTGGAGGCCACATAGTATAATGGGAGCCTCTGTGTCTTTATAAATTAGAACTGTGTCACTACAGACATCCTTTGTCAGGGTTATACTGAGCTTGTGGTGAGAGAGCTCATCTGAGAACCCTGGTTTTATTACCAATGTTTAGGACCAGGGTTTACCCAATCGCAGCTATTGACCTCTGGCCCGGGCACTGCACAGACTATTCCCAGGGATGTTTCCGCCGCTGTTGCTCAGGGTCTTGACGTTGGATCAAGACACTTTTTTGGAATATAACATCCTCTGACCCTGAGCTCTCCATTGGTACCCCGGGATTGACGCCAATTTGGATCACCCCAAAATAGTGACTCTTTGTCAGTTGGGGATTACTGGCCATAGAACTGTATGATGGTGCCAGGATGTCTGGAAGTGATGGGATTATACTCCTGATCCAATTTTGTATATAAAAAGCTATGTTTCCAAATAAAGAGAGTCCTGTTTCATTTCAACATTGGTGCTGTCTGATGCTTGGGGTGGGCTGCTGCAATAACTCGCTGTCCTTTTTTAGGACAGTACATGTGCTGAATATGCTAAGCTATGGCTAGACACAACGCCAACACAGTTTTGTTGCGGTGGTATCCCCCTTCTCTCTACAACGCTGGTTCTGTTTGGCGCTGAAGGAGTTAACCGCTGGTGTCCTGGCAGGAGGAATCACAGTTTGGCCGGAGTACCCAGTCAGGGTACAGGGCATCCTCTCACACTCCACTTTCTCTTTCTCTCTCCTCCTCTTTCTCTCTCCATTTTTTCTTTACCTCTCCCCTTGTGTGTATCTATCTTCTTTCTCTTTATCTGTTTCCCTTCTCTTTGATAACCCTTCTCATTATCTTTCCTCCTCTATCTTTTTATCTCTCCTTTCTATCTCTCCCCTTTCATTTTATTCCATTTCTTTTTATTCCACTGTGTTCTCTTTATTTTCGCACGTTTCTCTTTATTGCGCCTCCTCTTTCTCTTTACCGCACTTTTTTCCTATCTCGCTTGGACCAGGTCAGGCCCTTTGTAAACAATTTTGGAGCAGCCTGGGGGGGGTAATTGTAGCACCTCCCTGGTGAGTGCATGCGTGACAGATACCCCCACCCACACACACACACGTACGCCACTGGTGCTGAGCACTGGGATATAGCATCATATCTTTGTGCTCGCCATTAATAGCCGGTTCGCTTTCCTTTATTTGGGGCCAGTTAGAGGGAGGCCTTTGATAATTTACTGCAATTATGTTGTGATTAGTGTTTAAGGAATTTAAAGAAACATTTTTTTCTTACTTCAATTCTCTTTTAAACACTACACAGAAATGTTTATGGAAATGCTAAAGATCTCGTGCTTGTCCAATAAACTCATTTTGTGGATAGACTTTAATTAGTCTGGGTTTTAGTGTCTGGGTGATTAAGACCGAGCCAGAGTGTTTGTCTTTTAGATACCATAACAGAGCTAGAAAACATTAAAATGGCTAATATGAAAGGGTCTGAAATCATTATATTATATAAAAACTACAACTGGAACTGTTATAAAAAAGAAAACAGGACAATATTGTTTAAAACTTATTCTTATGTGCTACTAGAAATAAATATTTTGGTGGGAGTTTTCCTTGTATGACTTAAACTTAAAGTTTGTTATCCATTTAGTTATGTCCTCACCTAATTTTCCACCTCATGTTATTGTTCTCTTTCATGAGCATTGTTAGTAAACGGCCCTGAAAATACTTGGAGTCTGGAGATCTGCCATTTTGCCCGTGGGAAAAATGTCTCTGAGAAAAGGCAGACAGCGAAACAACGAGAGAACATTAAGAATGAATAAAATCCAGCCATTCTTACTAAGAGTGACTTAGTTGCATATGGAGTAAATATGCCTCAGTGTTCTGTGCCTCTGTGTTCTTAATAGCATTTTATTAATTCAACAGATACGATATTTTGGAATAGAAGAAAAACAGGAAGGAATTATCTGGATAAACTTCAGTCAAGCTGGCACAACTTCAATAGACTGTATTAAAAGTTATGTTTGCATAAAAAGGTTTGTGAAAAGAATACCACTTGTTGCAATTGTTCATCACTATCCTGTCTTTGTGACAAAATGGCTTACCTGAGTACCTGTGGTTCCAGGAACCGTAGGTACTCCTGAAACAAGGAAAACTGTAGAATTAATTAGATCTACATCCTTGCTCAGGAAGTTAGGAGGATAGGAAGAAGGGATGAAGGGAGGGTGTATCCAGTTTGCACAAGTTAGACGTACTAAAACTTGGGGAGGAGATGCTAATGAGACTTATCAAGGAGCCAGGCCAATGCACAAGGAGGTCCAGCATGATGTGGTGACAATAACAAGGATGGCGGGCTGAGGTGACCCATCTATCAGTAAAAACAGTCTTGTACAAATCATCCTGCAGCAAGTAGACTTACTATTCTGATTAAAAAATGGCAGGGGTGTCACTGGAAAAAAAGAGGTGGGTATTGTAGCAGACAGAAGGTGATGTCAACACAAAAGGCCATAAAAAAGAGAGGTGAACTGACTGTATGAGTTTTAAATGTAAGATGGAAGATGTGGCCAAACACATGTGGGGTACAAGTAGAGCCCCACTCCAAACTAGCATCGCAGCTGAGAGAACTGCTCCACAAGAGATCAGAGTGCTACCACAGTCATTGGAATTCCTATTGGATTGAAATTTGGAAAAGCACTGACAATTTATTTGCATTGCTTTCAACATACAAGCATTATAGTCAAAGCCCACGAGAAATTAATGAGTACTAATAGGATAATCTAATTAGATATTCACATTGTTGTAATAAGCTTTCGTTTGAGTTTGAGTAGTGTAATAGGTTTTCTGACCAAGCATTACATTATCTTTACCGTAAAAAGTGCAAAGTACTAAGCCATTTGCAAGTTAGCGGGGATCATTGCTTCTTCCGGTGTGCTAGACAGCTGATCTCACAAGTGATTGGCTGGCCGCATGTGTTACTTTAGCTTTTGATTATAGCATCAGTTACCATGGTAGGAAGCAGCCTTATTACTCTGTAGACCTAGTGCTGGCTAAAGGTAGCAATTAGACTTTAATTTCTATTGTATTGTATTGTATTGTAATGTATTGTTGGGATCAGTCTGTGACCAATTGTATTCACCTCTGTTCGGTGTTTTTTCATGTTCATGGAGAGGAGCTGGGATGTGCCACCACGTACAAGACACATGAATTACGTCCTGGGTCCATTTTCTCAACTTTGTATCACATATGTGGTGGGCATTGAAAGGGTTAATGCACACATGGCAACCATCACTACCATAAAAAATAGCCACAGAGAAATAATAAGCTGCAGATTAGCTTACACAATGGAACTATTCAAACAGCCGGCACATCAAACAGCAGCCACATGCACCATCTATCTCATCTTCATGTAACGTGACAACAGTCCAGACATCTGACCCTGGGACGGTCACAATTTGTTTCTTAGCCCTGCGGACAGCAAAGCACAACTTAGTACATTACTCATGTCTTGCCTTGTTTTTGCATCTAATAAACCAGTCATTTATGTTTAAATTTCAATATTCTATCTATTTATTAGTTTGATTTTATAATTATGACAATTGTATTGGAATGTTTTTTAAAGTTGCTATGTTTCTTTGAAGTATGTATTCGATAGGGTGACCACATTTTATTTCTGCCATTCAGAGACTCACTATGAAGGGCGTGAGATCACATGCACACTTAAAGACAGTGATTTAAATATTTCAAAGTAACAGCTGAACTGGCAGTTATTTCTCATTCTTAAATATTAGCCCATGCTGCCGATATATATTAATATTAGCCCCTGCTAACAATACACTCCCTCTGCTCCCGCACCAAAAAAAATTTTGCCACACTGAATCAGAATTAGACATACAAATCCTGTATTTGCAGGTATACAACAATAACATAGCATCACAGGTAAACAGAACACACAAACAGCATTTCAGGTATAGATCAAGTGGAAATCAAATGTAAACTCAGCACTGAGGGTATAGATCAAATACACAACACATGAAAAAACAGCATTGTAGGTATTGATCAACTGAATAAGACATACAAACCCTGTATTTGCAGGTATACATAAATAATGTATGGAAACATAGCAGATATGGATCAACAGAATAACACACAAACCCAGATTTGCAGGTATAGAACAATTGGAATTCACACAAAAACTCAGGCATATATCACAGGTTGCACAAAGCCAGCCCTGGCATCCACATTGCCCACATAGAACCTGACCAGCACCCAGATAACACACATTGGACTTGCCATCTTTGTCCCCAAAAAGCCCAGCATAAGTTAACTTTGCCCCCTAACAGCTGGCCTGGGCCATCTTTGTCCCATAAACACTCTGCCTGTGCCATCTTGGTCCCCAAGGCTCAAACACCCCACTTGTGCCATTTTTGCCTTTCCACAAATCAATAATACATCTATGATACACACAAACACTTACAGTCACTCACTAATTCAAACTTTCATTCACATAATTCATTCACACAATAATTTATTCTCTCACTCATTCACACAAATCATTTACACATATTCATTAATGCATTCTCACAAGTTCATTAATTCTCTCCCTCATTCAGACAATTCATCCACACATTAATTCATACTCTCACTCATTGACACAATTCATCCACACATTAATTATCTCACTCATTCACACAATTCATCCACATTATTTCATTCTCTCACTCACTCACACAATTCATCCAGACACTAATTTATTCTCACTCATTCATTTCAATGTCCTTATTACCCTCTTTCTCACTATCTAACCCATCTTCCCTCTTTTTCTTACTATCTACCCCCTCTCCCCCTTTCTCACTATCTACCCCCCTCCCTCCCTTCTCACTATCTACCCCCTCTCTTCTCACTATCTACCCCCTCTCCCTCCCTTCTCACCATCTAACCTCTCTCCCTCTCCTCTCCTCCCTTGTAGTTCACTTACCTTCCAGAAGTCCTGCGGTGGGAGAGCAAGACCTCTGTCTCGCTGCTCTGCTTCACTGCTGAGCACTAGAATATGATGTCATATTCCGGCACTCAGCATGACATGCCTGCACTGCAACCGAGCTAGAGGCCTCACGGAGGAGACTGAGGGGTGCTGAGCGGTTGCTGAAAACTTCATGAGCGACCACTCGGCGTCCCTCTCTCTCCTCCGTGTCAAAATAAAAATAAAAAGACGGTGTCTCAATTCTGGGACAATGCATTGCGGGACATGTGATCACCCAACTTCTGTGTCCCTGTCTCCTATCCCACAGCTCCACTTCGTCTTGCTTTTTCTTCTTCCTCTGTCTTCTTTATTCCTCAGCTTCTCCCTCTGTTTTCTTTCTTCCTTCACTTCTCTGTGAATCTTGCCTCCTGGGGCACCTCTGCTAAATGGCCAGGCACACCCTCTCCACCTATTGGAGGAATGGGGAGAGGCTGTCCATGTGACTCTGCCCTTTTGCAGAAGTGCACAAAGAGACCAGAATAATGCAGATAGATTCTCAAGGAAAAAGCTTATTTTTCTTCATAAATATGCAGAAAAGCTTATTTTTCTTCATAAATATATCTCAAAAGAACGTGCTTTTAGTCAATAAGATGAGTGGCAAGCTATACATTTTTACATTCCATGTTAGAAGAGAAAGCCAGAGGACAAAATAAGAAGACAAAAAGAATGTGCTGGAGCTAATCTCAGTTAGAATTAGCTTGTTGCTTGAGGGAGGGAATAAGTCTCATTGTTCTGGGGATTAATAGCACATTATTAGTTCATCGGGCACAGTATCTTGGCATAGGAGATATGGAGAAGAAGACACGCAAAAAAAAAGTTTCTAGGTGTGAAAAATGATTTTAGTTATTCTACCATGGGAGTACTGATCAATACAAGGCTTTAGTTTGGTGGTCTACAGCCCCCTTTGAACATGATGTAAGCTCTTCTATATGGAGAAATACAAAAAGGGCACAAAGAATGGTGGAGTAGTAAGGCTAAGCTGAAGAGAAGATGACGGTCACAGCTTCCTGTTGTCTCTGAGTGTTTGAGATGCTTTAATGTATGCATGATGTGTCGGAAATACCTGTATGTACTAGCTGACACAGTACTTTGTTGATAACTTGCAGAGTTAACCCTTCATCTATTTAACTTTGAACGGCATGTGACTTTAACACCAGCGTTTCACTTTGCCTTTTCTGGTTATATATATATATTTTCCCTCAAACAATAGAACAGCAGATATCTACACAAGACTTTATACTTTAGTTTTGTCTCATGCTGATGGTATGCTTAAGGGTGTGCCTCCTGTACTCAGTGCTGTACTCAAGAGCTTACAGTCTAAGGGAGTAATATGAGTAAATGAAACAATAGGAGGGGCAAAAAGAGGGAGTAGTAGCTCTTTTGTAGCAGTAATTATGGCTAAGTGGTTTCAGGATGCAGAAGAGGATATATGAATAAAATGAACAGAGGGGTGGGTTAGTGCATGGTTTCAGAAGGTGGCGAGCACACAGCTTTGAGAAAGGCTACAAGTGAAGAAAGAGAGAGGTGATGCAACATCAAATCTGGAGAGCATGGTCCTTTGCTGGCAGTATCATGAGAAAGCAGTGAAATGGGAGGTCTGTATGAACAGACCTTGCGCTCCCTTCGTTTTTGGGTGGTTTAACGGAGATCTATGAAGAACAGACACCAGGCTCCCACCACAGAACCAATGTAAGCGATTGGGAGAAAGGGGAGAGATAGAATAGGTGGTATGAAAATGGAAAAATAAAGAGAAATATATAGGACAGCGATGAGGTGTAGAGAGAAAGGTAGAGAGAGAAAAAAGGGGAGAGATAATGAGAAAAATAAATTGGAGAGATAAAGAAAAAGGTCGTATCAAGGTGAAGGGAAGAGATAAAATATAAAGGAGAGAAGTAGAGAGAAAAGAGAAATAAAGAGATGGGAAGATCAAAGAAAAGGGGAGAGACAATAAGAGAAGTAAGAGGGGTAGAGAGGAAAGGGAGAGATGAAGAGAGAAAGGTAGGGATACAGAAAAGGGGTGAGGCAAAGAGTAAGAGAAATGATGGCCAGAGGCTAATAAAATGACACGTACCACGCTCTAACATGTTTGTAGCATGCGCATGTGTGTATCGAGCTGATACACTAAAGATACACGAGCAGCAATAAAGGTACGTGGGAAGCACCATCATCAGACTACGCCCGGCAGGACTTTGCTTTTATTCACTTGGCATCATTTAGCAAAAAGCCTGAGAGCTATTAATTTCCTATCCACCCTCGTCTCTCCATTTGATCCTCAATCCGACTAACAATAGGTTTGCTCTTTTGAAGGTAAATCTCGCTTTGGTCCCTCTTAGGCGAAAGAGCCAAGGGCCTGGTGCAGCCTTAACTTGGCTCATGTCACACAATTAGTCACCTTCTCTCTCTCTCTTCTTTCTCCCCTCTCCTCCCTGACAACATGAATACAGCCTGTTTATATGAATATATATATATATATAAAGGCAATATATACATACAAATAATAAGTAATAATAACTCTGCATTAAGTGAAATAAGAAATGGAGATAAATAACCTCAAAAATCGTATTCAGCTCCTCTGGAGCCGACTCCAGCGACTAGGGACTTTACCACTGTAAGCTGAGGACACTTGTCTGCTATGACTATGTAACCGGCTGCAGTAAAGGCCTTTGTAAATGTTGTGCGTACAGTACTACGGTAGGTACACCGATCGCGCTGTGCATCGCGTTACCCAGCAGTACAGCGCCGGCGGGCTGTCGGTGCGATGCAGTTGTTCGCCCCGTGTGAATTGCTGGGCAGTGAAGTCACAGCTGCACGGATACCTCCTGTCGGCACATGCGTACAGCGGGCAGCCCCAGAGCGCAATGGGGGACAGAGCTGGAGAACCGGAGGGAGCTGCCGGGCAGAGGGAGTGAGCGAACCGGCTCCTCAGACCCGCCATGGCAGACTTTGGTAAGCACTGATAAGCGCGGGGCGGGAGAGAACGCTGCCAGGGGTAATGGCGGGTGTATTTCCCATTATTTCTGCGAGACGCGGAGTGAAGAATGACATTTATAGCGGGGAGGGTCCTGGAGAATGGCCAGCTGTTATGGGGTATGTTATACATTGGAGCTGCGGAGGATTTCGTGTGCTTAAAGCTACCTAAAGCAGGGGGTATTCTTATAGGTTGGAGGCATTGCTTGTGGATGTGTGCATTATTTGTGGACGGGTGCATTGCTTGTTGATGGGACACTGCTTGTGCGTGGGGCACTGCTTGTGTTCGAGTGCATTGCTTGTGGATGGGGGCATTGTTTGTGCATGGGGGCATTGTGGATGTGGGCATTGCTTGTGGTTGGGGCCGTTGCTTGTGGATGGGGGCATTGCTTGTGGATGGGGGCATTGCTTGTGGATGGGGGCATTGTTTGTGGATGAGGGCATTGTGGATGTGTGCATTGCTTGTGGATGGGGGTATTGCTTGTGGATGGGACACTGCTTGTGCGTGGGGCACTGCTTGTGTTTGGGTGCATTGCTTGTGGATGGGGCATTGCTTGTGGATGAGGGCATTGCTTGTGGTTGGGGCACTGCTTGTGTTCGAGTGCATTGCTTGTGGATGGGGGCATTGTGGATGTGGGCATTGCTTGTGGTTGGGGCCGTTGCTTGTGGATGGGGGCATTGTTTGTGGATGAGGGCATTGTGGATGTGTGCATTGCTTGTGGATGGGGGTATTGCTTGTGGATGGGACACAGCTTGTGCTTGGGGCACTGCTTGTGTTTGGGTGCATTGCTTGTGGATGGGGCATTGCTTGTGGATGAGGGCATTGCTTGTGGATGAGGGCATTGCTTGTGGTTGGGGCATTGCTTGTGGATGAGGGCATTGCTTGTGGATGGGGACATTGTTTGTGGATGGGGGCATTGTTTGTGGTTGGGGGCATTGTTTGTGGAATGGGACATTGCTTGTGGATGGGGGCATTGCTTGTGGTTGGGGGGTTGTTGGGCATAACAGATGATGCTGATGTTTCTGGCTGATGTTGTCAATTAGAGTCAGATACAATACGGTCTGTTACCGGGTCCCGGGATATGCCATTATACATTCATTCAATATGACAGCTCTTTCATATCCTCAGAAACGCTTTCATTAAGGACAAGCATACCACCGGCATTAATATCAGTGGACATATAATATATATATATATATATATTATATATATTATTATATAAATATTTCACTTTCTTAACTCATGTAGGTAACTGACGGCAACCGAAGGATGCCTGGAATGTAATCATGACCCTATTTGATTCTACAAACTGTTTTACAGCAAGAAAATTGTATTAATGTCTAAGATAACAAGACCAGTTCCTAAACTTTTCACTACAAACACTTTTTTTTTTATAAATTTCCCTCTATATTGTTTGATTGCGCAAGGTTTTTAAAGGCTCTTTTAGTGGCCTTCGTTATTTAACCTCTGCCCGGGGTGTGAAAGGGCGTCCTTGTAAATGGTGAATCAAATAACATAGCCAGGTGTGGCCTTTCTGTGGAGACACATTGCCAGCGCATTATGCAATGCAGCACTCATTTCAATGCATGTATTTCGCAAACCAGGCCTCTTACCAAAGATGCTTTAAACATTCGGTAGAGCTGCTGTCCCGCAAAGCACCATAACGTGACGTAAAGGCACACACTTCATGGTGTAAATGAGCTGTTGGGGACATCAAAGACATTGCTTATAAGTGGCCCATTAAGCAGCGGGATATGATTTTGTGGTGGGAGGCTTGTTGCCCCCCTGAACTTGCCACCCTAGACCTGGGCCTACTAGGTCAAAATATGTGTCTGCATGGATCATGCGTAAATCATATGTATGCGGGGCATAAATCAGGTTTTGCAGTAGAATGGAGGTTCATGCCAGGTTTACGTTATCCAGTCTGGCATTTAAATGAAGCCTGCGTTAGGTGCAGGTGCATCTACACTTTGCTCAAACCACAGTTTCGGAGAGGCTGTTGATGGAAGAGGAAGTTCACATTTGCTTTGAGGTCAAGGAGAGGCCCTGAAAAAAAGAACCCCTGATCAAAGTGTTGTATTATATGCCGGGACCCGTGTGTGCTGTCTGGGGAGGTTTTTCAGAGTCTGGCTTTCCCGGGTCTGGCAGGGAGTTTTAAGTTAGGGAGTTTTTTGGCTGCCCTTTTTGTTTTGGGGAAAAAAGGCATCTGTTAAGCGCTGCGTAAACTGTTGGCGCTATATAAATAAAAGATAATAATAATAATAATAATCTGTTGGATCTGATATATAGTACTGTGCAAAAGTTTTAAGCAGGTATGAAAAAATGCTGTGAAGTAAGAATGTTTCAAATAATGGATGTTAATTATTTTTTTATTGTCTAACAAAATGCAAAGTGCCTTCAAACAGCATCAATTCTAGGTACAATTGCACAGGGATTTTGTATGCATGTAGTTAGGTGCACGATTAAACGATTATAACAAACTGGTGCTAGTGAAGCATGGTGGAGGTGCCTTGCAAGTTTGGGGCTGCATTTCTCCAAATGGTCAGAGTTAATGATCTCATCAATGTTGAGAAGTACAGGCAGACATTTATCCATCATCCAGTACCATCAGGGAAGCATCTGACCGGCGGCAAATTATTTCTGCAGCATGAAACATACAGCCAAAGTCATTAAGAACTAACATCAGCGTGAAGAACAATGAGTCCCAAAAGTGATGATATGGCCCCCAGAAAGCCCTGAGTATGTGTGGGATTACATAGAGAGAAAGAGAGCGAGAGAATGAGGCTGCCAAAATCCACGGAATAAGAGTTGTCTGCAAGTGTACCTGGAGGAATTGATGCTGTTTTGGTGGTCACACCAAATATTAGTTTGATTTAGATTTTTCTTATTTTCACGTGCAATGTAATGACAGTTTTTTAATGATGTTCTGAATTTAGCTCTGTAAATAAAGTACATTTTAGTCATGCCAGATATTCCACAGTAGCTGTCACCTGACACAAAAACAGGTATCAGTTGAATGTTGCCTTATAAACGAAAAAAAAAGTTTCTACGTTTTATGTAATTAAACATTTCCAAAAAAAATACAGAAAAATATAGAAATAATGGAATAACAGGTCTAAAATATATTTGCTAAGCATGTAAGAAATTGCTCAATATTTTGTCTAAAACCAACATCACCTTTAAAAGCTGTCTTTAACATGTATGCTTCTTGGAAAAAAGAAGAGTAGGTTAGCATTGACACCACATTAAACTTCCTTTATCTGCAGACATGGAGGCTGCCATTGCCAACCGTAATATATTTTTAGGCTCATTTCCTTACTGAAACACCACATTGAGCCGATTCTTTCTGGCTTTCATTGGCCAGAGCGCCTGGCTATGTGATCAGGGGCGTAACTAGAAACCTCAGGGCCCCGGTGCGAGAATCTGTTAAGGGCCCCCCCACCCCCAACCCATCTATCCCTTTCTCACGATCTACCCTCTCCCTCCCAACCCCCCCTTCTCACTATCTACCCTCTCCCTCCCTACCCCCCCTCTCACGATCTACCCTCTCCCTCCCTACCCCCCCTTCTCACGATCTACCCACTCCCTCCCTACCCCCCTTCTTACGATCTACCCACTCCCTCCCTACCCCCTTCTCACGATCTACCCACTCCCTCCCTACCCCCCCTTCTCACGATCTACCCACTCCCTCCCTAACTCCCCCCTTCTCACGATCTACCCACTCCCTCCCTACCCCCCTTCTCACGATCTACCCACTCCCTCCCTACCCCCCCTTCTCACGATCTACCCACTCCCTCCCTACCCCCCCTTCTCACGATCTACCCACTCCCTCCCTACCCCCCCTTTGTAGGTCACTTACCGTCAACTCCTGTGTTGGGAGCGTGAGGCGTTTGTCTCGGGTGCCGGCGCTTCACTGCTGAGGGCCGGCATATGACAAATGCCTCACGCTCCCAACACTGCACTCTGGGCAGCGCTGAGGCAGGCGGCTGCGGCACCAGTGGCGACGGCGGCAGCGGCGACGGCGGCAGCAGCGGCGGGGAGCGGAGGCATCCTGGATTTCTGTCAGTCAGGGGGGCCCAAGAGTTGCCGAGCAGTCGTTTTCAGCAACCGCTCGGCACCCCTTGGGCCCCCCTGACTGGCAGAACTCCAGGGCCCGGTCGCAGTCGCGACCCCGGTAGTTCCGCCACTGTATGTGATTAAGACAGATCTGTTCTAATGTTTACCACAGCCAGTATGATAATGATCACTTTACCAACAGATGAAAAAAAGAACAATTTACTTCCTTCAATCCAACCGCATAAAGATTCAATGTTTTTGTCTAGTAGATTGGGCTGAAATAACAGAGCTAGAACACATACATGGGGCTTTTTCAGAATGTGCTTGTTGAGCGCGTCAAGACGCATATATATTAACCCCTTAATGACAAAGCCCGTATATGTACGGGCTCATAATGCATTGTTTTCAATGGGTTTAGGGACCGCCCATTGTCCTTAAGGGGTTAAGCCATATATAAACACACCTGTAGCTTTAATAATGTATAAAATAGGGTCTTAGAATCAAATCAAATCAAGTGTATTGAAGTATATGTTTCAGTTAAATTTCATAATGGCGGAAGTATATTTTTCTTGACCACTAGTAACCATAGACAATGAAAGAGCTGATCCTTTAAAAAACAGGATATTTGATCTACATGCTACAAAGAGGCTCAAACAAGGAAAATGAAATATTTAAAGACCATTCTCTCTATTCTCACATGAGATGCGTGCTATGAAACTGCTATGCCTTGTACTTTATCTATTTTTACAGCCGTTGGAATGGCCACGAAACTTTGGCCACTTCTGTTTTTTTTCTTCTTTTTTAACCCTTGCTTTAAATTCCGGTTCTTAAGTTGTTCCTTTTCGGAGACGCAGCCATGAACCATAGCAGATGTCACTTTGACTTTGCCAATTACAGAACCAGGACATTCCCTATTCATTCTGATGGGATGTTATCCAGTATTACTGGTTTGGGTAGCAAGACCAAAAAATAGAGTAAATTCTAAAAAGGAAACATATTGTGCCACAACGAGGAATGAATTATTATATAAAAATAGTAAAACAAAAAAAAATGCAGAGCCACACCTTTTGCACAAAGTACTACTACATTGAGCTTCAGTTAGTCCAAAGTGTGATGCACTATGCAGGTAAGTTAGTGAGATCTTGCTCCAGTAATATTATTTAGCCTGTTTTCTGCTAGTTTAAAGGAAACGTTTATTACATGAACTCTGTAAAGTAGCCTGTTTTGCAAGAATGAATGAATTGATTGCAGTCACCCTTTCTCTATTTATGACAAACTGAGATACGGTGGCATTCATAAGCATTATTAAAACATATAATGTGAAAGAAGTGGGTTCTAAAAAGAAATTATGAGAGGCACATGAAAAAACAAAATAAGAAATACTGTAAATAAGTCTGCATAAACAGATAATATAATATTTATGTATATATATATATATATATATATATATATATATATATAACTAGCTAAATAACATGTATAATAATTAAATAGTCATATAATAATATATATTATAATATATATTATAATTACAAAACAACAGACCGGATCCACTACAGTTTTACTGGAAAACAGAATCTCCATGCAGACAATATTAATGACAAACTACATCATTTATATATAGTTTTAGCCTCCCATACTTGGTCCTGGAATTTTGTGAGACCTTTTTTTTTCCTTTTATATGACTATAACTGAGTCTGTTTATTGTCTTTATTGGATTCTAATTTTCTCTCTAGTCCTGCTTTTTAGTAGAAGGCTATTGTGATTTCGTTATAGCTAATATTATGTTACTTTTGCATTGTTTTTTGTAAAGCTGTTTTGTATACCTTTTGATTCAGAGATGGCTATACTTTAGTCTTGATTTGGTGACCAATTTTGAAGGTAGACTGAATTAATGTTGCAGTAGATTTTTGTCACAGCAGAAGCGCATTGCAGCAAATGAGGTATAGCCAGTAGTGGGGCATTTATGTTTGTTTCAATGTATCTTCACTCTGTCCTAAATGAATATATTTACTTTGATTTTACAGCAAATAATGTTTAATGGCCAATACAGTTAAGTTCTAAAAAAAAAATAACCATTACATTTATGTGTTAGATACAAAGGACGGAAGTGACCATATATGATTAGATAAGAACCTGTACCTAAAGAAGTTTCTGTGAATATAGTGTGATTAATAAATAAATGTATAATTCACTTACGAATACTTTAGTTGCATAAATGCTTTGGCATAGCATGTGCATAGCGGCTCCTGTTTTATGCTGCAGGGCTCCGAATTGAGGTTGACAATGGTTTTAACTTGGTATACTTTTGTCTGTGCATATGAAGCTGTCTATATTGTGCTACATTTCCTCAGACACATCTTGTGAATTCCATAAAAATATGTCAGAATATAAGATAAACAAATACTCTGCATACCCTGCTGAATCTCTTGATGAAAGCTCGATTGCTTTCAGAGTGGTTCAACCACATATTATAGTTTAGACAGGTAGATGAGTCTCAAACTATATATTCACT
This sequence comes from Spea bombifrons, assembly GCF_027358695.1. Taxonomy (NCBI): domain Eukaryota; kingdom Metazoa; phylum Chordata; class Amphibia; order Anura; family Pelobatidae; genus Spea; species Spea bombifrons. The sequence goes on along the minus strand of NC_071092.1, from coordinate 13,435,201 downwards.
ACCACCACTAAAATTCATTTTTTTGAGAGGTCCCTGTAAAGAGCCCAAAGTTTCTAATACAGCATAATTCCACCGATGCTCTTTTTCTTATTTGAGAAGCTAATATTTTATTCACGTAAAGACTATACTGTTTTCCAGCTTCCATCCGCCACACCCATACAAACCATTAGACAGAATAGCATTGCACTTTGTACACTGTTTGCACAGTCATTATTCTAATAAATCTACCAAATAGGAGGATTTAACACTATCAGTTTTATTTCCCAAAGATAAGCATTACCATTCCCAGAGCACTTAATAGTTATTTGCCTTGTAAAATCACACACCCTCTGGCCAGAGTTCCATTAAAAGTCCGCAAACCAGGGTAATAAAGGTAGCAGCATGTAGATATCCAGAGCTTGTGCCAACGAAAGCGGTTTCGAAGGGTAATGAAGTCAGCATCAGACCAATAAACATCAACAAGGTAGTATATGCAATAAAAAAATCCTAATTTTATTCCAATAAATATAAAAACATTCCTTGGCAGTAACGAAATAGTAGAAAAGTGAAGACTAGGTAACCAATCTGCCTAACACGCTTCCTACCCAACCCCAAGGGTACTTAATGATAAGCCTCATTCAATAAAAATCCACAAAATAAACAAATGATCAGCAAGTGTTGCAAAGGAAAAGTAAACATTGCGTAAGTCATATGCCTGCCACAGCTTTATATGTAGTTGTGATTTCAGTGCAGGAGAGGCAAGTGGTTTCAAATAGGAGTCTTACTTGCCAACAAATCGGCCGCACGAGTTCATAGGCAGACAGATGGACCGTTTATATCTTTCTGCATTTGTGTGTTATGATCATTAATGAGAGATGTTTTTAGGTAACATGATTATTACTTTAAAGAGTAAACGTCTGCATATTTAAACGTATTACAATATCTTACACATGCCTGTAAATCCATAATTATGGGTGCCATTAGCAGCATATCAAAAGGATGCACCAAGGAACCTTGGAATCTTCTTCCACTACAGATGATACAGGTGCCTCTAACCGTCCATCTTAGTAACCATGGATCACAGTATCCTTCTTTTTTTTCGTTAAGCCTCAAACGTTTCCACTTTCCCTGCATCTAACTTTGTTGGCACAAATTGCCGTGGGTCCTGCTTCACAGCTCTGGCCCTGGGCAGCTGTGCCATTTAGGCCCTCAAATGAGTTTTTACCAAATCATGATGCAGAAATCTTTTCGTGGAATAAATAAGTCTGGTTGCACTAAAGCCAGATGTCTCTCAGGCTTATAATACGATGTTTATCTAATATTGTCAGAAGCTTTAATTTAACAACCAGCATAAACCTGGCAGGCAAGTATCCAACACAGAAAAAACACATTGTTGCTGCTGAAAATATTTATATACCAACAGAAATAGCTGGCATTAAAATACTGGCAAAATACCGGCAAAAAAACACTACTTCCTTTTTTTTAAACTGATAAATGTGTCATTGGAAATAAAAAGAAAAGGGACATTTTTTAAAGTTAGAGGCCAACAGAAGTGAAATAGATCGCCAGCTTTGAGACTACCCAAAGCCTGAAGAATTAAAAGCTTACAATCTGTTGCAAAAAAATAATGAACCAGCTCAAAGTGTGTATATTCTATTATTGAAATATAGTCTCCAAATTCACAGGAGGGGCAAATCCAGGTTCTTCATTTTCAGTATCGCAGAAGGTCTGTCTCAGTCGAGAGGGTAACGAAACAGTTACATGCCAGGCTGTATTTAGACCGTCTCAGCAGTCTGGACGACTGCCAGCCTCAAGCATCCATTTCGTTGATATGAAATATAAACACCTTTTATTTTCCAGCGTTGAACATAAAACTTGGCTTTCCATTTATGTTGATTCTATATGAGGAGTAGATCGTTGTCCTGTAATATCATAATTATTATTCAATTAAACTATATAGTTAACGTATTTCTAATTTTTACTGTATATATTAAATTTGTATTGGTTTGATAATCTCTGTTTTTGCGCAGGGTTTATTTAGTGTTTAATGTCGTGGTTTTATCATATTTACAGTCTTCAGCTGTTATGCGTTTCTTAGGAATCCATCTGTTAATGATAAGTGGAAATTATACATGCGCTGCCGCCATTCTGTTGTTTTTCTCTTTGCCTACACTTGCTGCAGGGGAACAGAATTTAATAACTGTTTCGAGATGAGTCATGTGTGGTTTGTTGTGCAAACAAGTTTAGTGTCAGTTGGACTGCCATGAGTTTATTTCATTCCAGCTTGCCTGTTTACTCTTCATAATCTGTTTGTCATTAAACAAAATTGGGATCATCCATTGCTCGAAAGTCGAGACTGTTCGGCTCATAGATTTACATCTATCTATCTATCTGTATATATATATATATATATATATATATATATATATACAATCCTGCTTAAACTTTTTTTTATTATCAGCCACCAATCACCAGTTCTTGCTAGTTGCGTTAATCTACTCTCGCCCTTAAATTTAGTTTTTTTTTTTTTTTATATAATACTGGTCAATAATGGTGAAAGTCTTGTTTCTAAGCAAAACAAAAATGTGTTTGACTTAAAAAATGTGGCATATTTATTCTACTAGTGCCTGCTTCCCACCTGGCAGCAGGCAGTTCCAGGTTTTCTGCTCACATGCCAGACGCTCATGGTGTTGCAAGCGAGTGTCTGTGTGCTTCTCCTGCATTCTCCCCTAGCCTTTTCATCACGCTTAGGGTGTGAAGCCAAGTGGCATTGAACAACAAAATAAAAAACCACAGCTGGTTTTATCCCGCAGTTTATCAGCAGGGATCACACGTTTCAGAAGGACTGTCTTTGGTGTTATGTGATAGACACTGAAATCGAAAACCATTAATAGAGCCAGAAACAGAAGGGGAACGGTAAAGATATGGTAGAAAATATTTTTAAATTTCAGGGACAGTAATTATCTATGACAAGTGACAGAAAATAGAGGGGTGCATTCTTTTAGAACCAGGTCAGTAATTTCCAGAGTACTTGTGACTCAAAAAAGTTTACATTTATTTCATAAATCAGTAATGGTGAAGGTTAATAAACGCATATTTCCACAAAAAAATAAGTCATCTGGTAAACAGAGGCATTACTTTATAGTCACATCACATTATTTAATCAAGTCCTGGTGGTAATCCCATTGCATGGAGTTCCCAGCTATCTTTGTGGCTATGTGATACATATTTGTATCTGTTTGCCTCTATGATATACACTATATGGAGAAGAGTATTGGGACACCTGGCCATTACACCAGGGCTTGACAAATTTGTTGTGAATCTAGGCGCCAGCCAAAAAAGTTAGGAGCCAGGATTTTTTTTAAAACTAACAGTTGGTCAGGAGTGATCTGATCATCATCAGCCCACTTACTAAACTCACAGCATTTGACCTGGAAGCACCCTGGACTTTCAGATCAGTGCTGTTTTTCATTGTTGTTTTTTTAAATTATTTTTTTGATAATTTTTTTTTTAACTCTTTCAATTCTGATGTTCCATTGGAGCACACATTATCAATGATAATGAGTAATTTAACAATAGTGTCACAACCACCTGCACATTCTGCCCAATCCCCTGATACCAAGAGAGGGGTCCTTAGTGACAGAGAACCAGGACTTAGAGGATCCCAACAGTAAGGAGGCCAAGTGCGGGCAGGTAGATATAGGTACTGAGTAGATAAGGTGAAGGAATCTCCAGACGAACCCCACAGGTAGAATAATGCCGACCGGTACCGGGGACCGAGAGATCGGGAACCCAGCGTCCGGGAGCCGGATCCGTGACAGCCGGATCCGTGACAAATAGGTAATAATCTTTTAAATGACCTTCCTCATGGCATACATTTTGGGTGCGTTATTAATATGTGTATATTGCTTATTTTAATCTGTAAGCGTATTATACATAAATTAGTGTAAAGAACTGGAAAATATAGGATTTGGTGACATAAGCACTTTTAATTTGCACAGCATCTGTCTCTTTAAGTAACTTATTTTCTTTTGTATTTTCTTGGGGATCATTAACTACATAATGAGCTGTAGGATAATTGCATTTATAGGAAATGTTTTATCACAATACATTAACTAAACACTAAGCCTTCCTGATAGGAGTAACTTGTCAGGTTAAACACACGGTCAACCCACGCGGAGCTCTCTGTTTAGTGACTATCTTATACTTGCCTCTTTCTCTAGACATATTCTTATTATTCGGACATTCATTTCCAACGATCTATGTAAAAATTCCAGTATGGCAGCTTTCCCTTGTAAAGGGACAGTTTATTGCCCTATGCAGATTACCAATATCATTAACATAAAATCTATACACACTTTAATGTCCTTTTTTTACCTTTAAGGGAAAAAATAAAACATTTGCAAATAGAAGATGCTCCAGAGCTGCAGCGCACCCCTCTACTATTTGCACTAGTGTTGGCTGCTTAAAGCAGCTAGTTGCTGGCAGGAGAACTCCCATTGAAATCAATGGGGACACTTTCTGTGCATGCATGTAAGAGTTCTAGTAAGATTCCCTGGAAATTTGACTGGAACTGGTTGTTGGTGATTATCTGCACACACACACATACACACACACACTGAGGGTAGGCTTGTGTGGAAATGCACATGGGTGATTCTGATTAAGTAACAACTTGATATGCAAGTGGCTCCTACAACGCAGCTAAAGAAACATTAACATTGCCTTTTGCTGCCATGGCAACAAAGATCACAACTTTATCAATACACTGGCCATTTGCAATATAGTTAAATATAGGAAGTAAGAATCTTGAAGAAAATAATAAAATTTGGTGCCCAGATTAGTATGTCCAGGGTTTTTTTGCAGAGTCAGGAAGATCTCCCTGATGCTGAATGGGAGATCAGAATGCCTTGTCAACAGGAGCCAGCAACACTCACAGCCCCCAGAAGGACTCAAGAGAGGAATAAAGACCCTGTTGGAGTCTCTGATCACAGCCTACCCCCTGTTGGCTGATCACAGGTACTGCGATCTGTGATGTAGGGCTAATGTCTGCAGTCTGTCACCTGCACCTTTTACAACATTAGTCTTTGTTAACTAGAGGAAAGGTATGTAAATACTGCTAAGCACAATACAACCACACTCTGTCAGGCCATACTGATTTGACAAAGCTAAGGTAACTTAACATATGACATACCTGGTACGTCATCCAAATAAAATGCCACTACGTCGCCACAATCGTGATCGGGGGGCACTGCTGCACCTGCACACCCAACCCGAGCCCCCCGCCCCAAGCCTTTAATCACTCCCACGGAGCGATGCTGTAGCCTCAAAACACACTCGCTGGTAAACCGGTAATCATGTTTCCAGCTGCCACAGGCAGCTTCAGGGAAGGGGGTTGTTTGTTGATTGGGTGTGGGGACCTGCCACAACATTCCCCTGGTTCCTAATTGCTCCATGAGAGAGACAGTGCAGCGTTAATACCCATTTTGTACGTGGCTCTGCTGCCAGGCAGACCAGCAACAGCAAAAAAGAGCCCTCACAAGCCTTTTGATCACTCCTACAGGAGTAATCAAAGAGACACCTCCCTGCAATCGTTGGCAGCTTCAGGGACAGTCTTCAAATGTGTGGAGACCAGCCCCATCAAATGTGGGCTGATGATTATCAGATCACTTCTGGCCAATAGGAGTAATCTGATCATTATGGCATCCCCTGGATGACACTGCCCTAGAAAGACAGAAGGGTCATCTAAGGTAACAATGAAACCCCCCACAAATTATTAATAAAAAATACATAATTATTACCTGATCACTTGTCAGTCTCCCTGATCAAAGTCAGTGGCCTTACCTTGTCAAGTGATCTGATAAAAAAAGATTTCAAAAAAGTTTAAAAATTGAAATGCGCATGTTACAGTTTTGACTCCACAATATCTGAGAAACATGACTTGTCTATGCATGTGGGGTATTGGTGTACTCGGGGGGGGGGGTTACTGAACACAAGACCTATTTTGTTCTTTCACAAAAATAAACATGGTGAAACCACAAAGTGGATGTGAAAAATGATTTATTTTTTGTTAGACTAAATTTGGAAGGCGCTGGTGTGGAATCAGCCGCATGGGACAGGCCAATATGTCCCTAACTAGATTCCATGAGCTGTCTAGTTTTTGGAAATATATAGTTTTAGGGGGGTTTAAATGAAATATGTGACCTCTACCATGTCTCAAATGAGACCTGGACCCAGCAAAATGATCTGCCAATTTCCTATTTGAAAACTAATGTGCATGCTCCAATTTTGATTCCTTTACCCAGGGTTGTTTCTGAATACAAATCCCAAGTTTTTTCAGTAATTTCATGAACCCAGGGGGAAAAAAATTACTGAAATACTATGTTTGGATAGAATGGGTTTGTTAAAAATGAAAAAAAAAATTACTGCAATGTTTAGGACAGACTGGCACTAAAATGGTTAAAAGTGTTAAAATGCTCCTAGTGAAATACTTTGGGATGTCAACTTTCAAAAAATATATACTTTTGTTTAACAGGTTTTCTGGCCGCTATTGGGGCGCAACTCCCAGCATACCACATTTAAAAAAAAATCTTGTTTAGAAACAGTGACGCTCGTCATTCATATTTAACCTTGTAAGTACCAAAATAAATGAAAATACCAGGCATACGTGGTGTTTCCAAAAACAGGACAAATACCTAAATACACTTTTGGAGTTTTTTTCCATTTACACTGCTTATATATAGTTTTTATAGGTGAAACTGTCAAAATATTTCCTTTTTTCCTAATTTTCCCCACATGTTTAAATATTTCTCATACTAAATGATGATTTATATATCTATAATTGTTATTTCAAAAGAAAGCCCTACTTGTGCTGAAAGAAACAATATATAATGAGTTAGAATCAGAGTTGATTTAAGCCATAAAAAGCACAAAAACTGCTCTGGTCATTTAGTGCAAACTTGGTAAAAAAAAACTTGGTCCTGAAGGGGTTACCATTAACAAAACCTTTTGACATTATTATGCAGGGTATAAGAAAGGGTCTATTATGTTAAATCTTAGGGTAAAAATCCCATAAAACAGGTTTTCTCTGAGCTTTTTAGTTTTATTGTTATGGTTTCTTTGTAGTTATGTTATGTGATCTCTATAAGTTAATATGTAATGTATAGGTGCCTCGTCAGCACACACCTTCATTATACAAAGACTCAGGAATGTTATTGCTTAGCACTAAGTAGTGTAATGAGTGTTTTTCAAGAACAATACAGTAAGGCCACTTAAAAAGAAACTATAGAGTGGGCAGGTGCACTATATCATGCTGCTTTAAAATTATTAACTATGCAATATTATTAAAATAAAAAAACATACAGATTTCCTGCTCTGCCTCCGACAGTTTTGATTTAATTAATTAACTTCACTCTACGCTTCCATAAGTATATTTTCTCTATTGTATTAATAGTTAACAAAAACGTGTTCTGTCAGTTGGGTACCTAGCAATGTGTGCTAAGAAGGCATTTGTTACCTGAAGCAGAAGAGAAGGAAAATTTACATAAAAGTTTGCATGAGCGTTCTTTATTTTCCCCAGTGTGATTTACATGCAGGATATCCAGAGTTCACTACAGTTGTTAATCACATTTCTTAGCTGGACTTGAGACACTAAAGGGCCGTCGTAGCCATAGCTGATGTCAGAAGTGCCCGACATGAAGCCAGAGTTGCAAATACAAAAGCACTTTGCTATTTTCACAAAGGAAATAAGACACCTAATTATAAGAACTTAGATTGCGAAAAAGAAAACTGGTAAAATTAGAATATGACACCAGGTTACTATGTAATGCATTGTTAGTTACGTGTTTATGTTACATGTTGCATCAAGTGACACTACTTTGTGCGGTTTACAGAGAAAACAAGCTCCTGAAATAGCAAAGATTATGGACAGATAATAGGAAATAAATCCTAAAGTTACTAATTTATGTAAGTTTTTATGAAAAATATTATTTATATATATTACTTAGAACCACATGAAAACCATATAAAAATATTAAGACTAATTCAGTATTGTCACTTTTAGCCTTTAGGGTACAAATTAGCACACCCGTGATAACATAGTAACATAGTAGTAACATAGTAATTTAAGTGCATCAAGTTAAACCTTTCTACCGTTCCTTCCTGCTTTTGATCGTAAGAAAAAAGAAGACAAATAAAACCTAATTAAGTTTTATTTTTTGTAAATAATTCCTTCTTGTCTCCAAAACGCAATCAGATTTCTCTTTGTATCAAGAAGCCCTAAAATGCTTTTCTCTTCAGAGCGGTCACGGTGCTTCCTGGGGTGGCATTTCAGCGACATCATTGAAGCTTAGGAGGCAATCATTGATCTGCTGATCATTAAGGGGTTAATCATACTTTTTTTTACATATACATTTGCTGGTAATATTCAGTGCTTACCTTTCACTTTGCCTTCAAAGCATTAGTTTATTATAATCCTGAAATAGACCATATTTATGTAGCCATATGCTGTTTGGGCACTATATAACTAAACATTTACATCACATATAACTGCATTTAACTCTTAAATAAATTTAGATGTAGATGAATTATGGCAAAGGCAACACTACTGGTGTAGTGTTGGGCAGTCTATAACATATTTCTTAAACTTAACTGTTTAAGAAATAAGTTATAGAGTGCCCAACACTTTGCTTTACCTTAACTAAATGTATCTACTAAAAATGTATATACCTCTTATTTGTGTTAGTTTCAATCTGCACAATTCAGTTTGAGTTGAGTGGTTTACTAAAAAAGGTTAATACTTAGGAAGAGCAGACTCATAAAATAGACAGGGGCGTGGGATGTGCGAGAACAGGATGTAATTGCAAAACTTAACTGTATGCTAATATTAATATTTTATAGTGAGGTCTAACATACTGTTCTCAAGCAGGGGTTGCTGTGTATTTACCCACATATTTTATATTGGGGAATTCTTTGCATTGTATGTGATATACCACTTTGTTACATTTGCAAGAGTGTAATCTATGAATTTTACGTTACGTGGTGTGTTGGAGAGTGGTTTACCCAGACAGGGTGAATTGCCAATGAGAGAGGGTACATCAGATGGAAGTCTGTCCCTGACCTGAAGGCTATGAATATTGGCTGGATGTTTGTATGCTGTGACAGGTGGTTCTACAAAACATCTCTGGTCCTTAGAAAGTATTGTTTTGCAAGACCTTAACTATATTATAGGTAACAACTGGAGGAACACAGTTGTTCTCACTCTACATCCACTGAAAGAAATTACTCCAAGGTGTCTTTAAGGCCTGCTCAAATTCCCTGTCAATTTTGCCTTAATGTCTTGGCTTGATGAATGAATCACATACAGGTATTGGTTTAATTATTTCAGTGCCAACCAAGTTGTACACGCTTAGCAGCCAAGCACACATTTCATACATGGTGGCACTGTAGGGTCCACTCACTTTAGTTATTTACTACTGTAACGTAACTGTATGTCAACTGGAAAAAAAATACAAATCTGAAAAAATTAATTATTAACTTATAAATAAATTAAATATGTTTAAATAAATAACATTTACTGAACAGATATGGTACATCATAATTCCCATCACTATATACTGTGCCAGACATTGATGGTGGTACAGCGTAACTCCCATCACTATATACTGTGCCAGACATTGATGGTGGTACAGCGTAACTCCCATTACTATATACTGTGCCATACATTGATGGTGGTACAGCCTAACTCCCATCACTATATCCTGTGCCAGATGTTGATGGTGCTACAAAGTAACCCCTATTACTATTCACTAAGCCAGACACTGACATGGTATACCAATGCCCCTTTAGCAGCCTGCCTGTCCCACCTTTGCCCCTGAAACATTCTGCCTTTGCCACCTTTGCCCTGAAACAACCTGCCTGTGCTACCTATGCTCCCAAAGCAGCTTGCCTGTGCCACCTCTGTCCCTGAAGCATCTTGCCTGTGCCACCTCTGCCCCTGAAGCAGCCTGCCTGTGCCACCTCTGCCTCTGAATCAGCCTGCCTGTGTCACTTCTGCACCTGAAAAAGCCTACCTGTGTCAACTCTGCCCCTTTGGAAACCTGCCTGTGCCACCTCTGCCCCTGAAGCAGCCTGCCCGTGTAACTTCTGCCCCTGAACCAGCCTGACTGTGCCAACTCTGCTGCTGAAAAAGCCAGCCTGTGCCAACTCTGCCCCTAAAAAAGCCTACCTGTGTCAACTGTGCCACTTTAGCAGCCTACCTTTGCCACCACTGCCCCTTTAGTAGCCTGTCTGTGCCACCTCTGCCCCTGAAACAGCCTGCCTGTGCCACCACTGCCCCCCCCAGTCAGCCTGGCTGTGCCACCTCTGCCCCCCCTTCAGACTTCACTCTCCCACACTCACTTATGTCTCTTGCAGATTTCACTGGTCCGAGCATCACTGGGGCCGTGCAGATGTCTATGCGGCCCAACAACCGCCTAACGCAGGCCTGCAGGCACCCGCCACAGTAAGGAAACTTTTCACCGCAGGAGGAAGCAGGTGCCTGGGCGCGAGTTTCCTCTCACAGCGTGAGCTCCACAGCAGTAAGCTGCGGGCCCGCATAAGGTGGCCGTTGGGCCACTGGAAACCCCTCCGATGAGTGGCATCCAGGGCAGACCCCACCCTCCATTAGGTACGCTACTATTATTCCCCACTCCCTCTTTTCTGTTGCCACTGACAAAACAGGGTCCTCATTGCTATATTATGCCTGGGGATTTTTATGTCCTTTGTGCATTATTTTACATTTATCAACACTAAACTGCAGCTTCCATACTCTTGACCATTCTTCTAATTTACCTAGATCACTTGCCGTTTGGTTTGTTCCACCTGGAATGTCCACCCTTTTGTAGGCCTTTGTATCATCTCCAAAAAGGCCTACCTTACCATTAAGATCTTTTTTAATAAAAATATTAAAAAGTATATGTCCCAATACAGATCCTTGAGTTACCTCATTAGTAACAGGACCTTCTGCAAAATGCAGTGCAATGTATTTATACGTCTTCTATGAGGATGCTTTATGTGGCTCTGCGCCAATAGGAAAGAAGGGATAAAGACAAGGTAAAATAGAAAAATAGCGCACCGGTAAGGCTTAGAGCTAGCAGAGCGAAGAGATACCAAGAAGCATGTTCTCAATGCCTAATAGAAGATAGAAAACAACAGTAATAATATATTGTTGTTAGCACTTCAGTGACAAAAAAGAAAAAACAGAGCAAAACAAACATTAACGTCTTCCATGTGGGACAGTATCTGAAATATATATCTACTGCTCCTCTTCGGTATGCTATGGATCCCCTCTGGGTTTCGCTGCTTCTCTGGGTCACCACAGAGAATCTCTATGTCGTGAAAGTGGTGTTTAGGCACTTCCCACTCCCCTCCCACTTTCCCTACCAATTTTACCGCATTTGGGGCTAGCCCTTCATGCAATGTCAGAGAACTGACATGTCAGCAGGACCACCCATATCTCAGAATGGGATGGTTCCAGGTAAGCTCCCCGGGCTATTATTTTAGTTAGTCAGATAACTACCGACGAAAGGCTTACTGGTCTATAATTGTCTTCCCTGCTAACTTTTTATGAAGTCGCACCACAATTGCCAACTTCCAAGGAGCTGCCCTTGTCAATAGGGAAGTTTTTGGATTAGCAGTTTCCCTAAACAAAACAAAAAAAAAAACAGGAAAACAAATATTCCGTATCTGCCATCAGCAATTGGTTCATTGACCAGGCAACTTAATAGGGTTACTTGCTACGTCTGTGACCAACACTGTAAAAAGAATACGTGTGAGAAAAAGCCTGATCCTGCTATCATGCAAGGAATAGGGATTGTGACAACACAAGTTATTTAAGGATGAGGAATATTTTATGAGAAAGCAGTTATGGGTAGAGAAATGATTTCAGTTTCTAAAACTCAGGTTATGATTCTTTTACTTTTTTTATTTCTGCATTTTAGATGGAGATTCCAGACTGAAAAGGAACCAATGAATTATGGAAATATACAAGTTAAAGCCTTAGATATCAGAAGCATTGAAGACATACAATGACTCGTTGGATTAACTCCAGCATGTTTTTATGGAAGAGGCATCACTGCTGCCCACCCTGGCTGAAGTGGCATACCAGAAGTTTGGTGTCCAAATGCTTTGCAACTGGATTTTTGTCTTTGTTTCTTCTACTTTTCATGTTATCTATGCTTAATAATTTCAGCTGGTTTCCAAGGAAAATAGTTAGAGACAACATTCAGTTGCATAATCTGCGCTATTTTTCATCCAGAAAAAGTCATGCCAACAACTCTGCAAAGGAAGTGATCCTTAATCATTGGCAATTTCAAAATGGAACAAAACATTTATCTGAAAGAGGAACTGGCTTCCAGGATATGGTTGCAAGACCCCAGGAAATCCACCACTATGGTTACATCATTAATGAACCTACAAAATGTCAAGAGCACAGTCCTTTTCTAATATTGCTCGTAGCTGCTATCCCATGGCAGCTAGATTCTCGTCAAAGTGTCAGGCAAACATGGGGACAGGAAAATATTATACCGGGAGTCCGGATATTAAGGTTATTTTTGTTGGGCCGGAATGCCATACAGAAACGGGATAATGAACAGGCCATTGTGGATGAAAGTCAGCAATATCATGACATCATCCAGCAGGAATATTTAGACACTTACAACAATCTAACCACTAAAACACTTATGGGCATGAAATGGGTTGCCACATATTGTCCACATGCCCAGTATGTAATGAAGACAGACAGTGATATGTTCGTTAACACTGAATATTTGGTAAAAGTGTTACTGAAGCCAGACCTTCCACCAAGAACCAACTATTTTACAGGGTATATAATGAAAGGTTACGCACCTAACCGTAACAAACACAGTAAGTGGTACATGCCTCCAGATTTGTATCCAGGAGACCTGTATCCTGTATTTTGTTCTGGCACTGGATATGTCTTCTCGGGAGACTTGGCAGAGAAGATATTTAAAGTGTCTTTAACCATTAGACGCTTGCAATTAGAGGATGTGTACGTTGGTATTTGCCTTGACAAGTTAGGGGTTGCACCAGTGCCTCCACCTAAAGAGTCTGATTTCAATCACTGGAGAGTTTCATATTCTGACTGTACGTACAACCAGATAGTTACATCCCATGAGTTTAAGCCAAATGAATTGATCAGATACTGGAATCAATTACAACAGAACAAGCATAAGTGTGCCAACGTTTGATGTTTAGTGGGTTCAAAATCAACTTTTCCAAGAATATAATTTTATATGTCAATTAAGGCATTTTATAGTGTTTAAATGAGTTTCCTTACAAAATGGTGATTTTTTTTGGTTCCTTAAAATGAAAGACACTAAAACATGAAAATGGCGTTTATTGCTTTAAAAGTGTATTTATTGGGAATACTCATGTTTTTAGAGATTGTAACATGGAGGAAATAAAATCATCTATTTTTTAAGATCTTTTACAAGGATATGTATAGTTTTATCAATAGCACCAATCATTTAAAAAACTGGTCGTTTTTGTCAATAATTCACACTTGACACTTTGCTTTGCTAAATACATCAATGTGATTTGTTCTAAAGATACACTAACTGTTTTGGGCAAGTAGTAAACTCAAGCAATCCCTGGGCCCCCATCAGCCCACCTCACGCCCATCCCCATGTCCCACCCAATGCTCCACTCCATCTCTACCCATCACTCTGCCTTATGATATTCCCATAAGGACACCTTATGAGAGCAGAGGCTACACTGTACACATACACACACACACATTCTTTCTCCTGCTTCTCCTCTCCCTTTCCCAGGCACCACTAATTCTAGGGTCACCCCTGACACTCCAATAAGCTGACAACACCCACACGCACTCATGCTGACACCATACACTAACATGCTCTAACACCATACAGAAACGGGCACAAAAATGCTAACATCAGATTCCCACAAACACCTTACAGTAACACATGCTAATACCATGCACTCTTACACAGGCATGCTAACACCATACACCAATACACACACACTCTAACACAATGTGATTATATGCACACTCACGCTAATGCAATACAGTAACACACAAATACATACAACACCATATGCACACATTACCCAACAACATACACAACACACACACTAACACTCATAAAGTATATATATATATATATATATATATTGTGACAAACCCTATAGCATGAGGGCCATACATGTCACTTTTAGGGGTCCTAAGCACAGTCCTCTAGGACAATCAGAGTCAAGAACAGCAGCTTTGAACCAAAACAGCACTTTATTTTTAATTGCTGAAACCCCAAAAACCAAATCATAAAAATAAAACCTAGCTCCCAATTGGAGCCCTCTCTAACTTAACTATGCTGGTCTAGACTGACCAGCCTAATCACCCACTACCTCAACCTCCCAGCCAGACCCAGCTACGCCAGGCTCTGGAAAACCTCCCCCAGACAACACACAAAACGTCCAGGCAGGTATTGCCTCACTTGGCTCAGGGATTGTCTTCTTCAGGGCCTCTCCTTGCCCTGGGAGCGCAGAGAAACCTCCTCTCCCCCAACACTCTCTCTGATTGTCAGGCCCCAGGGGTTTTTAATGTCCAGCACCTGTGCCTGATGCCGGCCCCATAGGAATCCCGGACCGGATCCTGTGGACTTCTTGCCTCCTGTAAAACCCGGCATGGAATTTCCACAAAATGGGGAAATGGAGCATTGGCCCACCCTGCTCTCCAATTGCTCCACCCCAGGGACCCATATTTATGATCTGGATAGCACCTGTACCCAAATGCCACACTAAGCATCTCCCTGGGGTTTACACTGCCACATAATATATATATATATATATATATATATATATATACTGTACATACTGTAGATATAGTTAGTGTGTGTATATGTGTATACTGTGAGTCAGTGTGTGTATATTATATATATATATATATATATTCTGCACAGTGACTCTAGCACACTCCCCCTCACCTGCTGTCTCCCATGCAGCTTACACTCTCAGTGCAAGCTGCTGCATTGGTGCCTGTCTATTCACCATACCCCACCACCATACCCCCACCACAAAAGGTATGGTTGGGACCCCAAGCTCCTCCTACACAGACACACACAGTAACATACATATACACTAACATTCTTATACACACAGTAAAACACTACATACATATAGTAAGACATTTTCATTAAATAAATACACACAGGATACACCCACAGTAACATACTTACATGCAATAACATACACTTACTAAAATCCTTACACACACACACATACTAGCATTCACACCTACTGACATATTTACACACACTAACATACTATGTATACTTACACACACAACCTACCTCTGTTGGCTCAGGAGGGGGTAGGCCGGTGCCAGCTCTTCTGCTCCCTTAAGGTCCTCATCAGACGCTATGTCTGAGCGCTGGGAAATGACATGTTGAGCCTGATGAAGCACATGACCTGCAGTGTTCTTGGGGGGGGGGGTAGAGCTGGGGTTTTCAGGGCCTTCCTTATCCCTGTGTCTCTAGTGGTGGGCGCTTAAGTTAACCCCATCATGCACCCACAAATAACCATATATATTCTCAAACATAGTGATCAATTTATAAAAGATCTGGGGCTTGAGCCCTAACTACATTCAACAGACGTCTACCCACTATTACCAAACACACCAGGGACAAATGCTAGATAACCCCACCAAAATGCACTGCACGTACATAATGCATCCCATGCATATATTGAAGGCATTTCTTCCCACTTCTTGTATTATAACATACAAATGATCTCCCAGACATGAGGCTTAGCCACCCCTTGCAGTAAATGCCTTTACTGCAGGATGTAAAGTGTTACTGGTTCAGTTAGCAGAGAGCTTTCTTGAGAACTATCTTTAGAAGCTGTGGCTTTGGGGTTTATATTTGGGCAGCACAGTTTTTAAGGACAGTTGATGTTAAGTCCCTGAATTCTGTATAATTATATAGCCCACCCCCGGCACATTCACCTGCATTTGAAGAAACCTCACTGAATGTAATATGTTCTATACAAAGCAGACTACTTATGGTGTTGGTCCTTCCTAATGTAAAGTGAAGTCAGCGAGATGAAACTGCAAATTAACTTCAAACTCTATAGTAAATTAACCACTGTATATGCCAAGCGTTTAATCATCAAGGTCACTTTACCGCCCTTTTATGTAGTTTTATGTAGTTTTATGTCCTCCCTCCCCACCACGCCAGTTCTTGAGGGCCACAAACAGGCCAGGAATTATCTGTATCATGTTTTGAAATCTAGTGGCATGATGCATCTGCAATTGAGATTGCAGTGCACAACCTGGGATATACAAAAACTGTGGCCAGCTTGCCACTTTGAAGGACCGAAGTTGTGCACTACCAGCTTAGATAAAACATAAATTGCAATTGCTAAAATAAAAAAATAAAAATTCCACAGAACCATTTCCCCCAATGAAATTTTATTCAAACCGATAATGTATCGGTTTGTCTTAGTCTGTCAATTCTAGTTTTGTCATACCCCTTGAATACATGTATTGTATTAAGCTCTGCATAAATAGTTGGCGCTATATAAATAAAAGATAATAATAATAATAATAACAACCCAAAACACTTAAGATTGTCACAACCTTTCCTCCGGGGAAGCTTTGTCCGGACACCGTCCCTCCCGCTCACGGCAACGCAGCAGACCACGAGTCTCTGCTCCACGCCGTCCGTCTCCTGGCAGCCAGCGAGTGACTCACCTGAGGAGGCACGTCCATTCAGAGAACTGACAGGGGGCGTTTCTGCTTGGGAGGTCCTTAGTCCCGCTCGGAGGGCGTGGCTTTGTGTGGCGCCGGATTTAAATGTCCTGAAGTCCTGCTTGCAGTTACCCTTGTGTGGTCTTCGTATTCAGACGTGCTGCAGTTTGCTCCAATATTGTTATCCTGTGTACCGAATCCTGGCTTGTGTGACTACCTCCTGCGTGTACCGAATCCTGGCTTCTGTGACTACCTCCTGCGTGTACCGAATCCTGGCTTGTGTGACTACCTCCTGCGTGTACCGAATCCTGGCTTGTGTGACTACCTCCTCCGTGTACCGAATCCTGGCTTGCTTAAGTATTAAATTAATCAGAGCAGGTTAATTAGCAATAAGTAAAATACATTTTACACTGGTCTATCAACAAGACTTTACAAACTTTTTAAAGCGGACACACCATTACCACATTTTCATGTATCCTAATGTTCTGGATTACATTCTTTGATGTCACACTTTGGTTATTATGGTCAACTATTTAAATTCCATAAACATTTAGCACTACCTGTAGAGAAATAAGCATAAGACAAAAATTTAGGGTTAGGGTTAGAGCTGTCTTTTAGTCCTCTCCTTTTGTTTTCTTTTAATCTCAGTCCCAAATGTGTCTCCAGTTAGCACCTGTTCTTGCATTCAGCAGACATATTATTTTATTCTTTCTTTGAAGATTTTATCATCTTGAACACAGAAAACTTTAATATGTTCTTTCATTTTCTATAGTTTTTTTTAATGAAAAGTATAATATGTGTACTACAAACATTTGATGTTTGAGTGTCGGATTTTAATTATATTTTTCTTATGTTTGTAAACCTTATTTCTTCCTTACACAACCTTTGAACAGCATGATGGGGGACCCAGCAGCCCCCATTATTGTGGTGGACCCCTGTCTAGTGGGGGCCCTTAACACTCCCTCAGTGTGAGCATGCTTAGTCAGGACATGATGTCTTTTTCTGGCGCTCAGACATAGGCAGCGTGTGATGAATGCAAGGGAGCAGAAGAGCTGTCACCAGCCAGTGGACTACCCCCTCCTGAGGTAGATGTGTGTGTTGTGTCTCTGTGTTACTGTATGTGTGTATGTTACTATGTGTCTAAATATGTTGGTATGTTGGTGTGTGTAAGCTTGTTACTGTGTGTTTGTGTAAATTTATTAGTATGTTACTATGTATATGAGTGACCGTAAGCATGTGTGGTAGTAAGTTGGTATAGGTTGAAGGAACTTGGGGGGCCCTCATTTTAAGGTTCAAAGGAGGGCTCTGGCATTTTTTGTTATGTGGTTTTTGTGTAACACCTTAGTTTCTACAGCAGTGTGAAGTGGGTCAAAATGCAAAATATGTTATTTGAAGCTTTTTTAGATGGAGAAGAGACATCAGAGGTCCTGAAAGCATATGTAACTTCACATCTCTTTCTAAACCCAAAGTCAAAAGTGGAACCATCACACATTCCCCACATGATTCCTGCCTTGGTGTCACCATTTACTCTGTACTCCTTAACCTCTCTCACATTGTTTCAAAAGAATGCCACATTACAACATTACCCACATTTGTTATTTCTTTACAGAAGATGCAACTAAAGTTCACCTTTAAGTTAATCGCACTTGTTATCTGTCATCATGACTACTGTAACTCTGTCTTAGCAGGTCTCCCTCATACCTGTTTTGCTCACAGTACTCCATAGTTTCCACCTGCCCAGCACGGCACATGTCATACCAAGGTGCTCAGCAGTAAGGGCAGCGGAGAGGGTGATTGGGAATACTGTCCTGGCTTTACCGAAGATAAATATGCCACTAACTACCCCCTCATCAGTCTGTTCATTGTTTGCCTGTAACTATCAGGTTTAAATTTCAAATCTCACCTACAAACTATGTCTGTGAACTTCCAGGCTCCGTAGCTCTCCCTCTTCGGGTAGCCTAATGGCGTCAGTGTGTGGGGCTGATATATTTTTTGCATGCAGTTGACAATGTTGGTGGGACGGACAACATTTCAACCTTTCCTGCATGTACACAAAATGTCTAAAGGGCTGTTCTATCCTTTATACTTAGATACTCTTTTGTGGCTGGTCCTTACCGGGGGCCCTTACTGGAAGAGTGGCTTTGCATGGAGGCAGGGCTAGATGTGCGCAGGGCGGACTAGCCACAGGCGTGGGTGGAGGTTGCGGGTGTGGAGAAAAAGGAAAGTGACCCAAAAACCAAGTCAAATTAAATAACTAAGGACTGGATTTTTTATTAAGCTAACACTACTATATCCACGTCGTCTACATTGTGCACACTCCAGCTGACCAGTAGGTGGCAGCATCTATCCAATTATGTACTGGAGATAGAACATGGATGCGATCATACTGTTCCGTTTTGTTATCCCCTTGTCTAATGTTGTTGTTAGACCACAAGTAGTTAATCATGGGCCTGGTATACACAGATATTTTTCTAGCAAAATTAAGAAATTTTTCCTTTTGCTAGGACATCCACAATCTAATCTGTTGCTGGATCCAATATATACAAGCACACATATTGCATACTGTGACACTACCAAGAGGATTATTCAGTATAGGTGATATCATAAACTGGCACAGTGTTTTAGTTATTGTTATAACTATGAGTTTGCTTGGAAAAAAATATGGCAATGGCACAGGTGCCATCGCTTACTTTGATGACAAGTGTACTGGTACAGAAGCTGCAGGTACCCTCATTTACATCTGAATGGTAATTCCTTTTTAATACCTTTGTTGTCCCTTGAGTCCTTTGAAATTGTTTTGCAGGTGACAATATTCAGGGCCGGCCCTACAATGGAGCCGACTGGGGCAATTGCCCCAGGTGGCACTTTAGAAGGGGCAGCGCTTTTTTTTTTTTTTTTTTTTAAGCGGAGGAGAGAGAGAGGGGCACCGAGTGGTTTTCGTCGGCGAAGTTTAAAATGCCGCCCCCCCCCGGCGTCGGCGGGGGGGGGGCGTAATTTTAAACTTCGCCCCAGGCGGCGTTAAGTCTTCGGCCGGCCCTGACAATATTATAAATAGTTAACCCTTTACCTAAGAAAATGTATGTATTTTCTTTTATGATATGTTGCGTTATTCATAGATACCTAAAGCAAACCATGCAGAGTCATCACATGAAGAAGTCTTCTTCCTTGTCTGGAGCTCCAAAATGAACAAAATAAAGTGTACATTCACGTACAAGGACTCTTCTAAAGGTGGCAAATTAGTGCCTGTGTTAGGACTTATCTGGTCTTGTGTTTGAGTTGGAATGTTATGCAGGTAGTCCACGTCTTGCATTGCCCACTAACCACTAACCACTGGTAGGGAACGCGACTGGTAGTAGACAGGGCACGGTAAGCAAGAGTATAAATCAGAGCTTTTAGAGGATGAGAGATTGCAGGTTACTGGCAGACAGTTGGACACAGATGGCCATACCCGGGAACTATATGGCTTCGGCTACCTGGATTCCCTTGTGGGTGGTCCTGTTGATGTCAGTGTAAGGGTCCCACTGACGTGGAGGGACACGTTGCTGTTTAAGGGGGAATGGGCGGGAGCTGGATGCTGGCAGACGGCAGGAGACTAGAGTCAGAGACCTGGTCGGTAATAGTCAAAGTACAGGCAGACAATCCAGGAGTCACGCTAAGTAGGCAATCTGAGATTAAAAGCAGGAGACAATCTCAGGCCAAAGAGCAAGGCATAATCGTAGTCAAGGTAGATTGAGAACAGGGAATAGATACAAGTTCAGGTTTGAGGCCAAGGTATGATATCAGATGCCAAGTTGCAGCCGGAGTAGTAGTACAACTGAGCACCATTAGAAAGGAACCAGTTGCTTAAAAAGGGCAAGTTCAGCCACCTAGATGATGTATAAATTAAAGAGATACATTTCCTTTAAAAGCGTCGAGCAGACAATGCACAGCTGCCCAGGTAAGCCATTTCTTAACAATACCCCCCTCCTTAGTGCAGCCTTAGGATGCACCTCACAAGTGGACAAGCAGGGTGTTGTCTATGAAACTCAAGGATAAGTCAAAGGACTTGAAGATTTGCAGATGGCTCCCAGGATCTGTCTTCAGGAACATGGCCTCCCCAGTCCACCAGGTATTCAAGAGAAACTCTATGGATAAGGGAATCTAAGATAGTGTGGATTTGAAACAGTTCTGAACCATCAACCAGGATAGGAGCAGAAAGTAAATCTTGGTGGCTAAGGATCAGAAATACAAGACTTAAGTAAGGAGACATGAAAAACTGGATGCAGTTTATAATGTTAAGGAAGATTCAGGTTAATGGCTACAAGTCCCACCAAAGCTTGGTGGAAGCATGTAACTTGATTGTCGTAAGCAAATGTATAACAGGGCAGGAGCTAAAACCAATCATCCTGTAAATAAAAAGTGTAGCACCTAGGTCTGGTTGGTTCTTTCAGGTTGGCCATTGGTCTTAGAATGAAAGGCAGTTGACAGGCATCTCTGAATTCCCAACTCATGATAGAAAGCCATCCTAAGAAAAATTTCATATAAAAACAATGATGCAGTAGTAGCTGTAGACTGGATAACTTTAGTGGGGCTAAAGTTTGCCAGTCTAGAGCAATGTCTTCTCAGGGTTGATATGTGACTTGTAGGGGTTCTAATAAGAGTTTGTTATATATCGGTAAATGTTGCAAGAGCGAGGCCACCAGAAAGCTCTTGTTAGAAGGTCTCTAGTCTTTCATACACCCCCATGTCCAGCAATCATGGAGTCATAACAGAAGTAGTTTTAATCGGGGCAGTAGGAGGAACATAGATGTTTTCCTCTTTGAAAAGAAGTTCAAGGCTATGGGTGAGGTCATAGGTCTCTGAAGTTATTGGCAGAGAAGAAGTTACAGTTCTGAGAAAGTCCAGGAGTGAAGACTTAATGGTTAAAAAACAGGTGGCTGGCAGAACAGTTTCCTTGCAATCTGCAGGACGAGCATGCGCTTCAGGACCCAGATGGGAAAAAAGCATCAGCTTTAGTAGTTTTGTACCTGTGGAGTTGAAATCATGCAAAGAACAGAGGACATCTAGCTTGGCGAGGAGAAAGACGACAAGGAGACTATAAATACTTAAGGATGTTATGGTCAGTATAAATCATAATCGCATGCAGTGTCCTCTTTAACAGATGGCGCCATTCTTCAAGCCCTGCTTTGATGGCCAGGAGTTCCTGACGTCATAGTTGACTTCTGCAGGGGACAATTTCCTTGAGCAGGATGCAATGGGATGTAGATTTTTTTATTTACCCACCTCTCTGGAAAAGTACAAGAAAAGAAAAGTCTTGTGATGCTTTGGACCAATCTTGACTAAAAGAAGGGCACTTTCCATCACAACTGGACCAGGACATAGAGGACTTCCATCTACTGCTTGATTGAACAAAGGTCTAGATTTAGATATACCATTTCCTTAACAGCCTGATATACCAGCTATATGCAACTGTGTGTGTTCAGAACTTTTATTAATCTCCAGCCCTTTACACTCCTGTACTCCCAACGTTTGAATGTTTGTGATATCCCTTTCTTAAAACATCTCCCTACACACATGCTCAGATGTCATTACTACCACGTCCCTGGGACTATTTAATGTTTTTTGCTGTTGTGTCACAGTTGCTGTTGCCTTTGTTGAACTGTATTATGTTAATGCATGATTGATTGTCTCAAGCGAATGACTGTACACAAATGTTGTGTCTATGTATGCATAGTTAGAGTGCTGATGGTTGTGTTCCATGTAGTATATGTTCTGTCTATATTTGTCAAGTGCATGCCATCACATCATAGAACTTTTTTTAACCATATATGCCTAACCAAATAGTAATGGTAATAAAAACTTAGTAATGACATATTTATGCTGAACAGAAAATATAGATACAAGATACACATTTCACAAGTATGAAATGCTCTGGCACACCCTCTTTTAAATTTTACAATTTCTATAACACTCACAATCATTAGCCGATTTTAAAAATTAAAAATAACATTTATTTAAATATGTTTGTGTTCCTTGTATTTTATTTTTACTACAGAAAGTAGGATTATACTGTGGCATCTGTTATTTGGCTCTTTAGTGCTCATGCAGCTGTTCTTCCTCATTGCTGTTCTGTTCTTTCTTATCTTTTTCCTTGCTTTACTGGTTTCTTGGCACATGGCCTTAGTGTGACTGGCATAGTATTTGGATAATGTCAACTTACAGCGCTTGTTGGATCTTACACCACTGTCCATTAAGATAAGGATGTGCCGTCACCTCCCTGTTTTAAGAGTAATAAACAAACATGTTGTGCAGTTATTAATTCAAAGCTCTCCTGGAGACTGTGCTGTTGTGTTTAGCTGTTGTATAGTATACTCTCAATCATGGGCATTTACTCATGTCAATGAGGCTTACCCCCACGTTGTTGTTGAAGTAACCCGAAGCTAAGTAAATGCTCCGTTCCTCCGAGGCCAAGTTTCTCAGAGCGGTTGTCTGAGTCTCAGACAACCGCTATAAGCAACTTGGCCTCGGAGGAACAGGGATTTCAGGCTCTATGGCAAAGGGCAGGGCAAAGTACACCACAGAGAAACTTGGCCTGGGGAGACCATTGGTCTTCCTGCTGCAGGAGTTAAAGGTCCATACAAATGACTCTGGAACTGCCCTTCATTGGTTGATGTCAAAGGAACTCAGTGCCAGTGACCGATAGATTTGTTTATACGGACCTTGACGCTGAAGCTTGGCCTGGGGAGGTTCCAGGAGTTAAAGGTCTGTATGAGTGACTCTATTGGTTGCCGGCAGGGGCCTCCTCTGCCCTTCATTGGTTGATCCCAGAGGAGCTCAGTGCCGGCGACCAATAGAGTCACTTATACAGACATTTAACTCCTGGCCTGGGGAGGTTCCAGGAGTTAAAGGTCTGTACGAGCAACTCTACTGTTCGCCGGCATGGGTCTCCTCTGGCATCAAACAATAAAGGTGACCTTTAACTTCTGATGCCGAAACTTGGCTTGGGGAGGCTCCAGGAGTTGATCCCAAGGCCAAGTTTCTGCATCAGAAGTTAATGGTCTGTATGGCCCTGACCAATCCCTTGTGGCTGTGGCAGCAGGATGAGATATCTGAGGGAAAAAAACAAGCCTTCTGGATTGTCTGGTGTCTGTAGATGAGTGTTTAAAAATGCTTCTACTACCCCCTTAATTTTAAGTGGAAGGGTTTTCCATCACCTTTACCCACCATAACTTTTGTTATTGAAGAATACTTAATAAGCTACTTTTTTACGTGTTTGTTTTATCACCTCTAATGATTTCAGATGTAACTGAAGCATATGTTGTTGCTTGGCAACCCATGTGATGAAGCAATATTGGTGTAAACCAAACAAGTACCCTTAATTTAATTATGCTAAAAGTGCCACTTTAAATTATCCTCCTCTCATAAGAGTCTCATGATGCTTCAGTACAACTGGCTCTGTGACCTTGAATATAATGATTTTTAAAGAATGTTAACTGCGGCTAATTTTTTCTGGTGATAAAGTCACATGCTCTAACTGTGGGAATGTAAATCGTCAAGGCAGGAAAGGAAAACATGATAGCAGATAATCTCATTTCTGTAATGGGAGATATAGTTATACTAAAGTTTACATTCCATCTACAGTGTTGCATAGACAGATGGGTATTCCCACAAGAGCTGTGGCATTAGAGTTAACCTCCTCAGTAAAGATGTTAACCTACAATCGCCTCAAAAGAGATGATAGGATATATATAATGGCTGTACTCTGGATGTATAGTGTCTGTCAGGATTCGGCCCTAGCCCTGCAAACTGCCAGGCGTGGCTGACCCTCAGAGGCATATCTACTGAAAATAGCGCCTATGGCAAGCACTGAAATTGCGCCCCTGTCCAAATATCTAAAATCAATTTACTAGCCCCTGCTGCCCATATATATAAATATATAAATATTAGACCCTGCTGCCGATAGCAGGTATAGATCAACACACAAATCCAGATCAATTGAAATTCACTTGTGATCTCAGCACTGAAGGTATATATCAAATAAACAGAATCAGACATACAAATCCTGTATTTGCAGGTATACAATAACAATATATGAAACGTAGCATCGCAGGTATAGATCAAACAAATACATGGAAACAGCATTGCAGGTATTAATCAACTGAATAAGACATATTAACCCTGTATTTGCAGGTATACATAAATAATGTATGGAAACATAGCATAGCAGATATGGATCTACAGAATAACACAAAAACCCAGCTTTGCAGGTATAGATCAATTGGAATTCACATAAAAACACGGCATTAAAGGTATATTTAAAACCCCCTAAATTACAGGAATAGATCACAGGTTGCACACCCCAAAGCCAGCCCTGGCGTCCACACTGCCCGCATAGAACCTGACCAGCACCCAAATTACACACACATAAGATTTGCCATCTTTGTCCCCAAATAGCCCAGCACAAGTCAACTTTGTCCCCAAACAGTCCGGCCTGTGCCATCTTTGTCTCATATACACCCTGCCTGTGCCATCTTGGTCCCCAAGGTCAAACCTCCTGCTAGTGCCATCTTTGCCCTTCCACAATTATACATCTATGATACACAAACACTTTTATAGTCACTCACTAATTCACACTTTAATTCAGACAACTCATCCACACATTAACTCATGCTCTCTCTCATTCAGACAACTCATCCACACATTAACTCATGCTCTCCCTCATTAAGATAATTCATCCACACATTAACTCATGTTCTCCCTCATTCAGACAATTCATCCACACATTAACTCATGTTCTCCCTCATTCAGACAACTCATGCTGTCCCTCATTCAGACAACTCATCCACATATTAACTCATGCTCTCCCTCATTCAGACAAATCATGCTCTCCCTCATTCAGACAATTCATCCACACATTAACTCATGCTGTCCCTCATTCAGACAACTCATGCTGTCCCTCATTCAGACAACTCATCCACATATTTACTCATTCTCTCCCTCATTCAGACAACTCATGTTCTCCCTCATTCAGACAATTCATCTACGTATTAACTCATGCTGTCCCTCATTCAGACAACTCATGCTCTCCCTCATTCAGACAACTCATCCACATATTAACCATGCTCTCCCTCAGACAACTCATCCACATATTAACTCATGCTCTCCCTCAGACATCTCTTCCACATATTAACTCATGCTCTCCCTCAGACAACTCATCCACATATTAACTCATGCTCTCCCTCATACAGACAACTCATTCACATATTAACTCATGCTCTCCCTCATTCACTCAATGCATCCACACATTAATTCACACTCTTTACTTATATCTACCCCCTCCTTCCCTTATCACTTTCTAACCCCTCTCCTTCCCTTATGACTTTCTAACCCCTCTCCCTCCCTTATCACTTTCTAACCCCTCTACTTCCCTTATCACTTTCTAACCCCTTTCCCTCAATTATCACTTTCTAACCCCTCTCTCTCCCCCTACTCACTATCTACCCTCTCCCCCTTTGTAGTTCTCTCAGTCCAGCGACGGGAGCACGAGGCTTCTGTCTTCCTGCACTGTTGCAGTGCCCGCGGCTTCACTGCTGAGCGCCGTAATATGACGTATTATGGCGCTCAGCAGTGAAGCAGCGGGCACCAGCAAGCGGCTTTTAAACGCTCTTTTTTTTGATGCGGGGGAGAACGAGGGGCGCCAAGCGGTTGCTCTCCTCCGCATCAAAGAAAAAGGCTGGTGCCCGCTGCTTCACTGCTGAGCGCCGTAATACGTCATATTACGGCGCTCAGCATGAAATGCTGGCACCGGGACGAAGGTAGAGGCCTCGTGGAGGAGAATGAGGGGTGCCGAGCGGTTGCTAGGCGCCCCTCTCTCTCCTCCGAATCATAAAAAAAAAAAAGACGGTGTTTGAAAGCCGCTCATACACCTCTGCTGCCCCTTTAAGTGGTCTGCATGAGGTTATCTCCTCTCCACAGCTTGCTGTTTTGTTTGTGTATCTGTATTTTATGTACCTTTGCCCTCTTTCCCTTATACATCTGAGGATCTCGGTATACACTAGGTCTTGTATCATTTATGCTCTACATATCCACTCTGGAAACCTGTGACCTAAGTACCGTATTTCCTTTGGGGTCTAAAAATTGGGTGGATCTTATACAGTGGTGGTAGATATATATATATTTTATTACTAAAAGGGGACCTGCTGCTTGATCCACGGCGGCGACACAGGAACCCAGTGGAGTCACGTGAATGCACATCGCATCATATGACTCCGCTCTGTTACTGTTCGTGCTCGAGCAAGGCAGAGGGGAAACAGTGGCCCCCACGGAAGTCTGCAGTTCAGGTAAGGTGGGGGAGTAAATGAATGAATGTATGTGTGTGTGTTAGCATGGATCCGTATGTAGGGGGCACAGGGAGGCTGAAAGTGATGTGAATGTACTGGCTACCTGAGTATGATAGGAGTGCGATTGCTAACAATTCCTAGCAGCTAACATCAATCACACTCATATCATGCCCAGGCAGCCAGTACAATAGCTTTATGTAATATTTTTTATTACCAGAGGTGGGGATTATACTGCCCATGCTGTTACAATAGGCGACAAGGAAAAAGGGACACATCAGGGGAAGAGAAAAAAGGGACACATCAGGGGAGGAGGACAAAAAGGACATCAGGAGAGGAGGAAAAAGGGACACATCAGGGGAGGAGGACAAAAATGATACATCAGGCGACAAAGAAAAAGGGATACATCAGGGGAGGAGAAAAAAGGAACACATCAGGAGAGGACAAAAATGATACATCAGGGAACACAGAAAAAGGGATACATCAGGGGAGGAGAAAAAAGGAACACATAAGACATACTGCACTATTTTCCGCTTTTTCTTCATTTTACATATCTCCTTCCCCTGGTTATATTGGAAGACCCTTACAGCCATCATACCCTTAGGCGCGACCGCCACACCCATCCCAAAGATTCTACCCTCAAGCCAGATAAGAGAGATTCCTGGCACGCTTTGTGTTGCTGCCTACACCTCCGTTCAAAGACAACTTCCAGCGCTGAACCATTTTTTTGCCTATTGGATTTACCCCTTTTGCTTGCTCCCTGTCCCAGACCCTTTTGGATTCTTACTTGGACTATTCTAACTTTGTACTCCCCAGCAGTCTGTATACTTGATATGCCTCCTACTCTGGTGAGAATAATTGTTTAATATACCTATATTCCAAAATTCAGCTTTTGTCTCATTTGTGAAGTGTGCGTTCTTACACTCCTGTAAGGGCTTCATCAAAATCCCCTTTATGCATTGGCACAATTTCTTGCCCCCTGGTCTTTGGCTTGCAGGAGATGCATTCAGAAGGACACATTTCCTACTTGCCAGTGCACATTTGTGCTACGCTATCCGCCAGGTAGCTCTAGTTCTGGCTCATGAAATAGTTCCAATGGCATTGTTTGCCTTTTAGATGCTTCAATCAGCCAAAACTGGAGCAGAAATTGCACAACAGAGGGTAGCATGTTCCATCTCTGGAGCTGTAGCTTCTCCCAAAGTTAAATGTGTTTAGATTCCTTTTCAGCTAATAAATGTATACTGGGGTACTGGACTGCACCTGTAAGAAAAAACAAAACCGTTATTCCTGAATTGTGAGAAATGTCTTTATTTTCATGAATGTTTAACTGGAAAAGCTCTTCGACATGGCTGATGATGAAATTATTTAAATACATGGAAACACTATGCTATGCTACAGAAAAATATAAGGGGATCTGTAATATTATAGTTAAAATAATTAAATTATACAAGATAGGTGGTGTACATTTTAAATTATTAATAAAGATATGCAAAAGTTTCTATGAATTGCATGGAAAGAACTTTGATGAACTTTTCAATGTGAGAAAAGAAACAGGGGAAGGTGAAAACTCTGAAGACAGTAACTGACCGTAAAACAGAAAAACTATTGATATTAATCTTTACATTGGATTGGAGATAAGCACATTCTGCTACATGGGCAGCTAATTTCCACTACAAAGAGCAAGCCATAGGGTTTCCAGAGCCATACAAGTTATGTCTTTGGCAAACCATTCCTTTATGGACTTGCTTACTAAGAAGATAGAAAAAGGCGAGGAAAGGATGTCAGCAAGTGAGGTGCAAAAAAGACATAGGACAAAAGTAAAATAATGAAGAAAGAAAGGAGGAAAAAAAGAACAGAAGGGAAAGAGGTGCAGGAGCCAGAAAGCAGGTAGAAAGGGAGAAAAAGAGCATGGTAAAACCAGGAAATCCAGAGAAGGGATGCTTCCTTTATAATTGGCACTAATGTGCCTAAAGCTGGCCTTGGTGGTAACACCCCCAGATACCTCAGTGCCTGGGCAGCTGACATGGTTGCCAATATAGCACACCTCCGAAACATCCCTACTTAAGTGGGGAACCTCCACTTTTCGACCCACATGCTTTTATCCCTCTTCCCTCCCCCGATTCCTCTGTTTATTAGGAGCTTGAATGAGTCCTTGGTCACATTGTAAATATAGGATACTCTTATTCCTAGCCCATGTAAATTCCCTCACGGTATTAGCCTCTACCAATTCAACTAGATGTACCACTTATCTAGCATGATGCTTGTTTGGGTATGAGGGCATCACAGTGTTCTACAGGCCTAAATGTTCCCATAATTAGGTTTATGTTTATTCTAAATGTGTTATTCAGTTAGAAAAATAGCTACCAACAACTCAAAAAAACACTTTACAAATGGTTATTTTCCCAACTCGTTCTGTTCCTAGACCTGCTCCAAAACCTGTAACTGAATACGGCCCAGAAGAACCAATGCGCATTCTGAAATACACACCCTCCTGTACTTTGTTTAACCCTTTTATGTTTAGGAAGTACTTATTTGAAAAGGTATTTTTGTGGTTATAATTTTCTTTTGATGTTGGGAAAGGTGTTGAAATTTATTTTCAGCACCATGGACAGTGGCCAACCCTAGGTGCCACTGCTATGTACATTGCGTTTCCTTAAAGAGACTCTCCAGCCATAAGATGCACTTGAATACATATGATAGCATGGTCCTTTTTAAGTTTCCAACTGGGAAATGCATGGTTGGATTAGGCAGATCCTTACTTTTTCCCCATAACTGTGGTTTGGATCTTCATCTCTCTGCTCTAAACATTGCAAGAGCAATTGCTGATTCAGAATCATTCATTATCATCGACAGAATTAAAGTGCGCCAGGCAGTGTTGCTTTCACAAGGCTAAACTTTTAAGAGTGGTTATGGATTGATATGCCTGGCAGCAGATTGGGTCCTGCAGAGCGTCAGCACCATTTGCACACACGTGGCCACACACTAAGCGAATATAAAAAAATATAACGTGTCGCTGCGCCTATCCAGTCAGTCCTCCCACCTGTGGCCAGGGATTTAAAAATAATAATGTATACAATTTAAGTCACAAGTATTTTCTCCAATTTATTCATAATATTGTGACTTTCAGAGCTGCAGAACACTGTGATACAGTTTTACCCAGCAAACATCTGGAAAAGGGGCTCATCAGGAGACAAGAAAAAAAAGAACCACATCAGGGGAGGAGGACAAAAATAACACGTCTGGCAACAAGGAAAAAGGGACACATTAGGGGAAGAGAAAAAAGGGACACATCAGGGGAGGAGGACAAAAAGGACATCAGGAGAGGAGGAAAAGGGGACACATCAGGGGAGGAGGACAAAAATGGCACATCAGGCGACAAAGAAGAAGGGATACATCAGGGGAGGAGAAAGAGGAACATCAGGAGAGGACAAAAATGACACATCAGGGGTGATGGACAAAAATGACACATCAGGGGTGATGGACAAAAATGACACATCAGGGGTGATGGACAAAAATGACACGTCAGGGGTGATGGACAAAAATGACACGTCAGGGGTGATGGACAAAAATGACACGTCAGGTGACAAAGAAAAAGGGACACATCAGGGAAGGAGAAAAAGGGACACATGTTAATTTTTATTCTAATTTCGTTTTGTTAAAAATGAGGTTCTATGCACAAATGCCCACTGAACACATAGCATGTACGCCATTTCAACATAAACACGTGCTCTTTCATAAGACGTCACTTCACAAAAGCAAAATGGCCAAAACGCGTATTTCCTTTCGGTGATTACAATAATGTAGTTTCCTGACGGCCATATTGAAGGACTCGTGCAACATTTTCATGACTTTATCCTTTCTGCTGAAGAGTTCTATTCTCGTAACAATAAGCGCAATTAAGTAAATAAGAAAACTAAATACTTTTTAGCGCAAAAGTAATGGAAAGACTGTCGTGCCAGGACCTCTACTACTCTCGCAGCTTAGAATGGGCATTGTCTCTTGTACTTGGAACTCTGAGGCTGCCCGATCGCTCATCTGGGGATGTTGCGTCTCCCCACCAGCCAATCAGGATATTTACAGAAAACGCACGAGGAAACGTTTACTTCTGCCTAGACCCTCCTTCCATCCAATCATCGCAGCCGGATAAGGGCGCGCCAGTGACGTCAGCCGTTGTCCGGTACCCGCCATGGTTAGCATGGTTAGTGATGAGGCGTGTGGTTTCATGTCTGTTGGCGCTGGTGAGGAGATGAGGTTTCTTCTTCTTCTTTAGTTGCGACGACCGCCATTCAAAACCCCGCTAGTGTCACGTAAGTTCCAGGGGTTTGTGTAATTATTAATACGGTTTCTTTAGTCACGCACTAGCAGTAAAGGGGTAACTCGCCACATTGTAAAACCTATCTGCACAGATGGGGACTGTCGTATCGGCCATTTTATCCAGGACATTTTTTTTTTATTGTTTTCATTTTTAAATATGATGCTAATGACCCCTTCTAGCGTTGCCCTGCGGTATCTGGGTTCATCAATCACTTAATTAAGTTTATAGAGACTCCATAATGCAAAGAAGCAATTTACAGGTGCTGGTCAGCAGCATGGGGAAACAAATGGTAGAAATGGCAGCCCTACAGATAAGTGCTGCTTACAGCCGTGTTCTAGAATTGTGTGTAGAATGAAGGGTATATTGGGGAGTGTGTATATATATATATATATATATATATATATATATATGCCACAGGAGACTATTCATTTTGCAGAAGGATGTGTAGTATACAGTAGTTTGACCCTACATCCTTTTTTTTTTTCTTTCTTTCTTTCTTTCTTTCTTTTTTTTTTTTGTATGTTAATCGATAAATACTATGTAAAAAAACATTAAAACAAATTTTTCACTCTCCATTGATACCGGTCATGTTTTGGGTGACTTTTGCATCCATGATTTTTCATTATTTTCGTTTTATTGTTCTTTTTCTAGGAATCATGTTAATATGTGCCAAGGTACTAAGGTCACTTGTTCATGCAGTGCGTGGAACTAGTTTGTTAGGGGAAAGGGTCATGATTATTACAAGACTGCCCATTGAAACAGGAGTGTTTATGTGTGTGTGTGCATATATACACACACACACACACACATTTTGTGTGTCCTGGTTAAAAGAGCCATTAGCCCACTTAGTTCGATAGGTTGAGTTTTTCTCATCTAGTATGTGGCAATGTGATATGTTACATCATAATTGTATAGTAAACTAGCATAAAATGGGATTTCACAATGTCTTTGTCCCGTGTCAGTCGGGCAGTGTGTGTTTGTGCTGTAATAATATGTGGGAGTTTGCTTCTGTTAGTCGTCAGGACTTACAGGCTCCACCAGTGTGTGAGCTGGACTATTCTGGTTTGTGGTGCCAGGCTGTCACAGTATGTGCCAAAAGGGGTGGGGGGATGAGGTCATGAGCTTATGCTATCATTTATGCATCTGGAAGTTTCCAGAAACCTGCTTACATTACCATAATAGGTTTTAGTGACCTTGAAATGACCAAAAACTGTATATTACTCTGAAAATGTAATATGAAGTCTCTCAGAGCCACCGAATGCCTTCCAGGTCGTTCCTTGCTACCAGACAATGAAACATATAGCGGTCTAGAGTAGGGCTGCAACAACTAATCGATAAAACTGATAATCATAATGAAAATAGTTGCCAACGAATTTCATTATCGATTAGTTGAATCGCTCTGAAAAATACCCCTCGTCTTATTATCGGACCTCTATTTAAGGTCGGATTATAACGCTAAGATCCAGATCCTCCGCAGCGCTGCAGGGGACCCGGATCCTCCTCTCCGACAGCCTGCGGGCATCTGTAGGATATGCACAGACATCCTCCACTACTGTCCTCCACTTCCGTTGGGGCTTCTGTGAGCTCCAGCGAAAGTGCCAGCCAGCAGGAGAGGTTTGTCTATGCGCACTGTGCAGGCGTTCACTGGCTGCCCTTACTAGACACAAAGAAGTATGGGGGTAAGAGTGGCATATCTGGGGGTATAAGGCATATCAGGTGGCACAGTGGCATATAGGGGGTATAAGTTATATCTGGGGTGGCAGAGTGGCATATCTTGGGTATAAGGCAGATACAGGGGCCAGGGTGGCAAGCCTGGGCTCAGATGTGCATAACTGGGAGGGTGGGTTGGGAAATAAAAACAAGAAATGCATTTTTCTCAAAGTTTTTTTTGTTCTGCTGTTTATTTTTAACATCCTGTTTGTTAAATTATTTTAAGTAAATGAAAAATGTACATTTACCGGTGTGTTTTTTTTAATTCGATTTAATCGAAAAAATTATCCTCCAACTAATCGATTATGAAAATAATTGTTAGTTGCAGCCCTAGTCTAGAGGTATTGTGTGTGTGTGTTTGTGTGTTCTTCCATCAAAGGTTTATTAAGCCAGTTGTATGTTATATGGGGGCATTCCATACTATGAAGAGACCTTTGAGGTCTTGATGTGACCTCTTTTATTGGATCAACATAGAAAAAGATATCAAATACAGACTCCATGTTTTCTAGATCATATATAGCTTATCTATTAAAGAAGGCGAAATATTTTAAAACATTTGTTTATTCCAGGTTCATTTGTGGTTATGTTGGGCGCATTGGTGTTGCAAATCTCCTCATTTTAGTATGTAAAAGGAAAATGGAGGCTTCCATAGAGTGTAACGCTTAACATATTAGTGTTCAGGAGTAACCCCGCCGTCCCAGCCGAGCATCAACACACACAACACATAGGAGGTGGGGTGGGCTCCTTACCGATGGAAACAAACGGGTGACATCTCCACAAATAAGATTCGTCAGCCGGGTTTTGTTTACCTTCTGTAACGAAATCTAATAAACTGTATATAGTAAAAATACTTTATTGCTTTTTAACAACGCTCGCCCTTAACTACCTGTACTTGAGCAGCATGCAGTCATAATTGTGCGAATATAGACTCAAAAGGCATGACTACAAAACTATAGTAAGATCTTGCATAAATATAATACAACTATTATAAATATATACTTAATGCTTTGTAAAATAGAAACAATAAATACAAACGTATATATTATGTGTGTGTGTGAATACATTATATTTCCTCTTCTGAGGACTGCTCAGTCATGTGACATGCTAGTTTGCTTTTCCTGCTCAAATACTTCGCTGGCCTGACTGTTTTTATGGCAGTACTTGTGTACATGACTTCTTTTCAAACTTAATTGTTAACCCTCTTATACTTTTAGTTAGGCAGCAATTCTGGGTGATCGGTAATTAGATTGTCTGTCAGGTGTTTGTGCTCTAGACATACGCAAAACCAATATGCAATCAAAACTACAGACAGCAAATAACATTTGTCAACTTATTTTAATGTGACAAGCAAAAGTTTGAAGTGTCCTCCTTTACATAATGACTATTCAGGTAACAACAGATGTATCCGCCGCTTTATCAACAGGAGAAGTCTCATTTTCTAACTCCAATGAAACTATGAAGCGTACTTCCGTCTCCATGCAGTAACATAAAACCAAGTGCTTCTGTTTTGAAATTCAGAAAGTCATGGTTTCTACTTGGTCAAAATTAGGGCTGCAACTAACGATTATTTTAATAATCGATTAGTTGGCCGATTATTTTGTCGATTAATCGATTAATCGGATAAAAAAATACATTATTTTAAATTGAAGAAAAATTGCAATAAAAAACGTACAATTTACACTTTCATCTCTTTATTGCAATGGCCTCTCTCTATTCACCTTCTTATTTTACTGACATAATAATAAAAGCTACAAGAACCCAAACACAGTGCTTCTCAAACTAGGTTTTAATACAAAGTTATTAGTAAATATTAATTCATATGTTAACTATTTTTCATATTTAATAAAAACTGAGAAAAAAAGCCTTGTTTAAATTTTTTTATTTACCAAACTGCCCGCAGTTATGCACATCAGACCCCCAGCTTGCCACTCTGCCCCCATATATGCCTTATACCTCTTATATGCCAGATTCCACTGTGCCCCCTGATATGCCACTGTGCCCCCTGATATGCCTTATACTCCTTATATGCCAGTGATATGCAACTGAGCCCCCTGATATACCTTTTACCCCCAGATTTGTTTTGTGCCCCCCTGATATACCTAATATCGATGTCTTATACCCCCTATATGCCACTGAGCCCCCTGATATACCTTTTACCCCCAGATATGTTTATGCCCCCCCTGATATGCCTAATATCCATATGCCTTATACCCCCTATATGCCCTAAAAATTCATAATACCCCCCATACACCACTATAACTCACCCATACACCACTCTGGCTCCTCCCCCTCCCATACACCACTCTGGCTCCTCCCCTCCCATACACCACTCTGGCTCCTCCCCCTCCCAAACACCACTCTGGCTCCTCCCCCCTCTCATACTCCACTCTGCCTCCTCCCCCTCCCATACACCACTCTGCCTCCTCCCCCACCCATACATCACTTTGGCTCCTCCCATACATCACTTTGCCTCCTCCCCCTCCCATACATCACTATGGCTCCTCCCCCTCCCATACTCCACTCTGCCTCCTCCCATACACCACTCTGGCTCCTCCCCTCCCATACTCCACTCTGGCTCCTCCCATACATCGCGTTGGCTCCTCCCCCTCCCATACATCACTTTGCCTCCTCCCCCCCTCCCATACTCCACTGTGCCTCCTGTGAACCTCCGTTTCTGACAAGACACCAGGGAGCCGGGTAGAGAGGCAGAGCGGCGTATGAGAGGGGGAGGAGCCAGAGTGGTGTATTGGAGGGTGGCTCCCATACACCCCTCTGACTCCTCCCCCCTCCCATACACCGCTCTGCCTCTCTACCCGGCTCCGTTACTGAAGGCACTTTCATTGCAGCTTCATAGAAGCCGCAGTGTAAGTAAAGGGCAGTAACGGAGTCTGTCTGTGCGATGCAGAGAGGATGATTCTCTGTCAGCCGGTGGGGGTCTGCATCGCACAGACAGACTCCGTTACTCACCTTCACTTACACTGAGGCTTCTATGAAGCTGCAGGGAAAGTGCCTGTCAGTAACGGTGCCGGGTAGAGAGGCAGAGTGATGAATGGGAGGGGGGAGGAGGCAGATGGGAGGGGGAGAGAGACGGAAGTGAGAGACCGGCCGACAGTGAGGGGAATCCAGGTCCCCTGCAGCGTAGCGGGGGATCTGGATTCCGGTGTTATAATCCGATCTCTGTTTGAGGTCGGATTATATAAGGAGAGGAGTTTTTCAGAGCATTTGCTCTGAAAAAAACCTCTTTTTATAATCGATAAAAATCGATCCGATCGATGATGAAATTCGTTGACAACGAATTTCATTATCGATTATTATCGATTTTATCGATTAGTTGTTTCAGCCCTAGTCAAAATAAAATGTTTTTGTGTCCGACAAAAATGTTAATGATTTAATCTGTAAGCAGTTTCACTGATCTTAATCATCTTATGTCCGTGATTGATTTTGAAATTCCTAAAGGGTCTAACGCTGAACAGTAAATATTACTGTCTGTATTACGTTTATACGAAATGTATATGGCAAGGCTGCGTTGAAAGGATTGCATTTTTTAATAAGCTTCCTCCAGTGAGCCATCTGGTCCCCTGGCAAGTAGGAAAGACTATACTGCAAGTAAAACCACAAAATACATTTTTGCATTACTAAAATTGCCATACTGTACGTTTTTTACTTAAACTACTAGGTGGCTTTAGCGATGTGTTCCGGTAATTCTAGTGAGGGAAATGTAAGGATTGGAGTGACACGTCCGTGATTTCTTATAGAACTCCCGCTATGAAGTGCGCTGTCATGGCTTGATCTATAAATAAAACATGAACGAGTAGTTCTGCAGCTGTTTAACTACAACCAGGATAAATGTCATGGGAGTTGCAGTTCTAGAGCTTACCAGCTACACGTTGCTGATCTTCTGAAAGGAAATTAGCTGCAAATATTTTAAACATTTGTTCTGATATAGGCAGTTATTCCCCCCCCCTGTAGAATTCTTAAACTAATTTAAGTTAAGATGTTTTCTATTCCCCCTGCTCTTTTGGCGGTGTCTGGAGCTGGAGATAGTCCGGGGCAGCTTACTGTTCCAGTAACCCTTTTCAATGAAAAACGTCTTTTATTTCTCCTTCGTGAATGGCAAACGTCCGCGCTCAGCAGCCGTCTGAGAACAAAGCACCGTATTCTCTGCTTTTTTTTTTTTTATGCGGAGCAAGTGCTTTGGAAAATCTTATTACTCGGGATGCTTCCGTAAGCTCTGGGAGCCGGGGAATATTGGAGTTTGTATTAAGATAGTATTTTTCTACTGTGTTAACAGAAGACATCCTGATTGAGTCTTGGTACAACTTGGACTGAATGCTGCCCAGCAAATTTTGCCAGAAGTCCTGCTCGCTTTACTTGTGATCCCTGTGATAAAAACCTGATATGTTTTGCGTGTTGTGGTGACTGCGTGGTTACCAGGCGTTCACAACAGTTGTCTTCCCAGTACAATACAATACTTTCACCATGTCATTTAGCGTTGTCACACGCCTCAAGCAATGGGTTTAAATGCATAGTGTAGATACAAGGCACGTCTTTGGGAAGTTTAACTTTAGCACAGACAGCTCTGTACAGCCTACACGTGCCCTCGAGGTTCTATCCGAGCAAAGCCGTAACTGTACTAATTGGAAGTTTTTCAGTTTCTGTAGCGACAAGCTATCAGTGCTCGCTATCGCCATGCATTAAGTGCAAGTACCGGCTGATTTTACGTATGCTTAATGGTAATATGAATGTTTTAACTAAATTGTTTGACTTCGGTTTAGTAGGTGGTGGAGCATTTCTAATCTTTATGCTTTTATTATCGGAGAACTGGTGGGTCGGATATCATTCTAAAGTACTTTTTTATTTTCTCAGAAGGCTCGGCATTTTAATCCAAAATCCATGTATTGCATGATGACCACCACTGGTGCTCCCATTAATGCCACTTAGCATGACTCTGACAATGAAAATACCCGTACTGTCGGCCACCTTGATTTCCTGATATTGACATAAAACAGCGCTCTTTCACAAGGTGGAATGTGTTTCAGGTTGCTTTCTTCATTGTGATTATATTTAGCAATTCTGGGAACTTAGTTGAATTTTGATCCTTGAATTGGGCAGTATTCGGATGATCTGTTTTATACTATTTTTAAATAGACAGATTTCAGTCATTGCTGATCTGATATTTTGCGGAGACACCTTATTTATTGGTCCTGTACTAGACTTTTTTTTCTCTATAGAACTGTAGCTATAATTCTCATTGACGACTTTGCCATATTTCACGTATGTGCCATGTCAATGATCGCTAATCAATGGCCAGGATTTTTTTTTATCCCCTTCACTTTTTGGGGGGCTTGGCGAGCTCTGGCTTGGATTCCAGCATTTAGATATTCACTTTTTTTTTTTTGGAGGCATGTGATACATTTTTGCTCTGCTTTGTTGTCCAGTATATCATTTAATTTCCTATGGTTTTGCTTCGCTCCGCAATAATTTTTATAACTTGGTGTATCAAAGCTGCAAACATAAATTAATACGGGATGAAAGTAAATATGGAGCATGTAAAAGATTTGCATGTGTGAGACAATTGGCTAAAAGCTGTTTTTCCTGTAGATCATGTAAACGATTGCTGTGCAGGAGAGTACATTGTTCTGGCTGCCTTGTGACTCGCAGGCTTTGGCTGGTGCTGGCGATCGCTGTGATTCGCAAACCATCCATCTCCCGCCCTTGTTTTATCAGCCCCAAGCAAAACAGAAGCTAGGTCACGATAAAAAGGAGAACAGGCAGGTCGAGTATCATTGAGGGCTTTCTTCAGACCGCAAGCGCTTCTCGGAGGGCCGCTGTGCAGGTATAGAGGTGCAGCCGTAGGTAGCCTGTCCGGGGTGGAGGGAATGTTTGTGGGAAATGGGGCTCTATATGCTTTGCAGTTAGGTTGAGGCATGGGTGGCTGTGCTATAGGAATTACCGATATTTCCTTGCCATCTTGGTGCGGTGTCGGGGAGATTGTATGATCCATGCGTGCAGCAAGAAATTCCACAAAGGGATGCAAAAGCATTTAAATTTTATGTAAATTACTTCTTAAGAAGTTTACTTTATATGAACAAACATTTTCCAGTTTAATACTTGTTCAAAAGATAATATAAAGGCTTTGCTAATATATTAAAGTCCATTTAAACCATTGCCATAGAAAAACACAGCTGGCTTGTTTTTAGGTTGGGTTCTAGTTTTGTCTGTAGGGCGATTACAAGGTCACTCCAAGGACCAATTTCTACTCTAACCAATGGCAGCCCTGAACAGCCTCAAACCTGAATGTTTATTTTCCCCAAATAAAGAAATTATCGGACCAGAGATTTAATCTGTACTGGCGTCAACCAGTTTTATTGTTTTAAACGCCTTTCTAATGACCCCCATTGGCAGCAACGTTTCCAGAATATAAAGTTATCGACCCATACCAGGACTTAGAATTTAACCCTTTCTACGGCCAGATGACCCTGGAACACTTGCATGGGTAGCTGAAAGATTTTTTTTTTTTTTTACTTTACAAAACTACTATGAACAATGGGGGAAATCAAGCGGCATTTTAAATCTTCGCCTGTGTAATTCGTTAACCCCGTCATTGCTTCCTATAATGACTTCCCTGTTAAAAATGAACAAAAAAATCACAGCTGCCTCCTCTGAACCTTTAAATGTTTAAAGACGCTGTATATGTTTTTTATTTTTTTTTTCTCCATTTTCATTTCTGTTACTAGCAAATGAAAATATAACATTGCTATTTATGTCTGAGGGATAGTAGTATGATTCTGATTTAATCTTACAAAAGCAAAATGTAAATGAGCAAAAAATTGTAATAAACTGTTCTCTTACAGGACGTTATTATAGCAAGATGAGTTTTGCATGCAGAATAAGTTTAACTTTGCCTGGTGTTCCACCTCCCAGTTGATAAAATGTACCTTTTCCCCCTTAGGCTGTTTTTATATCTGAATGTTTGTGCTTCTGTATCTTTTTAAAGGTTTTTCTTACACGGAGACATTTTCAGCTTGGATCTTGAAGCGTTGCTATGTTTTAACGAGGTGCAGGCTCGTTTGATCTCTGTCCAGACAGCTTTTCTCGCCTGTATACCTGTGTTTGGTAAGTATAGTTTTGCTACCCCATCCCAAAAACCTCCAAAATCCAATTAATCTAAATTTCAAACGTAAGCCACAATTTTGTGAGGA
Source organism: Spea bombifrons (assembly GCF_027358695.1). Lineage (NCBI taxonomy): Eukaryota > Metazoa > Chordata > Amphibia > Anura > Pelobatidae > Spea > Spea bombifrons. The sequence goes on along the minus strand of NC_071092.1, from coordinate 13,394,917 downwards.
AAACTAACACAAGAAATGGCTGGCATCAAGTGCTGTATGTTAATTCCAGGGATGCGAGATCTCCCAAAATGATGCAATGGTGTATTATGTAACTTTTATATCAAATTGCTTTTTTGTATAAATTTGTGCTGATTTATGTATTTAATTACTAGATTTGTCTTTTCTGGTAAATCTAGGAACCTGACTCATAAAGGGTCTTGGGGATAGCCTAGTAAGTGCATAGCCTCGCCTTTCTGACTTCAGTAACAGAGGCATCCTGCTATCTTGCATGTTTTTATCATATTAAAGATGAAATACAAAATATACCCCTCTGTCACTTAAATGTTTTAATTTTTCATGTGCTGCACACTGGGCTTCAAGTTCCTCATTGCTGTGTCTTTCATTTTCTTTCATTAACTGACTTTTGTGTGCTTCACCTTGTTTTTGTTTTTTCCGAATGGCCCACAGTTTGCATTTTTATATAACAAAGTTTGTTTGTTAATCTATAAAACATTCTCCTTGCCTGGTCCTTGCTTTAAGCGTATACATCTTTTGGGCAGTTTTATGTATAAGAGGCCATTAGTAACCTCTTTTGTGCTGTCGAGTTGACAGTCAGCCGGTAGACTAGATGTATAAGCCAGTCTTGGCAGTCCAGATAGTTTACACCTAAACTAATGATTGCATTTGTAGAGAATCCACATAGGTTGTTACTGTAAGCTTTTGATAATTGAGAACTGCCTGTTGTCTTAAAACCATGATAAGCAGACTAACCCCCACCCCATTATTTTATGTATTCCTTTATTTAGTTACAGTAGGAAAAATGGTTCCGAACGGGTTTTTAAATTTCGAAGATGAGCAGTTTATAGAGTCGTCTGTAGCCAAACTGAATGCCTTACGGAAAAGTGGACAGTTTTGCGATGTCAAGCTTCAGGTACTTTTATGTCTAATTATTTCAATTTTCACATAATTCTGTATTTTCAATGTTACAATAAGTCTAGTAGACTAAAGTTCACAATACATAGCTGTTCTATAGGTTTTAAGGATTGCTTTCTCCATCCGATCCTTGTGCCTCTAAAATACCTCCATGTTACTATTGACGATTTAACTTTTTACATTCCCGTATGATCAAATATAACTTTTTGTGTGCATCGAAGTGATTTAACGAGTATTTGCTACATCCCTCAAATCAGAGATCACAACTTCCCATGCGGTAAATACACACTTTAAGACTAGCATTGCGTTTTGCAGCACTATACCATGGGTAAACAGACTGTATGCATGATATTGCATAACACTGGAATTATCACAGTGTTTAGGGTGCTACTAAACGTTTGTAATCTAGAATAGGGTTGTGGTATAGTACTAGAGGTGCAGATGTTTGCGTGGAGAAGCAACTTAACTGAATCGCAGTCCAACCATCTTTTAAACCGGTAATATTTCTGATTAAATAGTAAGAGTTACTATTACCGTAGTTTAAGTATTAAACAAATCCTTATTTTATTTTTGTTGTTTCTGCTCTGCATACTGTTATCCAGTCCACTGGATTTAGTAACGGAAAGCATGCTGTCTGTACTCCCTGTAGCCGCTCTCATTTAGAACGCTCCATAGATGTGCGCGGCTCGGGAAGGGGTGAGAAGAGCCTGTTAGTAGAAATATAGTGTACCCATTCACTGCGATCTGACTGTAAAGAGTTAATATGCAGATAGAAAAGACAAACTGTATTCTGCATAATTTCCATAAGCCATTTAGGAATGTCAAACCTTATGTTTATTTTAATTCCAGAATAAACAGATTTAGTGACACAGCAGTATCACGCTTTTGTAAGTTACATGAGAGTAAAATATATTCGTAATAATGGTCAAAATAGTCACTCAACGTTCTCCAGTCTATTACAAGCCTGCGCATTTCTCAAGAAGATTAAAATGGGTTAAAGATGTCTGCAGCCTCACTAAAGACTAATGCATATTAAAAGTACACTGAGTGACCAAATGCACTCACATGGATGCCTTGTATGAAAATGTAAAGGGACCACACAGCTGTTATATAGATTGGAGTGTATATGATGGCTGAAGTGTCCTTTTATTTTAAGACGTATTGAGTACAAAGCTATTACCGGACCCAGTGATCAGTTTGAGCATTGATAGCATACAGAATTTTATTTTAGAATCTCTGTACTTTTTAAACATTTTCCTGCTTTCTTGGCTCCTAAACACAAACTAAGACTAAAGCTGAAGATGTCACGGGAAGCATGCTTGAATGTTTGTCAATTTTATTTCTTGTTTTATGACCTTCAGCGCACACTACCTTGTACATCTGATTAGAAATTGTGATCTAGTTTACCTCAGGCTTAGTTATGACGGAAAAAAAACCAAGAGAAAAATGGTCACTTTTTTTTTTTTATTTGTTTGGGAAATTTCAGCTATTAAATGAGTTCTGTTGATTTTACCGAACGACTCAAATAACAGATTGTCATGGGATTACTGGTATAGTTTAAAATTTGCTTCCTCACATTGGTTCTTGATTATTCCAGCATACAATAGAAGACCAGGAACAAATAAATAAATTTTTGTTAATGTTGCAACCAACTATTCTGGCAAGTTTACATTTATCATGTTTGTGTGTTTGGTTTTTTTCCTTCAAACTTTCAATGGTTTAGGTTTGCGGCCACGAGATGCAGGCACACAAGGCAGTCCTCGCCTGCTGTAGTCCTTTCTTGTTTGAAATTTTCAACAACGACAATGAAGCTCATGGCATTTCTCATGTCAAATTTGATGATCTGAACCCTGAGGCTGTTGAAGTCTTACTAAATTATGCATACACGTCTCAGTAAGTACGAACAATGCTTCCCTGTTAGTAATTTTTGACAATGGGCAAGCGCACTGACCCTTAATGTCATCCTGTACATGGATTTTTTTTTTCTTCCTCACTTCCAGTTTTGTAGAGAAATGAGGAAGAAAATGTTAAAGCAAAACATTGCAGTTTATTCTATTGCATCTGCTGACCTATTTGCTGTCCAGCAATAAAGCCAATGATCATTAAAGTATCTGTCATTTTAACATTTAAAAGGATATTGTATATTCCTGCCAAGAATGGCAACTATTCTTCAACATAATGTTATATTCTCAGCTTTCCCTAAGAGAAACTATGAAACAGTCCTTGCCTTGCTTGCCCCTTTTGTTCTGTTAATGTAATTGTGTGACTGCCATGCCTTGTGCTGTAGTTAATGTATTCATATCTTTGCAGGCTTAAAGCTGAGACAGAATTGGTAAAAGATGTCTATTCTGCAGCAAAGAAACTTAAAATAGATCGAGTAAGACAGGTAGCGTGTGCATTTTTTTTTCTTTCTTAAGCATTGTATTATTCACCGGAATGTCATAAGAAAACTTTTTGGGAAAAGATCATGTTTAGTAGCATCGAGGATCGGGTGGCAAATGGCCGTTTAAGAATATCCACTCCTGCTTTAGAACGGCAAGGTTTCCCTACGGTACAGACTGTCCTCCTGGTGTCAAGTAATTCTCTTGCCGTAAAGATTTCTAGTTTAATGAAAATGTTTAAGATATTTTAGCATGTGTCGGTCTGTTCCTTTGCAGTCTTAATTATATCATCTTTAAAATGAGATTGCATAAAAATTGAAATGCTTATCCTTTGGGAATGTTCTACGTAACGCTGTTACATGTAGTTACATGTAGTAAAGCAGTTATACTACATAGTACATCAATGACAAATAGAGCCAATTCTACAAATTGTCATATATATATATATATATATATATATATATATATATATATATATATATATATATATATATATATATATATATAATTATGCTTATGTAGTCAAAATATAAGGTGAGTTAATGTGACGCCCTCACCACAGAAGCACCACAGATTGCAAGTTTAAGTATTTAAATATGCATGTTTTAAAATGGGGTAAACGGGCTGCAGCTCCCCACCTCATCTGTGGTTATGTTACTGCAGTTACTATGGTGTTTCTCAGTCCGACCGTGCAAAGTATACCCTTTCTCTAGACCCAGGGTGTACAGCTTAGTGGCTGCCAACAGCCCTGAAATTCTTTGTACCGGCGCCTGATAACAAGTAGCTGAATGAATCCAAGGGCTGAGATGCCTGCGGCTCAATCTGGGTTCGAGACCGTTGTGTATAACGAAAAGCAGCAGCGAGAGCGGCCGCGGCTTCAGTGTGTTCCATGTGTCTGATTTCTGTCTTTTCTTTGAAAGGTGTGTGGAGATTATTTACTTTCTAAAATGGATGTTCAAGGCTGCATCTCGTATCGGAACTTTGTGAACACAATGGGGGACTGGCGTCTGTTAAGTAAAATCGATGCCTACATTCAAGAGAATCTCTTGATAATTTCCGAGCAGGAGGATTTTCTTAAACTTTCGAGACTTAAGGTATTTTTTGTTTGTTTTTACATTCTGCGTCTTTAAAAGTACAGTCAAGCCGTCTTCATACAGAAAGTGTCTAATGGCTCTAATGTACCTTATTGTTCTGTGGAGCTTATTTAAATGGTTAAATTAATGCATTGCGACTTGTTTTGGAGTTGATCCTGGATTACAAAATGTGGGTTTCGTATAAAAATTAGATTCTGGGGCAAAATTTGAAAAATGGGAAGATTGCCAACAATTGGAATGGCACTTGCAGAACTTAATGTTTTTTATTCTGTGTTCAGTAGTTTTTCTTAAACGTTACAATTTTCTGTGAATATTTTTGATTGGCTCGGTCGTTGGGTATTCTATAATTCTACGTGTATATAGACACATGTACACAGGAATTGCACGTTAATCGTTGCATACGATTTCATAAGATATTCATGTATATAAAAGTGTTGCTTTAAAGGCAGAAAAGGTTGGACTCGACAGGATGCGGCTGTAAATGGCACACCTCTTAATTCTGGTATATAAGTGGCGTTATAGTAATACCGGAACAAGTATTCTGCCAATACCTGATCAGACATTGAGTTTCAATCCCTGGGCCAAGCCTATAATGGACACATTTCTTCTAGATAAAGTTAGTTTTGTGATAAGAGCCGCCTACTAAAAAAAAAAAAAAAAAAAGTTACAGTATAGTGTATGATCGGTTCCATACTGATTGTCAGGCATTATGGGAATTTTTTTGTCCCTCCAGCTGCTGCAGGACTACATCTCCCATAATGCTCCTTCAGCTAAGGGGCTGGCTGAGGAGTATGGGAGATGTAGTCCTGCAGCAGCTGGAGGGCCGCAGTTTGAGAACCCCTGTCTTAAGACATACTTGTGATTGTCATGAGGATAGTAGTGAGTGTTTAAAGCAACAGCATGTTTACCAATGTTCTTCTTGTCTTTGGCAAGTAATTAGTGTGATAGTATAGTGTGAAAGTATGCACTACAGTGTGTGTTCACAATTGCTTTACCCTTGGATGGTGAAATATAATCCTACTGGCCATTTTAATTGTTTTTACAAGGATGATGAGGTTCCTACTCACCAGTAGCTCTGTTTTGTTTTGTTACCCATTTCACAGAGGTAATTCCACAGCAAGCATCTCCTAATTCTTAACATATGCGTTTTCTTTATAGCTGGAGATAATGCTTGAAGAGAATGTCTCCCTCCCCAGCAACGGTAAATTGTACACAAAGGTAATCAACTGGGTGCAGCGCAGCCTGTGGGAAAACGGAGAAAGCTTGGAGTCCCTGATGGATGAGGTTAGTTTTACAACGGAGGCTTTCTAATAAAGAATGCTAGGATTAATGTTTTCAAACTAATTAAAATTGTCCTTTTATGATAATCAGAGTCCAAAATAAAGAAAGTACTGTTTTCGGTTGTAAATGGTAGGTTTAAAGGTGAGATCTTATTTTCCCAAAAATCTTTTTTTTCTTTTTCTTTTGGTTCTCTTTCTGTTTTTTCGGGTTTGGCTTGCGTACTAGTGCAAAAGTTATCTGATTAAAAATAAACTGTAGCTTTTTAATATTTTCTTACAGGTGTTTTGCTTGAAATGACCCCATTCTGAACAAACGTTCTAACAGATGTTCCTCCCCGTTGATTATCTTTTCATAGGTTAATTAACAAAAGTAGGATACCCAAGACGGAAGAAAAAGAAGATACTTCAAGGTCAATTGAACCGTAATGAAGCACTAGTCTGCCCTTATCCTTCTAAGAACATCAGCTGTGGGCAGAGCCATGATGATTTAATGGTGTTTGCTCCTTTTACAGGATCTTGTGTGATTTGTACCATCCTAACGTTCTAATTGAATGTGCGCCAAGCATTTTTTTTTCATCATTTGCCAGAAATTGAATGGCAACTAATGAGCGCTGGAATTTTCTTTTCCCCAGGTTTAGTTTGGTTTTATGTTGGATTATATGCTATTTTTTTTGCTTTTTTTTTCTGGACCGGCGTGCTCAATGTATTTTGTATAACCATTTTGTTTTTGCAAGAATACATTTTTAGAAATGGTTTGCTCAAGTACTTAAGTGTAGCGTAGGCATTTAGAAACTAGTTTCTTTTTTTTTCCTCCATTCTATCTTGGCGGAAGAGGAGGAATCTTAAAGTTTTAGGCTGACAGATGTAACTAACGGAATAAAAAGGTTGAGTGACTTAGGTCAGTAGGCAATTATCCTATAAACTCGATTCTTCCTCTGCTTTACTAAGGCCCCTTCCACTACTCCAATATTTGCAAATGCCGTTTTACTCTAAATATTGCTCAGATTTCCAATGTGCTTGCAAATACATAGGATTAATCGCCATTTGCTGCCAATATGAAACTCACATTTTTTCTTTGTTTGCGTGAGTAACGTTTGACGGTCTTTCTGCCTGCTGATTTAGAACAGTAATTTCACAAATCTTTTTGGTTTACATTACTGCTAAATCCTTTCTAAAACTGTTTTCTTGCATTTCTAAACAATACTGCTACGTTGTTAAAAAGAAAACACCATTTATTATTGATGATCTTTGTTGGAGAAAAGAATGGAGAATAGTTTACCACAGGCATAGCTTGGAGAGGGGTTTCTTTCATCTACATATATTCTTCTGTGGTTCTTATTACCTTTTTTCCTTAAATACATTAAAAAGGTTTACAGACTATAAACCGATGTAGTCAGTGCTAAAACCCAGAACGTAAAGTATTTAACTATGCAGTTGCTCTGAAAGCAGACCTTTGCATACTCTGTTCTGAAGGGTTGTAGCTTTTAACAAAGACTTGAGTTGTGAACGATATCTGAGTTCTTAATATTTTGGAAAAATACACCCTGTTATTTTAATCAGTAAGTTGAGGGCTGTTATTTTTATTAAACAGAAAATGATGTGGATGTGGAAACCTCTTTCAACACTGAGCAGCATAAGTTTGTTGGGAAGACATGCAGAGAACTTGTACCCACAGTATGTTGGGCATTATCACCATAGGTCATTTTATTTATGTAATGTGATATTTTGAAGACAATCGTCTGGTCGCTCCTCGCTTGTCTCTTCTGTTTGTATGGCAACACAATAGAACCTGATGTCCTTGGTAGTGAGCACCCACTTACTCAAGTATAATGTCCTTTTAAAGTGGTAGAAGAGGGGCCCTTCCTGTTTTTTAGTGTGATTTGCTCTCTGCATCTGCAGTTGGGCGGAAGAGAAATGCTAAAAAGCATTTGTACGATTGATTTTTTTTAATTTTTTTTTGGTAAATTTTAAAATTTGTTTTATATAGCGCCAACATATCCTGCAGCGCTGTACAATGGGTCCCTATAGCTATGTATTTAAAGAAATGTGTACTGTAAAGTTGTAGGAAAGTTTACCCTTTTCTAGAATTTAAGTGTCTTTAAAGTAGGATCATATTTTTAGTAGTGTTCTTGAGACTTTACGATACTTGGTCTTCAGAAAATGTATCTATTTTGTGATGGCTCATTTAGAATATCATTGAAGGTGTGATACTTCCTTATTTAACTGTATTGGAATCTATCACACTTGTTTTAATTGTGATGTTTTGGCCCGTAAACACATGCATGGTTTTGGAAACCTTAAATTCCACTAATATTTGGTGTTACTGTATGTACCGGTGTCCTGTTGTCTTATCTTGCATTACGATGTTTCTGTCTGTACATTTTTTTTTTATTTTTTTTGTTTTGGAAAATGAAGAATCCTTTAAAGAAGTGAAGATTCCTTAGGAGATTTGCGAGTGGAGTTCCGTACATGCCGAGAAGATGCCCTGGAATAGAATATCTGCAGTATTTTTATTTTTTCATGGAAATGTTATCCATGAGGCTGTTCGTTTGCTCTTTTGCAGGTACAGACCTTGTACTATTCAGCTGAGCACAAGCTGCTTGACGGAACGCTTCTAGATGGAACCACAGAGATATTTGGTGTTGATGAAGACCATATTCAACTGGTTCAGGTACATAAAATTCCATTGACGGAGGCATTTTAATATCTACATGGTTGGCAGAGTTTCTTACTGTGCAGTGTATTACGATTCTTATTGAGATTGAAATGATTTTGCTATTTGCATATGTGAAAAACAACAACATTGTTTGTGCAAGTGGGAAAGAAAGTATGTAATAGGACAAACTAAAAAAAAAAAAGACATGCCTGTATGTTTACACTAAGACTACGGTGTTACCTTTGTTACATAGATCATCCGTTACATTTACTGATCAATTGACTTGGCAGCCAGAGGTCCTGCAATTATTAAATATCCTTTTATTTATTTGCAGAAGAAATCCCCTCGTGAAAATGATCACAGGCATGCAAGCAGCAGCTCTTCCGGACCCTTATCTCCTCCAGGAGCTGCTGCCATCAACCCCAAACATGAATGGAAAATCATTGCATCAGAGAAGAAAAGTAGTGAGTTCCTTTTTCTGTTGATGTGATAGTTTGAGCATTAAAAAAATCAATGGAGATCAGTTGTTAACAGCTGCTCTTGTCACTTTAAACAACAATGTTAGGTTTTGCAAACTAGCCCTGTGGCCGCATGCCATTTACTTATGGTTACATGCCCTTATGTATTTTTTGAGTACTGTGAAAGTTAATGCAGTGTGGCTCAAAAGCCTAGACCTTTTGTTCTAAGGCTATGCATGATTATTAACCCAGTAAGTTGTTATTTCCCTTCTGTTAAGCCAATTTTTGGCAGCCTTTGTCTGAGCGATATGATCAAAGCAGGATCAGCACAATACTCTCTTGCCTATTTTCTGGTAGTATTTGCCAATGTTTTCATATCTGGAGTCAAGAGTTTAAACCAAATATATCAAATGATTACAATGAATGGGGGAAAAAAAATGCCGTTAGTACAAAATGTCCATGCCATGAATATATGGGGCTATTGTAATTAAAAATGGGGATGCTTTTCTTGTTTTGCATTGCTATAAAATATACTGCATATTTTAACAATTAACAATTTTCACTTTGTAGATAAAACATACCTTTGCCTGGCAGTCCTCAATAGTACGCTGTGTGTCATCTTCTTGCATGTACGCAATACGCCATTGAACTCTCCTCTAAATACACCATGCTTGAAAAAAAGTTTGAGTATAGAAATACAGCCGGATGAGTCAAATGAAAAAATCATTTCTCCAATGCATTATGCCCGTTCTGGACTGGGGACAGCAGAATTAAGTGGAAAACTGATAGCAGCAGGTAAACTTTTTTTTTCTTACCAAAATTACATATCACAACCTGTCACCAATAGTCTGGCTTTTTTTTGTCTTTTTTTCCTGTTGTACTGGTTGGCACTGAGGTATCTGTGAAAGTGGCAGTATGCAATTCTCCAGAACCAGCTGCAAGTAACGCATTGCGGTGATTTCATTTTACAATGTATTATGGCCCCTTGGAGCACTTTTTAGCTGCAAGTGTAACAAAGCACCCCCTTAATATTTTCCCCTGATCTGCTTCACATGTTAACCTTGTATCTTCAGGAGGTTATAACCGGGAAGAGTGCTTGCGTACAGTTGAGTGCTATGATCCAGAATATGACTCCTGGACCTTCTTGTCACCCATGAAAACTCCAAGAGCACGATTCCAGATGGCTGTGCTGATGGTTTGTTTTCCAGAATAAATGTTATGATTGAGCAGTGTGGATTTTGCACTTTAAGCATGGTTAGGTTAAAGTCTGTAGCTTCCAAGTGCCTGATTGCATTGATCCAACCTCAAAGGTGGACAACAACCCTTTAAGCAGACCGTGGTCATTACTGCCATAAGTAGGGCCTTCCATGCCTTTACAACACAGATTGAAAGAATGTTCTACTTTTAAAGTGGAAGTGTGGCTGCTCTAATCTTAATTAGTGCCCCCTTAGCTGCTCTGACCATGGGGTGAGGATTTCCCCTACAATGTATTTGTACATTGTGATGAGTTTCTTTTTTTGTTTTTTAGTAAATTAAAATTAAGCTAAATGGTTTTCATGGTCAAACTTTTTTTTCCTTTAATTCCATATGCCAACAAGTATACTGCTTATTGTAAATTTGGCCTAACTTGTACATGGTAAACACTGCTAAATTTAGCCTGATTGTGTACCAATATCTACCACATACTTCACACCCTAAAACCTTAGTTGAAAGTTTGATTTATTTATTTTTTTACCACTTTAGGGTCAGTTGTATGTGGTTGGAGGATCAAATGGTCATTCGGATGACCTCAGCTGTGGAGAAAAATATGACATTAAATCAAACACTTGGACACCAGTTCCTGAACTCAGAAGCAATCGATGTAATGCAGGTATGAGACTATTTTAATGTTAGTTTTGTACTTCTGGGCCTGAATAGTCAATGTATGTTACTCCTGGAATCATCTCTGCTATTTAGACAGGCATGGAAGTGGTAATGCTGTAGAAAATTTGAGGCCAAGTTAATGTTATGTAAAGTATAATACTTAAATAATCAACCAATCTATCGAATATGCACCTGTATTATAAATACTGAATAAACTGTTAAACTACATGGACACTTAAGATGCCCTCAATTTTATTTTATTGTTGCCTGGGCCAGCCTCCATAATAAGGGCGCAAGAGGTTCTATAAGTCCTGGAGCGCCAGGATATGACATAACATCCCTGGGCCAAGTAGTAAGGACAGCGGCCGCTGAGTACACTGGGTGCTACGCGGGATCAGGCCTAGAGCAGCACCTAAGATAAATCCAATTCCATGTACATATCCACTTAAGTTCTTGTGCTGGATATTTGAAATGGTTATAACAGACGTGGATTATGGTTTGTTGCTTGTACTTTGCAGTTAATGGATTTTTTTTTTTCTATTCAGGGGTTTGTGCCCTCAATGGAAAATTGTACATTATTGCTGGTTCTGATCCATATGGTCAGAAAGGCCTTAAAAACAGTGATGTGTTTGACCCTGTATCAAAGGAATGGACAAGTTGCGCACCACTTAATATCCGTAAGTATTTGGGTATATATATATAATTATTTATTTTTTCTTTCCTTCCTATTAAGCATTTTCTATAAATAACACTTTACTTATCTTTGTATAATCTCCAGGAAGGCATCAGTCAGCAGTTTGTGAACTTGGTAACTACATGTATATAATTGGTGGTGCAGAATCCTGGAATTGCCTTAATTCTGTGGAGCGTTATAATCCTGAAAACGACACCTGGACACTGGTGGCACCTATGAATGTTGCCCGCCGTGGAGCGGGTGTCTCTGTATATGATGGTAAGTTCTAGATTTGTATGATAGCCTTAGAACAGCTGGAATTTATAAAGTTTGTATCACACTTTAACATACATAGCACAAGAGCAGCTGTACTTTTTTTTTTTTTTTCTTCTTGTGGCATCTGATAAGCTAAAGATTGTAAGTTTCATAAAATAGTGTGTAACCAATATTATCTGCACTATTACATGGTACTTCTCTATTGGAAAATAATACATGGCTGTAAAGATTAGGGTGCTTCAGTCTTTCCATTTTTTGTTTTCCCCCACTACAGGAAAAATATTTGTAGTAGGAGGATTTGATGGATCTCATGCTCTGAGCTGCGTTGAATCGTATGACCCTGCCAAAAATGAGTGGAAAATGATGGGCAGCATGACCTCTTCGAGAAGCAATGCTGGTGTGGTAGCCGTTGGCAACAGGATATTTGCTATTGGTGGGTTTGACGGAAATGAGTTCTTGAACACAATTGAAACTTACAACCCAGAGACCAACGAATGGAGCCCATATACCAAAACAAGCAGTTCATAGCTAATGCATTTTCCTTTTTTTTCTTCTTCTTCTTCTTTACACTGATTCTTAGCTTGTGTTATCAGCCTATGCTGAAAGTCTCTTGTTTGCTACACCAGCAAGTCAAACCTTTTTGCGTATTGTATATTTTTGAGATGTTGTAAATATTTTTCTCATGTTTTGGCAAAATATTTTTTGTGGTAACTTTGTAATTTAAATTGAGAAATTGTACTAAATATTTCTCAATTCCCACTCGGTAACAAAGATGTAATTTTTTTTCTTTTTCCAGATCGTTCGTTCGTTAAATTGTAGAGTTCTAAATGTTAAGTAATAAAAGTATTTGAACTTTTTAACTGTATGGAGGTGAAATTTGTGATATTTTTTTCCAGTAAATAAAATGTTTTGCAGAACCTTATTGACATAAAAGAAAACTAATATTTTTGAGTAAAACATGCCAAAACAATGAAAAGCTTCAGATTGCCTTTTTAATACCATTTTTATACAAACCCTTACTTTGGCAGTGGGAAAAATGTCTTGTTTCTCTGTAAGAACTGTTTGTTTTCTTTCTCTTTAAACTGAAAAACAAAAATATGCTTCATTACATTTAGGGAAATGTTTTGAAGGGGATAGATGGAAGATTTCCCCCCGCTTTAGAAATGTGGGATATTTTGTTTTCTGTGGCAGCCTTTTTATATAATGTTTCGTTACTGCAAAAACCTTAAAGATAGTCAACTGTAGTAATTTTAGAAAATCTCTACAGATTTACACTGTCTTAAATTGTCTTCAGTCAACTGTATTCTGTGTTCTTACCTAGACAGAGTTGTTTTTTTTTAAAGCATCCGTACATCTTGTTTTCTGTCACTGCTAATGTACACAATTCTTAAATAAAATTGGCCAATTACAAATCGCTGTCTTAGCTTTGAAAAGTTATTTAAACATTTTGTGACCATTGTGTATAGAATTTCACTAAAGAATTACCTGTAATGTTACTACTTTCTCAAATCCTATGCATGACAACATTTTTAACCCCTTCAATCCCCTATGGACGTATCGGTACGCAGCGGCAGAATGGTGTCTAGTGGGGGCAGCCAGTAGACGTGTGTGCGATGTGCATTGACAACCTCTGCTGCCCCGCACTTTCGCCGGGCTTCTATGACTGAGCACTGGAAGCTCATGTCATGCCAGTGCTCTGTCGCAGAAATGCCAGGCAGTAGTGGAGGTTGTCTGCGCGCATCACTGGCTGCCAGAGAGGAGGATCCAGGTCCCCTGCAGCGCTGCAGGGGACATGGATCTTAGTCTTATAGTCAGACCTCTATTTCAGGTTGGATTATAAGAGGGGTATTTTTCAGGGCATGCAGTATCTACAGAGATTCCCCCACATAAAGATGGGGGGGCTGTAATTCTCTCCCTCAAACACCGTTGCCCTTTCTTTCCATGTAGATTTTTTTTTTTATTTTTTTTTTTTAAATATTACGTAGCATCACACATTACAGATGCCCAGTTCACTTCACATTTAAAGGTCCAGCAAAAGAAGTATTATGTATAATGACACAAACACGAGGCACTCTACAAGCTGTCGGCAATATGCGAAAAATTGTGTACTGGAAAACATCGCCAGCGTTTTCACCCTACATATAGAATGCAACTATGTAAAAAATGTATGGGTAAAGTAATTTAGGAGGCAGATTAAGTTTGGAGAAACATAGTAAAAGAGCGTTGGTCTGTGGAGTAGAGGACTGCATCGGAGTGCGGGCGGTTTTTCGGGTGTTGCTTGCACACAGCGTCTCTTATCTTGTTCCTCCAAGGAACCCAGCAGAGTCAAGGGAATTCTCGTCACGTCACATGACTCTGCGCCGTTCTCTCTTCCCCTGGGCGGAACAAGAGAAGAGACGCTGTGTACGAGCAACGCGAAGGCAGCCTTGCGGGAGTGCGTGGGAAATCTACAGTTCAGGGAAGGGGATGGGGGAGTTTGAACGAGTGTGTGATTGAGGGAATGAAATTCTTCACTATCTCTAAAACCTGTAACAGAATATTTGCAGGGTTGGACACATGTTGAAGGAGCTGGCGGGAGTGGAACACACACGTTGCGGGGGTTAATGGTCATAAATTCAGCAGGAGCGAGATAAAGATAACAGTCCAGCGCAGGGCTCTACTGTGGAGTACAAACCCTGGTCACAGAGCAGTTAACCTGGAATTTTTTTTTAGGCAACATGCAAGAAGTTTATAGGTTTGTCATCTAAATATAACTTTAGCAAACAAAAAAAAAAAGCCAATGTGTCAATGAAGGTGTATATCTCATAGACGTACCGGCAGCGGAGGTTTTCTGCATGCATTGCGCAACGTTTGCCGGTGCCGGAGGGGTGGATCCCCAGCAGCGCTGCAGGGCACCTGTATCCTCTCTGGCAGCCGGTGGGCTTCTGTGCGATGTGCACAGACAACCTCCGCTACTGCCGACACTTCCACTGGGGCTTCTATGATGGAGCACCAGCATCACATGACCTTCCGGTGCTCATTCACAGAAGCTACAGCAAAAGTGCCGGCCAGCAGCAGAGGTTTATCTACGCGCATTGTGCAGGCGTTCACCAGCTGACCCTACTAGACACCAAAGAATATGGAGCATGGTGGGTAAGCCGGGGGGGGGGCAGAGTGGCATATAGGGGGTATAAGGCATATTTGGAGGCGTCAGAGTGGCATATCAGGGGGTTATGAGGCACAGTGGTAAATAGGGGGTATAAGGCTTATTTGGGGGTCAGAGTGGCATATCTGGGGTATAAGGCATAGCAGAGGGCATGATGGCATATAGGGGGGTAGAAGGCATATCTGGGGGGCAGAGTGGCATATCAGAGGGCACGGTGGCATAGGGGGGTATAAAGCATATCAGAGGGCACAGTGGCATATCGGGGGGTATAATGCATATAGGGGGTATAAGGCATATTTGGAGGGGCAGAGTGGCATATCGGGGTTATAAGCATATCAGGGAGGCACAGTGGTAAATAGGGGGTATAAGGCTTATTTGGGGGTCAGAGTGGCATATCTGGGGTATAAGGCATAGCAGAGGGCACGATGGCATATAGGGGGGTATAAGGCATGTCGGGGGCATAAAGCATATCAGAGGGCACAGTGGCATATCAGGGGGGTATAACGCATATAGGGGATATAAGGCATATCTGGGGGTATAAGGCATATCTGGGAGGCAGTGTGGCAAGCCTGGGCTCAGATGTGCATAACTGGGGTGGGGGCAGGTTGGGAAATAAGAAATGCATTTTTCTCAAAGTTTTTTTTATTCTGCTGTTTGTTTTTAACATCCAGTTATTTTAAATAAAAAATTTACATTTCTTTTTTTATCCGATTAATCGGAAAAAAATAATCGTTAGTTGAAGTCCTGCTGTAAGGTAGCCATTGGGACATTTTGTAGGGTGACTGCTAGCCCAGGCACCCCAGTTCCTTCTTGGCTTGCCAGGCACCAAGACCAACACTGAATGTAGCCAGGTTCAAATTTTTTAATCTGGGATCCAGGGGAGTGCCAAAACATTTGCATTTTCACCTCTTGAGCAATATACCTCCACCTCCTTCTAGATTGTAAGCTCCTTTGAACAGAGCACTCTTCACGTTTTCTTTCTCTAAATCAAATTGGTTACGTGATGTTTACCCACAGTACAGAGATCTGGGCAAGAAAGTGGTTTCAATAGCAGCTTTGTCCTGTAGTACCTCATGTCGCCACTTTAACTCCAGAGCGCCAACGAGTCGAATTTCATTGAATATCAGTCTTAGGTCCTGTCTTTTTAAGAGGAAGCTCCGGAGTATGCTGGGATCATAGAGTTCAACAGAGAGTGAGCATTGGATCGTCGGTCTGTACGTCAGCTATGCGACTCCTCCCTGTCCTCTGTAACATTGTTGCCAGGTAAGTGAAGTAATAAAAGTGATCGGAGTGGTTTACGGGTAGATAAGGAGCTTCATTCTGGCCATAGAGGTGCTTGACGGTAAGTGCACAACGAGGCCATCTGAAGGCAGTTTAACTCATTGACTACTTGACAGTTCTGTGCCGCGTTAACCAGCACTCGCACACCTTTGCATTAGAACGTAATAGTGATGTGATTTAATGTTTATTTTATGTAGGCTGGGAGCAGATAAGTGGGTTTTAGATCATGCAATCCCCATACAGCTCATTGCTGCTGTGGAGGGACCCTTTAATGACCAATTAAGGAGCCCAATCATTTTAATTGAATCCTTGATGACTCATAAATAATGCTAATAGAAACTAATGTATTCTGGAATACTCTGTCATGTGATGGAGTTCCATCCAATGTTGGATGCAAAGACTCCAGATTCGTGGTATGATGAAACTTATCGGTGGACGTGTTTTCCTGGAGGAGGTATGATGTGCCTATATGGCGTATATGCCCTGTAATTATAAGTTGTCTATGTAGTGATTAACTAAAGTTTACTGTTGCATCAGACCAAACCCTCTGGTTTTGGATTAATAACAGATTTAACCCCTTATGGACGATGGGCGGTCCGTAAACCCATTAAAAACAATGCGCTTTGAGCCTGTACATGTACGGGCTTTGTCATTAAGGGGTTAATTCTCTGGGGTGCAAAACATTAGGGTTCAAAGTGAGTGCGGGATGTTCATGATCCCCCCCCTGAAGTGGGGAACTTCTGACATCTTCTAGGGACGGTGGCTGCCAATGACCCAATTTACTTATTCTGTGTTAATTGTTTTTTCCAAACCTGTGTCTCCAATGCAGGCATAAGAAGCCTTTGAAGTTTAAAGACAAAGCATTCGCGCACCTGCTATATAGATTCAATTCTTCTTTTGTTTCAAGGTAAGGTACTATCTATCTATCTTATTGAAATATAATGTAACTGACATTTAGTAAGGTAGTACATAAAATACATTTGGCTACATTTTCTTTTGCCGTTTCTGATATATTTTTTAGTAGGAAGGAAAATGGCAAAAGCAGATCTACCAAGCAATATTAGCAACCGTAGATATCTATGTATGATAAACGCACCCATCGTCCCCTCTTATTTATTTATGCATGTCCCAGCAAATGTCAGCTATGCCAAATGAGTACTTTTCCTTTTATGTTAGTTTTTTTTTTTTTTTTTTTTCTTCATGACATAAGATTAGAATGTTTTGGTTATTCTGCGAAAACTATTTAGCCTTGGCGGTAATTTTCCTCTCGTTTTTTTTTCTGACCATTAACAACTATTATTAAAATATATATATATACTTCATATCCAGACTGACTGGTATGTTTATTTTTATGCATATAATCTTTAATAGGCATTCTATATTACCCTCTGCTTCATTTGGGATTTAGGTATATTTTTGCGACCTTTTAATAAATGACTACAATTGAATTCTCCATCCTTTCTTATAATTGTGCTTATGAATTAATTTATTGAATGTGAGACCTATCCACATGTATAAAATTGAGATTTGGTAACTTATCACTTCGGGGGGAGAATAACCTCTTCATTTATTTCATGGGATGAATGGTGTGAACCCCTCGCAATTGTCGCCTAACGCGGGCATTGAGAGTTTAATTATTTTTATATTACCCAAATACGTTATAGCCCGGTCCTCTTACACGTAAGGGAAGGTACTTTCAATATCATGGCTGTGAGTCAGGTTCCCTTAATTACTAAAGAAATTCCCCTTATGGCTCAATGACCGAAAACATGCAGAAATAAGCTTTAGTTAATGCTTTGCTACCTCCTGGTTTATGTATTATGCTCCAGGAAGCTAAAGATTGGAATTCTATAGTGCGTACATGGGAGGAAAAGTGTCAACCATCACACCCTTTTTAATTGTTCTTTTTTTCTATTTTTTTTTTTAGAATGGGCAATTTTTTCTCAAGCTCATCCAATGTGCCACAATCTGAGGCCGTACAGATGATTAAGGTAAGAGAATATGGGGATCTCGGCACACTTCCATCTCTGAAGCACCTGTTAGGTTAATGGAAGGTGTGGGTTCTCGTAAGTCCTAATTAATCATAATAGATCACAGAATTACTTTATATGGTAGAATCGTTAAAGCTCATGATGCTGCATGGCACGTCTTTTTTTGAAGTTCAAGACGCATCGTTAAATTATTCTACCCCATGCTAGGCTAATGTAGTGTGAAAGTAGACATTAAATCTTGCTCCTTTCTTCTTTTACTCCTCCCATTAGAGGGTCAGAGGCTTAGATGTAATGTAAGTTTACTTTGCTAAGAGGTGGTAGATAACTGGAACAGCCTCTAAGCAGAAGTGGTATAGTGAGATAATTTTTTATGTGCCTGGGTTATACATATGGCTATCCTAATTCTATAACAAGACCAAGGGCTGACTAAGATCTTAATCTTTACATCAGGAAAAATTAGTGAACTAGTTGTTTTTTTTATAGGCTGTCAAAGTTTGTTTCAACAGAAACATTTAAATATTTATTTTACTACAGTAACAAAAATAAATCTACCAGGGTTACAGCCTCTGAATAAGAATTTGAGAAAACAAGACAGATTTAATCCTAAAAATGTAGTCTAACTGATTTTACTAGGATTAGCATATTGCTGCAAACCGTAAATCTAACCAAAGCGCTGAGCGGTAGCCTGACGCTGTGCATTACTCCTTGTGTATACCAGGAGACTATCTCCGAAAACTGCGTGGTGATCTTCTCAAAGACTACATGTCCTTACTGCACAATGGCGAAAGAGGCCTTCAATGATATAAATGTGAACTATAAAGCAGTAGAGTTGGACCAAGTGGACAATGGAGCCCAACTTCAAACAATCCTTCATAAAATGACTGGAGCAAGAACTGTGAGTAATCTATAATCTAAGTGTGCAAATTAGTCTCTATGGGAAGATTAATGTAAACTGAGGCTGAATTCCTAAACAGCTGGTTCTGGCTATAAAAATATTGTTTCCAGCCACAGATATGTTCTGGCAAACAAGTGGGGTTCTAGATGTTGTCTTGCCTCCACAATTTCCAGGTTGACCCTGCTTGCCCCATATGGTGGTAGTAATAACAATAGTCTTATGGAAATAAGTGGAACACAGAGTTTTCCTGTCCACAATGGTGGGTACCTGCTGTCGGGGTCCAATACATTTGCACAGGTTCCTTTGCATGTGTGCTGTTAGGCTAACTTTCGGCGAGCGAACATCTTTCAGAAGGGAGGGGTGTCTTTTTTTTTTATTTTTTTTAATAATATATATATTTTTTTTAATCAAATTCCAATCTTTTTCAAGAGTGCAAATACTCTGTGTGTAATTCTGTTTTTTCTCTTCTAATGGCTTGATCATGTATTGTTTGTGACTAGTCAGAGCTGGTTGGTATGCCCTCCTTCTCTGCTATATGATTCATACCACACTTTTATGTCGTTTGATATCGCCATATCTCCCATGTTAGGTTCTAGTCTTTTATATGTTTCTGTTTATATAAGATTTTAAGACCTGCTGTTTCATGGGGAAGCATTCAGCTGTAGGTATTCTGTACAGAGTGAGTCTGTGTCCTCTATGCAGTGGAGAGCAGTGTAGCAGCGCCACCTAGTGGTTGTATGATACGTTTGCGTTTATGTCACTACAGGGGAGGATTGTCATTATAAATGCAAGCATTTGTGACACTTTAGGATCTACTTCAGGCATAACTGCACGCTTATATACCCCAGGTCAGCTGTTATCACCCCTTAAATATTACTTACTAAAAAAATAAGAATTCCAGATTCATATTGGAAAATATATGTAGATGTAGGGGCCACATTAACCCATCTATGTGAATAGTATTAACATGCTGCTCTTTGTGTTAACTTTTTTTTTTTTTTTGTGCAGGTCCCACGAGTTTTTGTTAATGGAAGATGCATCGGAGGGGGGTCTGAAACACGGAAACTAAATGAAGAGGGGAAGTTACTTGAGCTTGTCCAGCAGTGTGGTATCAGTGCTGCGCAAGGATAAATACTGGGCTATTTCACACACTACCTCAACATTATTTGGGAATATTGCATTTTTAAAACAACACGTATTTTATGCTTCTTTGTTTTTAATGAATGTATGTAATTTTGTGACATGTATCTTAATTTCATTTGTTTTTATTGTTCATTGTGAAATGGTCATTACTTGACATTACCCCACAGTGTTTGTCGGTTGACTTCCTCCAGTTCTAGACATTATTTCATATACACAAATAACACTGAGATCTGTGTTTTCCTTGATATGGTACTTGAGAGGCCATGGGGTTTTCAGCTAACCCTTGACATGCGCCTGTGATTATTTAGTCTAATATATTTTTACGTATTTTTTATGGTTTCAAAACTATGCATTTAAAGGGCCATCTTATCATGCATCTCCTGCTGAGCTGGCCCTGCATAATGTATAGTTTCATCAGTGAGGTGGTGTTCTAGAACTGATTTGAGTATTCGTTGTACAGGGACATACAAGCTGCTATTGGAGCAGAAGTATACTGTAAAGTGTTAAATCAGTGAGATGCATCTATTCTGCAACCTCTCCTGTCAACTCCTTTAGGGAACACACTATGTAGTTACTGTGTTTAACTGTAGCCAGCAGCTCGTCACATAACTCATGGTATCAGTTGAATGTTTTGTCCAGTTTTTTAGTTTTTTTGTGTATTTTTGGTACACTGTTGAATGTCACCGTATACCTCAGGCCACTAATATTATTATTTAGAATATGCTAAACTGTGTTTATCAGGAGGTCGCTTTAACACACTTGGTAGAATAACCCAGGAGTGTTTTAAAACCGGAGATCTCTGGATCTTGTACTTCTCATATAGCCATGCCAAAGCTTGTAGTTTCATGCCGCTTCGAGTGCTGTACATGATATCTAAATAATCCAAGTGGTGGATTAATTTGTTAGACTAGGCCTTTCTTACTTACTAGCTCTTTAGCACAGTGCACACTCATGTTAGTGGAAAAACATAAATGCATCACTATGTGCCTTTGGATCAAGGGTAGCTGACTGAAAGCACTTCACTGTAGTAAAACTACAATTCCCATAATTCTCTGGGTACTTAAATAATGGTGAGTTGCTTTCCCAATTTAATTCACACAACAGAAACCTAAACAATTTGACAAATAAAAATGGATTATCTAGCCTTCCGTTTTTTTTTTTCGTTATCGTTTTGTAATGTTAAGATTTTGACCTTACTCAATCCTTGGTCACGTCGTACATTTTAAGATATGCCTTATCCCATGCATGTTTAAATTCCCTTACTGTGTTAACCTCTCCAAGTTCTGCTAGGGCCCTGTTCCACTTATCTACCATTATTTCATTAAAGAGAACAAAAAGTCCAATGCCTGTCAAGCCTACAATATTTTTAACTATTGTCTCTTGAGTTGCTGTGTATAGTGCATATAATTAAATGTGACATTTGAGCAGAAGTATTTTACAAATAATTAGTAGATTACATGCAATTCATGCAATCCTTTGTGTATTTGTATACCACTTAAGCTCTAAAAGGATTAAAAGAGTTACAAGACTTTTTGCACCTTGCTTAATGTGACGGGCCTTGGGTACCTCGGCAGGGTACACCCTTCAATTCTTTGTTTCCTCCCGGAACCACAAGGGTTCGTTCAAGGATGTGGAGTGAGAGAGCAGGATAAATGATGGTGGTCAGAGAGAGGGGGAAAGGGGTGTTATGAGTAGGGGAGTTAGTATAATGTGCAATATTTAAGAAGGGAGTAATGGAATGAATTTAGAGGCCTCAAAACTCAACGGGTATTAATTGGGATGTTGAATTCACAAAGGATGAGAAAGGATATCAGACGAGGGATTTTGGATGCAAACTGCAAACTGATCAAAAAATATTGTCAGGACCCATGGTGTTGTATAAAACTGCGATGCAGAGCTACAGCGGATTGCATAGCCAAATGGCATTGAACATAAAGGAGGCGAAAGAAAGCAAAGGGGAATAAGTCACAAAGTATAACCTGCGAAAGTGGTAAGCCTATACCATCACCCTTTCTGTCACCAGGTCTGGAAGTCTGAGTAAAATTAAGCCTGGGGATGCTAGGGGATTAGGTGAGGTATCTCACGCAGAACAATGCCCTGTGATGACATTCAGTTAGGAGCTCTCAGACGATGTGGAAGCCCCTTCCAAGGTTTCCAAGGTTGTTTGATTTTGTGAGGCAGGAGGTTTATGTTTCCTATGAAGGACCTCTGAGGGCCCATCTTCAGCAAGAAGCCAAGGAGAGAATTTGGAAGGGGGAGCACGTGGACATTTTCTTACTGGTTCCCTTAGAAAATTTTATTTGGACAGGGCAACTAAACATTACATTTATTTATAAAGTGCCGGCAGATTCCGCAGCGCTGCTACAGTCAGTAGAACAATTTAGAAACACATACAATAACAAACTGACATAATAACATCAGATGGAATTACAGAAACTGCATTCGTATTCGCGGTGCGTTTTAGTTGTTCAGCATGAATACTAAACATGCGAACATGGCGGCGGCAAAACATATACGAAGACAAAACGTCTTCGTTCACTAATCTCCTTGGTCCCTTCCCCATCTAGCCTACATTATCCACGCAGCATCGCAGGGGTTAACGGGAGCGGAAATCTGTAGCTTCTCCGTCAGGAGTTACAGACCTTTAACTCTTGGGAGTGAGGAGACAGGCCAAGTTCCCCGTCAGGAGTTAAAGGGCCCTTGCCGGCGACCAATAGAGTTGCTCATACGGACCTTTAAAATCCTGGCGCCAAAGCCGCTGCGTATTGCGTACCGCGTTAACCCCGTATTAACCCCTTCTGCAAAAACAAACACAAAGAATGTACACGAATATTTGCCCAAACCGAACACAGGAACAGGCAAATGAACACGAAGAGTTGGCCCAAGTATATTATTTTATATGTGCTAGGTCTGCCCTTATACAATATATAGTATATTGAGCATAGATTGTGTTTTGTAGCGCAGTTTCTTTTAAAGCATTTTTGTTTTGTTGGTTTAGTAAATGTATGCATTTTGTTCCTTTTGCCGCATAAATTCAATACCAAAAATGAATGACCCATCTCAGAGTAGCTTAATAGAATGCACGGTTTACGAAAATGAAAAAAAGAATTGCTGCAGTAAAGGCTCTATTTGCAACAGATTACTGCAAGAGAACTAAAATATGCAATATACAAACAGAAAAGGCTACTACAGAAGAATAGAAAAGAAAAAAAATCTCCCCGGTCTTCTGCATTTGGCCACATGTTTTCATCCACATCACACCTGATATTTTCTCTGGCAAGGCGTCTTTGGAAAAATCTTTTGGCATGTTTTATCCACACCTAGCAGTGTTCAGCTGTCATGTCTTGGCATGCAGCATCCATTGCATCCAGGAGGGACATTTGGTCATGTGGAAGATTATCAAAAACCGGAGGCATACAGTCACTGTAATACATGGTAAAATGATTTACACTTTGCACTAGGAGAAACCATTATATAATAATATCCTAATATGAAGTTCCATCTCAGTGCAATTGCTACAGAATCCTGAAGAAGTCTCCTGGACAAAACGCGTTGATGCTTTCTGATTCTATTGGGCTTCCGTAGAGAGAGATGTCCGCCCGGCTGTGCAAAATCTAAATCTGAAGCTTTACTCAGTGGCAGCTTCCATTATATACACTGGACACTGTTTATCTCACTGTATGCCAGCGGTGTGGACTCTATTCCCCTTGGACTACTTCTTAATAACCCCGTTTTTTTGTTTTACCACTATTTGGAATCAGTCACCGCTTGTACATCCAGCGTGCATTACTGTTCCTACTGCAACATTAAACACCATTGTTTTCGGAATCTAGTTCACTGCTTACTGTTCCCTATCTGCCTTTTGGTTGCTCCACCTGTAATATTGGAGCCACACTTATCTCTGTTGTCACTGCTTAGTAAGTATATTCACCCCCCTTTTTTAAGTAAGTATTTTTATTTCCCACTTTTACATAACACATCGGTGTTCTATTTAAAGTCACCCTTGCGCAGGTTTTATTTCTTTTTTCTGTTAACTTTCCTTTTTTGTGTACTGTTTTTGAACCCTCCTGCAGTGTGACCTTTTTTTCCAGAGGCCACCCCTTATTCTCACTTTTCTTTCTTGTACAATATCCTACCAGTTGTTTTTTTCGAAAACTCCGGACGATGGATGCCACGGTGCCCCAGCTGAGATTTGGCTGTACTCGTTCACCAGCCTCTCTGTATGACAGCATGTGGTTTATCCAAAATAAAGAAGCAGAGGCTCAGCACTTCAAATAATAAGGTGAGTTTATTTCACACAGGCAACGTTTCGACGCACAGGTCTTTCTCAAGCCTTAGGCTTGAGAAAGACCTGTGCGTCGAAACGTTGCCTGTGTGAAATAAACTCACCTTATTATTTGAAGTGCTGAGCCTCTGCTTCTTTATTTTGGATTTATTGAGGGACTTGGTGGTACCCTGGCTCGTGCACCATTTCACTGCTGAGTGCTGCATTCCAACCTCTCTTTTTGAGCATGTGGTTTATGACATGGTCTATAATAGTAACTCTTATTTCATCAGTTACCCTAGCTCTGGGCCTTTTTTGAGCACCACCACACATTCTAATTCCTCTCCCTTGTCCTTGTCCTGGTACTCATCTTCCTCTACCCCGTGCAGGCAATTTTCTTACGTTCTTTGTGTTGCTCTATATTGTTTCTTTCCCACACAAGATCAGCCCAAAGAGGTCCTCTTCTACTGTATACCATATGGTCATGCGATTGAAAGAACCTCAACACCTGAGTGTGTTTCGTAAATCGGAATCAGCTGTGATTTATTTGCATAACGTCAATCAGTTGTTTCTCAGTAGCAATGGAATGAAATACAGGGGATATATTAGTGTTTCGGTTCACAATATGAACAGCTGTTCACTTTGATTTTATCCTATAAGTTAGGTTTAGAACATGATATTATCTGTTCTGACATGTAGTGTGAAAGCATTTGTAAATGTGGCAGTGAAAATCCATTGTTTTGATCTTAGTTGAGCTTGTGTGCATGGGCGTAGGAAACCCTAAAAATCTGGGGGGGACAGCATTTTCCCCCATCTCACTTCTCACTGTCTACCCCAGGGGTGTCCAAGTTTTTTCTGCAGTGGGCCACTTCATCAGAATTGTATACGTGCGCGGGCCGCACTCAGTTTTCACTGCATAATAAATATGCAGATTAAAATAAAGTAAATGACACAAAACCTTTACTTTTCCTCTCACTGATTTTCTGGGCCTAGAAAGTTTTCTACAAATTCAGGACTCAGGATAATTAAAAATGAAATAGTTCTATTTATTCTAGGGATGCATCAAAATGAAAATTCTGGACCAAAACATTCACGGTTCACTTAGCCAAAACCGAAAATGACCCCCCACCTTCAAAAATAATAATAAAAACTCACATTTTTTATAAAAGTAGGTAACACACAACTGGTCAAAAAAAATAGCAATATGACTTGGCATGATAGGAGTGTGATTGCTAACAGCAATCACACTCCTATCATACCCAGGCAGCCAGTACATGCTGGTACAGGGTGGCTGTAAGTGATGTGCAGACCCCATACTGCTGGCAGCATCAATACACAAGGGGGGCAGCTAGCTATGTTTCAGCATGTACTGGCTGACTTGGCATGATAGGAGTGTGCTTGCTAACAGCAATCACAGTTCCATCATGCCTAGGTTCCAGCACTTACACATCCATGCTATCACACACACACACACATTCATTAATATACTCATTCATTCACAGATTCATTCCCTCAATCACGCATACTGATTCAGACACCCTCCCCACCCCCTTACCTGCACTGCAGCTCCTCGATGCGGCTCACAGACTTCAGCAGAAGGCGCGGCCTCCCTCTGCGTTCTCTGGTATTGCACAGAGGAAGCAGGATGTGATGTCACGTGAACTCTGCTGGGTTCCGCTTCCTCTGTGCAGTACAGAAGACCCTCCCACAGGTAAGTAGTAGGGCTCTAGGTGCGGACCACGTAAGATCGGTTGCCCTGGCTGCCGATCTTACGCGGGCCGCACCTCGAGGTCTCGCGGACCGCATTTGCGGCGTTTCTATTGGGGGGAGGGTTCCTACGGCCCTGGGGGGGATTTCTTCATTATCAGTGCCCCCCGCATGAGTTACTGGGGGGGATCTGTCCCCCCCGGTTCCTACGCCCATGCTTGTGTGTAAAAGAAGTTCAAACATTTTAAATTTGCGTTATCTATATGCATTTTGTGTCAAAGCAACAAGTAATGTGTTAATTGTATAGCCACACAGCCAGATGTTGTGCTGTGTTAAGAGTTTAGGAAAATTGTTAAAAGTAGTGAAAAATTGTCCAAGTGATCGTAAAAAACTGTAAATGTATGTGTAAGCATGTGTATGTGTGCTTACATGTGTAAATGTGTGTTAGTGTGTCTACATATGTGTGCCAGAGAGTATGTTGGGGGGCAAGGAGCAAAGAAGGGACAGAGAAGCTGATTGGCAGTAATGATGGCACATAGCTGTTTGGGGGGGGTAAAGATGGCACATATAAGCTGTTTGGAGGCACTGACAAGCTAGTGGCAAAGGTGGGACAGGCAGGCTGTTTGGGGGTTAGGATGGCACTGATAAGATACTTGCATGCAAATGTAGTACTCACAAGCTGTGTGGATGCAAAAGTGGCACTGTGGGACATGTTTCTTGGTGAAGTTGGGGGGGGCACAGGGCAATTTTTGCACCAGGGCTCTGTGGTTTCTAGGTCCTAAATGGAGCAATGGACAAGGCAGTTAAGACTGGCAGCTGCATTCATGATTCATTGTAAAGGGGCAAGGCGGGTATGAAGGAGACCAGCTAAGACATAGTTATAGTAATCAAGATGGGAGATGTCATGAGTCAAACAGAGGCAATGTTTTTAAGGTGTAGGGAGCAATTTTATGAAAGATCTCAGTCAAGGGTGACAACAAGAGCATGTGGGGATGGGATAATGATTGCACCACTGCTGAAATAAAGTTAGCCTTGTAGGGGGGAAATCAGAAGGTCTGTTTTGGAGAGATTGAATTTTAGGAATTGTGCCAACATCCAGTTAGATATAGAGGTAAGGCAATTAGTGACATGATCTAAGAGGGAGGGAGAGATCAGGGAATGATAAGATAGATCTGAGTATCCTCAGCATACAGGTGGTTCTGAAAGTTTGAAATTAGTTTACCTAGAAAGGTGGTGTAACATGAGAACAGAAGGGGTCCGAAAACTAAGCCTTGGGGTACACCGACTAAGCGAGAAAGGGGAGAGAGAGGGAAAGAGGTCCATTTTCAATGACATCAACAGGTCCTGCCGGATTAGAAGAAAGCGGCGGCCCTTGGATTCAGTAATGAGTAGATCATTAGTCACTTTAGTAAGTGTAGTCTCAGTGGAAAGTCGAGCGTAGTCTCTAATGTTTTCTATGTTTGCCTAAAACAAGGTATTAACTCCAACTAAGGACTACATTTACTATGCAAAATGAGCATGAAACTCGAATTCACATCGCTACTTTTGCACATAATCAACCTATTTAAACATACTGTTGGTATACTGCCCAGAATATATAGGGCCACCAAAGACTGACTAAAACCATATGGTCCACCATTACAAACGACCAGGAGGGCACTTATAGATGTCAGTGAAAGAACGAGAGACTTTATATAATCTATGAGAAGACTATATTCATAGCACAAAGTCCAAGACACATTAACATTGCGCACCGTATTTTTTGTAACTGGATAACTTTATGTATAAAGAACGTTGAACGTCGTTTAGGTTTTATAGAACTGTAAGAGCATGCGTAAACCCTCACGGAAACGTTCGCCACAGCAGGCGTTTCGTGGGCAGCCCAGGATAATTCCTGCGGTTGAAACAGGCATTCTCTGGAACAGCTCTTATACTCGGGTCCTTGCTGTAGCTGAACAGGCGCTTGCCCGAGCAATCACCTGGTAGGGTCCTAGCTGCGGCCCAAGCAGTCGGGAGGAGGCGGAGAAGATGGCGGACGTGTTGAGTGTTCTGCGTCAGTATAACACCCAGAAGAAGGAGATTAACGTAAAGGGGGACGAAGTTATCTTCGGGGAGTTTTCGTGGCCAAAGAATGTCAAAACAAATTATGTTATTTGGGGGTGAGTTATGCAAGTAAAGCGGCGCAGAGGGTCTGTGTTCTTCCTGGACTGGGGGAGAGAGAGACATGTGCAAAGTGTGCAACTGTGCATTTATAGTTGTGTATGTTCCTTTATAACGAGCTGGACACAGTAACGCTTTATTAATTATCCATAGTACTTAAATATGTTTACTTTATCCTTAAAGTTGTGTGTATGTTTTGTTGTGCAAGGCATGGCGCTTGTTTTAGACTGATGGACTTGCTACTTTTATAGTAAGCATAATATGTGGCTATTTCTGGGATGATAAGAATGTTTTTCTAGAAATATATATTCTGAACTCTTATTTCAGTGTTTCTCGTACTGTCTTGTTACGGATACTGGTGTGTATTTACACAGTGTTTACACGTAACGTATACTCAGTTCATTTCCGTATGGCTTTATTTCCATGAGCTTGTGGCATCACATGTGTCCCCTGATGTTTGCGGGACCCCCTCCTAATAATGGATATGTGTGTTTGAGACCTAAGTTCTTCCCACCGCTGAAGATTTTCAGCTCTTTCATACAAAGATTTATTTATGGTTTATTATCATGAACATTTATTGTTGGATATGGTGACAGTAAAACGATGACTTCTGCCTGTAAGAATGTACCGCGTGTTTAGGTGGTTAAAGTGAGAAGCTACCAACCATATACCCTTTTGAAATTGAAATATGAGCAACTTTTATTTTCTGGCGCTTTTTTTATGAACGTTGGATAATGAGCTTTTATAAGGAAAATGTGTCCATCTTGTTGGCCCCCGTCTAATGTTTGTTGGCTTTTGATGATTGGTTCTTCTGATAATTATTTGATCTTTCAAACTTTGCATAAGTCATTTCTTACATGTTCGTGTCATAGTCCTTAATGGAATGTGTTTGCTGGTTGGCCCTTTCCACTGGTTGCTATGGTGACAAGGCCACTTCTCACTGTATCCATTGCACATCCCTGTGGAACATGGTGGCTTGATATAAATCAAATAATCACAATACTTCTGACAGATGGGTCAAGACACTGCCTTTCATCAATGTGTGTGCGTGTATATAATATATAATATATAGTATGTTTATTTATATACACCACTAGGTACATTTTGTCCACTACCAACTTAGACATAAAGAGTGACCTTCCCATAAGGTTTTGTGGACTGATCCCTTCTTTATATTAAGAAAAGGCACATTAGTATAAGTAATGTTTGTGCTCTGTGCCTATTTTCTTTTCCTCAGTGACTTTTCCTATGGACCTTTTTAAAATGCCTTATCAAGTTTGTGTCACTTAAAAGGTGATAGTTGAGTGGAATAGTCTCCCTGCAGATATGGTAGAAGTTAATACTGTGAGGGAGTTCAGCCATAGGCCTATCCCGTTTGTCGGAATATAAGATTAACGTTTTAGTATTTAGAACAGAAATAATAGGCAGGGTAGATTGGTTAAATAGTTCTCATCTGCCATTTGGTTCTACGTTTCTAATATCGTTTGGACAAGAGGTGGACATTTAACTGGCTAGTCCCTTAATGGTCCCTACTATTCCATAGGTGTAGAACGTTGGGGTGCTGTGCATTACATTTTGTATGTCAACATGTGCATCGGACGTGTCTCAAAAATTGATCCGTTCTTATAGGGGCGTAATAATCCACGTGCTTTTGTAGTCTAGGACGAAAGGAAGAACAAACTTGTATTAAAACATATTCCAGAAAAATCCAGATATGGTCTATAAAATGCTCTGCAAAGATTTAAATTATTTATTGTATATGCATTTGAAGGATATATATATCATTATATATAATATATATGATGTAATCTTTTATACTATATTATACTACGTTTTCCATGTTTGTTTTCTCCATCAGTCGACAATAAATTGGTCGATGCTATCAAACGTGCAGTAATAGCTATGTTACTTCTATTTATTTTTTAACCAATAATAGCAAGGTTAAGACAAGTGAAAATATCATACTACAGGTAATGGCGACTTGTGATGCAACAACAGGTGTTAAAACCTGATGGCGCGGCTCCAGAAGTGATGAAACAGAATAGCAGGCTTAGTAAGCATATGTAGGTCAAACTGTTGCCACCACTTCATCATTGGTTAAAAGAAATACGGTAACATGTCGTTTCTGCTTGTATTAAAACCGTAATGCATTACTATATACAGTAATCTGTGTAATTCATTTATTTGTGTGATCTGCATCTCGGTGTATGGTTCTGTCGTATTCACCAAATAAACTTTTTTTAAATATGTTTTTTTATTTATGATAGGACGGGGAAAGAGGGACAGCCCAGAGAATACTACACATTGGACTCTATCTTGTTCCTTCTCAATAATGTCCATCTTTCCCATCCTGTGTATGTGCGACGTGCTGCAGTAAGTATGTCTTTTGTCATTATTAACTCTCATAGCAAAAACTATAACTTTAAATGTTTTTCACATGGCTTCCAGTGCTTTTGCGTACTTAGTGTTTAAAGTGGATCCGTTATGTTATACACCGCCGTTTAAAAGTTTGGGGTCATGTGTTGTCCGTTAAAATAACACAAAGTATATTGAATATCTTCATAGGTGCACGGTGGCTCTTTAGTGTTCCGATGATGCATTGTGTTGGCTGATCCAAGTTTATGTTAATAAGTTTCACTGGTCATAAGAAAACCCTTTTGCAACTATGTAACAGCTAAAAAATGTTTTTCTGGGAATCCCGAGTGTCCCGAAACTTTTGAACGGTTGTGTAAATATGGCGGGAACCCACCGCTTACTCTTACAAAGATCTTTTTTAATGGAAGCTTTTCTAAGATGCAGAGAGGTAAGCGGATAACCTAAGGACGAGCAATTTAACTGCCTGTTCTGACAGCTTTTGACAGTTTTCAGAAGACAGACCCTTATTTTGAAAACGGTTAACACTTCCTTGGCAAAAAGCACAAGCTATATATAGTTTCATTTATTAATCTACAAACGTAGCGTTTTCTTTTGATTGTGAACCTAAGTTTATGATGAAGGATTTTTGTGTCCCGGAATGTGTATTTGTAGGATTTCATGCAGCAGAGTTACCAATCTTAAGTTTTGTTTGTAAATAGTGTCTGTTTTTTTAAGACTGAAAACATTCCTGTGGTCAGAAGACCTGATAGAAAAGATCTTCTCGCATACTTAAATGGGGAAACATGTAAGTAGCGATCATGCCCACGTGTAAATCTGAATTTAAGTTTTTGCAGTAGTTCTATACATTTTCCTTTTCTAATTTGAGTCTCACTAAATGCAAATCGTAGTGATAAATAGTACCCATCTGATTCAATTCTACACCAACGATGTTACAGCTTAGACTCTGAAACTTCTGGTTACGTTAATATTTAGTGTCTTTCATTCTATGGCCTGTGCCTCAGTAAATATGTAGCCGTTTCTTGTTCTTGACTGTGTAGGGTCTGCTTAGCTGGGGTCCGTTATAGCAGTGTGGTCGATGGAGACAAAATATAGTAGCAATTGTAATTTATAAAAGCTACCGTTTAGGTATCCATATGTTGAGCCTGTGAACATTAAGCTTGTCAAGAGATTGCAAGAGATTGTGATTTATTTTTATTTTTAATTTGCAGCAACATCTGCCAGTATAGACAGAAGTGCACCACTGGAAATTGGTCTTCAAAGGTCCTCACAAGGTATGCAAATCATCGTCATGCACTTATACATTTTTTTTATCTAGCTTTAAGCAGCTTTTCAGAATTTTCTGATTTGGCTTTTTGTAGCTAAACGAGCTTCAGACGAAAACTCTGCGGAGGCAAAGAAACCAAGGGTAGAGGTGAGTTTGTACATCAAGCTCCTTGATGTTATTCATGTTACCAGCGTGGACTTGCTTGCACAACAGGAAGTATGGAAAATACTGGGGGAGTGCCTTACAATTAAGAGTAATGTTTGATTACTAGTAGTCTTGCATGCTTGAGTGGTATCAAGGGTATCAAGATCAAGGGCATTGATCTTTTTGCCTTTATTTATCATTTTTGCCAAACCAGCTATGTCTGATTTAAGTTATTCTGGGGTTGCTTTTTCAATTCAAAAGTTTAACCCTTTCAATGGCCAGGGACATTTGTGTGTATTGAATACCTTATACCTTAACCGCAGTGTCGGCCATCCATAGACTAAGGTATGCTTTGAGAATGGTTAATAACCTGTTATGTTTTCTTAGGATGAGGAACGTGTCCGTCTTGACAAGGAGCGTTTGGCTGCTCGATTGGAAGGTCATAAAGAAGGCATTGTGCAGACAGAGCAAATTCGGTAAGATTACAAAGTTCTAAAGCGTTAAGCATTCGTTATTCTTCAGAATTAACTGAATCGGCTGGAGTCCCACTGAGAGCCATATTAATACTAGTTAATTCATTCATTGGTTCATTTTCTGAACTTTCAATAAATGTGTTATTTATATTCTGTGACCAAAAGTACATGACATAGAATGTCTGTATGTGTTTTCATTCAAATTTTGAAAAAACAATGGACTGACAGACCTCAAAACAAAGCTTAACTAGAAAGTGTATTAAGATGGAGACCCATCTATTGAACCATGACCAGCTTTGGTGACTTATCAAACCAGAAAACCAGCGCCTGTTTAAGTTCAAAATTACCATCAATATAGTGCCAGTACATGCAAACCTTGTTCCAATCTTGATAAGATAACCATCATCTTGCTGTGAGTTACACAATATGAAGTAATACCATGGCAACAAAAATCATTCTACAAATGTATGTAGAATGAGCCATTTTACTATGTATAGAGATCCCTGGGCTTTAATATTAGTGCCTTATTTTCCTGTAGTCATAAGTGTTGATTTGTATACTTGAACCCTCTAGAAGAGACTGTTTGTGTAAATAGTTTGTTCATCCTAATGGCAAGAATTTAATGTGTTTTACAGATCTCTGTCGGAGGCAATGTCTGTTGAAAAAATTGCTGCAATCAAGGCAAAAATCATGGCAAAGAAAAGGGGCACCATTAAAACCGATCTGGATGATGACATAACCGCCCTAAAACAGAGGAGCTTTGTGGATGCTGAAGTAG
This sequence comes from Spea bombifrons, assembly GCF_027358695.1. Taxonomy (NCBI): domain Eukaryota; kingdom Metazoa; phylum Chordata; class Amphibia; order Anura; family Pelobatidae; genus Spea; species Spea bombifrons. Next base: position 13,361,703 of record NC_071092.1, on the reverse strand, counting down.
ATGTTACCAGGAGCATTGTTAGCAGGGAAAGAGTATGGAGGACCAGAACGACTATTCTACAGAGTACAGGCAAAGTGAGTGTTTTACTAAACAAAACGGCTGCTAATAAGCGCTAAGAGTTAATTTATACAATATTGTGAAGTCGCTGTGTATCCCCCACACTAGTAAAAGTGAGTGCTGCCAACTAAAGGTCCAACTCCACAAGTTGGCCCAAATAGAAGTGAATTAAAGGAAAAGTGGCGCCCATCTAAAAATAAAATATACTTCACAATATGTGCTTCTTTATGGTTTTCAAACTCTCAAGCAGGGAGATGAAAATGAAATAAAATAAAACAAGTTAGAGGATAGTAACGTTTTAGAAAGCAATCGAAGTATTTTAGTGAATATAGCTGGTAGAATGGCCCCTTCCTTTAGTAGGGCAGTTTCTGCTCAGAATGGTACGTACAGACAACCCCTTGAAGCGGAAAATCAACGCTCCAGGAAGGGGTTACGAGTTGGATCTCAGGAGAAAGTGAAAGTTACGATCGTAAACTTTATAAAATAGTATAGAAAGTGAGTGTTTTCAGTAATGGTTGCGGATCTATTTTGCTGTTACTTGTTAGGAGACGTATGCATATATTTTGTATGCTTTTTTTTTAACAGAATTGTTTTAATTTACTAATTTTAAAACAATGTAATTTATTACTCTGAATAACTGTTGTCATGTATATATGGTAAGGAGCTTGCTCTATTTTCTTGTAAAACGAATGATCCTCAAGCAGTTTTTTATTTTCTGATATCTGCAGCATGTAATTCTTGTTTTATGTTTGTAGTTGAACATAGTTCTCTTTGAAACTGAACTTTTTTTACCTTCTCCTTATTAAAGGACTTCGCAAAAAATATTTTTGCTACCCTCCAGTCGGTAAAAGCAAGAGAAGAGGGCCGTGCCCCTGAACAAAGACCTACTCAGACCACAGCACCAACAGTAAGTTGCGTTGGAGGGGTGGTGTGTGTATTTACTCCAATACAATCTACTGCTTTAATTTAGCGGGGTTGTGCTATACAGGTTCACTCCCTCCTGTGGCACCCTTTCATACCCCTAGTAATCTAGCACGTTAGACACAAAGGGGAGCTCAGCAAAGAGTTAATTATGCCTACGCTCTACCTGAAGGAGACTGGGGAATATGGGTATATAACACACCGATCAGCCATAACATTATGACCACTGGCAGGTGACGTGAATAACACTGATAATCTTATCATGGCATCTGTCAGTGGGTGGGATATATTGGGCAGCAAGTGTTAATTTCGTCCACACAGTTGATTTGTTAGAAGCAGTAACAATGGGCAAAGATCTGAGTGATTTTGACAAGGGCCAAATTGTGATGGCATCTCCAAAGCTGCCGGGTGTTACCAGTCCACAGTGGTCAGTACCTATCCAAGGAACAACGGTGAACCGGCGAGAGGGTCGTGGACTGCCAAGGCTCGTTGGTGCATGTGGGCGCGAAAGCTGGCCCATGTGTTCAAATCCAACAGACAAGCTACAGTGTACCCCGAATAATTCTATAAAATAGTATAGCCTCTGGCATTAAAACTACACTATAATCCTTGTTGGCCTCCTTTTGTATGCTCCTGCAAACTCAAGTCTGTATATACCCAGGAGAACATTTTGTACTAGCTGCTGCCTTATACTTCACAGATGATGTTCCTATAATTTGTTTTGAGTGAGGCAACTGCTAATATAAAATGTTTTCCCGGGCATTTACTTGATGCAGTTTATAGCAGTCTGTTTTATATAATATAAATCCAGCCATTTAGACTATGCTAAAACATTTTAGCCCCCTGACCCTCTAGTTTTATAATATGACCTCTAATTATGTAATGTTCTAACAATTCTTCTCCTTTGAAATAAACTTCCCTGCTGTACTTTGTTAAATCCATGTTTTTAAATGTTATACATGAGCTGATAATTACGTTTGTACTATTTATGCATATCTTACACACACACGCACGCACAATCTCTTCTTGTAGCAGGCTGATATATTTTGTACATTGCAGGATCCAACATTAAGGACCAAGCAACCTGTTCCAGCAGCCTACAATAGGTACGATCAGGAAAGATTCAAAGGCAAAGAAGGTATGTAAGATACGTTTGCTTTATATCACTTACGGTTTTGTGACTTTTGGTAGAATGGTCCACAAATGTTGACTCCTTGTGACTTCTTTGCAAAGTTGTTGAGTTGTGTTCACTCACCTAGGTGTTTGTGGAGTTGCATGTTTCATCCAACCACAAGTAGTCTCTCCTATTTAAGTGTTGCCAAGATTACAATAAGCAAGTCTAGACAAAAAAATGTAACGCGTAAAATGAAAATAACAGCGCCTACCAGTTATCTTTAAAAGACCAATTGACTTTTTATACGAAAGGTCTTGCTTTTCAGTGGTAACCTATAGCATGTTTCACTTTTCTTTCTAGAAACGGAAGGCTTCAAAATCGATACTATGGGAACGTACCACGGCATGACGCTGAAGTCTGTAACTGTAAGTTTGACTGCTGGCTTGTTATTAGGGCTGCAACTAACTATTTTCATTGATTAGTTGGCCGATTCGATTAATCAATTGGATAAAAAATAAATGTAAATTTTTCATTTATTTAGAATAATTTAATGAACAAACTGGATGTTAAAAACAAATGCAGAATAAAAAAACTGAGAAAAATGTATTATTTCCCAACCTGCCCCTGCCCCGTTATGCACGTTTGAGCCAAGGCTTGCCACACTTGCCTCACAGATATGCCTTATACCCTCTATATGCTTTATACCCTTCTATATGCCTTATACCCCTATATGCCACTGCCCCCCCCAAATATGCCTTATAACCCCTATATGCCACTCTGCACAGATTTTATCGATTAGTTGCAGCCTTAGTTATAATAGAAATGTGAAGGCTCTGCAAAAATAAGATACTATCGCAAGAGCAACTGAGTTTTTCTGCAAGCTACTCTCCAGTTTTAACTTGGTACAGACAGTGTAAATGCCGTCTCCTCCTTAAAACCTGGCCATAGATCTGATCTTTAAATAGATAAAAAAGGTTGAACTGGCAATGCATATAATGCGCGCCTAAATGAAGAACTCAACATGCTCTTGTGTTAAAATGCACTTCTTCTCATGGCAGTTAGATGGCAGTATTCTTCCAGTTTTCTGCGTGAATGTTGATTAATTCAGTGAATAATGTTGGTTTTTGTTAAGCCTATTCATAGCAGAGAAAAGCATGCAAATGTTATCATTGGCCAAATGTATTTACTGCTCATGCCTGCCTTGCTTTTGAGGTTACCTTTTTAAGAATTATAAAATCTCCTCTCGACTTGCATGTTATATAAAGTTTTCATAAAACAAATTGAATTGATTTGTAGAACATTTTGTGTTGTAGAGCAGGGATTTTTATTTTTTTTTTTTTTTTTTCTTCCCCCCAATCATAATTTTATTTTTGTATATCACCCACTGGTCCTTTTCTGTGTGTTATTGTACCTGTCAAAGAGTAATTTATTTCAAGGTTTTGTGGTAATAAAATTTCAGCATTTACCTGGACTTGTTAACTCTCTCATATACTGTGCAGTCAAACGTTAGTGCTAAAAATAAGTAATCCTCTTCGATTAGTATATACATACATGCATGCACTGCTCATGGAGACTGTGTGCAAGCTGCCTCTACCACCATGGCTTCACACATCACAGGTGCCTGGATGCCGTGCACCTACGGCACCCCCTGTAGCCAATCGGGAAGGCTGCTTGCCGGGGGCCAGGAAGTGATGATTTATAGTTGTCCTGCTGCCTGTGGTTTGGTAAACCTTACCATACACTTACACACTGTAACACCATGCAGTAGAAGACACACGCTTATGCTTACAAACACTAAAAACTTACTGACACATTCTATGTTCATGTGTACACATGCTAAAACCATACAATACACACTATATGCTAATATACTCTCTAATGCTATACTGTAGCATACACAGCACCATACATGCTAACACCACACTCTTATGCACACACTATCCAACAGCATGCACATGCACACACGCACTGGCTAACATAACACTAACACAATGCGCACACACACACACACACACACACACAATCTGGCACTGCAATAAAGTAGACATTCTGTCTCAGGCACTGTACATTTACACGCTCATACGCTACCCCCTCCACCCTGTGGGAGACATGATACACATCTGCCTATCTGCTGCTATCGTGAACCCGGGATCGAATGCTTTTGTGCGGAGGAGCAGTGAAGTCGGTTATGATAGCCCCAGTCAATCAGAAGTTGAACTCTGCATTTCGTTCCAGTCTTCTGCTTGGCGTCTTTCTTGCTGCCTCTGTAAAATGAGGTTGATGTGTAATCCTTCCCAAGTTTTGTGTCTGCGCTTTTTTTTTTTTCTCTCCATACTTCTTGGCTCAAGTCTGCTTATTTGTGGTGTGATTCAAATCTATTATTTGTTTTCCTGGCTATTTACAGTCTTTAGCAAGCATAATTCAGTACATCCAAAACAAAAATGACATTCTATAAGTATACAGTTTATAGCAGTGTGATTTATTTTATTTATAGGTGTGTGTCTATGTTTCTATGTTTCTATGTTTCTCCACTTATCTACCTTATGTAAGGTAAATCTTCTGTTACATCTCAGCCTCTGACCCTCTAGTGTTATATTATGACCTAGCATTTTTCTTTCTTTTTATTTATTTTTTAATAAAACTTCCGTTCTGTACTTGTTAAATCCCTGTATTTAATTATTCTCATACATGAGTTGGTGATCATCAGTTTGTGGTATTCATGCTGTCTGCTCTATTTGCAGGTTAGGTTACACAGCTATATCTAATTGAGTAACTTAGTTGGTTTAGTAACAGATTTTTTTGTCTTGTACATTCAAACCTTTGTGTTTTCTATACATTTCTTAGATAAGATGAAATGCAATAACGGAAGTGATTTTTTTTTTTTCTCAATTTTTAAATAGCATGATAAATCATAGTGCCTTGTGCTATATTGTAATAGAAGGTAATGGCACATAGTAACTGCAGGAAAAAGCAGTAGAAAATAATGCAGAAAATATTTGCTTTTAATAAAAACATAATTGCCAGTTATTGGTATTTTCTTTCAATATGAGACATAATAGTTCTATGGTGTGTGGGAACGATACAATAGAGGATTTTCCAAGTCTATTATGCCCTAGTTGGTCTACGCAGTGGGATGCATGCTGTAAGTATGGGATTTCATCTATGGAATTATCAGTCTATTACCGCAGTCTTCTGTACCTTACAAAGACATTAAGCTAAGTTGAGTCTGACGCTGGTAATGTACCATTAAGCACAGTCCTATTGATAAAATAAAATACAGAGCGTTTAATCTGGTGTGATTTTAGTCGATGTCCTGCCAACACCTAACTCAGTAAATGTATTAATGTGTGGTTTTAAATTCTTCCCTAAGAATCGGGGCATTTGAATCGCGTAGCAAAACAAAGCCTTAGTAGCATTCAAAACGAGATGAGTCTTCAGATCGCACTATTTAAATACTTTGCAGCTAGCTCTAAGAACAGTTTCCATGGTAATTTTGTGCATTCATCTGCTTATTTTCATTTTTTTGATGCAGTTACCTTTTACATTTTCTCTGAACCAAATAATCGGATACCTATGGACAATGAAATTTGCTGGCAGGCTGCTGGAGCAGAGAAATACACAATGCATGAAACCAACACCTAATCCTAAATCTAAAGCCATTTCCCTGAATATGGCTTACTCTGTATACATACTGATTAACCCATAGCCAACTCATATAGAATTAATGGTGTTTTGAGCAGAGAAGCAGGCATCTCCTTTCCGTGCTTCCTGCTTTTTATTGAAGCCATACTTCTCTTTTCTGTTGTATCTTGCGATAATATAATTGTAGGAGACTTGTGACCGTTATTTATTATAAACATTGTTCGCGAGTTTATAGTCTGTCTCTGGTTTAGCATCACGCGCTGGGAGAAACGCTAAATAGTTTAAAGTCTGGCAACTCTACTCTGAATCCGTCGCTTTTCTGATCTTTTCTCAATCCAATTTATTGTTTAATGCCGCCGGTTTTTAAGAGGCTCCATTAATTCCCCCTTTCGCTGCAAAAGCTACCCAAAAATGTATTTAATTTTGTTGAACACAGCAGCCAATTGCTTGTATGCTGGCAAAACATCACTGTTCTGATAGCATGTGTGTGATTGGTGGATTTCCCCTGGCTAGAATGGGTGTTCTACTGAGCACGTGCGAGAAGCATTCTGAGATATGCTCCCTGATTTCAGTAGAGGCAGTGGGGAAGGCGTTAAATGAGAAGTTTTATTTTCTAACTCTATTCACTAAAGAATGACGGTGTGGATGCTGTTTTAATGCCTTGGAGCCCATGCACTAAAGAAATAAAAATAGAGTTAGAGCGCCCGTCTAAGCCAGGAATGATCTCCTAGGATTGAGTCTCTTTTCATATTGTCTGCTTCTGCCAGCCTGCATGCGTTCTGTTGTCTAAGTCTGGTTGTTGCATTTGGTTGGGGTCTGTAAGAGAATGCAAATGACTCGGCTTGCATAGATGACGATGGGATTTGTTTTCCAAATATTAACATCCTTTGATAGGACAACCATCCAAATACATCATTTTGTTACAGCCGTACCGACCACAGAACCGACAAATTTTCAAACACCCGTTTCTTTATCTATGATAACGTCGCTGTTTAATTGCTTAGAACAAAATGACTGTCCACGTCGTGGCGCAAGGGCTGGGTAAGGGCTTCTAATACCCTTTCCATTTCTGTCTAAAATATTAGATTTCCACATGCTTTTAACCCCTTTAGGACAGTGGGCGGTCCCTAAACCCATTGAAAACGATGCATTTTGAGCTCGTACATGTACAGGCTTTGTCATTAAGGGGTTCAAACTTTTAATTTACTACTTTGCCAAACTGTACTTGCCTTTACTGACAAACTACAGTGTATGTATATATTATATGTGGGTGTAATATATAATTATATATATAATTATATATATTTTTAGACATTGTAGCTCCATGATGTTATAAATGGCACTATTACTTTGCCTTTGTAGACTGATAAAGTAGAATCTGGTTCATTGTTGGCGTCTGGCATGGTTCAGGTAGCTCTGTAATTATGTTGTCTTATGTTGTGTTTATATTGTGCTGATTGGGACCTCTTCATTTGCTCAGACTCGTTACTTTTTGCTTTTTATCGATAACTCCTGCGTTCGCTTTGCACGTGTAGCTTCCAGCTGTCCGATTCTCTGGATATGAATCCAGTTGTCCGTTTCTAGGATCCTAACGGGCTGCGTGACTAAACTTTCCTAATCATGTTTGTGTTCGGTTGTATAAATGAAGTTCTATTATTCAAAATGGCTTAGTGGAATGGTTTGGTCGCTTAGTCTTCCAGTCACCCATCAAACCACGTATACAAAACATGCATCCGGCAAGCTGTTTGCTAAATGTCAAATTTAACACTTTGTATTTTGTGAGAACGCTGATAAATATGATGCATAATAATTTAATTTTGTTTATTAGTAGAACAGAAAACCCACATTCTAGTCACAAAGTATAGTTAAAAATAATTAACTTTCTTAAAAAGGTTGGCTTAATATAAAGGCTTAGAACTAGCCCAATATTGTTTTGTTTTGTATTCTTAATGAATACTTTTGAACGAAACTTTTTTTTCTTCTCAATTTGTCATTATGGATACTTCCATAGCGTCTTTAGAGAGCTGATTGTCCTTCGGTTCTTTAGAAACAAAACAGAATCGCATAGAAATAGATTGTAATGGAATCTTTCCTGAATGCAAACAGTTTTTAGTTCCTTCTTTAGGTTTATTGTGCACACGTTTGGTAATTTTTCTGTAAAAAATTCTCCACTTGAACATCGGTTACTTGATACTAATTTGTGTAGACATTTGACAAATTAAAATATGGCTTTTCTACACAAGGCATAACTCAAAACGGTTTTATTTTTTGTGTTAGCCATATTTCTAAATATTGTGATACATTTTTGTTTCTATGTGGAAAACTTGACCAGTCGCACTTTATTGGCACATAAAATATAGCAGGTGTATCACCAAATTGTGCATGCTTCTTATTGCACATATTAAACACACAACATTAATTTCTATAGAGTTATATAATTCTGGAAAATAAAAAAATAGTTGTTTTTTTTCACCCCTATTTTGTGAAAATACTTACAGTCCAAATAAGCTTTTTACTCCACTGCACATGCTCTCATGTTTGTCTTAAATCGCACACAATGTTAAATATTATATAGATTTTTTTTTTTGTATGGTTTTTCTCACTTCTAGTGCATTTTGCGATGCCGGTACTTGCTAGCTTTTTCCTTGGCTGCATTGGCGCAGGCGTTGTGCTTGTTCTGTTGCAAATGGTTCCAGTATTTAATCAGTTCTCCTGGCTGGAACTGGTGAGAGGTAATGAGATGGCTGTATTTACAGCTAGAGTAAGAAACTCTCCAGTGGTTGAATACAAACTCATTGGGTGGGGGTGCTGGGTCAATACGCAACTTGGCTAGACAAATACCCACATAAACATCTTCTAGGTGCAACCTCCTGATACTTAAGGAGACCTTAAATATCTTCTCTGCCAAGTCTCCAGAGAACACATAACCAGTCCCAGAACAAAATACAGGGTAGCGCTCACTCGGGTATAACTCTGGTGGCATGTACCACTTACTGTCTTTGTTGCGATTGGGTGCGTAACCTCTCATTAGATACCCGGTGAAAAACTTTGTTTTTGGTGGAAGTTCTGGTTTGAGTAGCTTGTTTATCAAGTATTCAGTGTTGACAAACATATCGCTGTCTGTTTTCATGACGTATTGGACATGTGGACAATATGTGGCTACCCAGTTCATGCCCATTAAGGTTTTAATGGTCAGGTTGTAGTAAGTGTCTAAATATTCCTGCTGAATGATGTCGTGGTATTGGCGACTTTCTTCCATAATGGCCTGCTCCATTAATCCATTTAGCTTTGCGTTTAAGCCCAGCAGGAAGAGTCTTAGAATTTGTATTCCTGGTGCAAGGCTTTCATTTCCCCACGTTTGTCTTATAGCTTGTCTAGCTTCCGTTTGCCTCGGTTCTGCAGCTATCAGCAATACCAGAAATGGATTTTTGCCTTGACACTTGTCTGGTTCGTTAATCACGTACTTATAATGGTACACATTTTCACGGCCGACACCATTTTCACTGTAAATGCTTCCGTTGGTGCTCAGCGTGTTCTCCAGTCCTGTTACCCCTTGCTGTAGCAGCTCCATGTTGCTTACGTTGGACGCTGTGTGGGGCTTCAGTGTTTGAGGGACCGCATCTTTCCAGATGTTCCTTAATGAGCTGTTGGTTTCACTTTTGGTGGCTTTAAATCCACGTGTTGTATGAGTAACTGGGTTCTCTTTCAGTCCAATTCTCCCAGCAAATGAGTTGTGGTGGTTGAAAAATAAAAACATTGCAAAAAGAAACACCAGGGATAAAAGGCCAGTGAGATGGGTGCGGAACAGGGACCTCTTGCTATTCCAGCTCATCTTGGCAAAGAAGCAGTGGCGTCTCCTCCACTGAAGCATACTGTTGGCAACCAGATGTAGTGAACTACATCTGCTCAAAAATGCTGGCTTTATTCCGCAGACAGACACTTAAATAGCAACTGCTATTCCTTGGTCATCATTCCTCAATTCTTGAGTGGCTTCCTAAGTAAAGATCTGCGGAGTAAAACAAGACAATGTTAATTGATCATCATTTTAACCCCATTCCATCTGCAGGATCTAATGAATCGTATGTTTGCTGGATTAAATTCATGTTTGAAATGTCCATATTACGACGTTATAGCCAGCCTTACTGAAATTCTATAGAGCCGTTTCTGGATGGAGCTGTTTCCCGCCCTTGCTCCTCTTAATGTCTGCCTTGTGATATTGATGCCTGATTTACGTTTTGATGCTTTAGGGCTTGGGTGCTTCAGGTATGGTTTGGTAACCAGCTGTGATCCTTTTAAACAGCCGGTTGTTTGCAGGGACTGTCATGCTCTGAGATTAGGAGGCTTCGGGAAGGCTGATTGGGGCCGCATTGTGTTAGTCACAGTACACTGCTTGGCATGTTTTCACTCGCAGCCGCTATGTTCGAAAAGTCAATGAGAAGATGCAATTGTCAAAACTAATTTTCAGGGTTCAGTAACTCCCATGTTAAATGTGAAATTTAAAGGAATTTAACACTCGATGCCCAAACGAATGCCTGTAGCAGCGTTCATTTAAAAGATTAGTGCTGTAAATTGATCTCCTTGTCCTGTTTAACTGCAAAATGTTGAAATATTTTAATGCTTGATAAAGCATTTCACTTGGTTGAACTGCCTTGCCATATCTGATGCCTGTTATTACTGCTTTCCTCAAGAGGGCACTAATGCTGCATAATAAATATATATATATATATAATATATATATATATAATTTATTATATCTTAAAAAAATGTCTGTTTTACATGATGCAAACACATTTTAACAACGATGCTGTAATTATATATCAATTAAAGGCATTATCGGTAGAAAAATAGATTGTATTTGAAGATGCCCTTTCTGCAGTGGATAGTCTCTATTTGTAGTTTCATGGCTGTGGAAATGCATTTCTTTTTAATAGGCCCATTGTGCTGGGAGTGATACTATTTGCGCATTGCTTTGAATTGCTTATTTTCTATTTTTATCAGTGCTTACCCGCTATCCTTTACTTTTCTGTGGTGCAAAACTTTGGTTTAACAAAACAAAAACGACTTTGGATAGTGTTTTTTGTTTCACAAGCTAGAATAAAGTTAATAATTTGTCCCTGTATTATTGTTGGGAGGGTGTGTGCTTTTTAAGGACTTTTAAGTTTATTGTGGTACTGTACAATTTTTATTTTCTTTTGTTTAAAAAAAAAAAAAAAAAAACCCCACTTTTTTGCCGAGATGAGAAATCTGGGTTTTCCCATACATTGGGCAATCTGAGCAGTAAAATTGCATAATCTCAAAGGCAGCAGAAAAGTTACTCCTGGTTTTTAGTTTATGCCGCTTTAAGGGTGCGAGTTCAGATCCAGTGCATTATTTTTGGTTGAAGCCGGTTCCCTGTTGTCGGGTTTTATTCTGTTACTTTTAATCAGTTCTGCTTAGTAACTTGTTCTAAAGAATTGATGTACTTTGTGGCATTTGGGTAAAAAAAAAGTAAGATTGTATGAAAGGTCTTTAAAGTGCCTTTACTGTGTAGGCCTCTGTAACAAAATGTGTTAATCTAGCATTCAGGGTTAATATCTGTATATTGCTTATTTACAAAGTGTTTTTTTTTTTGTTTAATCTTCTTGCACTTTGGGCTGTGTTTATGTCTATACCCAATTTGCTTGCGTTTTGTGTTTTTAATGTTGTATAGCATGAAATATACATTTTTCTCGTGTGTGCGTGCAATCTTGACCTTTTTAATCTGTGCTCTCGTCTACCCCATGGATTCATGTACTGTAAACCTATTTTCATTACACGATAGCTCAGGGCAAAGTGAATGCTCCTTTGTATTGGGAGCACTTGCATGATTTACTATCGTATTCTCATTTGTAGAATACAGAATTCTGATGGATTTTAATACTCTGCAGCGTCGTAATAACATTTCTATGGAAAAGCAGTGTTCTGTTTTACTGTTAAGCTATATAATGGCGATTTGCTATCTTGTGCAGTTTTCATATGACATGCACCCTTATTTGCTTTTTAATTTATTTTCTAATTACGCTAAACCACTTTTCAATTCCTCCTCCTTTCTGGTCTAATTTGGATCTAACCTATTCGAATGATTCACTGATCTCACCGGCTTGCTAGTTTCAGTGGAGATTTGATTACTTCAGATAATGGATTAAATATGACCTAGTTTGTAAAGGGATTTATTTTCACCCAGGTTGATTCCACCCCACCCCCCCCCAATCTCATATCTGCATTGATTCCTATGTAAGTACATATTGCGGTTGGCTTTTAATATATTATCCAGTGAACAGCCCTTTAAATGTACAGTTTTTTTCCTCCAAATAATTTAGGAGAGGTTTTTAACAAACAAAATGTTTTTATTTATTTTTTTTATGTAAAAGAATCAATAGTCAAGATTTGAACATACCTGTTTTTACTGTGTAAATTCATGGTGCTCGTAGGGATACACCTAAAAAGAATAGTTTGGGCACATCATCACTTGGCCAAAAACAATTTAAGTGAACATGCGTGCTCCCTTTTAAAAATCTCCCCTCCGTGTGCTCTTCTGCCTCCTGTCCGTCTGCGTGCGGCTCGCGCCGTTCCCTCTCCCATTCATAGGCATGTCGTATATTCCCCTGACTTGGAATGGAAATGATCTCCAATGTTTGTCTCCCTGTGGACCCAGATGGTCTCCTGGTGGCTCTCCCCGTATTAAAAGCTTCCTCAGACCTTGCCTTTTGTCCCTAATGCAGGGAACAGCCGTCTGTCTCCACGCCAGCGCTGGCAGATCTCAGCAGCGATGGGAAAAAGCAGCACAAGAACATAGTAGTCCCGATGAATAAAATAATAGTACAGAGGATTTACTCTCTTGTTCTACTCTTGTTGCTAGGCAGCTTGAATAAGAGGGTTTTTCAAGGGGGCCGGCCGGTGGTCTCCTAGAACCTCATCTGCCTCTCTCTCTCTCCGAGGCAGTGGTTTAAATGTGGGCTTTGACAGATGCTGTCTTCCGAAAGAGCGGAATTTAACGTCACAGCCTGCTTGACAATCACATGATGCGTTTGCATTCATTTCTTCTGGTGGGGAAGCAGCGAGCCAGCCCGCTTCGTTCTACTTATGATAATCGTCAATAGGACAGTCGGGATGCTTAAATCCCCCAAAGGCTTATTTTAAATGTGCCTGTTGTGACCTGTTTTTGGATTCGTTTGTATGGGAACAATCACTGATCTATGAATGCATGGTCAGGATACATTTTTACAGAATTTTTCTTGGCTCGCTGTTCTTTTGGAAGATTCTGTATATTGTGTGCAATATTTCTGACACAGTAGAAATAAAGCTAGCGTTTATTTTACTGTGGGGTGAAATTCTTTTTTTCTTCTCAGTAAATGAATTTGTGATACACAATGCCTGCCTTAGATTTTTTTTTTTTTAATGGTAATATTCAGGCAACCACTAGAGTCAGTGTTTCCCTTCTTAGAAAGCTTATGAAAAGCTGCTGCATCCATTCATTAAAGTATTTTGCTCCATATTTCCTATTTTTCTTCCGGCACATTGAATAATTGTGTGACCGCGTCGCATACATGTGAGTGCTTAGCTAAACTTTTGGCGCAAATGTGACCTCTTTCGGTTCTCTTCACCAGGGAAGAGCAGAAATTGTGGCAGAATCTGACGATCCTTACATGTTAAATATGTTCCATGCTCTGCAAACCAATATTAGAAGGGCTGCCTGAACCAATCAACGACCTGACAATCCGAGAGATAGCTTAATGGGGTGGAATAATCGTGCAGATCCTGAAAACAGGAAATTAAGCTGCTCCCGTGGTGCACATGGACGCACACGCACACGCTTTCTTATACATGTTACTTGTGTTAATCTGTGAACACCATCACATAGGTTTGTGTGGTTTTCGTTATGCATTTTGATTTCCTTTTTATTGGCAAAAGCTTACTTTGGAGGGGGGGGCTTGCAGGTGGGAGACGGTGCATACTATCATAAATTTGCTACTGCACAGTATTTAGCTGTAGAATAACTGCAGGTTCCATAAATACCTAACTGCCTAAAATGAAACACATTTACAAATCTTAAACCAAGGGAGATTTTGTATAAAACGTCTTCATAAGCTGAATAATTAGGATTCGGTTTAGAAAGCTAAATTATATACCCGTTTGTACAGACTGTCTTAGAAAGTGTGGTGCCTTGTGTATTATGCTGCTTGTCTGTGTGTCTTTGTTTTGTGTATGTTTCTTGTATATTTTTTATTATAGATACTTTGTGACCTTGGTACTCCAGGATGTAGCCATTCCAATATAAGTTTATTTGTTGTGGGGCCAGCGAGATGGATAGTGCTGAAGTTTAATGTTCACTATTTTATCCATTTCAACTGTTCTGATAGCATGTCTGATCTTTTACTGGTTGAGATGATGTGATTGGCACAATGCACCTTGTCTGGTATTTTATGTCCTTTTGACCTTTGAGGAGTATTTGTGCTGGTTCTCCTGTCGACCTCTGTGATATTTAATCTATTGGTCTCCCTCCTCTTCTTCTTTCCTACCAATACCACCCAGCTGACTGCACCTACCGCAGTGGGTCTGACAAAATTGCCTGTTGAGCTAAACTTTTCAATCTTGGTTACTCTGAGGCCAGGGCCGCGTGTTTTGCTGTCATCGTCCACGCAGAGGTTACCCCTGGGAAAGGCTTGGTTTTGACAGCGGCCATGGTATTAGATTAGAGCTAAAATGTTTCCTTTAGTAAAGAAAAGGGAGAATCAAACAAAGGTGAAGAGATCTGTTATGGTGGCTATGCCTGACCAGGAGGGAGAGCAGAGAGAATCTCACCCAGCTGTATGTGGACTCAACCATAGACCCATCATTTTCTGGCTGGCTGATGTCAAACCTGGACAGGTGACAACTAAACTAAAGTTGTGCCTTAGTGTGTGTGTGGGGGGGCATTTTAGGAGCCCTTTTGGTTTTATAGACTGTTAGTGTTTGTTTTTCTTATTTCTGGTGCTTGTGGAGTCCTTCAAACTCATAGCCTCAGCTGTAAATTATGGCAGCCAAACTTTGGAGTAGAGATTTCCTATACAGCAGTAAAATGCTTTTCTGTCATGCATTGTTCCTGTAACAACTTAAGCAGTGCTTTTATATAATACACTGCATGTAAGTAACCTGATAGTTTTGGAAATGGGAAGTTTGTTGCATTTACGTCTTACGACAACTCTGCCAGTGAGGTAACTGCGGCTGTGAGCGGTCCGTTCATTCCAGTGTATTAATGTTTCCATGACCACAGAAACGGTTTCTGGTGTAACAATCTTTGTGCAGGTGTATGTGTAATATATATATATATATACCGTATTTGCTCGATTATAAGACGACCCTGATTATAAGACGACCCCCCAAAATCTGAATATTAACTTAGGAAAAAAAGAAAAAGCCTGAATATAAGACGACCCTAAAGGAAAAAAGTTTTAGCAGTAAATGTTAATTCATGTAAACAATTTTTTTTAATAAAAGCTATGATTGAGAAAAATATTTTTTTTTTGTTTTTATTTCTTGTATTTTCCAACCTGTCCCCCAGTTACGCACATCTGCCCCCAGGCTTGCCACACCAATATGGCACTGTGGCCCATGATATGCCTTTTAACCCTCTATATGCCACTGTGCCCCATGGTATGCCTTTTGACCCCCTATGTGCCACTCTGCCTCCAGAAATGCCTTATACCCCTATATCCCATTCTGGCATTTAGGGGGTTAAAATGCATATTATGGGGCAGAGTGGCATATAGGGAGGTATAAGGCATTCCAGGAGGCAGAGTGGCATTAAGGGAGTTAAAAGGCATTATATAGAGCACTCTGCCTCCAGAAATGCCTTATACCCCTATATGCCACTCTGGCATTTAGGGGGTTAAAAGGCATATTATGGGGCAGAGTGGCATATAGGGAGGTATAAGGCATTTCAGGAGGCAGAGTGCTCTATTAAATGCCCCCTTAACGCCACTCTGCCTCCTGAAATGCCTTATACCTCCCTATATGCCACTCTGCCCCATAATATGCCTTTTAACCCCCTAAGTGCCAGAGTGGCATATAGGGGTGTAAGGCATTCCAGAAATGCCCTACACACACACACACACACACACACTTACTTACCGGTGCTTCCAATTTCCTGGTGTATTGCCGGGGCAGCGGGTTAACGTCTCATTCCGCGGCAGCCGGAAGGAGGTGGAGTTGGCAGCGGGGGTTTGTATGCGTCCGTCGCAAATACCTTCCCCGGCTGTCAGAGATCAGGAACTCTTGAACTCTGACCTCTGACAGTCGGGGAAGGTATTTGCGACGGACGCATACAAACCCCCGCTGCCAACTTCACCTCCGGAAGCACCGGTAAGTGTGTGTGTGTGTGTGTGGGGGGGCGACGACAGGAGGATCCAGGTCCCCTGCAGCGGTGCGGGGGATCTGGATCTTAGTCTCCTAATCAGACCTCTATTTGAGGTCTGATTAGAAGACGACCCCGATTATAAGACGAGGGGTATTTTTCAGAGCATTTGCTCTGAAAAAAACCTCGTCTTATAATCGAGCAAATACGGTATATATTTTATAATATGTGTGTATATTACATCAGATATCTTTTAGGTTTATACACCAGTTGATATGCTTATTGTGTTTTAATGGTGGACTTTTGAGGCTAGGCAGTTATTCATTATTGAAATTCCCTGACTTGGAGGTTTGATCCAACGTTTTAGTATTGTTGGCTGCGATATCTAACTCGAGACTTAATTGTTTTTCAGGAAGGTGCATCTGCCCGGAAGACACAGGCTCCAGCAGCACAGCCCGTGCCAAGACCAGGTAATAGTATGTTCAGAACTCATTTTTCACACAAGAGAGACAATTAAAATACGAAAGGATGCAGGTGGTGGTTTTGTTAAGATTATTTTACCATTATTGCATTAACAATAACCTGACCACCCGAGGAGGTTAGGAAACGTAGTATAGTATTGAACTTTTGTTTACACGTAATGTTACTCTTAGTAATGAAGCCGGTATGTAAACAATTGAGCACTCAGGGTGCCCTTAGGCAGGGGCTATAAGGCCTTGCAGCTTTTTTAATATGTGCTTAGAATTCGTGCCCCTGCTTTACTTCTCTCTCTCATGCATTTGGGCTCTGTAGGAAGGTAGAGAGCCAGGCTTTTTTGAGAGATCTTGGGTTCCTTTGTGACCGATTTATGTGTGATTTAAGAAAGGCAGTTACTCATATCCAAAATATAACCAAAAAATATATAGGGATGTTGGGGGAAGAAAGAGGGGGCAATATGCTTTAGGAGGACAAACTAGGAAGCACCTTGACATTTTTTCTGGGCTACAGGTTTTCCCAGGGGGCCCAGAACATTGTATTTTCAGAATATTACCGAGTCTGAGTTATATACGTGGGCTGATTGACCTATCTGAGAATAACCTCCTTGTTAATCTCCCAAGATATCTTCCTTTTAAAGATGGATGCCTGCTCAATGGCAGAACCAACATATACATAAGTCTGTAATAGTAAAATACATCCCTCGGTTTCTCGATATTGAATTATATATATTTGATATAAATTCTTCCCTGGCCTAGAAATGTAATCTTTAGCATACATGACGATAAAAAGAGGCCATCGTTTGTCTTGTGGGATATCATTTCCCTCAGCCGAGTCCTATTCAGTTATATTTACTTCCTTTTGAAAGGAAAATAAGGGGGTAGCAGGACAAGTGCTGTGATCACTCTGTGATAAAACTGTAACTGTTCTTTTCATAATGCTACAAACCTGAAACCTGATCATTTTTTCTTCTTCTCTGCAAATTGATTCTGGTGTCCTATATCTTATCTTGGGCAGAAAGTCTCTCGGGCTCAAAACAGCAATGTGATGTGGCTACTTAATGCATGGTGTAGAATTAACACTTTCCAATCGAACTGTAATTTGCGCCATGGATATGAATAATTTTGAAATGCCACAAACACAATTAAACTGCACCATTGGAAAGCCTATAAATACTTAAGCAAATGCTAACATATGGGTATAATGCACTTAAATATTTGTTTGAGAGGACATTTCATATTATATACGAATAGATTAAATCCAAACATCTTTTGGCAGTGCCTGTTAGCCTCATTTTAATGTAAGAAACATTTTTAGTCTTATTTATATTTTTCTACTAAAGAAAAATATAACGTACGAGAGACTTGGGGCCTTTTCTACTTTAACCAGTTATAAGGTTATATATACTTTTTTTTTTAAATATGTACAGCATATATACCGCTGCACTCTTTGAAAGTGTCCCTCTTTACTCCCGTGAAGGCACCCAATAAGTCTTTAGTAAAACCCTGTTTCCCTACCTGCATCCCAAACTGGGTATAGATCTGTGTTTTTACAACTATCTGATATGATATAATTTGCTTTAGAACAAGATCATGTTGCCTAGCAGGCATGTTCAAGCAGACTTAAAAGGGGGCAATAGTTATAAGATTACTACAATTTAATGAAATTAAACCGGATACTCTGAAAACATTAATTTTTAGGTGCAATTTATAACAGCTGTGCGCTGTGAAAATATTTCAATTAAATATGTAAAAAAAAAAAAGTAAAGGTCTGACAAATCTACTCCATTTAATCATTTTTCCTCTTTGTAACTTTGATTTATTTTTCACTATAATTCTTTTTTTATTTTGGAAGATGACTCCAGGGCTGGCCATTTATTATCTAATTTGGGTTCATTTTTGATGGGCTGGAGTATTGCCATTGCCTCACTTGTTCTAATGATTTTAATTGGGTTAAAGTTTCAAGTCTGAGGCTATATTTAACGTGACATAGACTGCTACCCAGTATAAGCGAGTGGTGAGGAGAAAATTGGGCATAAGTCTCCATGCAACTAAGCTCAAGGGTACACCGACCCCAGCAAATACTGATATGGGGTACACAACCCCAGCAAATACTGATAGGGGGTACACCAACCCCAGCAAATACTGATAGGGGGTACACCAACCCCAGCAAATACTGATAGGGGGTACACCAACCCCAGCAAATACTGATAGGGGGTACACCGACCCCAGCAAATGCTGATAGGGGGTACACCGACCCCAGGAAATACTGATATGGGGTACACCGACCCCAGCAAATACTGATATGGGGTACACCAACCCCAGAAAATACTGATATGGGGTACACCAACCCCAGCAAATACTGATAGGGGGTACACCAACCCCAGCAAATACTGATATGGGGTACACCAACCCCAGAAAATACTGATATGGGGTACACCAACCCCAGCAAATACTGATAGGGGGTACACCAACCCCAGCAAATGCTGATATGGGGTACACCAACCCCAGAAAATACTGATATGCTGCCTGTACTAGTGGAAGACTGTGCCAGAAAACCAAAGGTATCCTCCCGGGATCCAAATGGTTTTATTGTGCGATCTTTCCAACACAAACCTTTCCAATTTTGAAGAAGCCTAAGCAAGACTGTGTACCAGATGTGAAAGCAGCTTACCGATGTCTTGCCGTCTCAGCTGTTTACCGAAAGTTATTAAATTAAAAGGCTGATGTTAACACTTTCCATGCCAGCGATGTATACT
Source organism: Spea bombifrons (assembly GCF_027358695.1). Taxonomy (NCBI): domain Eukaryota; kingdom Metazoa; phylum Chordata; class Amphibia; order Anura; family Pelobatidae; genus Spea; species Spea bombifrons. The sequence goes on along the minus strand of NC_071092.1, from coordinate 13,342,386 downwards.
GTAATCAGATTGTGCGGTAATGTTGTAGTACGGCTGATAAATCTGAAATATCTTACAAGCAGATTTTCTGTTCTGTCCTCATTGCTACTCTGGGCAATATTTTTATTTCATTAAGGCATATACGTATGGTCTAAACATAGAACAAATAATGGTTCTATACATTTACCATTAAGCTAATGGAAAGTTACGTAAAATGCAAATCGAAGTGTATTTTACGGTGTGCTTTTTTTTTTTCTTAATTGAAATCGCAAAATACAAAAAATTTCTACTCCCCTTAAACAGGCAGCTTATTTAAGTATTCTGTATGTGTCGCAGTGCGTCGACTTTAACTGCAGACTTGTGGCAAGTATGAGTTGAACTCCCATAGACTTCAGTGGGAAGTAAAGTTGCAAGAGGAGCTGCAAGTAGAACGCACTGCTTTAAGTACAGGCCCAATGCACATACATTAAGCACTTTTGTCAACAGGGTATTTAAAATACACTTTCTAGTACATATAAACCATATGATTATTCACAAATTTTGTCAATTACATGGATTTTTTTTTTTTTTACTTCCTCTTTAACCCCTTGAGCAGCAGGGCTGACATTACACATAGAATCACCGTCCCTGTATGCTAAGGTCTTTATTAACGTGAAATGTGCGCTAATTAAAGCAGACTCTTCATTTTCAAGATTGTGCTTTCTAACTGGAAGTACGTGATAAAACCTGCTCCGTGTTAATAACCCAGTTGACATGAACACAATAGATTTCCCCAGTGCCCGATAAATATTAGGGCTGTTGCCGGTACAGTTACCGTTTTTTTTTTTAAATTTTTTAACAGGGCTTTTGGGTTCCTGACCAGCAAGCTAGGATTTTGAGAGATGTTAAAATTGCTTCTAAACTTTATTTTGTTTTTTGTTTTTTAATTAGTCTCCCAAGCAAGGCCGCCTCCGAACCAGAAAAAGGGTAAGGCTACAAAAACAAACAAACAAACAAAAAAAAACACAACTCGTATCTCCTTTTCACTTTTTAAATGTTGACCTTTTTTCTTTCTATTCCCTCTTACAGGATCACGTACACCCATAATAATTATACCTGCAGCTACCACTTCACTTATAACCATGCTAAACTCAAAAGATCTCCTACAGGATCTTAAGTGAGTATCTCGCCATGAAAAGCATTGCACATTGTTGCCTGTGACTAGTGGTCAAGTAAGTGTGTGTGTGTGTGTGTGTAGATATATATTTGTGCTGGGCCAGATCCAGTGATAACGGAGGGATACAGTGGATTAATTCTGCTGTGTGCGTTAAAGCTTATCATTTTCTATGTTAGATTAGTTTGCCCAATGTGAATGGATGCAGCGTTTTTACTCTAGCAGCTAAACCTCTTATGCTCTTACTGGGGATTTTTTTTTAGTTCTGCCAAACAGAACCGAATGGTTCTTGATTTGCAACATAAATTAATGTTTTATCTTTTATGGTTGAGCTTCCCTTGTTTCAGATGGCTGGTTTTTAGAACAAAAATATTTGCTATAAAAGTTTAAAAAAAAAAAATATATATTAAATTACAATGCAAGGCATTTGAAGAGGCTTGTTGCCAGAGGAGCATTGATTGGGAGTACTGCTAAGATAAGGTTAATCCCGTTCTCTGTCCCCCTTACGTTTTCAACCAGAGGTAAGCCCCTCCATGACTAGATACGGGACAGAGCAAATATTTGGCAGTGGTCAGATGTTCTCCTCTAATGCCTATGCTCAGTGGAGAATCTCAATATGGCACCGTATGCAGGGTCTCAGATGGTGGGCTGCCTCTCTGTGCCATCCAAGCCTTAAACATGCAACTGCTTGCCAACTCTGTAAGCACCTCTTCTATTTGACTACCTTTTATCATCCTAGAGGCAGTATAGAAATCATTAATAGGTCTGTGGCTGCGCAGGAAGCCGTTATTTGTCAGTGGGCAGTTTTTTAACAAACCGTGCAAAACACAGACAGCAGTGCTTAATTAAACTCATTTTTCTCATTCTGCTCTGATTTTGTGCCAAATGAAATGTTTAAAATCTTTGGTATTGAAAAATGCTTTTATTAATTTATTTTTTACATCTTTTATTTTAAAGGTTTGTTTCATCAGATGAAAAGAAGAAACAAGGGTGCCAAAGGGAAAACGAAACTTTAATTCAGAGGCGAAAAGACCAAATGCAGCCTGGTGGCACGAGCATTAGTGTTACCGTCCCATACAGAGTTATAGACCAGCCCTTAAAGCTGTTACCACAGGACTGGTATGTTCTGCACAAATGGCAACGTATGTTCTGCTACCGAGTCCACTCTCCACAACATGTACCATACTTTTCCAGCAATAGTGGCTGACGGCCCATCCACCTGTTCAGCGATTCATCAAACGGCCTGTTTTTTGTTTTGTTAACTTTTGTATTGTAATATGTGATTAGTCAAACGGTAATTCACCGGTGCCCTGTCCCTTTAAGTCTCAAAGCCCTCATGTTGTTTGGTTGATTTAGGGTTGTCTAGAAGCTGGACTTCTCCCTAAAATTGTGTGCCCGTGTTTTTTTTCCCCTCACACTGTTCCTTGTGTGAATTTGTGATCATCTCAGTATGTACTGTATTTTACAAGCAAAGTTTGGCACTGGGTTTCTAAAAACACCTGTACGTTGCATACATCGTTTGAAAAATAGTCTGCAAACGGTAATGTATCCAATGCCTAGACATGCAATAGAGTATATTTGCTTATAGCCTAACAAGAGCATCCTCAGACACCTGAGAGGACGAATACAATTTCATTTGGCAGGGATTCATAGTGGTGTATAGATAATGGTAGGCAGGCAGAGGCTATTAGAAGCCAGCTTCGTTTTATTAAGAGTCAGAAAAGATTACATCAATCTTTCTAAGCAATTTTGCCCTGCTTCAATAGTAGTATTTTGGGGCTGTGGCTACTTGTATTGTGATTTGTATATTTCTTTATTTTATTTAAAGCCAAACCTTTTCACTTTTTAATGCGCATCCTGGATTCTCATACACTCCTTTCTAAAATACCTTGGATGCTTAATGTCTATCGGTACAAAGAACTATTTCCTCCCGCAGTCCACGGCAAAACTGCGTATGCTTTCAGGATTCTTATGTCATGTCTTTGAAGCCTGCACATATTTGTGAATTCTTAGTTAATGCATGTCTGTAAGCATAGAGGGTCTGCAAATTGTATGATTTATATTGTTAGATGCCCTTTTAAAAGTTACATTTTCTTGTGTGCTTTTCTACTTTCAATTACCGTATTTAGAGTCTTGGTGGGAAATAACTCTTGGGATGTTGATTAGGAAAAGCGCTATTTAGTTAGAATTCTCCGGGTAGAAGGTGCAATAAATGAAAGGCCTGCTGGTGCAATGGTTTTTCATGATCAATTGCATTTCTTTTTCCAGGGATCGAGTAGTTGCAGTGTTTGTTCAAGGACCCGCTTGGCAGTTCAAAGGATGGCCGTGGCTGTTGCCTGATGGATCACCTGTAGATATTTTTGCAAAAAGTAAGTCATTTTTTCCTCGTTTTACGGCATTGTTGATTGGATTACCCCCTACACTCCTGTAAAATTTGTGTGTGTGGTTGTGCACTGTTAATGGTTTTGTGGTCTGTAGCACATTTCCATTTAGTGTACTGCTCTATATTTGATCTCTGTGCACCTGTTGATTCTTACATGGCAGCAGCAAAAAGAACAAGAGGAAAGGTGCCTCCTTCCACTTAGCAATAGGCCGTGCCGTGTCAACTGCATTTATACCAGGGGTGCGGAAGTCAGTGGCTCTCTGAAGATTTTTAACAGTCTGTTGCATCCTTGTATCGCCCATGTTTATGCTGGTAGTTTTTTTTTTTTTCTGTGTGTATTGTACAAATTTACATAGAGAGCACCTTCTATCCTGTTCCTGCGCTCTACCTGATTTCTTAGTGTAGCGTAAAGCATGCAAACCCATGCTGCTTGAGAATGTCCAATGTTGCAATGCGACCAACAGTAGCTATAGTTAAAAAAAAAAAAATAAAAAAAAAAAAATAAAAAAACAAAAAAAAAAACCTGATCTTTGTAACGGACAGATAACCATTTCTTTCAATGAAGGATCTAATGCAAGAACAAGCACAGCTTATTTTGTAGTCTTTAGATCTATTCTGGAGCAGCAGTAATTCAGTGCCTCATTTAATCACTATAATGAGAAATAAGGAGTCTTCATACCACTAAAATGTAAAGCTTTAATGCCTTTATGGCTATGACTGTGACTTTATTTTCACCCAAGCCTTTCAAAGTTCTGGTGGAGATTCCCAGAATTAAAGTTTTAAATGCTATTCCTCCCAAGGGTCACGCTCTAAATATCTTTGAAAGACATCACATCACACAAACACTCTTTTATTATGAATATTCCTTTCAAGTGAGAAGTAGCAATGCTTTGTCTCATTTCATCTAATATTCATCTGTTCGTCCAGCATTTGGTGGTTGTGTTTAATATTTTGTCAACGCTGAGCAAAAAAAATATGATTGTGTAATTATCTCTTACCTCGGTTAAAGGGATAGTTAAATATGCGTGACACTCCCATTAAAGAGTAGTGCATACTCTCAATGTCAGTACTTTAATATGCACTTACCTGACCTGGAACCTCATGCAGAAGGAAGGGGCAAATACAAAATGGAAATATTTATTTATTTTTTTGAATGTGTAGAAGAAAAAAAAAATGAAAATTTAAAGGGGCCATGCAGCTGTCGTATGCTAGTGATATGGCTGGAGTGTCTCTTTAAATTATGTTGTAAATCCTTAGTTTGACTTAAGGGGACACTTCAGCTTTCAAATTCCCTTTAATCTATATGATAGCAGTGTCCTCTTTAAAATTTACCCCATTGCTGAGACAACTCGAGATGAAGTCGCTCACAGACAAACTGTCCCTCCTGGAAGCACAGCATAAACGGACCCTGAGTGACTCGACGTTGCGAGACATCATACAGACACGAGGTGAACTGAATCTGTTACATAGTAGAGCAACGCTTCATTCCCTCAACCTCACTAAACAGAACTTTTTTGAGCATGCTAACAAACCGAGCAAGATGTTGGCGCGCCGCTTGCGGTCCCAGAGGAAATCCCAGAACATATCCAAAATTGTTGACAGACATCAGAAATCTTGGGTGAATCCAGTTGACATTGCGGAACAATTTGCAGCCTACTACAAGTCCTTATATGACGGTAACAAAGCTCCCATCAATGCGATTGATAACTCTCATATTGCTAACTTTCTTGATTCGATTCCGCTCCCACGTCTGGCCACGGATCATGCCTCTCTTCTAAGCAGCACTATCACGGAAGATGAGCTCAACCGCGCACTTTCTTCCACCAAAGCCTCTAAAGCTCCGGGTCCCGATGGTCTGCCAGGCATGTACTATAAGAAGTTTTCGGGGGAACTGAACCCCAGGCTGCTCACCCTTTTTAATGGCTTTCTGGACGGTCGGCCGATCCCACAGGAGATGCTCACTGCTAGGATCATAGTAATTCATAAGGAAGGGAAAGATCCAGCTAACTGTGGGAGTTATCGCCCCATCTCCCTTATCAACGCAGACACGAAACTGTTTGCGAAAATATTGGCGACGAGACTGAGCTCTATTATCTCGACCTTAATCCATCCAGACCAGGTCGGCTTTATTCCCCAAAGGGAGGCTCCAGATAACATCAGGAGAACACTGGATTTGATCGAGGTGGCGCTTTCGACTAACCAACCGACGATGCTCCTTGCGTTGGATGCCGAAAAGGCGTTCGATCGCATTGATTGGCATTATATGTGGGAGGTGCTGCAGTCGTTTGGATTTGGGGGTCGCTTTCTTAGGGGGATCCAGGCATTGTACAACTCTCCAATGGCAACGATTGCCCTCATGGGATGCGAGTCGCTACCGTTCCAGGTTCTTAATGGCACTAGACAGGGCTGTCCACTCTCGCCCCTTTTGTTTGCCATCTGCCTCGAGCCCCTGGCTATTGCAATACGGTCTAACCCTGATGTGCACGGGGTGGAGTTACATGGCCAGCAATACAAATTGAGCCTGTTCGCGGATGATATCCTCCTCACAGTGTCTGATCCGCTCGTTTCGCTACCTAATTTGTATTCTACATTACGCAAGTTCTCGGCGATCTCAGGCTACAAGATCAATGATGCTAAATGTGAGGCCTTAAATATCAACCTGGGGGACCGCGTCTTACACTCCATCACTGCTAACTTCAAGTTCACGTGGAGACCCACGTCGCTCACATACTTAGGGATCAAGCTCACCAGTTCCCCTACGACGCTATACCAAGCAAATTACCCGCCTTTATTGACCTCGTTACGCACGGAGATTTCACAGTGGTCTGCATATCCAATCTCCTGGCTTGGGAAGATCTGTGCCATCAAAATGACCGTCTTGCCCAAGCTGCTCTATTTATTTCGCACCTTACCTATCCCCATCCGCAAATCTGAGTTGGACTCCTTCCAATCCTTCGTCTTTCGGTTCATATGGAACTCTAAAAGGGCCAGGATTAATCGCCGTACGTTGTTTATGCCCAAGCGTAAGGGGGGACTTAGTGTACCCAATTTTTACCTTTATTATCTAGCGGCCAGGGTTTCACAACTGGAATCCTGGTCTCTCCCGGAAGGCACTCTCCCTTGGGTAGACATTGAACGGAGTTTTGTTCCGCATCGTCAACTTCAGCACATTCTGTGGATGGATGTCTCGGATCTCCCTACCGTTTCCTCGTTATCAGCGATGCGGTCTTCTCTCATTGTCTGGGGGAAGTGTCGCTCTACCCTGCGCCTCTCGGATGCAGTATCCCCTTTGACTCCCTTATTTTACAATCCAGCTTTCCCGGCAGGACTGGATCCGCGGTCCTTCCAGTGGTGGACAGACAGGGGCATAGTGAGATTGGGCCAACTGGTTCATCAGCAGAAGGTCAAGTCGTTTGCGATGCTGCGCGAATCGCTGCAGATCCCGTCCTCCGAGATGTTTCGCTATCTCCAGATTAGACATTTCCTGCTTACATGTCTGTCCAAAAGTCGCCTGGTAGCAGCTACTAAGTTTGAGAAACGCTTCCTCGAGGGCAAGCGTTTACGTCAGGCTGTTTCTACACACTACGAACACTTTCTCACGGCAACGCACTGTGATCTACCTTCATACAGACACCGTTGGCACCTAGCCCTGAACAAGGACTACTCACCTGAAACATGGGACGCGGCGGCCTCCACTATCCATAAACTTACGGCTTGCACACTAATCAAGGAGAGACTTTTCAAGGTTATAGCGTATTGGTATCTTTCTCCGCTGCGCCTGTCCCATATCTTCCAGTCCGCTGACAACACCTGCTTTCGGGGATGTGGTGTCCCAGGTACATACTTACATGCGTGGTGGGAGTGTGCATCGATTTCTTCACTGTGGCTGACCTCTTTCCACCAACTCTCTCGAGCCCTAGACCTTACGCTTACCGGTACACCGGAGGTCGCCTTATTGGTGATGGACGCCGCGGAACCGGGACTATCGGTCCACAACCACAACCTTATCCATCGCATCTGCGCCACAGTGAAGCTTGCAATAGCGCGGAAATGGAAGGGGCCTCCACCGACTGCAGCTGACGTACAATCCGCTATATGGGATCTCATTGTTATGGAGCAACTTACGGCCAAATTGAGGAACGAGGTGCCCAAATTTAACGCTGTGTGGGGCCCGTGGCTCGCTGTACATACGGATATTACTACCCAGTCGTCCTTACTCCACCTCTAACTGACCACGTATCCTGCTGGAGTTGTCATCCCCTTCTCTTTGTCTCTCCTACCTCTCTTTTCTTGTCTCCCGCCTTTGGGTTCTTCTTCCCCTTTTCCTGTGATTTCCTCTTTTTCTCTTCTTTTCCTTTATATTATACAAAATGGAAAACCTCTGTTTGGCTTGATACTAGGTCTTCCAAGTTTGGGCTATTGTACACATGGGTGCTTTGTTATTGTGTGACATTCATGATCCAGTAACATTGTAAAGGAATGCTATGCTCTTGTTCACATTTTTAAGACCGTTACTGTGACGCTTCTTTGTTGTATGGTTTTATGCCTTTATTTGTACTGCCCTTTTAACAGAGGCTAATAAAAACTGATTTAAAAAAAAAAAAAAAAAATTTACCCCATTGCAAATGGCTAAGAGATTTAGTGGACCCCCCAATGTACCCCCCCCATCTCCTGCTTGTGTTTTGTGTAGTCACATTATACACCAGCCAGCTCCAGCTGATACTTCCAGAGAGGGCTTAACAAAACATTTAGCATGCGCATCTATGTTGATCTAGTTAGCCAACAAGCATTTCTCCAGCAGAAGAAATAAAATCTTTAGCGATCTCACCCTACATTTGAACCAATCTTTATTATGGGTTATATATAGTTAATAATCAAGAGTAGAGCTAACAGGTATTTTTCCCCATTTAAACTTTGCTGTCATTTTGCATCATAGAACGGCAAGCTGGAGAGCGTGTCATCTGATCATATTATAAGAGAATAGGAAAAGAGACAACTGGTTGGCTAATAGCTGGTAATATATCAAAGGCAGAGTAAAAATAGCTAGGCATTATAATTCCCTGTTTAGAATTCAGACTTGCTTTGCTGGAAGCAAAATTTATTCTGGGTATGGAGAAGCAGACATTGGGCAATTATGGATTTACCTGGTTGTGATGTAACAATTTTAAGATTTAATCAACAAGATGCTGCAGTGGCTGAGCTTGTAAATTAGGCTTTTTTATCTTTTGTAGAAAAGCAACTCTACAAAACTGAAACCAGTTGTTGTAGATTTAACAGTTCAGCATGCTTCTTACATTTTTTTTTTTTTACCTGTGTCTTTATAAATCTGCCGCCATAAACTGAGCTTTTCTTATCTGCTTTTGTTTCTTGGCTGACAATTATTGGTCTCTTCTTACAGTTAAAGCCTTCCACCTTAAATATGATGAAGTTCGACTGGACCCAAATGTACAGAAGTGGGATGTGACAGTATTGGAATTAAGTTACCACAAACGACATTTGGACAGGCCAGTGTTTCTGAGATTTTGGGAGACGTTGGACAGGTGAGTGTTAATTGTCTTCCAGTTATTGTATACTTTTTAAATATTTATTATGATACAAATTACAACAAAAATTCTTGTCTTAACGTATACAATAGCTTTAGTCTTTTGGGGGTTTTAACACTTGCAGCTTACTGTGTTTGGTAAGAGAACACTTCCACAAAGAAAATATCTGCCATCTCCTTTCTGAGAATAAAGCTGTGAATTTTTCTTACAATGTAGTTTTTTTTTTTCTTGTCCCCATAAAGTTCTTGAGCACATTTTTCTTTTAGCCAAGTAGGATTCATTACCTTCTCAAATGCACTCTGCAGAGAATCTAAGTACCATATCTATTTAAACCGTTCAAGGCATTCTGTGTAGAGAAGTCAAATCTTCATAATCCTAATATGTTTTAATGTTCAGCAGACCATTTTGACATTACTATGTATCAGTGTGCTAACTATAATACATGAGCCCTCTTGGATTGAGAATTTTGCCGTAGACGTTTTGTCTAATGTGAGAGTCATTTTAAGAGTGTGATTGAGACACTTGATGTGGATGGCTGTAAATAACAAAACTGGGATATTTGATTTAAATGTTTTAAATTTTTTTTTTTTGTATTTCCAATTTAGGTACATGGTGAAACACAAATCCCACTTAAGATTCTGAAAGACTGATTCTGAAAGAGTTTTCATTGACGCATCGAACAGATTGTTGCTCTGTACCTTCCTGGAGATTAGGACTCTATGCTGAACTGTAAAATTAACCCATCTGGAGCAAACCCAAACATCTGCAATCTTTTTGGTCAGAGAACAGATTGCCACGACTTACAATCCTAATGGATATCATACTATTTTTAAATAAAGTTTGCATTGTCTGCAATTCAAATTGTATATTTTGATAGCGCTGATATGTTTTAGAGATGTTTTTTTTCCTTCCAGACGTGGGATGCTGATGCGTGTGTTAATATTACCTTCTGTTTAAAGTACGTGACACCACAGTTTTGATTTTGCTTTTTTTTTTTTTGTGCGCAAACGTCAACTTCCAGAAAGCATTTTATTGTGCATTTATTCTGTAATGTCTAATTGGTTGTACGCAGAATTGGACATATGCGCTAGGCAGGCAGTGCAGGACTTGTGCAGTTATGAGAACTGCACTTTAGAGCAAACCATTCAATGTATTTGTTTTGTGTTTATCTAAAAGGTATGGGTAAACATTAATATTTTTTGAAGGCAATTATGATTTCCCTCCTCCCACAAATATCTAAGATTTAACAAAAAAATAAAACAAGGAACAGATGATGATTGTCTAGTGGTCTTTCGTATGCTAAACCCAATGTATTAATGTGTGTATTTTTTCTATTATAAATGTATTCTACTTGGAATATTCCCAAACGCTGGCTTTTGCAGTTGATTTTATCCTTCATGGGCCAACACCCATGAGCTGTTCTTGCAAGAAGGATTTATTGAAGGTTATATATATGATTTACATCATGCTCACATGAGTTGCCCCTTCATAATACCCCCCGTATTGCTTGAAAAAACTTAAGAATTAAGTGAATGATATGGGCGCAAGTAGGTTAGAACCATCTCTGGAGAAGTTAAGTTAAAGACATGCTGACCTCTTTAGCTGACTTCAAACAAAATTACTGTAAGTCCCTGTTTGTCATGTGATCAAAAGTAAAAATGTATATAAATAGTGTCCTCTATATATTATATTTTTGCCAGCACAGTACAGACTTATCCAAAGAAAAAGGTGAAATATATGTGGCACAATTACTGGCACCCTTTTAGTCAATACTTTGTGCTACTTCCCTTTGCCAAGATAACCGTATTAAGTCTTCTCCTATAACACCTGATGAGATTGGGAAAAATCATAGCAGGGGATCAGAGACCATCCATACAGAATCTCTCCAGAGCCTTCAAATTTTGAGGTCGACAATGGTGGACCCCATTCTTCAGTTTACCCCACAGGTGTTCAATGGGTACGGGGACTTGGATGACCATGGTAGGACCTTGATTTTGTGGTCCGTAAACCATTTTTGTGGATTTTGATGTGTTTGGGATCATTTGCCCGGCTGGAATATTCAAACATGGTCCATTTTAAGCTCTCTGGCAAAGGCAGTCCTGTATTTATAATGGCTGATGCCATGTATGCTAACAAAATGTCAACATCCTCTGGCAGAAAAATACCCCCAAAACATTAAAGAGCCACCACCATATTTAACCATGAGCATGTTTCCTTATGGCTACCTCTCTGTGTACTAAGATGTAAATTATCAATAGCGATATACATTACATGTAGTTCTCATGAATTCTTAAGGGTGCCAAGTTAAATAAACAATTTCTCACACCAATATTAGTGGAGGGCACTGTATATAATAAACACACACTTTTGCTATCATTCCAAAGTTTTGGGTCACTCAGGCATTTCCTCATTTGTGAAAGAAAACACATTTTGTCCATTATGATAACAGCAAATGGATCAGAAATATGATAAAGACCTCATCGTGAGGTCGAAACGTTGTTGTTAGTCTCTTTCAATAAATCTGCCTGATGGAACCCTTGAGTGCCTGGAGCCTTTTTCTATTCAGAAATATGGTGTAGACATTAATGTTGTAATAAAATTTCTTGCTGCGCTAATAATTACAACAGGATATTTTAATGATCAATTACCCTTTTAGATGTAAACTTAAATTAACTAACTCAATGTGCCATTGGAACAGAGGAGCAAGGGTTGCTGGCAAAGGTTCTCTGTACACCTATGAAGATATTACATAAAAAATCGGCCGTTTATAGCAACGTTCCAGCTGTATTCTTGATCCATTTTATTTTAATGGGAAAAAAAGATCTTTGTTTCAAAAAACATGGTCATTTCTAATTGACCTCAAATATTTGAACGATAGTGTATCTTTGTCCTTGCTTAGTATACACCTTATTCGATATTAGTTTAGGTGAATATCCTCAACCCAGTAGGCTTAAATGATACCATCAAATTATCTAATCAGCCAAGGAAATTCTGAGACTTTATCTGTAAATATTTCACTTTGAGACAGAGCCTTATATTACTTATTAATGGCGATTGTAAAGTAGCATCATATACAGTTGTAATTTCTTAGGTAACGTATCTTAACCCCTTCGTGGCAATTGATGTGTCACAGAGAAATATACAGTTAATGGCGGTTGGTGTGCCTGGGATGTCATTGGTTTAATTGAGCTTAGAAAACATTAAGCGTTACTGTGCCCAAGTGAGCAAAGCAAGGTTCATAAAGACATGGTTGGATGAGTTTGGTGGGAAAGAACTTGAGTGGCCCTCACAGGGTTGAGGTCACGGCTCTATTGAACACCTTTGGGATGAACTGGAACAGATTGCAAGCCAGGCCTTCTCATGCAACATATGTGCCCCACAAATGCTCTAAAAACACAAAAAAGGCGTGGAAGCTGTTATAGCTGCAAAAAAAAAAAAAAGGTGGTGGTGGGGGACTTCATAATAATGTTTATGTATATTACCGTATTTGCTCGATTATAAGACGAGGTTTTTTTCCCCTCGTCTTATAATCAGACCTCAAATAGGTCTGACTATGAGACGGCTAAGACCCAGATCCCCGGCAGCTGCAGGGGACCTGGATCCTCCTGTCTCTCCCCCCCGCCCCACTTACCGGTACTTCTGAGTCCCCGGTGTGTAGCTGGGGCAGCGTGTAGATGTCTACGCGATTCGCGTAGACAACTTCTGCTGCAGCAGGAAGGAGGTGTGGCTAGCAGCGGGGGTTGTCTGCGTCCATCGCGCAGACCTTCCCCGGCTGTCAGTCGGGGAAGGTCTGCGCGATGGACGCAGACAACCCCCGCTGCTAGCCACGCCTCCTTCCGGCTGCAGCGTAAGTGCGTGGGATCTACACGCTGCCCCGGCTACATGACAGGGAAGCCAGAAGCACCGGTAAGTTTGGAGGACGGGGGGTGTTAAATGGGGGGCATAAGGCATTTCTGGAGGCAGAGTGCTCTGTGAAATTCCTTTTAACCCTATATGCCACTCTTCCCCATAATATGCCTTTTAACCCTCTAAATGCCAGAGTGGCATATAGGGGTATAAGGCATTTCTGGAGGCAGAGTGGCACATAGGGGGTCAAAAGGCATATCATGGGGCACAGTGGCATATAGGGTTAAAAGGCATATCATGGGGCACAGTGGCATTTAGAGGGTTAAAAGGCATATCATGAGGCACAGTGGCATATAGGGGGTATAAGGCATTTCTGGGGCAGATGTGCATAACTGGGGGGCAGGTTGGAAAACAGAAGGAAATAAAACCAAAATATTTTTCTCAATCATAGCTTTTATTAAAAAAAAATAGTTTAGATGAATTAACATTTACTGGTAAAACTTTTTTCCTATAGGGTCGTCTTATATTCAGGCTTTTTCTTTTTTTCCTAAATTAATATTCAGATTTGGGGGGTCGTCTTATAATCAGGGTCGTCTTATAATCGAGCAAATACGGTAATATGTAATGTCATAAGTCATTGTTGTTCTAATCATATCTCTTTGATTTAGATTCTTACTTTGTATCCAGTTTAAGGACATAATTCAAAGGTAAATTAAGAAGCCTGAGCCACATCTTAAAGGCAAAACAAGGTAACATTTATCCCATGGCATTCAATGCACCTTCCTGACTCCCTGCTGAACTTTCGTGACCCCGAGCCTTTCAAACCATGTTAGTTGCCAAGCGTCTCTGCTGATGGAAAATAGCAAGCCTCCAGGCGTTTACATAGTATGTGATATTTGGGTTCTGAAGAAGGACGGACTTGTAATGTCTGTTTAATGTAAAGCAAATTTTTGATGCATTCAAAATTTTATTTAAATGTATATTTTTTACAGTGCAAAGATTTTAGCAGATCTTTCATATTGTCCAAATCAAACTTTTAATAATGTTTGCAGATTATAAAAATCATAAGAAGTACCTTGTAAATGTATTCAGCTCCCTTTCCAGTCCATCAAGCCCCCAACGTTTCAAGTGTCCAAAGCAAGAAACCTGTGTTTGTTGCGGGCGGGGGCAGGACCGTCCACCTACCTTACTCCTCCAACCACCTTGTTATATATATCAAAGCAGAACACCAGTATATGATATCATATTGCAGCGCTCTCCTTCCATACATCACAAAGTGGCCATGTAAGTAAGTAGACTTTTTGTCAGTCTAGTTTTGAAGATATTTTATTTTAAAAGTTAAAATCGGCATGCAGGTTCTGGCATAGCCAGACTTATCAAACCAATTTCCTGTCCTGAAAGTCTCTTCCTTCTCAGCTACCTTTGCCGAAGGTTGCCTGAATCAATCTACAGGCAATAACTCTACATAACAGGAAAAATAAGATCGATTATCATACAAATTCTAAAAGTTGATATGTTTGAGCACAGCATACACACCATAGAAGGTTGGTATTTAGTATTTGTGTATAGAACACACACACATGCGCGGGCTACTTTGTTAGGTACACCTGTTCAATTGCCAATCACATGGCAGCAACTAAACACATTTAGGCATGCAGACGTGGTCAAGACAACTTGCTGAAGTTCAAACTGAGCATCAGAAAGGGGATTTAAGTGACTTTGAATGTGGCATGGTTGTGTTTCAGAAACTGCCGATCTACTGGGATTTTCACGCACAACAATTTCTAGGGTTTACAGAGAATGGTCTGAAAAAGAGAAAATATCCAGTGAGCAGCAGTTGTGGACGAAAATGGTTTGTTGAGGTCAGAGGGGAATGTGCATTTGTAACTCAAATAACCACTCGTTGCAACCAAGGTTATGCAGAATACCATCTCTGAATGCACAACACATTGAACCTTGAAGCAGATGGGCTACAGCAGCAGAATACCTCACCGGGTGCCACTCCTGTCAGCGTATTGTTGCTAACCATGGCCATCCCTTTATGACCACTTTCAGCAGGTTAGTGCACCATGTTACAAAGCTTACATCATGTCAAACTGGTTTCTTGAACGTGACAATGAGTTCACTGTACTCCAGTGGCCTCCACAGTCACCAGATCTCAATCCAAACCTTTGGGATGTGGTGGAACGAGAGATTCGCATCATGGATGTGCAGCCGACAAATCTACAGCAACTGCGTGGTAACATCATGTTCACATGGACCTTGTAGGAAGTACGCCACAAAGAATGAAGGCAGTTCTGAAGGCAAAAAAGTTGCCCAACCTGTTACTAGCAAGGTGTACCTAATAAAGTGGCCAATGGTATATAGTTATGCTCCAGTGGCAGATTGGGGCTGCAGCTGCCGGCTGAATACGTGAGGCCAAAGGCTGCAAGAGTTTAAAGAAATGTAACATGTTGCTAGGGGTTACGACAGTTGTGCTGTAGCAAGCCAACTGCAACCCCTACAAACGAATCAGAGACAACTATGCATTTTGTTCCAGCTGCTGTCTCAAAGTGGATATGAAGGTAGAGTGATTTTCTTATCAACTATTCTCTGAGTGATGGAGCTAGAAACGTTTTAAACATCTGCTTAATGGTGCAGTATATTGTCCAATACAACACTACCAATGAAAAATGCATGTTGTTTTAGTCATCACAATTAGTGGTCCTTTCCTGTATATATGACCTTCAATAGTAGCTGCTGTTGTACAGCACGTTGTTGTCAATTTGGCAGTTGATGGTGGATGCTTTTTGTCACATGGTAAGAATTATTGCTCCCTGTGAATCTAGAAAAAAGGAATCTAAGTGATCTAAAATAAGGAGGATGAATATGACCAAGATCCATTAATTCCAGCTGTCTATAAATTATATTGACTTCACATATGCCAGCAGAAGATGTGTGTTTGTGTATGTGTTAAGACGTGTGGAGCTACCTTAGGCTTGACCTGGACAGCTTTCCCAGGTGATCACCTTTACAAATATGCCTTTTTACTTGTACTGCATATCCTCTGTGTTGACTGCTAGGACCTGTCATATTTCAGTGCACTACCTCAGAAGGTCACAGGGATCAGATACTACAGAGCTCTGTGCAGTAGTGCAATCGAGCAATATAATGATTTCTAATGTGGCACAGGGCTGCCCTAGGCTATGATATTATGCTATTAAAATGGTCTAGGTGGGAAACAAGATATAGTTCATCTCATATTCAGTTGACCTGATATTAAAATTGTGGTTTTCCACCATCCGTTTAAAATGGATATTTTGGTCAAGACAATCAGCGCAGGTTATTGAATGTGTAATGTGAATGGATTACAAGCTGTTATTTTATTTATGGAAAATATTAATATGATGTTAACAAGAAACCAATCCTCTGTATAATAGCTTGTGGTTTCACCTCGTTAAACTAGTTTTTTTTTTACCCTATAAATCACTCTTGACATTCTACAGTCATTTCTTTCCAGTTTGGTTATCAGCCCAGAAATCAGCAACATTTGCTTATCAATAGCAATTACTGAGCCTTCCAGTCTTAAAACCTTGTTAATAATGCATCACTTCCTAATGATTTAACGAGCATGACAGACACTGATGAATTTCAGTTGTGGTCAGTATCTACCATTCATATAATATATGAGTATTACATTACACAATGCATCCCCCATTCATCAGGACACTTACTATGGGGTATTTGGAATCCAATTTACTATGCTGGTCTTATAATCTATCAAGCAATTGAAATACAGAGGTGTTTTGGGGAGATGTTTCACTGTTATGATGACTAAAATAATTCTATCCTGTTTGCAGTTGCTCAGGTATTCTACTTTGAAAAGGATTTATCAGTTTCATAGGAACTTTAGGAGTTCCTGTGATATGATGAGATCCCATCGTATCTTCATCATATGCAACGAGACAGCAATTCTAATAACATAAATAACTTTGTAAAAAAAACCTTAACAACGGAACCTCCGCCAAGTTTTACCAGTAAATGTTAGTTCATGTAAACTATGTGAACAATTGTTTGTTAATAAAAGCTATGATTGAGAAAAATATTTTGTTTTTATTTCCTTTTTTTTTTCAACCTGCCCCCCAGTTATGCACATCTGCCCCCAGGCTTGCCACTGTGCCCCAGAAATGCCTTATACCCCATGATATGCCTTTTAACCCTCTATATGCCTCTATATTACCTTTTTCTGTTTTTAATTGGTGAAAAAAAGTGTTTTGCTTACTTTTTGTAGAGGGGTACAGCATTTATGCAAGGCTTTTGGGCATTTTTGTTCCAATGACTTTGTATGTTTTGCATCATATTTAGGGATTTGAAAGGCAAAACTCAGCCAAGTAGTCTAGTAACTACCATATTTGCTCGATTATAAGACGAGGTTTTTTCCAGAGCAAATTCTCAGAAAAATACCCCTCGTCTTATAATCATATAGGTCTGATTATGAGACTAAGATCCAGATCCCCCGCAGCGATGCAGGGGACCTGGATCCTCCTGTGTTACCCCCCCCAACTTACCGGTGCTTCTGAGTCCCCGATGCTTAGTCCGGGCTGCGTGTAGAGCTCTACGCGATACAATCGCGTAGAGGTCTACACGCTTCCCAGACTATGCACTGGGGACCCAGATGCAGGGGACCTGCATCCTCCTGTGTTATGCCCCCCCTCCAACTTACCGGTGCTTCTGAGTCCCCGGTGCTTAGTCCGGGCAGCGTGTAGAGCTCTACGCGATTCGTGTGGAGCTCTACATGCTGCCCGGACTAAGCACCGGGGGGTCAGATGCAGGGGACCTGGATCCTCCTGTGGTATGCGCCCCCCCAACTCAGAAGCACTGGTAAGTTTGGAGGAGGGAGGGGGAGTGTTAAATGGGGGGTGTAAGGCATTTCTGGAGGCAGAGTGCTCTGTGAAATGCCTTTTAACCCCTTTAATGCCACTCTGCCTCCTGAAATGCCTTTTACCTCCCTATATTCCACTCTGCCCCATAATATGCCTTTTAACCCCCTAAATGCCAGAGTGGCATATAGGGGTATAAGGCATTTCTGGAGGCAGAGTGGCACATAGGGCGTAAAAAGGCATATCATGGGGCACAGTGGCATATAGAGGGTTAAAAGGCATATCATGGGGTATAAGGCATTTCCGGGGCACAGTGGCAAGCCTGGGGGCAGATGTGCATAACTGGGGGGCAGGTTGAAAAAAAAAAGGAAATAAAAACAAAATATTTTTCTCAATCATAGCTTTTATTAACAAACAATTGTTCACATAGTTTACATGAACTAACATTTACTGGTAAAACTTTTTTCCTACAGGGTCGTCTTACATTCAGGCTTTTTCTTTTTTTCATAAGTTAATATTCAGATTTTGGGGGGTCGTCTTATAATCAGGGTCGTCTTATAATCGAGCACATACGGTAATAAAATGCCCCCCCCCGAAATGGGAACTCTCTAAGTTTGACCCGGAGCCTCTGAGTGAAGAGGTGCTTCCTCAGGTCCCTGAGTCACTTTCCTCTCACTTTAGTATTTGACCATTGTTTGGCCACTCCCATAGGAAAGGAAGAGCTCTGGCAAGTTCCCAGGTATAGATGTGTGAAAAAGAAAAAAAAGTACACCCTCTTTGAATTCTAGGGACATAATAACAATCATCTGTTCCTTAGCATGTCTAAAAATGCGGTACAACAACACATGACATATTAAACTGTCATGATTTATTCAACAAAAATAAAGCCAAAATGGAGAAGCCATGTGTGGAAAACCAAGTACGCCTTATGATTCAATAGTTTTAAGAACCAACTTTAGCAGCAATAACTGCTTCAGATCAGTCTGGCACATCGTTGGGGAGGAATTTTGGCCCACTCTTCTTTACAATGTTGTTTCAGTTCATTGAGTTTTGCGGGCAGCATTTCAATCGGGTTGAGGTCTGACTTGCAACACCTTGATTCTTTTCTTATTTAGCCGTGCTTGGGATCATTGTCTTGCTGCATGACACAATTTCAGCCAAGCTTAGCTGTTGGACATTGGGCTCTATGACTACAAGGTTCCCGGGTCCTGTGGCTGCAAAACAAGCCCAATTTCATCACCTCTCCACCACCATGCTTGACAGTTGGTATGAGGTGTTTTTGCTGAAATGCTGTGCTTGTTTTTCACCATTACATTATGGTCAAACATCTCTGCTTTAGTTTTCTCTGTCTAAAGGACATTGTTCCCGTTGCAACTTTGCAAACCAAACCATGTTTCCCCCGTCAACCCTTCCTAACAAACCATACTTGTTTAATATTTTTCTAATTGTGCTGTCATGAATGTTAACATGCTAACTGAAGCCTATAGAGACTGAGATGTAACTCTTGTGTTACTTGCAATTTCTCTGAGCATTACACAGTCTGACCTTGGGGTGGATTTGCTGAGACATCCACTCTTAGGAAGATTGGCAACTGGTTTGAATTTCTTCCACTTTTGAATAATCTTTCTAACTGTAAAATCATGGACTTTAAATTGTTTGAAAATGGCCTTATAACCCTTCCCAGATTGATGGGCAGCAACAATTGCTTTGCAGATCTAAATCCTTGGCATTGTTAACATGCACCTGAATGCGCCATACCTGCAAACTGCTACAACTCCGGCTTTTATAGAGGTGGTCACACTTGCTAATGATCATTTAATCAAGGGCATTTGATTAGCAGCAGCTGTCTGCTAGTTAGCATCTTAATTCCTATGAAAGCTGTAAGGGTGTACTTACTTGGCTTCAAACATGGCTTCTCTATTTTGGCTTTATTTTTTTGAATAAGTCATGACCCATTGTAATATGTCATGTGTTCTTGTTCATCTGAAGTTGCATTTACCTAATTTTTAGACCTGCTAAGGAACAGATGATTGTTATTATGCCCAGGTATGTAAAAGCATATAATTCAAAGAGGATGTACTTTTCTCTTTTCAGTCCTCCCATGCCGTCAGGCTCCCAATATAGTTTTGTTGTTTGTAAATTATGAAAAAAATCTGAAATATTCCGTTTAGTAGATTATCTTGCCATGATTTATCCTATGCAGGATGATAAGTAAATATTATTCCCAGCAACCCAGGAGAAAACTAAATGTGATATTTCAACTTTAAAGTTGGTTTAAATGTTAATGTAGTTGTACGGATCTGTAGTTATGACGCTTCTTAGACCCATGGGAAGAACAACCCTTATTGAAAGTTGAATTTTCCACAAAACAGATTGGGCATGTGCCAGGAATGATTTGGAAGAAACCTGAGGAAATGCTTAAAGATGGCATCAACCATTACCATGTATATCCAACTCGCCTTTACCAAAATCCATACACTTTCAATCATTTACTGTCTAATTTTTCTCATGCATTGCCTTCTTTCTGCCAATTTATTGTCTGCCAAGCCTTTTCTTGTTTATAGTACTGAAATGAACCAGTGGAGGTCTTTGTGCCATATTTGTTCCTAAAATGCAAGACATTGCCTGGCATTCCTTATGCTCTTCATGCATAATAATCCGTAACTCTAATTTTTTTTATCTGCCTCTAGGATAGAGTGAACAACATATTCCACTGAACTATTCATCTGACCTTTTAAACTAAGTCATTTTAGATAGGAGGAAAAGATAGGCTCTCCTGAAAATGTCACATCTCTAACAAAAACAAAACAAAAAAAAAAGAGTATTTTCACCTAATATAGGGAGAGCTATGACCTTAAGGATGAATCTCAGGTCTTCCAATACAAGACCTTTGTTGGATATCCATTTACTTTGACCTTCTTCTGTGACAATGAACATCGTATGTTCTTTGTCACCTAGTCTTGACTTCTGCCTTTAACACAAATTTTAATTATGATCTGAACTTAAGAGAAGGGCAGTTAATATTGTTATAGAAATATGGACCCATGGAAGGGTTATAAGGCTTCGTCTAAGGTCTTGGAATATTTGCCTTTGAATTAGGCCTAAAATAGTTGTTGGTAATTTACATGCTGTGTTAATGTAGCTGGATAGATTATTAAAGACTGATTTATATGACAATACAGCAGGAGTGTAAAATACTTATTGTATATATGCATGTATTATTCTGCAGGTATAGTTTCTACTCTAACGTTGATGACAGCTAAGAACAATACTTCTGAAAAACCTTTTTACATAAAATTGGTTATTTAACATTTTAATGAGAGGCATTTTGTTATGCCATATACATATGTATTTGAATTCTGGACAGGCACCATTAAATTACCTTAAACTATACAATCTATGGAGATAAAGGCTGCTCAGCAATACAAGGCCATCTTGTCTGTAAGCACCCACTGAATGGTGCCCTAATTTACCACCTAGGCAGATCTGTCTTCAACTCTAATGATGCCCTCAGCAAACCTCTGTTGGGCCTCATACATTATTTAATGTATTATATGGGCAGACAATATAAACCCAGTAAATGTTGATGTCACAGAGATGCATACAATACATTAGAACTACACAGATATTTTTGTGATTGTTTTATAATTTAAAATTAAAAACTGTATTAGGTTAAACACTTTGGACAGCAAAAAAATATAAACTTTGTGACCAGTATTACACAATGCCAAATATTACACACAGTTTGAAAGATATTATTTTGACATAACACCCACGCATCATTTTTCAAATCTTTTGCTTTTCTGATGTAATAGAATCTGACTTTATAGAGTGGCTATTTTGAGGATCAATAAGACACATGCACCCTATTGGAGGGTTACTAAACACATCATGTCACAGGTAGATGATTTAGTGCCTGACAATGTTTGACTAACAATCTGAAATGGCAGAAAACATCAGGACCTTATGTTCACTTCCCTGACATACAGTCTTCTAATTATAATGAAAGATGACATTTGCTACTGGCCATTTGTCAGATTAAGGGTTTATACCTCAGAAAGCCTTTTAATAGTAGTTTCCACACACATGGTTTAGCTGAGTAATAGCATGTTATGGTTATACAAGTTTTACAGAAAAATATTACCTAAAGGTAAATTTTTTTAATTACAAATTGTGCCATTGACAAACTCTTGGATGAAACGTTTCATTAAGATGCTAGTTATGTGAGATGGGATGTTATTAAGAGAATGTGCTTCTTCCTTGGCCTATCTTGCTCATATGGGACATGAAAATAAGTGGTATTTGAACTGTAAAAGATAATTTGTATTGGTTCAGTTCAGGTTAATTTCAATAAATATGGCATTGTCATATAGTTGTGTTTTAACAAATACTGTATATGGTGGTCCAGCCTTTCTGGAAGAGTTCTTATGGAGTTGTGTCACTCCTCTTTCCCACTCAAACCCACTCAAACCTGATTTTCTAATCTTCTGGAAATTCCCCACGATCCTAGCATTTTAGACCTGGGAGCAAAAGGTAGAGTTTATTAAATTGATGGAAGAATGTATCAGATGGCTAGGAATCGGTTTTACGTGTCTGGTTTTTTTTTGTCTTCACAATGACACACTGACCTGCTCTCCTTGGGACCCACTGGTTTAGGGATTTTCCAGAGCATTTACTGCATGAGAGATGCTGAATTACCGTACTGCTTTCCGGTCCCACAACATAGTTGATCCACTGGGTTTTTTTTCTTTTTTTGTTACATTGATTTTCCTAGCTTATCCCCTACTTTTTCATAATCTCTTTCATAATCTTACTTGTGTTCTAAAGGTTTCCTGAATACGATTGGGGGATTGGGTTATTGATGCATTGTTCATGAACGCTATCTGTGTGATGTGCATTGTGATCCTGACAATTCAAATGATACTTGATATGAACTGAACTGATTTTAGGAGTTGCATCTCCTGCTAATATGCTTTTACCGAAATGCTGTATCACCGGATTCACACCTAAAATAAAAGCTAAATAAAAAAAAAACACATGTTCATGTCACTCATGTTTCACTTGTACCTAATCTGAATATACATTTAGAAAAAAGAAAATATGGATTTCTTACAAATGCCATAAGTCGGGTTGTGAAATTTCTGCCCTGTAACAAAAGCTCAGCCGCAAAGTATTAGACCATGTACCGTCACATAGCGGGTCTGCTGAGTGCTAAAGAAAATAGAAGTTGGCTCGCTACAGAGTTCCAAACCTTCTCCAGAAGCAACATCAGTGCTGTGCGTCAGGAGCTTCATGATGATGGCTGAGCAGGTGCACACAAGCCAAAGATCACCAATGATAAGAACCAGAAAAGAGAGAGCTAAAGGGTACCAGCCTGGGAGGTACCAGTCTGCCACAACAGAGCTTCTAAAACATCACTCATTACAGATGGCAAATGCCCCTTTCAGTACTAACATCTTATAGCCACTCCTAAATAAATGCATACAAGGAATGCTTGCAATGTCTGGTCCAGGGATGATGTATCAGATCTATGTCTTCTTTAATAGATCCATTGACCTAGTAGCAGAAACCCCAACCTTTTTTCGTGCAATAGCTGTTGTTAGACCTGGATGTTGGGACAGCGGAGGGGAGATGGTTTAGCAGGCTGGCATCTCATAGGGTTTCTCCTGGCCACTGCATGTTGTTGTACAATTATGTCCACCACTATCTTTCTTTTACTAAAGCACCATAAACAATTTTCAGCTTTAGGCCCACCAGTACCTTAACCAAGCGCTAGGCAAGTCTATGTACAATAAACAAAATTTTAGTTGGAAGGGCTTGGTTTGATGTCTAATATTCTTTCCTACAAAGGCAATGAAAATGTTTTGTGCTATGTAAAGCACATTGTGGCACACATACTCACATAACCTATTCTCCTTCAGCGACAAGGTGTATTCTCTAAACATGTAATACATGACATGAGTTAATTGTTATAGCAGTATTTTTCATGTGAAAAACCTTGCAAATCTGTTTTATGTCACATAGAAAGGTAAAGATTAGCAATTTCCCCTTTTCCTTAATATTTTTTGTTCTATGATGAATTTCAGTAAGATAGTTGTCATGCAATTCTTTTTTATCAAAGTGAACTGAAGGACATGTGTTATGCCAAGGTCTTCAATAGTAATGGCGATCTTGATAGCTGGAGATGCAGAAGAGTTAAGTGGCTTAAGGATGACTTACCGGTAATTACTTCAATTACTGTTATCAGAGAAAACACTGGGGTAAGGAAAGGAAAGGGAAGGACTGTTCTGTGTTCATTCATTCCAGTAAATTGCTCAATGCTCATGAGTTCATTAATCTAATCTTAGATAACAGTGACTCTTCATATATTGAAGCATGTTCTTCAGTTGCAGGGGTTGGTCCAATGTGGCCATGTTTTCCAGGGTTTGGCCCTTTTGCTTTGAGCCAGAAGCAAAATCCATAATTTATGTACAGGATAACGTAACCCGGCAACTTCCATCAAAATGGTAGCTCTGCGGTGATGTCCTCCCCAATCCTCCAATGGAGGCAGAGGACTTCACTGCAAGCTTTGTCCTCAACAATTGGAGGACCAGGGAGATGACGTCAGCACAGCACCGCTATTTTACCCTCAGTTCACCTGAGGGCAATATGGTGGTGCTTGCAGTAATGTCCTCTCCTACGACTAGAGGACCAAGGAGATCAGGTCACTGCAGTGCAGCCATATTGCCCTCAGTTCACCTGAGGGCAATATGGCGGTGCTTGCTGTGATGTCCTCTCTCCCATGATTGGAGGATCAGGAGGACATCACCGCAGCGCCGTCATTTTGGCAGGGTTAAGTCCGCGAAGATGCAGAAGAAGAAGAAAGAAGATTAAGGATTGAAGATAGAAAAGAAGGGAGAAGATAGAAGATGCAGAAGTGGAAGTGATCAGCTCAAGTGGTCGGCAGAGAAGATAGGGAAACATTTAGAGAGCATGAGAGAGAGTAAACGAGTTTTGAATTTTTTTGAACTGTCGAACTGAATGAAAATCGCTGCCTGAAAACGAATGGGCCAAAAACAAACCAAAAAATTTGTCCAAATTGTTTTTGGCCCATTTGCACATGTCTACTAGACAAGTAGAAACAGGGAGCCTACTGAACATATATTAGGGAGCAGGGAGGGCAAGGGATCCATTGCTAACTCAGATGAGCATGACTGCAAATGCTCAGGGGTGGCAGAGCTAAGACACAGAAAACCAAACCGATTTCTTTGGGCTGAAGATAACAGCATTTGATGGCAATCATGAACAGTAAGCCTTTCCCAGCCAATAGTAGACTACTATGTCTACCCTCCAGTGTCTACCAGGCTACACAGTATAAAAATACATAAGCAGTAGAACGATGAACAGGACAATTTTTATACTTATGCATTATGTGGCCACATGTCCAGCTGGTGGCCATACACCACAGGACCCAATCTGCTGCCCCAGGGGCAGATCAGGTTCTGCAGTATACGGTTACTGGCTGGATATAATGTGGCCCTATGCTTTGTGAGTATAACATTTTGTCCTGTTTATTGTATGGGGTGCCATCAACCTTGCCTATTGTGCCAGATCTAGGTCTAGATCTAGATTGTGCCATTCTAGGTCTGGTGGTAAACAACTTGACACCAGCACACAAAGTGTACTACATTAATGAAAGTTACACCTGCCCATTTGAACTACGCTTGCCCTTGATAACACACTCTTTGCGATTGAAAAATAGGTCCAGATCCAAAGGTCCACTGAGCGTGTATTCTATAGTTGTCAGGGACAATAAATGCATTAACTACCAAAGTCTGAGAGCCTGGTATCTGTCCAGAAGCAGATATATAAAATCGGACTATGCTGCCATGGGTGCGGATATGACTAGCTAGGCAAGTAACATCCTGGCATGGCAGGCAGGGCTTATACCTGGGCTGTTGGTTGTCATGACAAATATTTTCTTTATTGTGCAGTGGAAAGTTGGAGCAAGCAGAGATGCAATTAAGCTGTAACATACACGTCTCTTCTAAAAAGTATAATTTTATTAAATGTTTTGTTACATCCATATTATAATGAGTTACCTCTTTATGACACTATTTGAGCGCTGCTTAGTACATAGAGCCCAAATTATCAGAAAGGTATGTGCTTCATCGTCTGACAATTTGAGAATGTAATTAATGTAACTTTATATGATATGCTTACTTATTTTCTTATTATAATGAAAAAAGTGTGGTGTGCCTTATTGCATATATGTCTAATGTAGATAAGCTTGTTTGTTTTCTTTCTTCTATACCTTGATGTATTTTGGACAACATTAGCTTTGAAGGCTAGGACCATAAAAGGGTCTGCCTCCATGTGGCCAATACAAACCGTTAATTAACTCTCCTGGGTCTTTTCAGGCATCAAAAGAGACCCTTCAGCAGAACCATGGGGAAATCAATGGACATTTGGCTGTTTACATTGTTTATGACAGTAAAAATATAATTAATAATACAAGAAGCTTGTTTATTTTATGCAAATTTTATGAAGTTAGTAGTAGAAATTTACTATACTAGTACATAGTTGTTTTTTTCACCTTTTTTAAACTGTGGGAGATCATATGTACTCTAATGACTACAAATCAAAATATATACATTTGGTACCTTAAACTTGTCTAATCATACATTATGCAAGAAAACACATAAAATACATTATAAATAAGCAACAATAAACAATGTAGCCACATAAGATGCAACAGTAAAAAGGTACAGTTGTCGAAATGTTTTTACTCAAATGCTATAAAAGGGAATGGTGAGATGATGAAAATATATAGAATATAACAGAACAGAATGTGCAATATCCTACTTGATGCCATAATATGCTTTACATGATAATATAAAAGTGTACAAATATTTCCTAAAGCAATACAGAAGTTATTGTAGGTCTGGGCAACCTTCCAGGTCAGTGGATATGGAACAGGGATAGCAGAAAAAAATACTTTGCGGTATATATTTCAGCAAATACACCAAAGGAACCAATGTTTTCATGAAGCCATGTAACAGAGATCAGTAGTACTGGCAAACTGGGGAAATGCTTGCTGGGCTGTTGCAAGATGATGTGGGCCACTTGCCATTACTGCAGTCCTTGCAGCAGATCTGGTGTATTAATGTGTGGCCGCATGCTGCGCAAGTGAGAGCGTGTACTGAGCAGCTACATTAGTCCAGCAAGTGGCCACATCATTTATTACGTGACAGGGTCAGTATCATTACCCTATACCTGATGGGGCAGATGGGCCTGGGCAGCCACACCTGGTATTTTAAATAACCTTGACCTTCCCCGGACTCATCTCACTTTAAAGTTTTAGTTCTTACTTCTTATCTAACGTGTGTCTTTATAAAGAAACACAAGTAACCTACCAATAAAATATATTGCTTTGCAAGTGCTTCCTTAGGGTGCAGATAAAAGATTATCATTCTCTGGCCTAAAGATGAAATTCAACGAATAAAGACAAATCAATAGACAGATACAATGCTGTGCTTCAAGTGTCAGGATTTGAGTTATCATTGTGCTGTTGATTGCATGTCCAGGACTAATATTTTCTAATCATCCTCATTAATTTCAAGTTTTTAAAAGTAAGTGATTTTGTGCTGCAACTCCTTCCAAATCACTTCTTTGAACTATAATTGGATTTACCATTGATCAACGTGTTTGCTAATTTCCTGACTCCATGCAGAAGATAATGACAATTCACTGTTTAATAATGAGTCTTTCCTTATCCAGGATGTGCTGTTCAAATGTAAGAAATCTAGACGAAAAAAGGACTTTAACTAATGAAATCCAGGCATATCGTTAAGGTGGGCTACAGAATGCCTGGGAGACACTGCTAGGGACCCGGGTTATGATATTGTAACCTGGTACTTGGGTTCATCATAATATATAGACCTGGGAGGTGGCAGCGGCTGTGAGACATGTGTCAATCTCCTGCAAAACACATATTACTGTAATTTATATAATAAATATAAAAGAGTTTTAACCTTTATCCTCTAATGACCCATGCTGATCATTCCTAAACCACAGTCTCACATGTAACAAAACGCTTGGTTCAGCTAGATTTCCAAATTTCTACTATAAGACCATAGGCTTTACTCAGTGACCTATCTTAACCTTCATTGTAACACCTTCATGCTAACAGGTGTATAGAATCAATCAAAAAGGCAGCCCTCTCTATAGACAAACATTGGCTGGAGAATAGGTCATACTGAAGAGCTCAGATCTAGGAGTAACAGCAAATCCGCCACAGTGCAGTAGACCACGCACACTCAAAGATCATGGCTACTGAGTGTTGAATCACTTAAAATTCACTACAGCAGAGCTCCAAACAACTTCTGGAAGAAACATCAGTACAAGTACTGAGCGTTGGGAGCTTCACAAAATGGGTTTCTATAGCTGAGCAGCTGCACACAAGCTAAAGATTGCTATGTGCAATGCCAAGCACTGAACAGCATCATGGAGCAGTATAAATGTGTCCTCTGGAGTGACGAATCATGCTTCACAATCTGGAAGTCTGGTGAACAACCCTGAGTTTGGCAGACACCAGGATAATGGGAATGTATAGTGCCCACTGTAATGTTTGGTGGAGGAGGGATAATGGTCCAGGCTGTTTTTCAGGGTTTTGGTGTGGCCCCTTAGTTCCAGTGAAGGGTAATGTTAATGTTACAATATACAGAGACATTTTAGATGATTGTCTGTCCAAACTTGTGGCACCAGTTTAGGGAAGGCCCTTTCCTGTTTCAGCATGACTGTGCCCCTGTGCACAAAACAAGGTCCATAAACACAAAATTCTGTAAATTTGCATTTCTTATGGATCTGAATGCACAAGTCTATTAGCTACTAAGAAAATATTTCATTGAGAAAGGGGTGGACCTTTTGGAGAACAAAAGAGGTAGAGGTTAATGGAGGGAATGTAAGAATGCATTGATTATCTTAAAAATATGACGAGGTTGAGGACCATGTGCAGCTCTTACAACAAGTACTAAAACAGGCAGATAAGTTTGGTCAAGTGTCTTTTCTGCCATCTAATTATACGTATTCACATGCATTATAGTTATATGTTATAGTTTTATTAATGTAAAATGTATAATTAATAACGAACATTAGTAATTTTAATATTATCAAAGCATGACTCCGATATTCTTATACAATCGAGACACACAGACACACAAACTGACTGGTGGACATCAGAATGCAAGCGTTTATAAAACTATTTTTTCAGTTGGGTATCATTTTTAATTCCTTCCAGAGGAAATATAAAATTTATGCAAGACACTGTCCAAATAACCTTTAAGATTTGCAAATATCAATGGCTGGTATTCTTTGCATTTTTATTGCTGATATTTCTACTTCTGCAGACAAAAATGGATAAAAAAATCTGATTATGCAGTGTGCCAGCTTATTCAAGGGTATGCAGATGGGACGGCAGATTTTTTAAAAGTCCAGTAAGCACATTAATCTAAGAAAGCAGTCTGAAATTTAGGCCAAGAAAAGAATGAATTTGCAATTGTTTGGTTTGACACAAATAACAATGGGATTTTAGAATTGGAGATGGCAATTTTCTTTGGCTTAATTTCTAGCTGACGTAAAGTAGCTTAGATAAATCAAATAACGGTGATAAGTGAAAGTTATTCAAAACTGTAAACTTTAATTATTTGCATATCGATATCCAATCTTAACCATTCTTTCACGTTATTCGCGTGTGAGTCTTTTGTATGGCTGGTTTCTGTTTGGTCGAACATTCCTTTCCTAGCTTGCTCCTATTTTGCTCAGCAGTCCTGCTTGCTGCCGATTGCTGCCGATTGCTGCCAGTTGCTGCTACGATCCCTAGCCTGTCCATTGGAAAGATAAGCAACTCTCGGCCCTGGGAGGGTAGCCCATCTTTCCAGTGGGTAGGCTAGGGACCATAGCAGCAACTGGCAGCAAGGAATGGCTCAGTAATTTATCACTTGGCAGAAAACATTTTCAACGGTCACTCTCTAATCCAATCCAACATAAGACAAAATGGATCCATCAACGGGGCCATGTGTATGCAGCAGATAACTGGATGCATGACATATACTGCCTGCTGGTCTTAAAGTGCAGAGTTTAAGCCTTAGTCCCTCCCTGAGCACGTGATTAAAATCCCATCTCCAGATGGCCATGAGAGATACAAAGATCCACGAGTTGGTCTTTTGTGGAGCTGGTTTGTGACATTGTGATTCTGTGTGTAATTTCTCAAAGAAAAAAAAAATATTTCACAGTGGACAAGACAAATGTAGATCCCACAAGAGGAAAAAATGTATGCTGCTATAAATTCAGTGAAGTATAAAGCACATTAATGATTGTTAATGGCCACTTGAACGCCTGTTAATGAACATTAATGTCTATCCTTTCATAACTAAAGCTGCACCTTAATGAAATTACCACAATAAAGACCTGTCTCTTTTACTCAGCACAGTGATATTTCTTTAATTTAATTTAATCATGTAAATAATGCTGTTTACTTTGCTGTACATGCAGCTGAGATTCCTTCCAATATCTGTACATCATACAAATGCTTTCTTCTACTATGTTTGCAAAGTTTCTCTGTTCTAGAGTATGGTCATATTAACAGCCAAGTCTGTAATACTTGGTGTGGAATAGAATCATATATACAACATGTGAATTATCTGTGCTCATGGGGATAAGAGAGAATATCTCCCAGAGGTAAAATACTGGTTGGGGCTGTTTTTCAGGGTTTTGGCTCCTT
The DNA here is from genome assembly GCF_027358695.1 of Spea bombifrons. NCBI lineage: Eukaryota > Metazoa > Chordata > Amphibia > Anura > Pelobatidae > Spea > Spea bombifrons. The sequence goes on along the minus strand of NC_071092.1, from coordinate 13,311,863 downwards.
AGCAGTCTTTAGGAACTCTGGTACCAATATAATCAGTCCATGGTATTATCTTAGATCCGGATAGTTTCAGGCCTATCCCATGCTTGTTTAAGTTTCCTCACCGTTTTAGCCTCTACAGCTCTACAGACCATTCTACGTATCTATTTATTCGACTTATCTACCACCCTCACCCTGCAGTTGGATCTTGCTGAAGGACAATGATCCAAAACATACATCACAATTAACACAAACATGGTTTACTGACCATAAAATCAAGGTCTAACCATGGCCACCCCAGTCAAATGACTTGAACCTCATGGAAAACCTCTGGGGGGTGAACTGAAGACCAGTGGCCTCAACATTTGAAGGATATGGAGAGATTCTGTATGGAGGAATGGTCTTAGGTCCCTTGCCGTATATTCTCCAACCTCATCAGGCATTATAGGAGAAAACTCACAGCTTTTAGAAGAAAAGATCAAAGGGTTAAACAATAAGAACAATTTTCACAGCCTTCTTTGCTCATATTTAGCAAGGGTGCTGGTGCATAGGTGGTGTTATGTGTGGCTTGGAGAAAACAAGATAGAAGGAGATGGAAACATTTAAATACATAACACCTTCCTAACTGGACTGTTTTTGTAGCAGATCAAATATGAGTCTGTATATTAAGTGGGAAAAAAAACCATTCTGGTATAGGGAACTATTGCATTGATTCAATATTTTAGGTTACCTTAGTCCAGGGGCGTCCAACGTGCGGCCCTCCAGCTGCAGCAGGACTACATCTCCCACAATGCTCTTTCAGCTAAGGGGCTGGCTGAGGAGTATGGGAGATGTAGTCCTGCAGCAGCTGGAGGGCCGCACGTTGGACACCCCTGCCTTAGTCTATTTAAGAGGCAATACTGCAAGTGTTTTTTTGGATTCTGCTTAATATTCCGATGTGTTAAAATTCTTTAAACTATAGAGCTGTCTTTGTCTCATCTATGCTTCTTGATGTGCATGAGCCTAAACAAATTTTTCTGGAGCTATTTACTAAATTCTGAGTATAGCAAATTCAGGGTTCACATTATTGTGTAGGAGAGCTTGGTGAATTTCCATTTTATCTTTTCCCAGGTTCTTATGACCTGTCTTGCGTTCTCCAGGAACAAATAAGTATGTTGTCAGTTCGTATAATAAAATTGTTGTCCCTACATTTCCTATTCTATGTTTTATGCCTACTCTCCTGAATTTAACCCCTTAAGGACAATGGGAGGTCCCAAAACCCATTGAAAACAATGCATTTTGAGCCCGTACATGTATGGGCTTTGTCATTAAGGGGTTAACATGTTTGTAACTAAATGCACCACTACAAACCTATTTTTCTAGTACTGCTGAATGCCAAATCCTCTTCAGAATTCATTCCTTAATTGTGCAAAATTTTGGCTCATTACTAAGTTTTAGCAGGAACAGATAATTTTCATGTGATAAAACAGCAGGCGGTGATAGGTCGTTTCCATGTAAACCTTTTATGTGGTTAAAGAAAAATGGCATTTTCCTAATTTTATTCATTTAGCATACGAGAGTGCAATTATTTTTTTTCGTGTGAGTGAAACTTCACCTTTAATGCCATATCCACAACGAAACAAACGTGCAAGTTGCTTTGAACTCTCTCCCTACTTCTTTATATGCCAAGCTGTTCCGACTTTGAATTGTGTGTAGGATGTGTAATTATTCCAGGCAAACATAAAACCCACTTTACAATATGGTGTTGTTTTAATCTTGTAATATTTCACAATCTTCAGTTTCACTTTGGAGTAAATGTACTTTTTCTGTTCCTGTCTTAAATGCTGAAAATCATCATGGTCCACGTTTGTAAGGGTGATTCAGTTGTGGAATTAAACATATTTCGGCGTAACAATTTCTGCAATTAGAATTCCACCGGTGTCCAAACACATATTAATTAATACATAACAATGGAATCTTTCTGGATTATGTCTGGCTTCTTGAGCTAATTTGTATTCAAGAAATACCGTTATATTTGTCATTTGTGCTTTGCTGACATAAGCTTCTTACTTAACACTATTTGTACTATCCTCTTTGAAAATAATTGTGTTTCATTTGTGGAGCAACATAGGCTTGTCATTGAAGTCAACAAAAGGTCAAATGTAGTTTTGAAAAAGGTGGTTTGAAGGCTTGCAAATGTTATTTCATAATAACACGCTAAATGCCTCAACGGATGTGTCTGGGGATACTCGTCTTTTCTTAACCCCTTAAGGACAATGGGTGGGCCCTAAACCCATTGAAAACAATGCATTTTGAGCCCATACATGTACAGGCTTTGTCATTAAGGGGTTAATATTAGAGGACGCAGATGGACACTTGTGTAGAGCTACGAACAAACTTCTAGACAAGTTGTCACACTGCAAATCATAATATCTTAAAGTATTTTGAATCCCAACTGATAATCTAACAATGATGAATTAAATGGCAAATATAACCCAAAATGTAGCAACTGTTATAAATCTACTAATATACAGTATTAATATTTAATATTTGTGGATGTCTTTGGGCAAGCATGTATGGACAAATGGCCCTGGCATGTGAATGTTCGCAGAGCACCATTAAGGTGCATGTGAAAATTGGCAATTTCTATCACCTTTCTCAGTGTCCCAGATGAATGGACTCTTTGAGAATTACCCTGGATGAAGGGATTTGTGTTTCAGATTGGGAATGTTGTGCTGGATCCAGGGCCGGCCTTAGGGGTGTGCGACCTGTGCGACCGCACAGGGCGCCATGGTTGCAGGGGCGCCTGACCGGGACTTAGATTAAAGCATCGTTTTTTATTTTTGTTTTTTTTTTTAAACTTTATTTAACATCATTGATGTTAAATAAAGTTTTAAAAAAAAAACGATGCTTTAATCTAAGTCCCGGTCAGGGGCGCCGAGCGGTTGCTCGTGAAGTTCTCGGCAACCGCTCGGCGCCCCTTACTCTCCGTGACTCTGTCGCGGTGCCAGCATCTCATGTTGAGCGCCGGACTATACCGGCGCTCAACATGAAATGCCGGCAGAGCGAGAAGACGGACGCCTCCCGCTCTTACCGCAGGACTCCGGCAACAAGGTAAGTGGGGGGGGGGTAGTTTGAAGGGGCAGAGGGGGGGGTAGTTTGAAGGGGCAGGGGGGGTAGTTTGAAGGGGCAGAGGGGGGGGTAGTTTGAAGGGGCAGAGGGGAGGGGTAGTTTGAAGGGGCAGAGGGGAGGGGTAGTTTGAAGGGGCAGAGGGGAGGGGTAGTTTGAGGGGGGGTAGTTTAAAGCGGCAGAGAGGGCGGGTAGTTTGAAGGGGCAGAGAGGGGGGGTAGTGAGGGGGGGTAGTGAGGGGGGGCGCCAGAGGAGTAGTCCGCACAGGGCGCCACAACGTCTAAGGCCGGCTCTGGCTGGATCCAGGATACTTGGTACTTATGCATCTACCGTTTTTTGATTCAGGTTTTGTTTCCGCTTTGGGTTTATTGTGACATTAATGTATGTAGAATTCATTGTATGCATTATTGCCATTATTTCCCTTAACTAAGACTGATCGGATCGTCCCTTTAACTGGAAGCACAGAATCATTTAGGGCAAATGATTCAAATACACACCTGCAATATATACATTTGCCATAGGCTAGTTTGAAGAATCAATTTGGTCAAAATACAACAGAGAGAGGCTTAATGGTTTAATGATTAAATAAAATTTGTGTGACTGCCTTTTTATACGTTCATGCTTTTTGAAGCATAAAGCTCTCCCTTTTTGCTTGTTTAATGTCAGTCTTTACCAGGGTGAATGTACGGCGATGTTCTACAGCTGGAAACATCACAGTAATGTGTTTATCAACAAAGTAAAGTGCGTTTAGAAATGGATTTGTGTAAATAAATCATTTTCAATACCTTACTCAACTACATCGATAGGTCACAAACACCAAAATTCTCAGCAAAGAACTGCCACCCAGCCATGCAGGTAACCACACCTTCAAAAAGTAGTGTTCCTCGTTGACCATCTGATATGGTGGAGGGCAAAGGCTTTAAGTCTGTGTATGACTGCATGTATTTATTGGTTAAATGTAGCTGTGTATGGAAACAGAGCGTTCAACGGGATTAAATGTACCAATAACTGAAACGCTATCCTAGAATGAAATCTGCATGGTGAGTGAATTATTGCATTATGATTACATCATGAAATGTGCCGATAACCTGTTGTGTATATAAGAAAGCAGAAAAGCACACTTTTGCGTCATGCGTTTCAATTTCTTCAATCAACATAATTGCATTGTGTTCATTTTCTGATGTAATACAATGCAGCACGTGTTTATTATTAATTTCACCTCTGCTGTGTAATCCATGAATGTGGAACCAATTTACAATGAAGACATCAGCCGATTATTCTATGGTCTATATATAATGTTGGACAAAGCATGTAATGTGCTACCCTGTGAAAAGTATAAACGCACAGAAGGGAATTCATTACTCAGTTTTACATCTGATATACCGTAATACCGTAGGGTAACACTTCATACGTACTGGTCAGCAACATGAGAAATAAATGTGTCCTGGGAAAAATGGCTGATGAAGTCATACTTTACCATCATTCTGAATCATAGAAGGCTTTATTTCGGACCTTGTTACAAAGTGAATTGTCTTTACAGGCAACACTCAAGAAACCTGGTGTTACATTTGTGTGAATTAAGACGCATTTGGTGAAAATGTAATTAGGTGCTGAATGTGTCCCCCCCCCCAAGGTTGTTCTGTTTTATTTATTTTTTTTACCCTCAAATGATGTCTTTATGGCAATAAATCCATTGTAAATTCCCCCCCCCCCTTGGAATAGATTCTTGTCTTTGATACAATTGGATGTAATAGCAATTTTATTCCTTATTGATCTTTCTCTGCACAATTTATCTCTAATGCAGTAATCGGCGTGGCATGTGCAAGAGATCTGTATGATTAGTGTTGGGTTTCTGCAAATGGGAATTACAAACACACAAATAGATGTATATTTTTTGCAGCCTATTTTTTCATTTCTGTCAATAAGCAGTAGGAGAGCAGGGTGGTGAATTAGATTTTTTTTATTGCGTCTCCAGCTCTGTAATTCCTATAAGGCTTTTTCAATCCAATAAATTTCAGGATGACAACATAATTCAGCAATCAAGTTAAGAGTCCTGCTTTACTTCTGTACGCAACAGTATCTACAGGCTATCTGAGCTATGGCCAACGCTCGTTCATGCCGTTTTACATATCTTTGCTGTGACTCCTGGCACTAAAATGCAAGTACATCAATTTTAACAGATACATAGACCGGGTAAGCCGATACTTTAAATTCTAACAGACCCAGCACAAAGATTTCACATAAATACGAGGAATGCTGGCTGCTTCTGATAGATTGGTTGATATAAATAACGCTGACAGACTTTGATACGTTCACATACACCGATAAGCCCAATCATGTCATTTTTAAATCCGCATATACAATTTATGTAAAGACTTCTGACAGACAGCAAACCTTACACAGATGTATGCACGCCATCTTGAGAGGCTCATTTGTATAGACACACAGAGAATGTTGTCAGACTGTCACGTATACAAAAATATCAATGAAAGAACTAATAAAAAAAACAAACGCACGCACATTTGTAGCCCCATTGGACTGCTTTTGGATCTTGAGAAGAAAAAATATCCTGTGTGTGTGTGTGTGTGTATATATATATATATATATATATATATATATATATATATATATATATATATATATGTCCTGATGAAAGTCTAATAAACAGACTGAAACGTTGATTGGAAAACTGGAGTTTCTCGAGTGATTATTTAAAGAAGTCCCTGGAGTGCCGGTAACTATTTTTGGATATTATATATAATATATAATATTTACTGATATTACTAAAGCATATGCTATTTCAGTTTTGTTAAAGGGACGCCTTAGGCATCGTATGAACTTTAATTCTGCAGAATCCCCCCCACCCCCATACGCATTTGTCTCTTTCCCCAAACCCCAGCTCCTAGGTGTTATGTATTGGGGTATTATGCAGTCTGCTTTGCCAGTAGATGGCAGCATAATGGAAATGTGTACTTGTTATGTTGTGTTAGGTCTCTTGTGTATATATCTTAATCTGTTGCATGTGGTTACTGAAGTGAAGAAAAGAAGTCATGTTCCACTGCTTGTCTGTGTTTGTGAGCAACATCTACATAACATTCAAATACACAAAATAGGTTTCCATGAAATGTGTTTGGCTGAGCATATCTCCTGCTGGCCGCATGCATGCGGTGCACTCGATGCCGGCGCTGGCTCAGTGTGAGAGTCCCTGTGGACGAGTGTCTATTATTTGAATGGCAGCTCTCTTTAATGCCACTGCCAATCAGTGACACTAAACATGCAGGCGGTTTGAGCTGCAAGTCATTTACTTATTTCATTCAACAGGTTAAAGAATGCATGTTAAGGTACTTAAACAGTGGTTTAACCCCTTAATGACAAAGCCTGTACATGTACGGGCTCAAAACGCATTGTTTTCAATGGGTTTAGGGACCGCCCATTGTCCTTAAGGGGTTAATATGCATTATTTGTTGGTGAAACTGCTGACCAGAGAGGTGAAGACGCAGCAATGTGTTGTTCCCGTGTGTTTATAAAAATGTTCTAATCTAGTTTTCATGTTATGAGTGACAGTCCCTTGTTGCTTTAGTATCTTGTACAGTCTAACAGAGTTGCAGTTTGCAGACAAGCAACTTTAATGCTTATCTCAGGAACCGGTATACTATTTGCAAATGTCATGATGATGTTAAGAAATGTTAATTGTGTCATGGTAATTTAATAAGATTTATTGAGAAAGCAGAAGAGACTGATTTATAGGTTTCAATTATGTTTCACTGAAGCAGTTAATTATAGCTCATTGACTCCCACGTTTATGGGGGATAGTTCCAAGTCTCAACCTCTTCCATGAGGATGCTGTAAATATCCGATTTCTTTTTATTGGCAGAGAACAATTCTAAGCTAAAATATTGTGAACAATAAATGGAGGAGCCTGCTTAGTGAATGAACCTCCTTCCGTTTAGATATCATCAAATAGTTTTACATCATGAGTTATTGTTTGTTTATATAGTCCTATGGGTTCCATTGAACGTTGTAGGGTCTGTTACAAGATTCCTTCTAATTTTGCAACGGATAATTCTATAATTTTAGCTTTTCTAAAATACCATCACTCTTCCTATTTCCTTAAAAATAGACTAGCATACATATCTGCAAAGGCATTCTCTAGTTATTGGATTAAGAAAATGAGACTTCAATCTCCCTTACCTCTTCCTCTAGCTGCGTCACAGTATGTTTAATATACTATTTTTCCTATCAAGGAAACCAGAAGGCTCCATATTTATAGATCTGCGCTTGGTTAAATGTCTCAGAAATTTACTTGGGTCTTAAAGGGATGAGTTTTGGAGCATATTTATCTTTCCAATAATCTTTTGTGAGTATTTCCATTCATCATTCAACCCCCTATAGAAACCTGGAAAGGTTTACTTGCTTTAAATTTTCATGCCCATTTTGTGTGTATGTAATGTTGTAAAAAAAGTCAATTTATGCCTTAAAAACCCTTCTTGCTTTGTTCAGTTGCTAATTCAATCACAGCTTTCTTCAGAATTAGTGTCTAAAAGTTAATTGCACATCCTAAGTGACGTCTAACTAATGCTTTTTGGAGTGGGTCTCAGTATCCCAGCTGGATATACCCTGCTTAAATCGGCTTCCTCCGCTAATCCGACCGCTGAACCTCTTGCTTATTATCGGCCGATGTCAGAATATCAGCAGCTAACATCTTCCTATCAAGAAACACGAGTGGAGACCAGATGCTTGAGGATAAAATCAATAACTCCTTTATTGATCAAGAACACAGCTTTTTATAAATTTCCAAAAATGGGGTAGTCGCCACATGAACAATAAAAAAAAAATATTGCATAATGGTTAAAAAATCAGACCATGGTTACTTAACGAGGGGGAGTTGATACAAAACTCTAATCTCTATGAGGATTAGCAAACATATAAATTAAAACAATGGACTAACACAGGGGCGTAACTAGAAACCTCAGGGCCCCGGTGCTCTGTTAAGAGCCCCCTGAACCCCCACCCCCACCTATCCCTTTCTCACTATCTCCCCTCTCCCTCCCTACCCCCCTTTCTCACAATCTACCCTCTCCCTCCCTACCCCCTTCTCACGATCTACCCCTCCCTCTCACGATCTACCCTCTCCCTCACTCCCCCCCCCCTTTGTAGGTCACTTACCGTCAACTCCTGTGTTGGGAGCGTGAGGCGTTTGTCTCGGGTGCCGGCGCTTCACTGCTGAGCGCCGGCACCCGAGACCAACGCCTCACGCTCCCAACACTGCACTCTGGGCAACGCTGAGGCAGGCGGCGGTGACGGCAGTGGTGACGGCGGCGGTGGCAGCAGCGGCGGGGAGCAGAGGCATCCTGGATTTCTGTCAGTCAAGGGGGCCCAAGAGTTGCCGAGCGGTCGTTTTCAGCAAGCGCTCGGCCCCCCTTGGGCCCCCCTGACTGGCAGAACTCCAGGGCCCGGTCCCAGTCGCGACCCCTGCGACCCCGGTAGTTCCGCCACTGGACTAACATATAGGCTTGCATATTGGCAAACATTCCGGCCTTTACTAAAGAACAATGGATGACACACACAATAAGAAAAAGACACTTATTCTCTTTAACACCTATGGACTACATATGCAAATGTGTATACATTAATAGTGACATACAATAACATTTCTTTAGACCTTCAAAAGAAATATTGCACAGTTGTGATTAACTTTAGAACTAGGTATATGTGAAAAGTTGAACTTGATGGACTGAAGTTGCTTTTCAACCTACTATACTATACTAATTCTTCTTCTAAAAGTTTGCATACCCTTGAGGAATTGGTAATATATGTTTTATTAACAACTTCAAGACAAATCCCGTAGATGCATGGACTCACAATGCAATGCATTTTGGACAAAGGCCGTATACATGCTTCACAGCATCCATGGATGGTTCGTGGGAGGAAAGCCCTCCCCCAAAAAAGATGGTCGCTGCCGCCGAACCGGTCATCATAGATGATGGTGGCGGCTCGCTAAATCAGGGCTAGAGATCAGCAATCTCTTCCTAAGTGTCGGTGTTTGACATGCACAAAAAATTTTTTATGAGCACGTCCTACAAATAGCATATCTTCGCAAACCTTGTCGCATGGAAAGAGTTAAAATATTGGCATTTTAAATGCCCATGGGCTGCCTAGTTTTAAAAGATGTATGATTTAATGGGGTAAATTAAATCGGACGGCTTCAAAGATGTCCCAAATATGGGACATGGGCACAGACTGACCAGATGTCCAAATGCCAAGAAAATGCATACCTCACAGGTGGCCTTTTACCTCCCAAATAACCCAACAAACCCATGCATGGGGGTATCATTGTACTCAGGAGATGGTACTGAACACATATTGAGGTGTTATTTCAGAGGGACATATACCAGAAGCGGTAAATTCATACCTGAAGTAAAATGCCTGCGGAAAAAACACACAAGAAAATACTATGGCAAACTTGTTGACCCCCTCTCCAAACGTAGCGCTTATGGTTGTGACCAAAAAGCTCTGTTTTGGTCTCGTCACTCCAATTTACGTTGTCAAGGTGTTGTTGGGCATATTGTAATCGGGATTTTTTGTGGCATTGGCACAGTAAATGCTTCTTTCTGGCAACTTGACCATGCAGCCTATTTTTGCACTTATGTTTTCCTTGTATCTGCTAAGATTCAAGGTCAGAGTATTGCTGTATTTTTTTTTTTTTTGGAATGCTTTCATTACATTTTTTTTCTGCTTAACCTGGAGATTATTTTTCATTACATTTTTCACATTTAATATAATGGGTTGGCATGGGAAAGTGGGGATGGTGACTGAATCATTTGCTTAACTACATTATTGTATGAATTTCACTATTTGGTAGTAGCGATTACCTATGTGATCATTTTATACACATCTGCCATAGAGAATCTGGCAATTTGCTACAATATAACAAAATTTGCTACTTGTGTATCCTTGTTTGCACATCGTAAGATACGGAGAGCAGCTGTTCTATAATCATTTTAGTACAATTTTTTGGGGAAAGCCATCTTCTAAAATAGTGTATTTGCTTACCCAGGGGTGATCTTTGCAGTAAGTATGTAAGATTCTTCAGTAATGTTGCTGTTCCTTAACACACATTGTGTCCTCATAAGATTATCAGAGATTATATACATGCACCACTGCATGAAAAACGATGGTGTGTGTGTGTGTGTGTGTGTATATATATATGCCATTACATTTTACCTGATCTGCAACTAACTCAGTCTGCTTTAACTAATAACACTTAGCTACCCTGTCCATAAGAAAAACAAAAGAGATCGCTGATGAACTAAGATTATTATCCAGCATAAAGCTAGCAAGGCTTACAAAGTATCTCAAAAACCCTAATCATGTTTATCAGTCCAAACTCCATTGAAGTGCTGTGGCATGACCTCAAGAAAATGATTCACAGCGGGCATTTCAAGAATATTGCTGAACTGAAAAAGTTTTGTAGAGGGTGATGGTCCAAACTTTCACCTAGCCTTTGTGCATGCCTGATCCCAACTATAAAAATATTTGGTTGAGGCTATTGGTTCCAAATGAGGGTCAACCTGTTAATAAACACACATGTTCACATACTTTTTCACCCTGTATGATGTGTTTCAATAAAGACGTGAAAATGTATAATTGTGTGTTTATTAGTTGAAGCAGACTATATACAGTATCTCACAAAAGTGAGTATATCCCTCACGTTTTTGTAAATATTTTGTTATATCTTTACATGTGACAACATTAAAAAAAGACACTCTGCTACAATGTAAAGTAGTGAGTGTACAGCCTGTATAACAGTGTACCTTTGTTTTCCCATCAAAATAACTCAACACACAGACATTCATGTCTAAACCTTGGCAACAAAAGTGAGTACACCCCTAAGTGGAAATGTCCAAATTGGGCCCAATTAGCCATTTCCAAAGCCAAAGAGTCATGTGACCCTTTGGTGTTACAAGGTCTCACGTGTGAATGGGGAGCAGGTGTGTTAAATTTGGTGTTATCGCTTTCGCGCTCTCTCATACTGGTCACTGGAAGTTCAACATGGCACCGCATGGCAAAGAACTCTCTGCGGATCTGAAAAAAATGTTACTCTACAAAAAGATGGCCTAGGCTATAAGAAGATTACCAAGACACTGGAACTGAGCTGCAGCACGGTGGGCAAGACCATACAGCAGTTTCACAGGACAGGTTCCACTCAGAACAGGCCTCGCCATGGTCGAGCAAAGAAGTTTAGTGCACATGTTCATCGTCATATCTAGAGGTTGTCTTTGGGAAATAGATGTATGAGTGCTGACAGCATTGCTGCAGAGGTTAAATGGGTTGGGGGTTAACATGTCAGCGCTCAGACCATACGCCGCACACTGCATCAAATTGGTCTGCATGGATGTCATCCCAGAAGGAAGCCTCTTCTAAAGATGATGCACAAGAAAGCCCGCATAAAGTTTGCTGAAGACAAGCAGACTAAGGAAATGGATTACTGGAACCTGTGGTCTCATGAGACCAAGATAAACCTATTTGGTTCAGTGTGTGGCAGCAACCAGTTGAGGAGTACAAAGACAAGTGTGTCTTGCCTACAGTCAAGCATGGTGGTGGGAATGTCATGTCTGGTCCTGCTGGCACTGAGAAGCTACAGTTCATTGAGGGAACCATGAATGCCAACTAGAACTGTGACATACTGAAGCAGAGCATGATCCCTTCCCTTCGGAGACTGGGCCGAAGGGCAATATTCCAACATGATAACGACCCCAAACACACCTCAAAGACGACCACTGCCTTGCTAAAGAAGCTGAGGGTAAAGGTGATGGACTGGCCAAGCATGTCTCCAGACCTAAACCCTATTGAGCATCTGTGTGGCATCCTCAAACGGAAGGTGGGGGAGCGCAAGGTCTCTAACATCCACCAGCTCTGTGATGTCGTCATGGAGGAGTGGGAGAGGACTCCAGTGGCAACCCGTGAAGCTCTGGTGAACTCCATGCCCAAGAGGGTTTAGGCAGTGCTGGAAAATAACGGTGGCCACACAAAATATTGACACTTTGGGCCCAATTTGGACACTTCCGCTTAGGGGTGTACTCACTTTTGTTGCCAAGGTTTAGACATTAATGGCTGTGTGTTGAGTTATTTTGATAGGAAAACCAAATTTACACCGTTATACAGGCTGTACACTCACTACTTTACATTGTAGCAGAGTGTCATTTCTTCAGTGTTGTCACATGAAAAGATATAATAAAATATTTACAAAAATGTGAGGGATGTACTGTATTTAATAACCACTATATGCAGAAATCATGGTAACGCAATAACATACTTCTTCCTGCAACTGTAAATAGAGACATATGTGTTGATCTCTTACTTTTATATAGTGCCCCCGTGTACACCGATACCCGGTAGTTCCCTGGATTGGTTACCTACTGATTGCATGATAAGTTTCCAAATATTTCTAGTAAAATACCCTGGCTTGTCTTCTGTCCAAAAATATATCATTTTTGTAGGGGTATTTTGAGCTGCTGGGCTGCTAAACAGTCCCAAATGATAAAGCTAAGTCCCCAAAATGGTAATTAACATAATTAACACTATTAACATATCTCTGTTAGTCTGTTAATGTACACAATGTATAGCAATACAAAACACATTAGGGAGATAATTTTGCTTATTTTATTTTTGTATATTGTAGGTAGTTTCTTCTTTTTGTATTGTTCCATTTTTACATGTGAAAGTTGATAACTTTGTTTGCATGTTTAATAATTTATTATAGTCTCATACCACTGTAGTATCATCTAAACTTCTAACAACTAGGAATCCTGGGGAATTGTCCGCTGAAAAGAGACCGCTGAGGTATCCTAAACTTTGAGCATTATAATTTTTTTTTTGTTATTTACTATCATGTCGGCCCACTGATGGACCTCTCTGGCAAAAAAAAATCAACACAGTCATAACTAATTGCTATAAAGTTGTACATTACTTTTAAATAGTTTATGAACTGGACCCAAAAGCTATAGCACTAAACAGGCAAGGGAAGACAAACACATAATTCAAATGTTTCAGAAGTTGCTTAAACATTTCATGAATTCATGCACTTCCCTTTTATACAATAAATCTACGGTTAGCCTGGCAATCAATATCTTTATTGTGGTATGAGCAATAGTACTGTGGATTACAAACTGCCTACAAAGTGCCTCTGGGTGAACATAAAGAACTGCTTTGCTCATTAAATAATCTATGTGATGCTGACCCAGCCTTCTAAATCATCCTGCACTATAACAAGCTGCACAAGCATGAGCCAGTTATGGAACAAGGATATATTGCAGTAAAACTTTTACGCTACTTCTGCATTTGTCTTTCTTTTTTTTTTATACGCAACTCTATATTTTTGTAGATACTTTTATTTTACCTTTTTTTATGAAAAAATAACATGGCTGAATCTGAAGCAATATATTTTGTGTACATAAGGACAGAGTTTGCCAGTTAAGTTAAAAGTTTAACTTGACTAATATAACTTGAGAAAACAGACTTTTACATTTGGCAGAATCAAGATGATAAAGGTTCTTGTAAAATAAAAAAGAATTGCATGTTTTGACAACGTGCACGCTGGTTTGTAAGTTCTCTTCAACTTCTTACATGCTACAACTCCTATTTGACGCTTGATGAGTAAACTAAGAAAATTGGATGTAACTATTGTATAGTAGAGTGGTGTAATTTTATAGTTTAAAAAAAAAAAAAAACATTCTGCATGGTGTTTTCATGCGCTAAAGGATCAGATCAGCAGCAGTATACATAGACGATGAATGACCGAATAGTTAATTTTGTGCGTTCAAAGCAACATCATATCAACTAGTTCTCATTTTACCGTATTTGCTCGAATATAAGACGAGGTTTTTTTCAGAGCAAATGCTCTGAAAAATACCCCTGTCTTATAATTGAGGTTGTCTTATAATCAGACTTCAAATAGAGGTCTGACTCTGAGACTAAGATCCAGATCCCCTGGAGCGCTGCAGGGGACCTGGATGCTCCTGTCTAGTAACCTCAGCCGGGGCTTCTATCACCGAGCGCTGGCGAAATTGCGGGCAGCAGCGGAGGTTGTCTACCCGCATCACGCAGACCTTCCCCGGCTGCCAGAGAGGAGAATTCCCCGCAGCGCTGCTGCAGCTGGCGAATGTCTGCTCGATGGACGCAGACAGCCCCTGCTACTGCTGCCACTTCTGCCGGGGCTTCTATGACAGAGCACCGGTGTCACATTACCTTCCGGTGCTCAGAAGCTCTGGTGGAACTAACGTCGGCCTTCACCCGCTTCCCCCACTAGACACCAGGGAGTCAGAAGCACGGGTAAGTCGGGGGGAGGGGAGGTGTTATATGGGGGGCATAAGGCTTCTCCTTCAGAAATGCCTTGTAACCCCCTATATGCCACTCATGGCATATCATGGGGCAGGGTGGCATAGTAGGGTATAAGGCATATCAGGGAGGCAGAGTGGCAAGCCTGGGGCCAGATGTGCATTACTGGGGGGGGGCAGGTTGGCAAATAAACCATAGCTTTTATTAAATCTGAAAAACTAGTTAACATGAATTAACATTTACTGGTAAAACTTTCTTTCCTATAGGGTCGTCTTATATTCAGATTCTTTTTTTTCCTAAATTAATATTCAGATTTTGGGGGGGTCGTCTTAAAATCTAGGTATATTGAACTGGTGTGTGTATGTGTGTGTATATATAAATATATATATGTGTGTGTGTAGATAAGAAATCAGACATATAATGATACAACAGGTCTCGCAGGCTACTGTAACAGAACAAATCATACTAAGTCCTTTAGTACCTGCAATGCCACATAAAGCATTTGATATATTTTCTTATTGCAATGTTGATAATCAATTCCACGTATTTTCATCCCAATGAGTCAATCATGCATCACAAATCAAGTGATGAGTGATTCAAGTCATGCATCATGAATTGGATCACTCAAATTACCACCAAGAGTTAATTTTCTAATTATAATACTAGCCTGGGCTCTTTCACAAATGTCCTACTAGCTGCCAAATAACGAGCACTGCTGTAGATATGAATATATCCTTTTTCGAGCCAATACACTGATTACATTATATAGATCCTTGTATTAGACACGTAACGGTGTCCATTCAAAAAAATTAAATGCTTCAACGGTAAACAACTATATGTTTATATGTCATTATGCGTCATTATCAATGTTCAGAAACAGCATTGTGTGGACTAATGTACTAAGCTGGATCTCCTGCTTAAATTACTGTATCTAAATATAGACCTTTATTAATACCTCTAGAGTCTATAATCAACTTTGGAAGCTGGGAAATGCTTACTTCCCTGTGTGCTGCTCTGTTTTTGAGACTTTGCTACAGGTTTATTTTCCTTGCGCATATGTCCTTACAGTAGTGGATGCTACTTAAAGGCGTTTGCCCTGGTTCCTCAACCCCTAGCTCCTTGGCGTGCATGAGATGAGTTGCCATTGTGCATAACCACTATACACTGCCAACCAGCTCCATTACTGGCTTGTACAAAAGTTCTATTAATTTCAACGAGAGCCCTTTACTGACAGTAATAGACCAAAAGAATGTATATTAAAATACTTACAAAGTACTTTAATGTGTATTCCGGTGGGATGTGCATGGGGCACTATAGTCTACCTTTTTAAGCCATCTACTTCATCTTAAAGAAGAAGAGGGTACCTCTGAGTTTTCAATAGTTTAAACAATTCTTCATTTTATTCCATGAATATGTTGAACCATTCACGGTCTATATATTAAAACACCTTTAATCTGAAAAAAGTACATTACAATAGTAGTATGTAAAAAAAAAAAAAAAAAAAATGTCTTGTTAACAGAACTTTGTATTGTTAACAAGTATTAGACTGCCAGCTATATAGTACACCTATTTTCTTAACTTACCACATAGTGGAAACGGAATACACTATGTTACACAACTGCTCTACATTTGACATTTTTGCCTGTTTATAGCATTGTTTGTTTTCTTTTGACTTAGTCCGTTTAGTATGGTTCATCAGTGCTATGTCCTCCTTATGCGCTGGTAGGTGGAACATTGTATTCATTTTGTTTAACATACTCTGCTTGGAGGGCCCAACACCCGACTACCTTAGACATTTTTCTCACCTATGCATCACAGGTACACACACATAGATACTCTTTTCATATCCCACCAACACTTACCTTTTGTCTGCTCATCTGAGATTGGCATTCACCAAATGAGGGATCATGTTCCTGTTCATACACTCCTAAAACTCCCACACTTCCTGCAGAAACATTGATGCTAGAGGTTTAACAAAACTCTTTTAGACAACCCCAATCATATTTCTGACCTCACACAGCAGCTCAAGAATTATTTTCGGGAAGAACAGAAGGCATTTAATAGAGGACACCTTATTAAACTGTGTTCCCAAATTGAAACAAAATAGAGATGTCAAATATCCTCTCTCTATCCTTTCTAGGCTTGAAAACCAGCATAAAAGAACTCTCTCCCCGTTGTCTTGTCACAACTGCTGACCCTGCGGTCGGTCGCAATTAGCAACACTTGTAGACTCCAGGGTCAGGAGGAAATTCCTCCTGACTAGGAGGCATTTCTATGAGTTAAGAGACAAGCCGGGGAAATTGCTGACAAGAGCCCAGAGAACTAAACGAGTCATGAAATACATTCGAAAAATTTAAGATGCGCAGGGACATATGCAATATTCCAAGGACAAAATTGCTGAATGCTTCCATAAATATTATCAGGAGCCTTATAATCTCCCTCCTTCAGCCCATCCGCACTCATCTCTCCTTACCGCTAATGTCTATTTACATACACATTTTAGGAGAACAATCTGAGGAAGATAAGGCCCTCTTTGAGTCTCCAAGTAGGTTGGAGGAGATCGAAGCTGTAATAAAGTCCCTCCTGCAAGGAAAATCCCCTGGCCCTGATGCCCTCGCCCCAATTTATTACAAAAACTTGTCAAACTATTTAACGCACTATCCTCTGGTCAAACACTAGACCCCCATTCTAATCTGGCTCATATCACAGTCATTCCTAAACCAGGTAGACCGGCAGACGCTTGTGCCAACTATCGCCCGATTTCATTATTTAATACAGCCAATATTCTAGCTGTCCATCTTAAACCCCTTATTGCTTTGCTTATCCATCTAGATCAAGTTGGATTTGTCCCTGGTAGGGAACCCAGGGACAATATGATTAGCGCTCTCAGCCTTCTGACTCATACACAGAAAGTCCCCCTTTCTCCTGATATTGATGGATGCGGAGAGGGCGTTTGACAGGGTGGCCTGGCCATTTTTATTCCGTGTCAAGGTTAATGGTACCCTTTCTGGTCGGGTCACCCTGTCAGGATTGTTCCCTTTACTTTTTATTTTAACTCTTGACCCTATGGCGGGTGCACTGAGCGAGAACCCTCATGTACTTGGCCCATCCATTGGAGGAGTCTCACATAAAATGTAAATTCTTTCAGATATGTTATCTACGGTTATGGATCCCTTTACTTTCCTCTCGCATATAGTAGCGAGCTGGAGACATAAAATGAATATCCAAAAATTAGAAACCCTTGGGCTAAAGATCACAAATGGTGTGAATCTTTCTTGTCCTATCTTAGGCTACAAATACCAGTTGATCTTACCCACCTTGCAAGCTAAATTATTCTGCTTTTTTGTCCTCGGTAACCTTTCCACCAATAGTCTCTCGCACGGACCTTTAACTCCTGACACCGAAACTAGGCCTGGGGAGGTTCCAGGAGTTAAAGATCCATGCGAGCGACCCTATTGGTCGCCTGCAGGGGCCTACTTTGGGATCAACCAATAAAGGGCAGCTGCCGTTCATTGGTTGATGCCAGAGGAGCTCCCTGCCGGCGATCAATAGAGTCGCTCGCACATTTAACTCCTGACACTGAAACTTGGTCTTGGGAGGGAACAGGCCTTAAAGGTCCATAAGAGCGACTCTATTGGTCGCTGGCAGGGGCGAATACAGTCGCTTGCACAAACCTTTAACTCCTTGCACAATCCTACGGATTCCCGCTCCTGTTAACCCCTGCGATGCTGCGTAGACAAGGTAAATCTATCTCTAAAATGTTTAAAAATTGGTACAGAAAAAAAAACAGGACAGTTTCAAGGCCAAAATATAGATTGGATAATGATTTCCACCACAAGGTTGGAAAAACCTTTAAAAATATACTATTCTAATCACGTGACAGTTCTAGACTTAAATGATGGATCCTTATTTTTTTTGCTAGTGGGTTCACATTGGTGCGTGGTTCATATGTATTTTGGCACTAGAATCAAAACTAGGCATTGCCTTTGTGTGGCACAGCACACAAGTCAGAGGTTACCAGGACCAATTGGAGCCTGATGCCTGCTATGGTTAGAAGAGGTTTACACACAGAAACATAGCCACCTGCTCAGACTGGGGATTAAGTTAAAATCCTTATGGAGGTGCATAGATCCCTTGGCTAGGGGGTAGCCTAAAGCCCACCTTGGGCATAGCTTCCTGGTGTCCCCTACATATCAATAACTAACACCACATTATGGATTTTGTTATGATATCCTCTTTCAATTAAAATAGAACTGAAGTTATTTTTTGTTATCATATTTAATCTATTCACTCTTGACAAAGGATGGATGTCACATGGCTAATATACACTCCTAATCTGCCTAATTATATTATAATTCTTGGAAGACTAGTTATAGAAAGTAGCAGTTAAACAATGATTAAACCTTGGCACACTGTTAAACATAGCTTTTAGTGTGTGTGAAAGCAAAGCTATTAATCCACTGGCCTCTTATAGTGGCAGCCTGTATTTTATATATATATATATATATATATATATATATATATATATATATATATATATATATATATATATATATAGAAATAGCTGTCTTAGTTTAGCTTCATGTTCCAGTTAAGACAGTGAAAAAAACACTTGGTTACATTATTTCCATTTGACTTACACTGAAAAGTAGCTTGGAGTGTTCATTTTTTAGCTTTTAGAGATATTTTTTACTGCAAAGTAATTAGCTGACTATGATCCAGACTGGTTACAGAAGAGTAGGAATAGAAATAATCTAAATTTAGCCACTAGGAAACCAATTGCCTCATAGTGAGCCACAGAAAGAAAGCATATATTTTCTCCTGCTTGTTTTAGCTAAATCATATGCAGACAAACCTAGCTGGGTATTTGCAAAACATGTTTACTATTTTCAACAATTCCAAAAAATAGGCGTTTTTTGATAGTCAGTACACATCCCAAACAAAACAACAAAAATCAGATATTGTATTTCATTCGTCAAATATGAATAATTATAAGTTGTTGTTATAAGTTATTATTTTAACATAACAAGTGTTCATCCTTAAAGCCACAACTGCCTATTAGGTAGAATTACAAGAACATTAGTACTAATTAATTCACTACTAACTTGTGTAATTATTTTGGAGGCTTAAACAAAGGGTTTAATGGCCAATCAGGCTTTGTACTGGACCACTCGTGGTTGGGGAGATTGGAGAGTGACCTAACCAGCACAGCCTCTGTAGCAGGCTGACATCCACTGGAAGGTCTCGGGAGGAGAGAAGAGACCCAGGATGGTCTGTCCAGAGCCAACTGGGATCTTGGCTTCCCTTGCTGGCTGATCATACACATTATGATCAGTAACGCAGGGCTATCACAGTGTGATCAGTGCAGGGGAAATCAGAGGAAGGAGAAGGAGAAACAAATATTTTTTTTTAATGAAATATAAATGAAAAAAAGGAAAAGAAAATTAATGAAAAAAACAACTTTATAGGGGGCTGAGTAATGATACTGGAATATCTCAATCCATATTACACTGAGAACAGTGCAACAATAAAAGAAAAATAATAAAAACATCAAACAATATACATTTTTTACATTTCTCTAATATAGTTTACCCGTACCACTTTGCTACCCCTAAGCCAGTAGTATTAAAAAATAAATACACTATAGGTTTATTTATATGAGATGTGGCCATCTAGACCATTAAAATAAGCATTAAGCACATGTATGTGGAGTATTATTTTAATCAGGGAACTCATTGTGTCACCCCCTGGCTCTCCCCCTGTGACAGACCATATATAAAATGTGTACTGGTTTTATACTAATGGCTACTTGTGAATCATAATTCCTGTATATCACTGAATATAATGGCAATAGTAGGGAAATAAACAAGCAACATTAAAATTACCAATGTAAATTTACAATAAATACATACAGCCTAAATTTACCATTGTTTACATTTACATAGTTTAATGTAGTTATGTGAGAATTCGGTAAGTTATACTTTGAGTCATGTGACTAATGATTTGAGTTCCCTAATATACAAGGAACTGTCATAATTCAAAAATGTTCTAGCAGTGGTACAATGATACATTTTGTAAGCACTGAGCTGTGTTAATGTAAAGGGACTAAAATATGAACTACGTTACTTTGAAGCTGTATACAAATAAGTCACTCTTAAGGGACATGCTCTTACAGTTTCATTATTTTATTGCAATTAATAAGAATCAACGGAAAGCTTAATGAGAGAAGTATTGCCACTCTGTGAGTATTTCATGAGTTGTTATTATTATATACCAAATAAGCCAATGCATACCTGAAATTAACATAAATATAATTTTATTTAAACACAGGATGATAAAAGCTGGTTATAAAAAAAGCAAATCAATTCTTAGAGTTGCACATTTGCACTTACAGGATTTGCTATTTTAATGTTACATGACATGCTCTATTAGCCAACGACCATTTCATTTTAGACTGCCATAGGAAAAAACTTTTTGCAGACAGTACTCTACATCCAAAAAAAAAAGTCAAGCAACAATAAAACACAGATGAGGAAATAGAAGTCCAGCCAGGATGAACATGGATTCAATTAAAATAATGCGTAGAATAACACATCAGGTGAAGCACTATCCTCGAAGCCCAATAATATATTTGTCTTTTGTTTCCATTACCATAGGTATACTTATATAGGCCTTCATCTCTATCATTATATATATATATATATATATATATATATATATATATATATATATATATATATATAAAATATATATTCTAAATTAATGTGATCCACCTTACCACTTTTTCTCTCCCTTGCCTTGCCACGCAACAATTTGTTTTACTCATCAGAATGTAGGTTTCAATATATCAAAAAGTAGATAAAACAAAAAAGATATATATATTCAAAATAGAAGATGAATCCTCATTGAAACTCAGAACTTGACAGGTGATAAGAACCATTTGGTCCATCTAGTCTTCCTGATTTAAAGACCCAGACCTTAATCAGTACTTAGATTTGGATTATCTTTAAGCATAGCCCATGCATTTTTAAATTCCCTCAATATTTTAACAAAACATAAACTATCCTGTTTTTTAATGAAGTACATGTAGATTTTTGCTGTATTGCTACTGTCCATAATGACACTGAAACAATATCAGTAAATAACAACTGTGTAATAGGGCTAATGTTCAATATACCTACTATACATACAAAAATTATATATATATATATATATATTATATATAATATATATATATATATATATATATATATATATATATACCGTATTGGCTCGGATATAGGCCGCCCCCGTATATAGGCCGCACCCTAAAAGTTTGGTGCTTTTTTAAAGAAAAAGTTTTTTTCTTTAAAAAAGCACCAAAAAAAAAAAAAACTCTGTCTCCCCCCCCGAGATATGCTGCCACTGTCCTCCCCCCCCGAGATATGCTGCCACTGTCCTCCTCCCCCCGAGATATGCTGCCACTGTCCCCCCCCGAGATATCCTGCCACTGTCCCCCCCCCGAGATATGCTGCCACTGTCCTCCCCCCCCCCCCCCGAGATATGCCACTCTGCCCCCCCGACTTACCGGAGCAGACTCCCGGGTGTCTTGCGGGGCCGGCGGGGGGCATCTACGCAATACGCGTATACAACTTCCGGTTGTATACGCGTATTGCGTAGATGTCCCCCGCCGGCGCCCCGCAAGACACCCGGGAGTCTGCTCCGGTAGGTCTTGGGGGCAGAGGTAAAACGCATCGTGTGGACGGTCACCGGCTGCGGCGATGCGGGTAAACAACCCAGAGGCTGTTTACCCGCATCGCTGCAGCCGGTGACCGTCCAGACGATGCGCTTAGACAACCTCCCGTGCCGGCACCCCCCCGTGGAAAGTGCTGGCAGGGGAGGCTGTCTGAGGACATCCGAGAGTAGGATGCAGGTCCCCTGCACCGCTGCGGAGGATCTGTATCCTAACCCCGCTGCCTGCCCCGGGCGCCGGGCACTAGACCCCGAATATAGGCCGCACCCCCACTTTAAAGACTTAAAGTGGGGGAAAAAAGTGCGGCCTATATTCGAGCCAATACGGTGTATATATATATATATATATATATATATATATGTATATGTATATGTTGTGTATAGTTTTTGTAATGGTACATAAATGTATTTTTGTTGCAAAAACTATAATTATCATTGATCCTCAGATCCCTTTGATGTTTTGTTTACAGTACTTTGGCTGGTAAGTGTTTCAAAGGTTTCATTATTCCATTGTAACTCACAGGTGTTTTTAAAATCTCTTGATGCATATGTATTCATAAACGAACACCTGCAGTCAAATGAGAGCTATGTTTTGCTTCAGTAATGAATGATTTACACTTAAATAGGAAGCTTACTCTAAGGAAGTGTATTGTTCTATGATATTGTTCTGTGGTGTAATAGGTTGCCATATTTGACTGCCAATACAGCTACAATTAACAGCATCATCTGGATTGCTCTGTGAATGATATCACTATTATAAAATCATCATGTTTATATATAATTCTTTTATAGTTTTTAAAGTTAAAGGTCTGAGTATATCTGAATATAATAAACATTATATGGACAAAAATATTGGGGCACCTGACCCATTTACCAACATAGACTTTTATGACATCACATTGTAAATACATATGTATGTAGTTGGTCTGTATCCATACAGTGTATACATATATACACATTTGTGTCTGTATGCACTGTATAAGACTTGTGTACGGCAAGCAAAATTTCTTTGGATGAAATTCTTGTTTAGTTTTTGTCGTGTTTGTCTTTGGGCAAGAATTTTGTTTCCCGGCTATTCAGCTCAGATGAAATTCAGGAGCCTTTTTTTTATTCAAAACAACATTTATTGGGCGTTCCCAAAGGTGGAGATCCCTACACATTCTGGACTTGCCTTTAAATATATATCTTTTTTAAACGGTTCTAGCGGGTGACAACATACTGACATAGACAGTGTTTTGCTTGCTTGCCTTCATGCTGCGGAGAAAGTGCCTGGCAATCTTATGGCACTTTATGGTGTGCCAGTTGGAATAGCTGCCCATATCCTCAGGTGTAGTATATGTGGTGCACAATGCAAACCCGTAAACCCCTCCATCTCCAACAGCTTTTACCATGTTTGCTGCCCCATCAGTAACTATCATAACCCTTTCTACTGCCGTGCCTGCCTGTGGTCCAATCCACTGCACTAGCATCTTCCTATGAGCGGCCAAAATGTGAGCAAATGTACGCTGCTCATTCATAACCTCACCATAGAGTAGGAAGGATCTATAACACTGCTGCCCTTCTGCCCCAGTCCCACCCCTCCTTTCAACCCTTGTGCCTCTGACTACACCAGCTACTGTAGTCCTTTCCTTGCCCTCCAAAAATTTTAGCAGCCACCAGTGTGCCGTCAGTGAAAGAAAGGCATGCTATGCACTAGTGGCGCTTCATATATCTGAGGGGGAGTGGATGGTTTGTCCAGCTACCCTAGACAGCTCAGCCTTCAACAATGACACACAAGTCTGGTAAAGGGAGGGTACTACAATCCTCCTAAACGTGGTACAACAGAAAGGGCGAAAGTGGGGTGGTGAGTCCCTCTAGCAGCTGCCTGGAGGGCTCTCCTCAATCATGGAGAAGGAAGAACCTCCAACAGAGAAAAGCTGGCCAAGCAGTCGTGTCACCTTATTTGACTGCTGCTTTGACATGTTTCTTGAATGGGATAGCCTGGTGCAGTGGATGTCTGCGCCCTACCTGTCTCTGGAAATCCATCACACTCCTCAAGAAGGCTGATTAATTTTCAGAGCTTTTGCAGTTCGTTGATTTGTACGAACCCACGAAACAGGCATTTTTGTTAAAAGTTGAGGTCGTAGAAAAAAACAAGTCTAATATATAACGCAATATGACTCTTTCTGTGATTTCTTCTGTAAAGTTCTTTTAAGGAAGTACAGGACAAAAAAAGTTCATAAAGTGGGCAGTTGTATGAGCTATGTTTGATTTTAAATATTTCATTACTGGTGTGTGAAGCTTGAAGCATATGATTTCCATTTGCTTCTTATTAAACATCTGTGAAAAAGCAAATAGCTCTGAACCTATTAAAAACTGATTAGACAGCTAAGTGTGTTAGACCTAATAAACATTTTAAGGATTGCTTTAATTGATCTTTTTAATTAATGTTAGTGCTAAAACCCATGATACATTGGACAGTTATTAAGGAAGGAAATTAGTAACCCTTTGATAATTCATCAAAACACATTTTAGTAGCAATTCAGACAATTATAAGGGCAGAAGTGTGATATTTCTGGAGTGAATGACTGTTCATATTTATTAACATAATTAATGTAATTGGTTTCTGTTATACTTTTTTAATTAAGAAAAAAATCTAACTTCATTACATTTCTGGTTATATTTTATCCGTATACAGTATGCATTTTAATTGTTTTTTATACAAGCAAGGATTCTACTCACAAAATATTTCTAAAGAGAAGAGCTAGCCCAAAGGGTCCTTGTGCCCTCCTCAAAATATATACTCACTTCTGCATGTATCTGCTGACTAATGTTGGAGTGAACCTCTTGGTGTCATTTTCTGTATGGTAAGGATAACCTGCTATATGTGCAGAGTGGGGTTTAAAATGACAAGTACTCCTCCCTATTAGTGGATATGTCAAACTGTGTTGCTAACAAAAATAATTTATTTCTGTGTTACTATTTATTTTCCATCTGAAGAAGAGACCTCTGAGGTCCCAATAAAAGTGTTTGTCATATTATATTACAAGCAAAATATGACTGTAGGGGAGAGAGGAAAAATTCATTTCTGTAGCAGTACTATGGGTTGGAAAAGGGTTCTGACATGTCTAAATGGTTAAGTTATGAAACTATTGTAGAATATATGTGTTAAAAAAAAACTTGTTCTAGAGCTCTATTCTTAAGCTATAGATATAACCATTACTGGAAAAGTTTGTTTATAATTATAGTTTGCAGGGCCTTTGGGCCAGTATGCTAAAACCTACCAGCTTGGAAGTTTTTCATAGCCTTCACTACTAACAGTCCCTTTATTTTCTTAATCTATTGGATCTCCTATCATGCCCAGGCAGCCAGTACATGCTGGAACCTGGGCATGATAGGAGTGTGATTACAGCCTCCCTATGCCATACTACCCCCACACACTTACACATCCATGCTATCACACACACACTCATTCACAAACATGCATTCACTCATTCATATACTCATACTCATATTGATGTAATGTATATAGTATAATCTATATACATTATGTAATATATATAGTATATAGCATAGTATATAGTGATGGGAGTTTTGATGTATTTTAGAGCGTAACTCCCATAATTATCTAATGAACACGACATTGGCAATGGCTACAGCAAAACACCCATCACCCTCACACACTTACTATTCCTCATTTACTAATCGACTCTCACTGAATGTTTTCCTACCTTTCCTCTGTCACTGTCACTTTTCCCGCTACAGCTCTTTTCCTCCTTCTCCTCCTCCTCCTCCTCCTCCTTGTTCTTCCTCCAGGCTCCTCTTAAGTCTCCTTCCAGTGCAGTGAACGCGGAAGGCTGTGGGTGCGCATAGCAAGAGAGCAGGATCAGAGGTCTGCATTAACAGTCCTCCCGCTCCCTTGATTGACTTTAAGCCGGTTAGAGGGAGATCCTTGATCTTCCCAACCGAGCCTGCTTCTCTAGCGGCTGGCATTACTGTCCGTCTCTGGAGGGGTGCCGGCGTGGTGGCACCCCCCTGATGAGCGGCACCCCCGCTAGGTACGCTACTGCGTAATAGGTGAAATGTTTGTCTTTGTTAGTCTTTCATACTTTAGTATAAACCCCATCATTCTGTTCCACCTACTGATAACCTAGCTTGCTGATGGTAATTCTATGTCTGATTATTAAACCTGTCCCTTTAGTTACATCTTAAGAGCTTTTTTCTGCATCTGCATTTATTTTGATATCCACATTAATTTTTCAGTAGATTTGAGAAATTATTACTAAATTACTATTATTTTAATCAATATCAGTGTTTAAGCTTTCGTTCATCTGACAGTTTCCTCCTAAAGGGACCTTGGTTTTCTTCCACATATTTTGATATTATCATTTTGGGTTTCATTAATTAAAGAGGTAGCTTTTAAGAAAGTTGTAGCTTCACCTCCTATACTTCGCTAGACATTACGAAGGGCCAATGCTGGCAGGTTTCTATAGTGTGAAGGGCTTAACTGGTCTTGTATAATGCATGATTTCATATATAATGAGACTGAGAAAACCTCACTAATTTAACTATAGGGCTAGTCAAGCTCAACATGCGGCAGAAACTCACCGGACGTTGAAATCACAACTGTCCTGACAAAAAAATTTTGATAAACCTTTTTCTACTGTCCGAGAGATACATTATATTATCATACATTTTCTGATAAATATCCTTATTATCCATGAAGATCCATAAGAACGTGAGTTTATCAGTTGTATAACTAAGATACTACAAGATAGTTTTAATTATACAAACAATATGGCAATGCAGATTAAATATTTCTACAGGAGAAGATACTCAGTTGAAAAAATGCTTAGTGAAAATAGACTAAATGTACTTCTCATATTTATGTATATGAAGGTTAAACATTTATGGAAAAAATAGCAATAATTATTTGAGTAATGTCAGCAAATATTTTATTATATAGATATATTTTATTAAACACTTAAAGTTGATCGTTATTGAATTGTCCTTCGTATTTCTCCCATCATTAGTTTTTCAGCCAAGAGAATAGTCTTAATATCAAAGTACTTTTCTCTGTCTTATATTTTTGGAAATGAATAAAAAAGGACTTTTTTGTTCATCATCAATGTCAAACTGCCCATTTACATTATAGTTTGCTGACCCATATAGTTTCAGTATTAGCATTATAAAAGACATTGCTTGCTACTAAAATTTAACTGCATGCTACATCAAATAGTTCTGTACATGAGCTTTGGTACGTTTGTAAAAATATGTTTAACTTCAGGAGTTAGGTGACATAGCTGTTGGATGTAGAAGGTGAAAACAACATTTGTAACAAAAAAAAAAAAAAAAATCGAAATAATGTAGATTTTGATGTTCATGCATCGGCAATCCCATATGGGACAATACTTTTACTGCCTCAGCTCTTTTTTAAAAATATTTATTTATCTGGACTGGGGCTGGTCTGAATGGGTTAACAACTCCTACTCCACAGTAGGTACATAGTGTGCTGCATAAAAGTATCCGTAATGAATATATTATTATAAGTCACGAACTGGGTCCATACAGACAATTGTAATGACCCAGAGCGCCTAAAGATGGTGTTCAGGAGTTATTGCGTGGAGTTGGACAGGGCCTGATACAGGGCGACTGCACACTCCCGGGTGTTGCACCTAGGGTTGTGCGGCCACATACCAGGGCCCTGACATAGCAGCGGATGTTGTCCAGACCAAAACAAAGTGATATCCTGCAGGCATCCTGGAGCAGGGATGAGACATAGCTCTCCAGATGAATGTGCAGGATACTGCAGGCTGGAAGTAGGAAAGCTAAGCAGCAACATAGCAAGCAAGGGGGACAGAGCAAGAAACATAACCAGACAATACATACATGTACTGGACACAACGAAGGACAGGGAACAAGGCAAGAAACACAGGAGATGGAATAAGGAGCCGAGATCCTCAGACTCTTCTTCTATAAGCAAGGATAGGAAATCTTAATGTGGACATGGGAAGAGGAGAGAGGAATCGAGATCCTCGGATGATTCAGGGAAAAGAGGGCAAAGGTAACATTAAAGACAAACACACATGAATACAGGAACTAGCCTAGGACTATATAATAACAATTGGAGATTTAATCACATCATATGGCCATAGTATGCTTAGCCCACCACTAAACCAAAGTACTCCAATATTCGGTGGGTCCTAGCGCTAAACCCTGCCTACTGAATCACTAATAAGCTGAAACTAAGCAGTAAATCTAAACACAAAATAGAAGGACATACCTTTAGACTGCAGATTGAGACAAACATAACAAAGGGGTGGGGCACACCTTATAAAGGAAACAGAGCTGAAGCAAAGAGCAGAACTAGAATCAAGGAATCAGAAGCACCGAACAGAGCATATGGAAATCTAGGAATGGATTACAGAAAAGGGGGAACTGTAGCGAGACAGGGACAATCGAAGAAATGCAGCTCCACAGCCTGGATGGACCCTGACAAAGGCACTGTAAGTGCATAGCTCCTGTGTATACATCTTTAGGTGGTCAGTCCCTCTTTAGCACCCAAATCCCTTTGTTACTCTTTTCCTCCCTAATATCTCCCTATATACTAGTGTTCTACAGTCCTAAACCACATATGTTTTTAATAACAGCACCTCTGTGTTCCTTAATTAGTTAAATACATAGCTGTCAGTAGGTTACAAGGTAACATAGAAGGTTTATAATAAAGCCCCAAACCTAACCTTGAGTCTAACAAAAAATGTCCCTTTTTAACCATTGGAAATTTGGGGGGTTACATCATTTTGGTGTCAGTTAATTTGTTAACTCTTGTTACATTACTGTAATTTTAAGTAAAGTTGATGAGCTTCATGAGATCCTAAGTAATTGAGATGTCTAAATTTTACCCTGAATTTTAAAGTATGTTTATGGGGAAAAAACATTTTTCAAAAAATAATTGATTAGTTAGTGCACAAAGATGCCATGTACATATATGTACTTAACATGTGGAAATGGGCAAAAAAAATATTCAGATGAATTTTCCGGCCCGTTTTTGGCCCCCTGTTTGCCACACTGCCTCCCTGATATGCCTTATACCCCCTATATGCCACTCTGCCCCCTGATATGCTGCTCTGCCCCCCCCAGACTTGCCAGAGCCTCCCCATGTGCTCAAGACTCCCTGGTGTCTTCTACGGGCAGC
Organism: Spea bombifrons; assembly: GCF_027358695.1. NCBI lineage: Eukaryota > Metazoa > Chordata > Amphibia > Anura > Pelobatidae > Spea > Spea bombifrons. The sequence continues at coordinate 13,282,537 of NC_071092.1, read as the reverse complement.
TGGTGAACGTCTGTGCGATGTGCGTAGACAACCTCTGCTGCTACCCAGCACTTCCGCAGGGGCTTGTATGACTGAGCACCTGGAAGGTCATGTCACGCTGGCGCTCCGTCATAGAAGCCCCAGCGGCAGTGCCAGGTAGCAGTGGAGGTTGTCTGCGCATATCGCACAGACCTTTACTGGATGCCAGAGAGGAGGATCCAGGTCCCCTTCAGCTCTGCGGGGGATCTTGATCTTTTTGAGGATCATCTTTTTGAGGTTGGATTATAAAATGACCTCTAATATTTTTTAGCTCATTTGCTCTAAAAAAAAACAACTTGTTTTATATTGGAGCAAATACGGTATAATATATGACATGACGCTCATGCACATACATGATTTGTTTTTATTGCACAAAGCCCAACTTTTGGAGAACTCTGTCGAGTTAAGTTAGGACAAAAATAACGCTATAAAAAGATACTATTTTAGGGTATATTGTTGTTTGCTTTCTGATTTTCCAAGAATGATATTAATTGGGAGAATATGCCTCATTCATTTGAGGTGATAATACAATGGATTGAAAATTACCTATCATGTGAAACCATGAGTACCATGTATCACAAAGAATGGTCTTGGCAAATTACTCCTATTACATAACATCTCTCCTGAACACTTTACCCAACTAGTTATTGAATTGTCCTTTAATATATGTACGATTCATTACATTTTCAGTGAACTGAATAGCCATAATACTATGCACTTTTCCTGTTATTGGCACCAAATATAATGGTAATTTTTTTCATCAATGTCAATCTATTTCTAATGCATTTCCCGGAATATAGAATTTTAAAAAGTTGGAAGTTACTTGCAGTAACTGCACTTTGTTAGTTGTCTCTAAAAATGTTTGATACAAGTTGTGGAATTAAATCAATGTTATATATTGTTAAAACTGAAGCTATTTCTAAATTTAATGAAGTTCGTGGTTTAGAGCCAATGTGGCATATGCCAATAGCCATTTGACCACTTAATGTTTAAGACACTTGGCTGTGTTGGTCCTTCATAATGAATAGTGGTGTGAGGGAGTTGAAAACAACACTCTTCTGCAAACTCTCCTGTCAACTCGCCATCCCTCCCTAGCAAATAAAACCATGATGCTTTTCCATAAGACATTTTGTCTTCATGGAAATCTCCAATTGGAACAAAATAGGAATAATTGATACACTGTTAAGGATAATTTTATTATAAATAGAAAACAGCCCTGTTTATTTTTGATTGTGACCATATTTCTTAACTTTACACAGTGTTGTGAGTTATGTTGATAAGTAAACAGACAGTTAATTTAAAGGAAAAGCCTGCTCATTGTAAAGCAATTCTTTAATTAAAAGAAAAAGTTTTCTGTTATGCTTCAAGTTACTTGAAAATATTAGCTGATCATCAAACTTAAGTATTGGTAATTTTGGAAGTCTCACTTACTTTATTTCAAGAGACTGTCATCACCTTGGTAATCGCCTGTTTACTCTGTGAACCATCAGAGAATGTGGATGTAGTTCAATATTTCTAGCAAGCAATTCTATCGCAACAAATAAAGCATGAATAATGAATCGTTCAAGGTATGCAGTTCAATACTGTTACAGCTCTGTGATAAATGCACTTGTTGGGAAGGGCTCACCTGTTCTTTTTTACCAACAGATTGGTATATATTAGGTTTGTGGGGTATTGTTGGAATTGCACATTTTTATGGTTATGTTATGGTTTTATTAACTCTCATTTTGTCATAATATAAGCTCTCCTCTTTCAGCACCAGAGGTACTGTTGATGCGGTTATTCTTGTAAACACATTATAAACAAGAGAATTTTTCTTTACAGTGATATAACTTTTGATGTCAAATCGGTATCATATTTAAATAGCTATACCATGGGCCAATGTTTACATTGTTTATATGTATGTTTATATTGTGGCTTGTTTCAGGTAGTAAGTATGGTCAGGATAGGAGTGTCAGTGAGAAATTGGCCCTGACACTGTTCAAGCTGATGGATCATAAATATTTTATATTGACTGCAAACAATTTTTCTGTGTGCGGTCCGCGTCCATGGATTGGATTGGTTGTTTAAGCCGCGTTTGACCTTCCAGTCAACGACTGAAGATTTATTTTTGGGGGTTTTGTTAATACTAATACTACCAAAACTGGTTTACAATATCTATACAATAAATCAAATGTAAACAAATCATATGTATAAGCTTTTTTTTTTTTTTAACCATTAGCAGATACCTAATACTGTTTCTATTATATAAATATACATATATATACTTATATAAATATATAAATATAAGTATATATATATATATATATATATATATATATAATTCTATTTCTTAATATACATGAAATAATAAATTACTTTTCATCAACTACACATTTTCTGATATTTCTATTTGTATTGTTAGTTTTTTTCATTTGTACAATTATTTATAGATGAGAAACAATAGAAAGGAGCCCCAACCTTGTTGTGTACTCGTGAGACATTTTAGCTTGACCGTAAAACATTTAAATAAAAGTAGCATGTAGAAAGAGTCTCATAGGAATGCAAATAAAGCATATTTTACGTGCAAGTCAGTGCTGTCAATGTCTGTTGAGTGAGCAGGAATAATGTGCATTTTTATATAAAGCTCCAAATTTGTGGTTTAGACGAAGTGCTTTGGACTAAGAATCTCTGTCGTACCGGAACAATACATTGAGCCAAAAGAAGACATAAACTTCATAATGGCATCTCATGTTTAAAACAATTTAATTAACTTGTAGCTCTGGAATCAGTAAGCTTGCATTTGGTGGTATTAAATGTATATTTAATTACATGTTTTTGAATGCTAAGCAAAATTTGAATACCACATTGTCAGCTGCATTAAACCAGACTCCTGTACTTCCTACTCGCGTGGAAATGCAAAGTACGTTTTTTTGTGTTAAGAGATGGTTTTATCTATCACTGCACATTCAGTTCACCCTATCATGACGCCTAATTCTGTTCTTGCAGGTGAGACAGTGAAAGGAAGTCAAACACTTAATTGATTTAAAGAGAGTCAGATTGCATCTACCTCATTTTAAATCCATTAGAATGGCGTGCAAAAATAGTTATTGAATTAAAAAATGATGATGTAAGGTTGACGTTTCCATATATAGTACTAATTGGTTACACAGAATATCAAAACTTAATTATGGTTACAGCACAAACAGACCATTAGACGCCTCTAGATAGCAAAGATCTTGGCTTTTGCTGATAGTTTTTTTTTCCAAATGTAAATGAATACAATGAAAATGTTCAAAGGTCATAGAGCTGTTAATATATTCTTTGTGCTCATAAATCACTGAAGTATCTGGTGTAAGAATGTGTATTTTTAAATGGTAAGAAAATATAAGCAATAAAGCGGGCAGCAGGTCTGCAAAACAAAATTCAAATGCATCTCCCAGTTATTTATATCTATACTAGGCATATAGTGCTAATTTTCAACATGACACATGTCGAGTAAAGGATTAACAACCCATTCACCCTACATTTTAACCCCCTCGTAACATTTCTTCTTCCTTCTCATTTACTGAACCCACACAAAAAAAATCTATAAAAAACGTATCTATAAAAAATATCGGACAATGCAATTTACTCCCAAACCATATATTTTTGAAAACTAGATAGGTATTTATACCCCAAGGTATTTGAAATGCTAGTATTTTAACTATTTCCATACACTAATTCTACCACATGACTTTGTCAACATTTTTGTGCTTTTTTTTTTTTCCGCACACATTTTACTGTGAATTTACAGCTCCTGGTATATGTCACTGTCAAACAACCCAATGTGTTCAGCAACATCTCCTGAGTACGGTGATACCACCCATAGGTTTTGTCAGGTTGTCTGGGGGGTAATATAGCCAGGGCCGGCCGAAGACTTAACGCCGCCTGGGGCGAAGTTTAAAACGCCGCCCCCCCCGACGCCGGGGGGGGGGCGCGCGCGGCATTTTAAACTTCGCCGACTCTATAATCTACGATCCCCCCCGGTACTTACCTTTACACAGTCCTGCGGCGAGTCTCCCTGCTCTGCCACGGTGCCGGCTTGTAATGCTGAGCGCCGGAAATTGACGTCACTTCCGGCGCTCTGCATTACAAGCCGGCACCGGGACCGAACAGGGAGACTCGCCGCAGAGGAGAGAGAGAGAGGGGCACCGAGCGGGTAAGCGAAAACCACTCGGTGCCCCTCTCTCTCTCCTCCGCTTCAAAAAAAAAACCAAAAAAAAAGCGCTTGGGGCGGCAAAGTGCCGCCCCTTCTAAAGTGCCGCCTGGGGCAATTGCCCCAGTCTGCCCCATTATAGGGCCGGCCCTGAATATAGCAGATTGTAAGCTTGCGAGCAGGGCTCTCTCCACCTAATGTATCGGTTTGTCTTAGTCTGTCAATTCTCATCTTGTCAGACCCCTTGAATATATGTATTGTATTAAGCGTTGCGTATATTATCGCTATATAAATAAAATATAATAATAATAATAGCGTTTGGGTTAAAGATAATTATGACGACAACATCTATTTGAAAACTGGAAAATGTTTTATCGTCTTGTCAAAATATATTATCATAAATGCAATGCAATCACAAGTAGAAATAACAACACGAGATAAACTCAAACTCCAATTCTAACCACCGAAACAGAAAGTAGACACGCCATGGGCATTTAACATGCCAGTATTTTAACTCTTTCCATGTGAGAAAATAAAGCGCTAATATATATATATATATATATATATATATATATATATATATATATATATATATATATATATATATACCCTCCCGAGGACGCTTTTCAACTCCTTTTTCAACTTGCCTTCTTGCGAGTGGCAAAATCTCGCAGTGGCGGTCTTGGGGTGGGTGTTGGGTGTTGCCGAATGCCTTGACATTGAGGCGTTACAGCAACACCGTTTGGGTGCAGAAAGTGAACGTAGATTATTTTCTTCACCCGTTTAAAGTCATGATGGTCCTGGCACGTCAATTGTCGTAAACCGTCTGTTTTTACGTGCCCAGACGGTCAATTGTCATCAAGGGTCCTTTCCCTTTGGGGGGGTGTGGGGTGTGAGTGTGGGTGCTTGGGTGGGGGTGTTATTTGTTGTGCGCTGTTGGGCTTCAGGAGGGTAGGTTTGGGTACTCTGCCGCGCTACTTTTCGGCACACGCTGCGTCGTTGTTACCCATGTTTGCATTAGCGGTTCTTCCTCACAACAAAGGTTATGTGACTGGATTTGATGGATGAAGCTCATTTTTTTAACGTAACTATTTCTGTATTGTACTGCTACGGCTCCTCTAAAACTCCACAGGATGTCCAGATGATGATGCTCATGTGGTAAATGACCCATACATACCGCACTGTTGTGTACAACTTCTGGTATTTGTTAATGAAAATAAAAAATTTGGACTGGAAAAAAAAATACACACTACTGTTTCTTCAGCAATTTTTTACAGCACTAAATTTATGGAGTAAAATAAAAACAGCCTTAATTTTTTTTTAAGAGATAAGATATGTTTCAAATTATTTTTTTTCTAGCAGAACAAGAATTGGGGGTCTGGTGGTAATAGATTGCTTTTAAAAGAGCCTTTTTAATTGGTTTCCACCTTTTGCTGTATCATGCCCAGCTTCAGGACCTAATTAAGGCTTGTTTGGAACGTATCATTCATGGGCTTAAAGGTCAGAAGTGGCTAAGAGCTTGTATCATATGCAAATAGTCTGTCACACTAGTGAATATTGCTCTAAAGGGATACAATATCCACATGATACATCATCAATTATGTGTGAGTTAGAAGAGTGAGTCAAAGTAAGTATATAGAGAGATGACCCTACACAAAGCAAAACACTCCTCCAGTGTGGACAAGGGTGTCATGGATGGTTTGTATTTTGGGACATACAACATACAATGTATGTTTACGGAGATTATGGTTGCGAAGTTCTCTTCATACAAGAAGAAAAGCTGTAAAAGCTGCTGGCACAAGTTTATGTGAGATGAAGAAATAGTCTTGCTTTGTCTGTATTTATAGGGTTAACACGATAATGTTATTTTGTTCTAAATAATTGTATTTATTAATAATTATTCTGAATTTACCCAGTTTACTTAAGGTGTAGAGAGTGTTAAAATATCTCACCCTCTATCAATATAAAGTCAAATCTGTAAAAGGATACAAAAATATTATTAAGGCAGCTTTTTTTTGGTGAGATTTCCTGCACAGTACGTGGCAGGTTCTTCCTTTATACATGCTGGCAAGTATTGATTTATTTTTAAAAAATAATTTCCACCCACTCTTTTGAACTTAACACTTTTATAACTAAATGCATCATTGAAAACACAATTCCTAGTAGTATATAAAGCGTAAACTTTTCCCAGAAATATTTTTTTAATCGTGAAAAAAAATGTGCTTTGTTTTATCACTTTTCATGGAATTCTTAAAGTAACAGTCTAGTCCCCAAAATAGTATTCTGATTTAAAAAAATTTTTTTTAAATGCATTTTGTTTTATTGTTGGAGTCTGTTTTGGAGTGAGAAAATGACACTTCTCACATCTCATGTATCATTTAACACCTTCTCCGGCTTCCTTAACTGAAACAGGAAATGTAAGAAGGAAGCATACTTCCTGCACCGCTCACTACCACTTCCATTGAAGTCATAGGGAGATTTTTCCCAATGAAATTAGTTGGAGCAACATCAGCCAATTGCATGTATATTATCAATATATTGGTGTTCACAGAATATATGACTGTCTGATGCAACGCCACTGCATATTAATGTACCCATTAATATTCGCATGCAAATAAGAAATCCGATATATACTTAAGGAGCAAACCTTTCATTGGTATGTGACACAAAAATAGGCACTGATAGGCTATTGCCATAGATAGTGAGAAAGATTCAAGTTTGTTTTGATTGTGTGTTTTTTAATGTGTGACGCTACATTTTGTAGAATGCATTAGGAGCATTATGTGCTGTAAATGAGTTTTTAATGAATAACCTTTTTGCGTAGTAAATAAAAGCAACATTAACTAAATATATGACAACATGTCAAGCAAGCTCATTATTCAAGAGGAAATCAATGGAGCATTGAAGGGTCTCTAATGAATCTTCTTGGCAGTTTATCTATGGATATGTATGAGCGCAAGGGTGCACAATTCTGGTTCTTGATGTCTGCAGACATGCCACAGCTTTTGGATATTGCAGCTTTAGCATATGCGTTTCAGTTCAATTTGAAGCTAAATTTGAAGCTAAACTACATGTTTAAGGCAAGAGTGTGGCCCGTTTGTGGCTTTGTATTAGCTGCTCACCCTTGTACCACATTACATTTTGATTACCACATGCATTAAACATTATATATATATATATATGTTTAAACATTGGGGTCTATTACATAGAAAGAAAGTTCTCCCTAAAAAGCTGCCCATTACATTATCTATTACATTGGGAAAGGCCATGTAAAATTCAATGCAATGGGAGAACACAGTGACCCTAGGCCATGTAAATTAGTCCATTTTGCATGGACTCGTGGGCCGCAGTATTATTGTGTGGAAATCAATGAATGAGCTCATATTTATAGGGGTTACAGAAATAAACATCTGTCTCCTTGTCTTCCTTCTCTTTCTTATTCTGCCGAAGAAGATTTAATAATGCTACCCACAAATGCACATTTGAGTGTGTCAATTCCCACCTGTTTCTGTACACTGAATTCTGTTATTCAAAGGTACTGGTGGGGCTATTGCCATGTTTTTGCATCAGCTCACAAACACGGTTTATATTGCTATAAACAGGCCCTGACTTGCCACTGGCCAAAAGCACCTGATACTTGGTGTAGTCCTCCAGATCAGGTGGAGCATTAAATATTTTTATTTTACCCATATATCTACCCACACCATTGACTCCTGTGGTAAAACGTATAATTCTGCTACCTAGTGGATAGTTAGATAATTTTCATGTCATGTCACAGTGTAGTAAAATATTTTAACTCCATTCAGATCCCATCCTGAAATACCTCCGTACCGCCTCCACATTGCCTACCTTTGTTTGCCCAGGAGAGGGGTTTCTTGGTGGCAGCCAAATGTTTGTTACCCATTAATAGGAAAAGTGATATGACCATGGTTGTAGTAGCTAACAGACCATCATGAACCTGCACAACATGTTTCCAATAGTTGGGATGATAAAGACTAACCACAACTACCACAGCCTAGATTGGAAGCTCACAAGAGCAGAGCCCTCTTCTTTTTTGTAGCAGATTGTTACTGTGTGTGATTTTAAACAAAACTATGGAATCTGCTGGTGCTATATAAATTTAATGTATATCATGGGAGCTGAAATTAGTGTGGAGTGTAGGCCACCACAACCCCAGTCTATAACTACAATTGCCATGAATGCTCCTGAGCGATGGAGGCACCAGCCATGATGCCCAAAGCCTGGTACTTGCATGTTGCACGCATGACCAACCACAGACCAAGCCAGACGCCCTGCACTAAAAATGAGAGAAGACATCCAAGTAGAAGAATTTGCTTGCTGGGTATATAAAACAATCCATCACTGGTCCATGTGATTGCATTAAAAAGAAAATTCAGGATGATATTTTTATTGCAGTTAACAAAATAATAATTACATGGAACCTACACATAAACCTATTACAAATACATGTGAGGGTAATGTGAGAGGTCTGGCTGTATACCACTCACTCGTTGAATTGCACCTGGGATGATCTTTTGTTTTACTTGAGCAAAAAAAAAAGGAAAACACCTTTTGTGTTACAAAATGCACAGCCTGATAATTGCAGATAATTATGTTTTTTTGTTCTATTACTGCTTATTTTGTTCTGTCACTCCCTCAGGATACACCACCTATGTTGTCCAATTTCAAAGAGATGCAATTTGTAAAGCAACGGACATTCAAGAATATGTTACACAAAGAATTATTTTTTTTATGGTTGCTAGAAAAAGGTTGATTTGTTTTTGTAGCCCAATAGCAGAAATTCAGCACTGTCACAGTAATTACTTTATGAACCCAATAATGCAATCCCACATCTGCTTAAAATCAAATCTAGCTAAATTCACATTGGGGTTTGAGATTCAGCTATATTGCTTTGCCCTTTTTCAGTTCCATCTTATTTGATTAGTCTTTATCGAATAGTTAATAAAGAAAAAATAAAGATTCTCTATTACACAAATATTGCTAGCAATTGGAACTGTAGGATCATGATTTACGCATGATATAAAACCACTATATATGAGTTAACATAATTGTATGCTATGCACTTATAAATCTTCTGAAAGGCCACTACTAACTACAATACTAAAATATGTTTAGTATTAAACTTTCTTTTATCAATATGCCTGTTATTTTTGGAATTGCTAAATATTGACAAAATAACAATTTTTATTTTACCTTATCTCATAGAAATAAATGAGATATTATAATTTCCTTATTTTTATGAATGTGTGGATGAATAAATTTATACACAATTTCTGTACTTTAAATGTGTGAGTCATACTAAGGACTTCATAAATCTTTTTCTATGCAGCTGGCCCAAATGCGTATAGCGTGCCATCTAAAGCATGTGCTGGCCTCCTCGGATCATTGCAGAATGATCAGCAGCTTTTCTATCAATAAAAGAATAATAAAATGGCAACTTGATTACTGCTTTCAGACACAGATCACCCCACAGAACAGACAGCCTATGACTTCCTGCTGCCATAGTAACGGACCCCCCGGGGAATGTGAATTAAATACCAGCATGCTGGCAGCTGATCTGTCTTCAGATGACTGGCATGCTGGTAAAAAAAAGATTAGGGATAATAAGGCCAAAGTGTGCCTTACAAACCCACACCCAGTAAAAAAAAAATTAAAAAAACCCCCAAATGAATGAAAAAATGCTTTCAAATGAAAAAAGTTAAAATTCCATCACTAAAGGTTAGAAATATTTCAAATTTATTTTAAGTATGCGGGTGCTCTCCAGCCGACCCAAAGTAAGGAGGATGGCTTCTGGTGTTCTCCTACTGAAAAAATAAAAAAGCAAATATGAATACAACGCTGAGTACCCTGATTATGCAGTAGCATAAGATGGTGTGTTTACTGTAATGTGTGTGTGTATATATATATATATATGTGTGTGTGTGTGTGTATGTATATATAAATATATATATGTAGCTATAAATATTTATATATATATATATTTTTTTTTATATATATATTTATTTTAATAAGGAAATAAAATAAGATAGAGCCTTTGGAATTAAAAAAAACAAAAAAACAGGCATATGCTATATGTCAAAGAATTTGATAAATACCTCTGCTTTAAACTATATATATTTTTTCATGCTTAAGTATTCCATTGTTAATCCTGTTGATGATTATACCCTACTACCTATGCTGTATTTAATGATGAATAGGTTAAAGTATAACTTTCCTTCAAAATTAACATTGTAAATGTTTTCTAGCTCCTTCTATTTGTCATATATTCAAAAGCATATCGCAGAAATAGCACAAAGCTACCAGATGAGAACACTTTTGTGATATGTTTCAAGCCACAGGGCAGACTTTATACGCACATATTTTTTTTCTTAATTTAATTTTTCCCCTGCAGCTGCTAAGTTAATTTTCCAGTGAAAGCAGGTTATTCATCCTTGCTTAGTGTAAGTAGCCGAAACCAGCAGAAATATCCACTGGCCTAGGAGGAATGGATTTTGGCAAAATGTCTCTAAATATATATTTAATACTACTTCAGTAATCTTTCTTGTGTTATGATCTGCTACCATTTTAAAGATGCATCAAAAGTAGTTCAGATACATTTGCATAATATTATATCTTGTATAATAGCACATTGTGATAGCTGGATTTTTCAAAGCGTTGTTTCAAATAAGATCAAAAACACAGGGATGACATTGAAATCTACCTCATAAAACAATTAAAGGTGATGGCAGTAAAGAGCCATTTTAGCTCAGATTATATCTCTCTTCTAACTCATCTTAAAGACACAAACATGTATTTAACCCCTTAAGGACAATGGGCGGTCCCTGAACCCATTGAAAACAATGCATTTTGAGCCCGTACATGTACGGGCTTTGTCATTAAGGGGTTAATGTTCATCTATCGGCAAGCCACCGATGGCCTGTAGTCTACAATGTGTGCGCTACCCCTTTTTATGAGTTCATGTTCTAATTACTTGCAACTATACATAATAACCACTTTGTGTGGTAGATGTATAATACATAAACAAACATATATCAGTAAAAAAATACCTGCTACCATATGCTATCTGTTTGTTACCCAAAGATATTTGTCGTAATAGCTTTATGGAAGAAGTGCACGGTTGTAACCAATCTCTCAGAGGCACATGCTAAAATAATTCTGAAAAGAGTCAATGAAGCATTACGATTTCCTATTTGGGCAGATATGAAGATACCTATGCAATCTCCACCAAATTACCATGAGAAAATGAAAACAAGATTTGCTTGAAATGAGCTGTCTATGAGTTTGTTTGAGGTAGATGTAATCATAACTGTCAGTAGCAACTTGATCATTGACAATGATCATTGATAAAATAAATTATAATACACAAATAGATTTTATTACTTTTCTTGTGAATAATACCTCTCAAGGTTGGACTCTGAGGTTGCAAAAGTTGAACTGAATTCTAGGAATGTAGTTTGATATCTTGGGATTTTACTTTCCTTTCTTACCGGGAACCCTATTGTCCTATTTTATGACCTATTTCTTGGGGATTCAGTACAGCTTGTCCACCACCTCTTTCTTTGTTCTTGTTTCATTGCTAGTCCTTTGCTGTGTTAAGAGTAAAACGAGGCATGATATAGAATCATTTTTAATTCGATTAACCCCTTTTGGTTCTAGTTGGTCATTTAATATTTTTGTTTAACTGACATGATGTTTTAATTAGATTTTTTTTTTTTAAATACCGTAATATTGCAAGAAAATAGCAAAATATTATATAATATGTCTATTTAAAACACCAGACAATACATTGTATTTTTCATTATGTAATATGAAACATGTGTCAGTCTTTGATCTTTGATATGTAATATATATGAAGAATTACATCTCTTAAATAATTAATAAAAAAAAAAAAGATAAAATAATAAGTGATGGCTTCAGTGTCGGTTTGTTCTCATATGTCATCTAACTATGCCTATTCCCTGATTTTAGAGAAGGGATTTGTTCAAAGTAACAAAATGTATATTATGTTTTTCTGCAAATGTAATTCTAAATTAGCCATGAGATTATATGGTGATATAAATGAATACTGCAAAATAACAAGACTATATGATGTGGAATATGTCAGTGTATATTTCAGCGCTCTTACAAGTATGAATTATTGAGCAACACAGTATATTAATTCATGCTGGCCATCATATAATTTAGAATCACCTTCTTTAGAAATTATACTACTTTTAAACCAATCTGTATATTTTAACTTAGTAAGTATGGTATTTATCACTCAGAATTTTAATAACAAACATCAAGTATCATTTTATCATCACGTTAACACATAAAAAAACGTTGCTGGGCTACAATTGATGTATTCTGATGGAAAAGATGATTTTAGTAAGCTGTCTCCTATCATATTAGCCACTACACACAAAGCTTGAAACCCTGATAAAGCTCTTTAAAAATTCACGGGTGTGCATTTAATCATGGCTTTCAAGCGTATTACAACATACTTATTTACACCTACGGTAGGGGGTTGATTCTATAGTGGACTGCATATAGGCTAATTTCTCAGCTATTTTATGCAGTTGTGAAGATCTACAGGAAGCCTTGTGATTACAATACTCTGTTCTAGATAATTTAAATGAGGGTTTTCATTTTCCGACTGATTTTTAGCTCTTGTTTTGTTATTTAATGTTTTAGAACAGGGATAGCTATTAAGCCTTGAGCCGTTATAGAACTAAAGCGTCCATGATGCCCAGTAAGGTGCGGACATACTTGCTCAGTTATGCGTCATGGCAGTTGTAATTCTATTTGTGGATTGCTCATTCACATGGTATACAAATATACATATGCCTTGGCAGTCTATTAACTAGAGTGCCCACCATGTTTAGGAACTGGCCTTTAAGTGGATTTGTTTGTTACCATGGTGACCGTAAAAGAAACTGGATATATAAAGATAATTTTATATGGATTGGTTAGATTTTTTTTGATAGTTTATCTAAAAAGAAAAAGCACTAAGAAAATATTAGCATCCGCATTAGTGCTGATCAATCAAGTGCCTGTTTTCAAAAACCAAGACAAATGTATACTGGCTTCTGATTGGTTGTGAATATAACATTTGCGTTAGATTTAACACTGAGACATTTAAAAGTCCATGGCATGCATTTTGCTAGCTAAATGGATGACAGCTCGAATGGCTAGCGTTTGTACAATCTCTTGCAGTGGGGGTGCAGTGCTTGGAGTCAACCTTTTACAACTCCCCGCAGAGCCAGTGCGACCAGTGAGGACGCTGTGATATCTGATGGAACTAATCATTATGGACCTTGGTTCAATTAAACCTGTGACCCTCTCGTTTATAAAGTAATGTTTTCTCCGCACTGCTGGATATAATCCCTTTCGTTATTTATTGTGACTCACTGCAATATTTAGGGTTTCAGTGGAAAGGTGTCATATACTACGCGCGCCTTTGTTCTAATTACTTTACAAAGGAAGCACAATATGGTGTTATAACAACAATGGAATTTACCATCTGCTTCCAGCATGTAATCATTATGTTATTGTATGCAAAACACTTATTAGATATCTGAAATAACCTTGAATTATGCTGTTGCAGCACATTTAGTTCCCTTTTTTGCTAATTGGGTTAGATGCTGATATTTATTTACATCGAAAATTATTCATAAAAGCGCACAAAACACAGCATAAATCTTTATAAAAAAAACTTTTTTTTCATTAACTGCAGTGCCAAAAGAATTTGTTCAATAACCAAAAGCTTCCAGCAAAGTGAAAGATTACATTAAAATGAGTTAATTTTCATTCCATTTTAGAAATTACCTCCATTCCACTGGTAATTTACAGACTTGCATACTTAGTAGATCAGTAAAACACTGTTATCCTGCATCTGTTGCAGTTTGTAAAATGAATGCAATTTAGACGTAATGGAAGACGACGAGATGTGTGACTCTGTTTTAAACAAATAAAACTGATATTTTTTTTATTTACACAGTATGCACAGCACAATCTAATATTCAATAATAATTTTGTGCATACCTACCTGTCTAATGGAGTTATTGATTTGACTTCCAGATTTATTGCAATCCTGCATGTTTTAAATAGACTGCTTACACTAGGTTCATATGCATTGTTCAGATCTCTCATGGTTTGACCGGGGATTTAGTCTAATTTTTTACGGTAATGTGACCAGAGTCAGGGCTAGGATCCTTACCGCCATGGGCAAAAACCTTTCTTCGTCTGCATGCTCTGTCATAAAAAATATTTTTATACCCCAACTGTAAAATACCATTAAACTTTATACATAAGGATATTACCATATTAAGAAACCCCTTCTTTTTTGTAACCCAAAACTAATACTTTCCAAAAGGTCTCACATTTATCCATGTGGCCCAATGGATGTCGCTGCCTTTGTCCACACAGACCGGCATGCTCCTTTATTCTTGTATGCTGTGGCAAGCAGTGCCAGAGAGGGGAATACAGGTCAGTGCCAGGTAAGAACGTTGTGCTCCTTACTATGCTCCTGTGGGTCAGTCAGAGGGAGATCTTAGTCCTCCTACACCAGCCTTGGTGCTTATATTGTGAAGTCCCATGGGCGCAGTGCACATGCTTTAGCTTACCACTCAGTAATATTATTTAGGTTATAATTATATAAACAATATAATCTCTCACTCAGTAGCTCAGAAATGTAAACTAAAAAATACAAATTAATGGTTTAAAACCAAAAGACGAAGAGAAGACAGAGTAAAAAAGTGGGGTGTACCTAATCAAAAAAAATACCGTATTCGCTCGGATATAGGCCGCACCCGAATATAGGCCGCACCCTAAAAGTTTGGTGCTTTTTTAAAGAAAAAAATTTGTAATAGATATGCTGCCACTGTCACCCCCCCGAGATATGCTTCCACTCTGTCTTCCCCTACAGAGATATGCTGCCAGTCTGCCCCCCCGACTTACCAGAGCAGACTCCCGGGTGTCTTGCGGGGCCGGCGGGCGACATCTACGCAATACGCGTATACAACTTCAGGTGCCGGCACTCAGCGGATGTCTATAGAGAAACTCTACTCTTTCAGTGCTAGTACATATTATAATTATAAAAAGTTAAATCCATTCTGCTGCAGCACTACAATAAAAAACATCACTAATTTGCAAGTTAACATTAATAATCACCAAAAACGAACAAACTACCAATAATGGTAGAGATACGTGCACTGTACATACATAAACACCAAATCCTAATACAAGGAGAGCACGCAAGGAAAAAGGGTATATACAAAGTAAATCTTTATTAGACAATATCATTTAAATACATATAAAAATATATGTATATATATTATAAAAAAGCATCTCGGCACCGAGACACATATAGGAAGGTACATATGAACAAGGGCACAGGACTACAGGGACTAGGATGGAAATACGTATGTATATAAAGGCACAAATAAGAAACACAAGGATGACCATAGCAATAAAGTAAAAAGGAACAAATGAAATAACATACAGCAATGGTACATCAGTGCTCAAAAGTAAATAACCAAACCTAGAAACAAGGCTGAAAACAGCAAAAAAGCCTGGTGCCAAGTCCAAACGTACCAACCCCAACGTACGTTTCTCTGCAATGAGCTTCGTCAGGGGGATCTCTACACATCTTTACGGTTTAAACTGAACTTACTTTGTCAATAACCTACATCTGAGTTTGAAGCATTTTATTATCTTTTATTTGTGTAGTACCAAGAATTTATGCTGCTCTTCTTACAATACATACATTCAAGGGGTACAACAAAACTAGAATTGACCAACGGAGACAAACCAATACATTAGGTTGGGAGGGAACTGCTTGCAAGAGTACAATTTAGACGGAATAGGATGAGAGCTTTGTGGGGTGAGAGCAGTGATAGAGGTTTGTGGTATGGGTATGGAGTGACAGTTACAAGTTAAAGGTGGAGAAAAGACGTTGAGGGTTGGAAGAAAGGGGGGATATGAGAGTGGAGAAGTAGATGTGTTTAGCAAGAGAGGCCGAGTTGTAGGAGGGTAGCATGAATTCGTGAAATTCTTCTCTGAATAAGGACTTTCCGAAGTAGCATTCAGCAGTGCAGCAGTGTGTTTTTAGTATGCCATGATGTTTAACTGTTTAGGATGATAGGAATGAGATTGTTCAGGTTGCCCATGTTAGTTGAGGTTTGTGGTTGACAGGGTTTGGAGAGAATATGTGGGGACCAGGATTAGGAAAGCTGTGTCAAGGAGTAACAGAAAGCGAATAAAGGTGGGCTTCACATTTGAAGGTTAATAGCTGAGGTACTGGGGGAGACGGGGAAGGTTTAAAAAATACAGAATGGACAGATTTGGAATAGTTCAACTGAGCATAATGGGAAATTAAAGGACACAGAGTTGGAGGTCTATTTTTATCTTTTTATACTTGCAGTGGTTTACACTTCGAATCAGTGCTCATTGTGCTGCGATTACGACGTACGTGCTCTAAATGCGTATGTGACATTGAACAATTAAGAATCATTTTTGTAACTTGTTAAATTGCTTACTGGTGAGTGCGAATTTAAAGTGTAATATTTTTTTTTTATCTAAAAATATTGTTTTAAGACGAGTCTATGAATATATTTACCTATGAGTAAGTTCTTTTTGGACGAAACGCGTCAGGTTGATCAACTAATTGATTCTCTATCTATTCTGCTGTAAGGGTTTTTACTTTGGATAAATGAAATACTATGTTTTAGCATTGATGACTCCAGGCTCTGCTCTTCTATCTACTTGTGGATTAGTTTTAGCCTGCCTTATACGTTTATCTCAGTGTCTATGAATATATTTAAAGACTGAAGACTGCAAAACATCTATTTAATATTTGAGAATTCAAAACTCATTAAACAGAATAGGATATTTTTTACATGTTAAATGAAGCAACAATATCTATTAAGACAATTCAGAATGTTAAATTCAATTAACTTCATGATCAAACTCCATCTACCTTTGATGTATACTGAAAAGTTTTTAGACATTAAAATTAACTCAGGAGAGTTGGAGGATATAAAAGTTTGAACAAGATTGCATTTTTCTGATGAAGTTGCCAGTGAGCAAAGAAAACATTGAATTTTTATGGACACGGTAATAAATATGTAAATTTTACACACTCCATTTGATTTGGATTTGTTTGAGTGCTTCACTGAGAAACGCTTATAGGAGCATTGGATGGTTTTCAAGGCTTCACAAACCACTGAAAAGCACCTATAGCCTGTAAGGTATAATTATTTCTAACTCTTAAAGCTTTCATATTGTAAATCAGAGCAGTGAACACTGTCTAATCACTTAATGTGCTTAAAGCATAAAGTTTTTCAAACTATGGGAGCTCTGCATCCAGGTCTGGTCTGAGCGTAGACAGTCCAGAAGGGTAGCATTGGAAGTAAGGTGCAGGTAAGTTAAAGGCCAACACCAGATGATCAGAAACCAGGGAAGTGAAAAGACCAGGCAGCTGTGGGACGAAGGCCAGGAATGGGTAAGTGAGTTGGAGCAGGTAGCAGGCAGGAGCAAGCGACAGGAACAAGGTCAGAAAGATTAGCCAAGGAGCACTGATAAACTGAACACTTGACAAAATGCACCAGGAGATTAAATTCCTTGCTTTTTTATTACATAATAAAAGAGACCTGCGGCAAGGCTGAGTAATAACCGTATGTCTTTGCGACGTTTGTAAATATGCGGGGCATGCATCAAGTGGATTGGGGTTGTTTATATTAAAATCATTTTAAGAAAGGTCCACTGTTTTCATGTTAAAATTGCTAATTTTACTTTTTAGTGATAAAAATAATAAACTTTAGTTTAACAAAACGTACCTCATAAAGACCAACTTAAGCTAAAACTACCTCTGCAATTATCCACCGCATTGTACAGTGTAGGAGCTTTCTTGGTCTGAAGCACGCTGGGTCATTTGGGAAAAATTATACCCGTGGTGACATATAAAATGGACAGGAACAGACCTGTTATAGATAATTCTCTTTGCAGAAAAAAATAACCATTAGATATCCGCCTTTTAAGGTTGTCTAGTATTATGCTAGATCTGTACATAACACTCATGCAACAGCGATTACTGCATTTATTCCCTAATGGGTCTCCTTTTAAGTATTCTGTGGTCATGACAACCTAGTCTCTTAAAAGGTACTTTATGGAATGTAAGGACACAATTGTTAGACACAATTTAAGATTATGTGATGGTAGAGTGTATAGAACCAGGATTATGAGATTGATAATATCATCTAGAGGAGATTCAGACAGTGCCTCCAAAGTAAAGTTAGTGGATTCCCAATTAGAGTTATATATATATATATATATCTATATATATATATTTTTTATTTTTTGTATTTGCATTTTAATTGTAGAGACGTTGTAGTGACTTTTGCAACATATCCCAACACAAATGCAAGGGAGAGCTGGCAACGTTTAGTCTGAGACCAGCTCTGCAAAAAATGTATATAAAAAGAAATACAAACGTATATAAGAATATGAGTATAAAAAGTATTGTGGCTTACCAAAATACACTTGGATATTATCTGACTATATGATATCCTGTAAGACACCTGTTCACCAAAAGAGAGCTCATAGAAAGTCAATTATAAGAGCACGGAAAGGTCATATTGTATTTGCACCTTGTACACTTGATTTCCTACACAGACTGGTAGCATTGAAAAATCAGAGCATCCCAAGGAGCAAGTTCCTCATGCCGCCTTTCCAGCCTTCTAAATAAAATACACTTGACTTGCATGAACCTACAGTACTTATCCTGCACTGATGAAACTCAATGAGATCAAAATGTGTGTATTTAGGTAGAATACTCAGGCTCATGTATTCCATCCCTACGCCATGCTGTCAAACTGTGCCTAAAACTGTGAGCATATGGAAATGAGAGCACTCATGTGCATATTAACATAAGTGTATTTTATGTTGCATACAGAAAAAAAACTACAATAGTATAGCTGATGGGTACACTAAGCCTAGATGTGCATATTCTCATAGCTCTCTGCACTGTTAGAGGAATGTTGTGTATAAAATTATGTGTGAAGGTAAAATGCAGGTCACTGTTTGGAAGTCAACTGAAGACATCAATAGTAACCTAAAATGTTATACTAATACTAAACATACCCTCTTACTTCTTTTGTCTGTCATTATGGGACCGTATATTACAGTATGTTTCCAGAATAGAAAGATGTTTCCAGAATAGAAAAATGTCCAAAATAGAAAGATGTTGTCAATAAAATCAACAAAGCGTGCAAATAATATTTTTTGCCCCGATAAAGAGTCGGCTGTGTTAAAACATTGCCTTATTTTATAGGAATTGCATGGTAAATAAAACTTGCATAATATGTGTAGGTGTGCATGTTAGTCTTTTATGGGGGAGCTAGCTGTCCTATCTTTAGTTGGAAGCCCAAGTAAAGCAATTAACAGAAATGGCAGCGCAAGACAGATCTCTGCTCCTTTGGGGGTGACCAACCTCTCCTCAAAGTCTGCTGCCGTAGACCAAACACACCATTATAAATAAGATTGATGTTTAAAATATGGGTCCCACGGGATGCAGCCAAATAGTATTCTCCTGATAAAAATAATAATATTTATGCTGATTAAATATTTGTGTGGATCTGTCTCTCTCAGCCAATGAAACAAAATAAATGAGATGACTTGTTCCTGGAGTAGTCCAGTCAGAAGTTGATTCAATCATCATATGAATAGCAAACACATGTATATTATGTTAATGTGACAAATCAGCCAAGTATAACTCAAGTTCTTATGGACTGGAAATAATAGATTTGGTAGAATTAGGTATTAGATTGTATTGTAGTTATGGGCTAATGTGCCTTCTGCTTAATTTCCCAAGCAGAAATAAGTTGGTGTGAATTAGTACTGCAATAGAAAACATAAACAGTTTTGCCAAATCTGCTTAATAGAGTTATTTGTTAAAAGTGTTAAAAATAGAAGAGTGACTAAAGACTGTTTTGTCCAAGGAGTAAAGTTACTTTAGGGATGCATGCAGTAATACATGCTAGCCATTTTTGCTTGGCTAAAGTTGATCTAGAATAGAGGGTCATTAAGTCATATAGTGGAAAAGTGGCCCAAAAAACTTTTGACATGGTAAACACAATTGAAATGACTCAGATCTGTATATTTAATCTATCGTATTGGGATAACTGGATTTATTAACAAAGATTTAAGGGATCTGAACTGGCCCCAGAAATACCAACCTGGCTGTTTACTTAAACTCACTAAAACGGTTCTTTTCTGTACCTTGCTCCCGAGTCCCTACTGGTCCATATAATATTGCAAAGATGATATCAATGTCTATGTTTTAATAATAATTTTTCAATTCAGCATTTATTTTAAAATGTTTACATGTATTATTATAATACAACACTATAGAATAACTTAATTACATACATGTGTTGTATTCAAACTGCCCAAAATGTTGTAACCCGCACTTAGGTAGCTCCTGTCTGGAGGTATATTGCCTGCTCAGCCACAGTGTGCTAACACATATCAGTGTTCTCTAGCACTGAACATCACAATTATGGTTATGTCAATTGTGTAAACTACTATCAGAAGGTCACAAAGTCGCATTAACCATATCAGTACCAGTGCCAGTTTAAGTCTCTGCCCAACCTCTAGGCACGTATATTTTTGGGGCCCCTTCATGCACAAATCAAATATATCTGTTAAGAGTATCTTTTAATGCCAGAGTACTGTTATTCTACAGGCTGGTGGGATACAAAGAAATCGGCTTACCCAACGTGTATGGTGTGAGTAGCTGTGCTGCGTCATTTTATGTAGGGTTTCTTGACCCCATTGTGTACCTGCCTCTGGGATATGAAGTGTTTCACTGCTACACAGGACTTCCCTTCAGAAATGAGGGTGGATGGTGACATTTTCACTGGTTACTAAAGCACCAAGCATGTGCTTATTGGATAATCTGATTCTGCTGAGTAAAGCACTACTGCTAGTCTCACCTGTAACCACAATCGCCAAACTCTCGGCCATTCTAAATGTTGGGAAGTACGGGTTTGGAAGTATGGGTTAGGTGTCCATGAAGAAGCAGGATGCATGCTTCTGAAGGCTTTATAGATTACATTCAGTTACGCAACTTTTATGTTAGCAAGAAACAAAAACCGTCTGCGCTTCTTACCCTAATAAAGTTGGCAACAAATATATAAACATAATATAAATGAGATTACGACACTTTTTCTTTTCCCCGTTTGCACATATTAGAGGTTGTTGGCTCCTCATCAGTCTGGTTGCAGCTTGCTGTCCAGGGGTTAATAGGGAGAAGGTTTAATTGCACCTCCCCCAACACATTAATAAGGTTTTGGTAGCAGTATAAACTGCTTTGTGTGTCCACTACGTAGGAGGTGAGAGTAGGTTCTCACCCTATTGAGAGTGTGCCTTGACGTGGCGGGTGAGCTTAATTATGCTTTGGCCAATTCATATAACCAAAACCACTCATTTATATTATGTTTATATATTTGTTGCCAACTTTATTAGGGTAAGAAGCGCAGACAGTTTTTGTTTTTTGGATACATTGTACAGCCAATACACTGTTTTTGCAGCATGCTTACACCTGTTTGGTAGGCCTCGTATTACACATTTGTAATATTTGAGCCTGAGACTAGCTTAGCGCACCGACACTTTTTCTTTTTCCAACTTTTATGTTAGGTTTGTGACATAATAAGCATGGTTACATATTTAAGATATTGGTAGTGTCACTTAAACTTTTGGTGAATATTGAAATACTGTTTTGAGTGAATTTTTTTTGTGCGGTCCAGCTTTTTTAGTAAATGTATGCTGTAGGTATACACGCAAGCTAATTAAATACTGCCAACAAACAGGCTTTTAAAAGGCTGATATTTACTGACCTCTTCAGCCTCTGTTAAATTCCCCCTAATGGTGTTTTAACATTATGTTGATGCACTGATCTGCACTAGCTAAAAAGCCCTTGTTTTCGATGAATAGGTTTTTTATACGTTGTAAAATTACAAGTTATTAAAACGTATTGGATTTTTTTTAAACACATCAGATTGCCAAGGAGAGTCTTTGGAGTTTTTCCAAAGCCAATTTACTAAATTTTAACATGCAAATAACCCAAGGCAGTTGTTTTGTATTAATGTAATTGTGCTGACCTTGATGGATGTCGATTCTCTGGGCAAATGGGACCTGGAATGCAAATATACCGCCTGTATATCATTCAGCTAACATTTGTGTAAGCACAAAATCCTCTGGGCCTTCTTGAGTTGTTTGCTTGAAAAGTTCAGCTTCTTTAAAACAATGTTAAAAAAAACCAACCATGACCACTATTGTTATACTCAAGTCAAAAATGGTCAGCAAAGCATGAAGAGATTCTTAAAATATTTTACACAACATCATAACACTGTTATGATTTAAACAGAGGCCATAGCATAGTCCTTTCCAAGGCCAAACTGGAGTGATTCCAGAGCAAAGGTGTTTAAATGTGTATTTTTTAAGCAGGGATATTTAATCACTTGTTATCTTGACTAGACGAGGATGAAATGCAAATGAAATAAAAAAAAAAAGCGATTATGTGAATTATAGATTGCAAGCTTGTATGAATAGGGTGCGCCTGTTTGTTTTTTTAGTCCAAATTGATTTTTGAAGCACAATTTTCAATGTCCTGTTTTTTTTTAATGTCAAACTTATGACACTGTTGAATATGATGAAATGTGTGTACATTTTGAAGGCGGTCAGTTTTTGAAAGGCTTTACATATAATGTAATATAATTTAAACACTGAGTAAAATCTGAATAAATAAATGTACTCATAACATTCTTAAATCAAAAAGGTTCATCAACTGCAAAACATCCAGTTCAGCGGCTCAGAAAAGCGCTTTAATATCAAACGAGCATCAGCAGGGTCCAGCAACCACTTGAATACCATCCTTATCTGCACAAATCAATTATAAAAATACTGTACACGTTTCCACGTCCCACCCAGCTTCCTCAGGGGGTTATAACATTTTAAATTGCACTTGCCCAGTACAATATCGATCGCTCTCGAATGTAGAGGGTTTTTAGATTTGATTTTTGTAGCTAAGGATGGTATTTACGTAATTACTGGACTCTGATGATGTCTGTTTGATATTAAAGTGCATTTGCACATGTATACACTGTGCCATCATTTCATAACCACTGAATTTACCATAGTTGACCCTTCTTGATGAAAGATTTTTGTGTGGCCAATATAGCAACTCTACCCAAACTTCCCCTTGTCATATGAAGACAATATCCTATAGAGAGGAGGCTTACCATGCTAGGAAATGTCTCTTTGGAGTGAGAGGCCGCTCTAAAAAAGTCAATTTCACAGAAATTCTGATACCAGGATCCTATCAGTGGAGGCAAGACTTAGGTTCTTTTCCCAGGCTTGGGACCTCAAACACTTGGGACTTATGGGTGATCAGCGAGAGCTATGTCTTGTATCTCACAGGGTCAAAGGTTCCTAGTTTCCAGGCAGACAGAAATAAGGCATTTCTGATAAAAGAAAATCTTGTGCCAGCTGCTTCTCATCAATGTTTGTAGTTCCTCAGGGAAATCTTGTTGTATCATAGATCTGCGATCATTCAAAAGGTTTATACAGCAGCAATGGATGGAAATTCTGAGGTCTACAAAGAAGGTTCTCTCTCCATGAGATTTTGTATCTCACCAGATTTGCAGGATGCATCATTTCATACCTCCATGAGATAAGATCACAAGATCTCCGGATTACTGTTCCAGGGAATGAAGGACTTCAACAGCTCCCAATTGAAATTGCCTCTGCTCCCAGAATCTTTACAAAACACATCATCCTAATGAGAACAGGGGATTTGCAAGACATTCATGCATTCTTTATTCTAAATATACTGTACCTTAACATTAGGTACGCGTGAAACATGAATATTTGTATGATCAAATAGTGGATTTTATAGATATCTATACATACATACATTTGCCTTAGAAAGTAATCACTTCACACTGGCTGATATTATAAAAGGTTATCAAGACTCACAGTTTGAAGACATGGATAAATCCCTGTACCCTCTATGCCTACCTACACTTTGTAACTCCACTCCTTCTTCTATCGTTTCTAGAGCCTACAGCACTCTAGTTCCAGCATCCTGTCACATTCATCTGTCACCCGTTGGTTCTGTGTGTATGTATGTATGTATATTTGTATGCTTTGTAGAATAAATAAAACTATTTAAGAAGAATTAGAAACTGTGGATTTAACTTATCTTTGGTCACAGAGACATCATCACCCTTCATCATCTCGACTAGTAAATCAACCAGGACCAGTTACAATTCAGTCCAGTACGATGACAAGTCTGTCTTGGCATGATTTTATATAGAAGCAAGAAGGGTCTGTCTTCCAGAAGACACGATTTGGAAGATTACATAGATTTTGAGTGCTTGACTGATATCTTGACTGATCAGATGCTGCTTGTACTCTTTGTGCGCAAGTATCTAGTACCATGGACAATGCATCATTCCTATCCTCTTCTGGTCTACATTCTCAGGGAATGTGATAAGTCTCCTCATTCTCTGTACAAGAAGACCAGAACTCCTTATGGTGTTCTGGAATTCTCGTGGCTGAACAATAATTTCTATCCAAAGTTCTGTTCTACCCCAGGTAGCATACACATTGAAACATTAACCCCTTAAGGACAATGAGCGGTCCCAAAACCAATTGAAAACAATGCATTTTGAGCCCGTACATGTACGGGCTTTGTCATTAAGGGGTTAACAAATACTGTAGAAAAGCTACTCGCCTACTGAATGTACCACTGCATTAACAATTATAAAAGTACTCTCCTGACTGTACCACGAAACAAAACTGTTTTAACAACACACTCATGGCATTAAGCAACTTATGTTATCCCTTTTTAAATGTTCTTTCCCACTTTTAAGCATACTTAGGAAGGAATTGTTCACCTTCCTCATCCTTGTTCATCATCAGCAGGATGATATACTATTATCTCTCAATCCGGCACTTAGTGACAATGCCAGGAACTGAGCAATGATTAAGCGTTCATACAGTGTGCAGTAATGTCTTTTCAGATGTCCCAAAGGAAAAGTTTTCTTGCAACCACAAATAAACGTGTTAGTAAATGTTGTTTAGTAATTTGTAGCTAACTAATCTGCAATTATTTATCTTGTACCAGAACAGTATGCTTTACTTCAAGTGATTCCTCTCAGAAGATTTCTGTCCTCAAATGATACCTTAAAGATTAATAAAGAAACAAAGTGTGTGTTTTCTTAACATTTGTCATTTGCTCAATAAAAAATGGCTAATTGTGGTATATGTATGAAACAGAGGTTGCAAATGGATTGATTTTACTTGTTCCTTGATTAAAAAAAACCTTGACATTTCTCATTGGCAGGGTGAGACCTGTGATCATGCAAAGTTTGGAAACATGGACGCTTGGGCATTTACTTCTAGTGGTGGGTTTGCGTTTTTAGGCTATGGCCACTCACCGTCATGTGCTGGTGCTCTGTTTTTTAAGGAAGTGCGCCATTGATATGGTATGCTATAGTGAATAATGAGCCTGATTGCCTAACATGGTGATTGACCCCTCTTTTGTTTGCTGACCCCCAAGACCTGCTGCACCAGAGCTAGGCCAGAATATACCACTGCTGTGGTATCAGTAGTGACACCGCTGGGAGTTCTGTCCCTGCTGGAGTTCCGAGTTAACCCTCTGTAGCTAGTACAGAACCATTCTTCTGGATCTCTGTCAATGCAGATAAAATGGATTTGCCTGCCCATAAATACATGGTCTTGAATGTGTCATGGGGTTTTCATTTGTTGTTGTTCTTAAATAAATGTGATTGTTGGTACATAAAGCCTGACCCTAGCCTTGAAGAAACCT
Organism: Spea bombifrons; assembly: GCF_027358695.1. Classification (NCBI taxonomy): domain Eukaryota; kingdom Metazoa; phylum Chordata; class Amphibia; order Anura; family Pelobatidae; genus Spea; species Spea bombifrons. The sequence continues at coordinate 13,256,447 of NC_071092.1, read as the reverse complement.
CCTAGTACTTAGGTTCAAAATATCAGACTTATCTTAAAAGTGAACTTAACGTTCTAGCTGTATTTTACTGGTTCTCTTTTTGTGCTACAGTAGCACAAATACTTTGTAATTAATACACACCAAATAGTCTCATTTTAGAACATTGAGATTATGCATAGAAGCCGAGAAAATTTGTAACTAACTGCATTCTGTTCCAAACAAGATCTGTATTGCATTGTTATTGTAATATGCTCATGGCTGCCAAAATGTCAATTCACATAAAACAAGTCAATCTACCAAACATAATTAAATATTTGGAAAAGAGGACCTAACACAATTCTTGGAATTTTTTGCAGTAATTAAACATATTAAATTTAATTGTAATTTTCAGATAATGGCTTTTTTTATATTATTGACATTCTGCCACTGACCTCAGTAAAAGGAGCGTAAAAATCTAGGGACACATTTAAAAAAGCAATTATTTTAACAAACCATGCATGCTTTATTATGCTTTATTAAATCTAAATTTGCTTTCAGCCATTCATGTATCGTATTCTGAATGAATTCCTTTTATAGAAAAATGAAACATAATGTGTATCGTAGTGGAACAAAATAATTTCAGGGAACATATCCGAATTAAGAAATATGCCAAGCTGATGTGCCAACTGCTTTTTGTCCAGTTCATTTTAGTCACAGAACATCTGATCAGCAAGACAAAATCCTTAGTGAACAAAAATGTCCATTGCACTTGTCTGGGTCAGTTAAAAATACAAATGTGAACATTAAAGAGATCAATGTATAACACAATGTTGATCGCAGTAAACTTTTAGGAGCCTTGGCTATATGGTTCCTTTGGTTTATCTAGCATTATATTTACTTATATAGTACTAGTCATTTGGAGACCTTCAAATATTCTCAAACCGGTTCTGCCAGGGACTTTTAGGCCTCCTGGATATGACAGGCCACATGTTACTTTTTACTATTTAGAGCTGGTGTGGGGTAAAGGTATAAACCAAGTTTGGCTAAAGCTCCTCCTTTTCATCTTTTTTTTTTGGACCTTGTGCAAGTCAGTATGATTGATCCAGAGAACGTCCGTGTACTGGATTTCCCGACTGGCGTTACCACGTTTGAAGAGATTGGACAGGGGAGCATGGCTAAATACTGTCCCTTCCAGCTAGAGAATAATGCTTAACCCATAGAGGCATAGTAATCTGTTCTGATCCCAGTCCTCCTATGATTCAATATTTCATTTATAAATTGATTTGCATTTTACTCCGTGGTTTTAATGCCCAGCACCTGTGCCAGATGTAGTAGGCTTCATCAAAACCCTGGACTGAATCCTGCAAACCCAGCTTGGGCATCCAGTCTGCTACATTACGGATGGAGCATTGGCAAACCCTGGTCTCCAAAGGGACCCATTCACAAGATTTGCACCAGAAGGTCGAAGGTGCCACTGTTTGTATCTGGGTGGCACATATTATTCTTCATTTACAAAGAAGAGGAACCGTGCCCCATAACATTGATATGATTTAACTTGAACATTATCCTATGGGTTGTCACACAACAGTAGAACGGTGAGGCTAACATTGTATAATTGGAACTCTGAGCATTAAAACAACGATTTAAGTAAGCTGTTAGTATAATATATTTTACATGTAAGATTATTATTAGTAAGACACTTATTTAGCCTCTAATGAATTACAAATTAGCATGAACTTACAGGTAAAGGTCACCTGTATTTTGCTGACCATTGCTCCCTCTAAAATAAGATGATAAAATGGTAAATACCTTATCAAATTAAATCACATTTTAATGAAATGGGATAAAGTGTTTCAGCTCAAGTTGCCTACAATTGTTTAGCGAATAAACCTTAATTCAACTTTAATAATGTGTCATAATATACCTGTACATGCAGTGATATTCTAATGTCATACATTTTTTGTGTGTGTTTTAACAGTTTTTCAGCATTTACCTTTCTTTTACCATTTCATTGTAGGCTTACAAGATTGGGTCTTTTGACACAGTTGTATAACATATAATTTTAAAGATTGCATATTAAGGTTGTTATTCATGGTTGCACCTATGAATCATTTCCAAATTGGTTGGCATAAGTTCTCATGCGGGGCCTGATGTTAAAGCAGCTGCTTGCCGAAGAGTCAGTCTGATAAAAAAGGCATGTTCCTTATCACTTCTGGCTATTACTTCTAGAGGCAGCTGCTTGCTTCGGCACGAGACGGATTTCAAATTTAATCATCATAACGTGATCAGTCTTGCTGCACAATCTTAGAATGATTAATTTCACAATTTTTCTTAATGTATACATTTATAGTATTGGAATGACCTAATATTTTCAGAGGTAAATTAGACAAAAAGATTAGCCAATATGGTGTACCTTTCACATATGTTATTTATGCATAGGTAAATAAAGGTAAACCATATACATAGTACTATGATGATCACAATGGTGGTCATTAACATTTTTGCCTGTTTTTTTTTCTTCTTCATTGATTACTGTTCTTGAAACATTTACATGAAGGCTGACTTGTTCACAATCCTCAAATGCATTCTTCTCTGTTGGATGGACTTGGAATTAGACCAAGCTGCATCTTCTCGTTGTTCTTGGGAGTCTGGGCTGCTTTACAGACCAACATTCCATCAAACTAAAACAAATAATGCTTATGAGCTCTGTAAAGTATTTGATATAAAAATTCTGTGCAGGGCATTGGTATGTTAAAGATTCATGTTATTTCAGCTCAACCTTTACAGCGCCCAATAGTGGTGTTTAGTGTACCAAACAGACAAACCCAGCCATATTTTATCCATGCTAATTATCTTCCTAAGTAGTACAGCTAAGTCAGAGCTTGCTAAAATTAGGTCTTTTGAGGTATATAAGGGCACCTGAGAGTCTATAAGAGGAAAAGGGACTGTGTTATAAAGCCTATGAGTTCAAGAGCTACCTCTAACATACATAAATTATACAAATTGTATCAATGCTCATAAACTTGAAAAAACAATGTTTATTAAACAATCATCTGTGTCGTCAGTGGCATTTTGTATAAGAGTGTCAGATTATGTAATTATTAGTATTAAAATTAAACTGCATAGATCATGGCAAATGTATTTTGTGTGAGCAAAAAAAAATTAGCACATGTATAATGCTGTTATGGATGAGCATGCTACTGTGTGAACAAGTTATTTATATTCCCATTCCCTGTGTATATTGCTAATATTAGTATATGTCAAGACTTGTCATCTCAGGCATAATCAACAAACAATAAAATTTGCATCGGTTGTCTCCTCTGATGCAGAAATGTGAGGACTGGTCCACCGATATAAAGAGAAAAGCAGAAGCGATAGTAGGGGGAGGACCTACATGGCATCTCAGGTACAGGCACACAAGTACTGCAGTGAAAATTTGAATGTACTCAATAGTACAACAATCTCTATCAGAGTTAGCTACACAGTTATGGATGACACACACTACTGATACAAATGGCAGAACAATACCTGATCAGGCTTCAAATAAACCAGGACAATAAAGCATCAGACTTCTCCACAGATGTAACCACTGTTACATCTGCCCTAGGATGTAGAAGGTCCACCTTGGACCAAATGGAAACGTTCACAATAAGGCCAGTGGACCAACTTTCCCTCTTTCACAATAAGGCCAGAAGACCAACTTTCCCTGTTTCACAATAAGGCCAGAAGACCCGGGTGAGGTATAAGTATGCCTATACAGCCTTTCCTAATAAATACAATTGTTTACAATTGAGTACATTTCAAATCTTGGTAAGCAATGTAGACCACCCTTATATGCTTAACATAGCACTTGCTGTTATGATCTGTAAGCTACAGTATGCAGTATGAATTAGAGCACTTATACCACGTTGGCCAGTAAAATCTTACAGGACTTTTTTTTTTTAAACCAAAAGGCTCCTTGGCCCATGACAGGGGCTGGAATTTAACATAATAGTCAAAGCTAATGCATAGTTTGATGAATGTTTTAAGAAATACTTAAACAGCTATGCCATGAAACATTTTAGCTGTAATTAAAGACATTTGCAGGATGCTACAAATGTGAAGTTATTTAGAAGATGTCAAACGCTAATGTCATCCTGTTAGAAACACGTGTTTTCTATGTTTCAGCAATAAACTGAACCATAGCTCTGTACTTTGTATGAACCGTGTATCTTCCCAGAAGTTTCTTATCTTTTGTTCATTTACAGTAAGCATGAGGCAACCATTAGCTACTAAGACAACCATTTTCAACTTACATTGTTAGTTGAAAATATATTTTTGAATCTGAATATGCAAAGCAAGTCATTCTTACAGCTTTTAAATGTGCCTAAAATTAAGTAATGAAGAACCAAGCCAGGTGAGCTCTTGTAAGAAGAGCTTGCTTGTTAATCAGTGAGAGTAGGCATTATTCAAGGCCATTCAAGTGAATAATTGTTTCTCACCGATAATATGGTATTGTGTCTTTGTTTCAACAAAATGGATAAAATGGACTGCTTAAAATGAAAAAAAAAAATATATATATAAAAGACAATGAAGGTAACTTCCTTTACTAATGTTTCTGTGTTCTTGCTGGCCCCAGTAGTACCTACTATCTTGTTTCAGCCTCATTACTTTGACCCAGCATCCTAACTTTGACCATGTTCAGCACCCTCACTCGATTGTTTGTTTGATTACCTGTTATTTGACCTTGGTACCGTGCTGTGTTTTCTTCTGCGTATGCCTTTGGTCAGCCTGGCCTTCATTACGCCACTAGTTTCTGTCTGGTGTCTGTGCCTTCAGTCTGCCAAGTTTCTGCTGCTGTTTGCCAATTTCACACATCAGTCTGTCTAGGTCTTACCCTAGTCTGCCAGTTTGCTAAATTCTAGCCACAGAGCTTGAACAGAGTAGGGCATTCCAAATGAACACCTACTTCCAGATACTTGTTACCAGAATCTATAAACCGATGCATTTTTTTGTTTAATATTCCGGAGAAATGTGGGCCACGTCTAAGTTTAAATGGTTTGATATAGTGTATTGGGTTATAATATTTATACGTACAAGAAAGCTATATTTCACAGAGATTGTCTGTTTATTTTCAAGTTATTATCAAGTGTATGTCTTGAATTCACCTCTTATTATAAACTTGTTTTCAATTCTAATCCAAGAAAACCACTTTCCGCTGATGGAATATGCAATGAATAGTCTCAATTATGATACCTACTAAGCTTTTCTATCTAAAAAAGACTGCTCAATTTCTTTAACTCTACATCTAATATGCTCTTTTATCAGTTTCACTTTGTCAGTGTATCTTCCATTATATACAAATACAGACACTGCATTTGCATAGACAGAATACATTAATAATGTTGTTTTATATATATATATATATATATATATATATATATATATATATATATATATATATTGTCTGCTTATCCTTTTCCTCAGTAATAACAAATAAAATGTACATTTTACTCAGAATTGACCATTATCATATAAAATGTTTTTGAATGTTATTGATTTTATGTTGATTAATGGAATGTATTGAGAATGTATTAATTGTATGTTGATTAATTGATTCATTTTAGCATGTTGACTATTTGGTAGCTTTTTTTTTAATATTGGATAAGCCAGATTTGATATTTGTGTCTGGTCCAATACTGAGAGGCTTAGATATAACTGTAAAACAAAATACTAAAGCATATCAACATGTATCGGAAGTATGTTGATTTATACAGAATAACATTCATACCTGTTTGACCCGGAGATTGCCTGGTGAGCACTGCTTCTCCGGTTCTCCGGGTCATTTTCTTTTAAATGGGGGTGTTTCCCTCTGCCATCAGCGGGAACTCCCCTGGCGTCAGTGGGAACTCCCCCTACGTCAGCGAGGACCGCCCACCGACATCAGCGGGACCACCGACCAGCGGGACCGCCCACCGACATCAGTGTGCAGTCCTGGGTGCGTCGCGCAAGGGAAGGCTCTGGGTAGCTGGAGCCCAAAAGTTCCCAGGTATGATAATATTAAAGTAGGTAATAAATTAATTTTACTTCTGAAGTGTGCGATTTTTATGCAGATCAAAGAAAACATCTGAATATCTAGCACTTATTGGGGTTAATTCAAACCTGTGAATAAATTTGCAGTTGTGTGGCCAACTCACTGAATTTTTTAGCCATTATAAAGAGCAAACCCTGGAAGATTTTTTTATTCCGCAAGAAGGCCTTCATAATGAATCATTTAGTCAGTAAGATGACTTTAAAGATTTTTTCATTGATTTAATTATCAAACAGAAGCTCACTGGGGTTGGCCCTTTATAATGTGGGGTGACGTTGGTATAAACCTTTATGCCATGTCCTGATTTATAACGACGTCTATTCCAGTCCCTAACTTCTGTCCATTTATTAAGATATACAAAATATACAGATTTCTACGCTCTTCCGGAATGTCAATAAATGTTAATCCTCAAGAGCACGTACTGTGTACAGGACATCATTGGCACCAACTGCACCTTGATTTATTTGCAGCTACTTCCATTTACCTTTTCTAGTGTCCCTTTATAAAACTAACATCTTGAACATTTCTAGTTATGTGATTTCCTAATAAACATACTTTCCGGTAAGCTAAAAATGCCAAATAACGGTATAAACCGGTTTTTCTTTCAAATCAAGATGACAAGCTAGATATGTGTATCTGATATATAGATTAGTTGCTTATGTCATTGAACAAATGACACTTTCATTTCCTCAAATCCAATTTTCCCTCCTACAGCCAGACTATTTTCTAAGTATAGTATTATACCTACCAAAGAGAGAAACATTTGATTCTTCTGAGAAAAATAATGTATTTTCAAATTTGCTATTTCACAGGCGAGTTCAATATCGTGATTGTTTCAGGTTCATTTTACTTTTTCTCAGGCTAGTGGGTGAAAAGCTGTGTTGTTCTACATCTTGGCACTCTACAGCAGGGGTCCCCAACCACCGGGCCATGGACCGGTGCTGGTCCGTGGCCTATAAGCTACTGGGCCGCACAGCAGTTCCAGGGGCGCCGAGGAGGTTTTTTTTCCTTTCTCATTTAGTCCTGCTTTGGGCAAACAGCAGGGTCAGAATCCAGATCACCCGCAGCACTGAAGGGGACCTGGATCCTTCTCCAGCAGCCTTTGACGTCTGTGCGATGCAGACAACCCCGCTGCTGTCAGCACTTTTGCCGAGGCTTTTATGAAGGAGGGTCAGTGTTACATGACCTTCCAGTGCTCCACCGTAGAAGCCCCAGCAGCAGTGGAGGTTGCCTGAGCGCATCACAAAGACTTCCCTCAGCTGCCAGAGGATCCCCCTGCAGGGGACCTGTATCTTCCTCTCTGGCAGCCGAGGAAGGTCTGTGTGATGTGCGCAGACAACTTCCACTGCTGCTGGCACTTCCACCGGGGCTTCTATGATGGAGCACAGGCATAGAAGCTCAGGCGGATGTGGTGCTCTGGGGGTTATGAAAGTCTGTGTGTACATCTTGATGCCGTATGTTGAGCATGGGGAAACTTGTAGATGCTTTTTTAATGGGGGTAGATTACAGTGAGATAACCCACAGCATAAGAACACATAAGAGAGATACTGAGCTGCAAAAAAATGATGTATGGTATATAAAATAGATAAGCAACCAAACATAGTGAGATTTTTGCGAGTAGGGCTAAGGTGGCACTCCACAATAGAATCCATGCAGTGTACAATATATCCTTCATTAAAGGGACATACCAGCCATCATATGTTCATGAATCCATATGATAGCTGTGTGATCCCTTTAAATGTTTGTGTTCTCCATTTTTGCAAATTCATAGGGGGGTTTGCTCCTTACACACTACCTAGCTAAATTCCTTGCAGGAGATGTGCTACACTTGCGTGATACACTTACCTCCAGTCAGCTCTAGCCCTGGCTCATGAAAAGCCGGGGACAGGGTTCTGTTCTGACCCCAGTGCGCATGTGTGGAAAGGGGTGCCATTAATTACAATTAAACACTTTCCTGCCACTTATTGACTGCTTCAAGCTGCCAATCAGTTACAAGAATAGTTGGACCATAGAGGAGAAGGCAACCTTCTTTCTTTAAAACGCATTCTTCAGTTAGACTGTCCCTTTAAAAACCACAAGTGAACATGTCATATACTTACCTCTAATCAGCACCAGTGGTGGCTTGGTGAATATGGAAGTCTGTTAAGACCCTTATGTGCATGCCTGGCAAGTGTTGTTATTGGATTGCTTCTCTGCCACTGTTTGGCTGCTTCAAGCAAACAATCAGTGGTAAGAAATGTAGGACCACGAAGGAGCAACAGGGCTGCAATTTCTAGGTCTAGGTCTTTAATTCTGTTTTGAAAAATATTATAAAGTCTTGGTATTCTAATGTTATTTGTTTTTCTGTTACTTAATGATCAATATAATATTTACCCAAGTATGGAAAAACTGATTTGCAACCAAACAAGCAAAACTATCATGCAATTTATATTTAAAAATACTTACACAATAACACAAACGTCTACTTTTATTAGTAGTGCAATAGCTTGGAAAGAAAAGGTTAAACCATTTTTCCAGGGTGATTAACTGAATAGGTAAATGTCAGTAACACTCATCAAGAGAAAATATTCTTGGGTCATTATAAAAACTAAAACAACAAAAAATAGATAAAACTAGAAAACTATTTTTAAAAAGGTCCATGAGAACATTAAGACATTAAATGCACACATGGCCACGGGCACAAGTTCATGCTGCATGGTTTGTTAAATAGGTCAGCTAGGATATTGTCCCTGGGTGATGTATCTGTCCAATGCACATGCCAGTAATAAAGTTGTTTTTTCAATTTCTCTGCTAGAGAAGTTAGATTCAGTAGAGTTTCTGCAGCACATTGTGCTGCTCAAAAAAAGTTGACCCTTTACTCAACCGTAACAAACCAGCATGAAAGCCAAAAATAAACTAACATAGATTTTTAGTGCATTCAGAGAAAGTCTGCATTAGAAGTCTATGAATTGAGAAACGGCAATTTTGTTCCACCAGTTAGTCTCGTATTTTTAAAAAAATATTATAACAATGACACGTGATGCAATAAATCTGTTCCTTCCTTTAGTGATGGCTCTTATTCTTTTTATTATTATTTTATATTTCTTATATCTCTTTTTTTGGCTAATCCTCTTTGATTCCCTGTATGAACAGCTACATATGATTTTTTTTATATCTCAATAGACTAATTTCCCTCTTCTAAATGAAGATCATAATGTCAAACCAAGGACAGTTATATTTATATAATATGGCTTGACAGGTGATACTTAATACTATCTTAGAATGGTATTATTGGTGGGCCAGATTTAGGGGTCAAGGTGAAAATAGTATTTTTTTTTTTTTAAAGACTGAATGATGCATTTCAGCTATCTTATAATAAAATCAATTACATTTTGATTAGTTTAAAAAGCACCATAATTCATTAGGTTGCTCTTGTCCCAGAAATTATTAGAATTCTATGATTTACACCCTAATAAGTGTGTGACATTTTCCAAATACTATAATATGTATTTCCTACAGAAATTATATTTTGCAAGAATGGACAAATTGCATTATTATTCAGAACCCCCTACCACATCTTTTTTTTGCTTTCACCAGAGATGTAAAATATATACACCTATATACATACCTGGGAACTTCCTTAATGAGCTGACCCTGATAATCTTGACATAGCAACTCATAAGCTCATTGTGAAGAATGTTCGTAGTGACTCGCCAACAGCGTTAACCACATGATCAAGGCCTGATTAAGACACTTTGGGCCCTGGAGCAATTATACAGGAAAGGGCACCTGTCTGGATTTCCTGCCTTAAGAAACCTGTTTTCTTCCCAATTTCCCACTTTTTTCTGCCTCTTACAGCCCCACATCCTGTTATATTCTTTTTTTCCCACCTCACTTGGAGACACCTTTTATTCACTTTGTATCCATCTTCTTTGCTTTTTCCTTTTACCTTCCATGCCTGCTGTTTACTTTTTTCATCCTCTTTCTAACGTCTATTCATCACCCCCACACATGCCCAAGAATAAAAATATATATTGTGACATCTATGGCCTGTAGTCCCAAAGAAAGGGCAAAAACCAAATGTAAAATGTACCTTCTTTACATTAGAACAGGCTTTAGCAGAACTTTATCAGATCTAAATAAACAAACAAAAGAATATAAAGCAAAATAACTCCTAGCTCTCACTTAGAACTCTAACTATACATAATGCAGTTCTAACTACCGTGTCAGACAGTACACACATTTTACTTCAGGTATGAATTTACCGCTCCTGGTATATGTCACTGTCAAACAACATCCCAATATGTGTTCAGCAACATTGTAACAAGTAAAGTAATACCACCCGTGCATGAGTTTGTTGGGTTGCTCGGGAGGTAAAATGCCACCTTTGTGAGGTGTGCATTTTTGGAATTTTGACATCTGGTCAATCTGTGTCTATGTCCTATTTTTGGAGCATCTTTAAAGCAGGCCAATTCGATTTACCCCATCGAATCACACATTGCCCAATGGACATTTAAAATCACAATATTTTAACTCTTTCCCTGTGACAATTTTAGGTCTTGCTCATAAAACACACACACACACACACACACACACACACACACACACACACACACACACACACACACACACACACACACACACACACACACACACACACATATATATATATATATATATATATATATATATTTATATATATATAAATTAGTTTTTTGGACTTTGTTATTTTGTTGGAACTGGTTGACATCAGTGGGGAATTATTTTTACATGTTACCAATTGTTTCATTTTTTTATTTATTGCTGATCGCTTCCTAAACTCTGTTTTAACCGTCCGCTATTTTTTTTGGAGGAGGGCTTTCCTCCCAATATCTCCCACTAGCCTTACTTGTGAGGCTTCTGTGAATGCTGCAAAGCCGCTGATTGTGGCGATTGCAGGTACTTAAAAGCAGCCCATACATGTACAGGCTTTATCACAAATGCGTTCAATCGTGAGCACATACATGTATGAGCTTTGTCGTGAAGGGGTTAATGAAGTGTAGCTTGCATCCTTTCAGATACAGGTTACAGCTACACCTATCCTCTATCATATCTCCCTTCCCGGACCTTTCTTTTGGAACTTCACTTTCTAGATGTCTGCTAGGACTTAATCTTCTGTCCTTATGTTACAGTATGTGTGTGTGTATATATATATATATATATATATATATATATATATATATATATATATACACACATACACACGTGTATATATCTTGCATGCACACATATACACATATATACACACATATATATATATATATATACATATGCAAACATACACATATATAGACACTAGCAAGCGCAAATGGGCCAAAAAAACTTCACTTCCCTCCTGTATGTTGCTTGTGACCTGCAGCTCCTTCACTGGTGATCTGGTGGGCAGACTGGATGGGCCAAATGGTTACATTCTATGTTTCTATGTGATTGGTATGGACCCGTCAGAACACTAAGGTCCTGTGGGTTAGTTCCACATTGTGCAACCCTAAGAATCTGCCTCTTCAGCCTCTATGAGACCTACTGCTATACCAGGAGAGTTCCACACTATGCCTATATATCTTTGAACAACGTATTTTAGTATCTCCCAGCTATCACCAGCCGTACTAACATGTTATTGAATACATCAATATATGTGGTTAAAAAATGTCAAATGCATATCCCACTAGTCAATATTTCCCTACTATATTGCAATAACTATTTTTTTAATATAGAAGATTGGAACAAAAAGTAGTAGTTTAATAAATATAACGTATTGATGAATGAATGGCTAGAAATATTTTGTGTTCATCAGTTTTGCTTTTACGTTAAGAGCGTTTTTATTTCTTCTGGTAGAGATGAGTAATTAATTTGATATTTCCTTATTCCTGTATTTACCAACACATATAAATTTAATGCTCATAATAACTATATAAGCTCAGATTCTGTCTACACTATTAAGTACAAAATCATTACAAGTCAACTGAACATAATACTTAATTGGTGTCCTATATATATATATGCAGAAGCATGATGATGATTAACAAACTCATCCAGCAATAATTACATGGTGTAGGTCACCAGTTACATGGCATTGCATTTGTTGTGTGAAAAGCTTTTATTGCCGTAAATGTCAAGTCATTGCTATAACAGTAAACAATATATGAAGAATGCAAAAGGATAGGATGATATTCTGATTTCCTGATTATGAGCTATTACAATATAATCAAAAGGTTTCTGCAGAGTTGCTCTATGCATTTTCTAGGGTGAGAAAATGAGTATTTAAAGGGGACACACATGTGCACTAACTTGCTTATGATGGCTGGAGTGCCATTTTAACAAAGTTTCACAAAAGTACCGTATTTGCTCGATTATAAGACGAGGTTTTTTCAGAGCAAATGCTCTGAAAAAGACCCCTCGTCTTATAATCGGGGTCTTCTTATAATCAGACATCAAATAGGTCTGACTATGAGACGACTAAGATCCAGATCCCCCGCAGCTGCAGGGGACCTGGATCCTCCTGTCTTATGCCCGCCCCAAACTTACCGGTGCTTCAGACTCCCCGGTGTGTAGCCAGGGCAGCATGTAGACGTCTACGCGGTGCGGGGAACTCTCCTCACTGACAGCCGGGTAAGGTCTGCGTGATGGATGCAGACAACCCCCGCTGCTAACCGCACCTCCTTCCGGCTGCAGCGGAAGTTGTCTACGTGAATCGCGTAGACGTTTACACGCTGCCCCGGCTACATACTGGGGAATCAGAAGCACCGGTAAGTTTGGGGGGGTGTTAAATGGGGGGGCATAAGGCATTTCTGTAGGCAGAGTGCTCTATGAAATGCCTTTTAACCCCCTTAATGCCAATCCTCCACCAGGAATGCCTTTTAACCCTCTATATGCCACTCTGCCCCATAAAATGCCTTTTAACCCCCTAAATACCAGAGTGGCATATAGGGGTATAAGGCATTTCTGGAGGCAGAGTGACACATAGGGGTCAAAAGGCATATCATGGGGCACAGTGGCATATAGAGGGTTAAAAGGCATATCATGGGGCACAGTGGTATTCAGAGGGTTAAAAGGCATATCATGGGGCACAGTGGCATACAGGGGGTATAAGGCATTTCTGGGGCAAGCCTGGGGGAAGATGTGCATAACGGGGGGGGGCAGGTTGTAAAATAAAAGGAAATAAAAACAAAATATTTTTCTCAATCATAGCTTTTATTTTTTTTAAAAATTGTTTACATTTACTGGTAAAACTTTTTTCCTATAGGGTCATCTTATATTCATGCTTTTTCTTTTTTTACTAAATTAATATTCAGATTTTGGGGGGGTCGTCTTATAATCGAGCAAATACGGTATATATAGTTTTCCATGAGTACAGTGAATGCTTTTCCAAGGGATTGTGGTTAAATGAAAGGTTGCAGAAATTGTTGAAATGTTCATGTCTCCCAACCGCTTTGGGAGACATGAAACTCGGGAAACTTGGTCAGACATCTGGCACTCAAAAGGTTAAACAAGCTAATTCATCCAATTTTTGTAAAACCATAAATTATAAACAAAAACACAACTCAGCTTATTGTCTTGCTCCTTCTTGTTTTTCGCTTTTTCTGTATTCTTTCTTCTATCATTCTTGGTCTGCTTCTCCCTGCTACATTATCCAGGCCTCCTTGAGTGCTTCTGCAACAGGGTGGAGCCTCTGAGCACACTATCCTGAATTGGAGCAGTGGAGAGAGGCTTTTTTCATGGGGCGTGTCAAAGTACAGAAGTACTCCAAGATGCCTGAATAATGCACATGGATTCATGGAGAAGGAGAGACGCAGAAACGCTTTCCTTTTTCACAGATCCGCCTGCATTATTCTGGCCAGGTGTAGTATTTCCATGACAGGGCGGAGCCCTCCCATTCCTCCAATTGGGGAAGAGGGTAAGCACCAAGGCTTGTATGTATGTTTGTATGCATGTGAACATGGATGTCTATGTATAAGTGTATGTGAGCATGGATGTCTATGTATAAGTGTATGTGAGTGTGGCTGTATAAGTGTGTGTGAGCATGCATGTGGATGTAAAAGAGTGAGCATGTACGTGTAAGTGGTGTGAGATGGTGTGTGTTTTTGCATGAGTGGTGTGCGAAAGAGTGTGTGTTAGAATGAATGTGTACGTGTGTTAGCATGTGTAAATTTGTGTAAATGTGTTTACATATTTGTGCCATAGTGTATGTTGGAGAGGGGGGCAAGGGCTAATGATGGCACAGACAAGCTGTTTGGAGGCGAAGATGGCACAGACAAGCTGTTTTAAGACACTGGCAGGGTGTTTGGGGTTAGAATGGCATAAATAAGCTGCTTGTGGGCAAAGGTGGCACTGTTGGACATGTTGCTTGGTGAAGTTGGGGCCCCAGGCAATTTTCGCCCCGGGGCCCTGCAGTTTCTCGGTACGCCTCTGCAGGCAAATGAACAAAACACCATTGATCAGAGTCTGGAAATTAGATTTCTACTATGATTCAATGATTTATTAAAGTAATTATTATTATTATTATTATTATTATTATTATCTTTTATTTATATAGCGCCAACAGTTTACGCAGCGCTTAATACAATACATAAATTCAAGGGATATGACAAGACAAGAATTGACAGACTTAGACAAACCGATACATTTGGTGGAGAGAGCCCTGCTCGCAAGCTTACAATCTCGAGGGAAAATGGGGTGATAAACATAAGGCATAGAGAAAGGGTGAGGGGTATTGTGGGGGTATCAATGACAAGGATGTTCTAGCAGCTAAGATGGTATGCTTCTCTGAAGAAGTGGGTTTTTAGATGTTTCTTGAATGTGGGGAGGGAGGGTGAATTCTGAAGGTTCCTTGGGAGCAGATTCCAGAGATATGGGGCAGCTCGAGTGAAATCTTGTAGACGGGAAAAGGAAGAGGTGATGAGTGAGGAGGAGAGCCTTAGCCCATGGGAGGAACGTAGGGATCGAGTAGGAGAGTATTTGCTAATGAGGTCAGAAATGTACGGAGGAGCAGTATTGTGGATGGCCTTATATGTCAGTACCAGGATCTTAAATTTAATTCTAAAGGTAATTGGGAGCCAGTGGAGGGATTCACAGAGGGGGGAAGCAGAAGAGGAGCGACGTGCAAGGAAGATGAGCCTAGCGGCGGCATTAAGGATAGACTGTAGTGGAGAGAGTCGAGACAGTGGAGTGCCAACCAGAAGAGTGTTGCAGTAGTCAAGACGGGAAATGATAAGTGAATGAACCAGAGTTTTTGTGGATTCTTGGGTGAGGAATGGGCGGATACGAGAGATGTTTTTTAGGTGCAGGCGGCAGGATCTGGCGAGGGACTGAATGTGAGGGATGAAGGAGAGGTTTGAGTCAAGGATGACCCCAAGGCATCGGGCCTGGTTAGTAGGAGAGATAGTTGTGTTGTTAATGGTGATGGAGAATTCAGGTAGTGGAGTGGAGATGGAGGGAGGGAAGATAATGAGTTCCGTTTTAGAAAGATTAAGTTTCAGGTAGTGTTGTGACATCCATGAAGAAATAGCAGACAAGCAGCTGGTGATCCGGGACATGAGAGATGGAGAGAGATCAGGAGAAGACAGGTAGATTTGGGTATCATCTGCATATAGGTGATACTGGAGGCCAAATGAGTTGATTAGTTTGCCAAGAGAGGAAGTATAAAGAGAGAACAGCAGAGGGCCAAGGACTGAACCTTGGGGGACACCAACCGAAAGAGGAAGGGGCGATGATGTGTTGCCTGAGAAGTTGACAGAGAAGGAACGGTTAGACAGATATGAGGAGATCCAGGAGAGAGCTGTATCTCGAATGCCCATAGAAGCAAGTGAGTCAAGAAGAAGGTGGTGATCAACAGTATCGAAAGCAGCAGAGAGATCCAGTAGAATTAGAATAGAGTAGTGACCTGTAGCTTTGGCAGAGAGCAAGTCATTGGAGACTTTTGTTAGAGCAGTTTCAGTAGAGTGAAGGGGTTTGAAACCAGACTGTAGAGGGTCAAGGAGGGAATTAGAGGAGAGGAAGTTAGTGAGGCGATTGTACACAATCCGTTCAAGCAGCTTAGAGGTAAAAGGAAGCAGAGAGAGATAGGGCGGTAGTTAGTCAAACAGACGGGGTCTAAGGAAGGATTCTTTAGAATTGGTGTGATTAGCGCATGCTTGAAGGCAGATGGTACAGATCCAGATGATAGAGAAAGATTAAATAGGTGGGTAAGTGATGGACCAAGGGATGGACATAGAGACTTTGTGAGGTGTGAGGGGATGGGGTCAAGGGGACAGGTTGTTGGGTGAGAGGAAGAAAGAAGAGTGGCTATCTCTTCTTCGGTTGTAGGGGAAAAGGCAGTTAGTATAGTAGGAGTAGAGAGGGTGGTGGTGAGTGGTGTAGGAGGGAGTTGTAAGGAAGAGAGGTCTTTTCTAATAGTCTCGATCTTCTCTTTGAAGTAGGTAGCAAGATCTTGGGCAGTGAGAGAGGTTTGTGGTGTGGGTGTGGAGGGACAGAGAAGGGAGTTGAAAGTAGAAAAAAGGCGTCGTGGGTTGGAAGAAAGAGAGGATATGAGAGTGGAGAAGTAGAGCTGTTTGGCGAGAGAGAGGGCAGAGTTGTAGGTGTGAAGCATGAATTTATAATGAGTAAAGTCTTCGCTGGATTTTGATTTTCTGAAGTAGCGCTCAGCTGTGCGGCAGCACTTCTGAAGATACCGTGTGGTTTTGGTATGCCATGGTTGGCGTTTAAATTGTCGGGGGTAACTTGTAGTAATTGGAGCTATGGTGTCGAGGGATGAAGCAAGTGTGTTGTTGTAAAAAGAGGCTGCTGTGTCTGGGCAGGAAAGGGTTAGCATGGAAGGTAAGAGAGGTTCGAGTGAGGCTGACAGTTGGGTAATGGTATTTTCTGGTAATGGCCTACAAGTATGAGGTGAGCACTATAAGTTTGTCTTGTTAGGGGTTAGCACTGGAGAAAAAGATAGGAGGTGGTGGTCAGACAGAGGGAGGGGGTAGATGGAGAAGTCTGAAAGGGAGCATGATCTGGAGAAAACCAGATCGAGTGAGTGTCCCTCGGTGTGCGTAGGGGAATTAGTCCATTGAGAGAGACCAGAGGAAGATGTCAGGGAGAGGCGGGCAAAAAACCAGTTGATTGTGGGGAACATGAAGGTGGGTAGTGCAGGTTGTGAGAGCTGTAATAGAGAGTGTTAAATAGTGTTAAAGTGGACGGGGGCAGTAAGAGGGCAGATATAGGAGATAAGGGGTCAGTCTAGCAGAAAGATAGAAAGTAAAATATAACACACTTAAGTAGTGACAGGCATGACATAAATTTTACCAAATAAAAACAAATAAAACAATCAGTGGAAAAATGCTGCAACTCCCAGTAAAGGCATTCCTAGGCCATAAAGCATAGATAGAAAAAAGGGTAATAGACAATTCAGGCACAGAAACAGGAAAATGATAATAACAATACAGAAAACAATAACAGATAATAAAGGAGATCTCTTGGTCCTCTCTGTATACCTTGTAGCAAAGTATGCAGGTTTGCTTGGGCTTCAGTTGATTGTGGGGAACATGAAGGTGGGTATTGCAGGTTGTGAGAGCTTGTAGCAAAGTATGCAGGTTTGCTTGGGCTTCAGTTGAGTAATTCAAACTACTTATATTTAAAAGAAGAGAATAATTTGTTTGACAGTAACTTGCTGTTCTGGGTTTTTTGTGTCCTTTTGAGAATAATGACACATAAGACAAGCCCTAACACAAAACTCGGCTTGAAGGAATGTGAGCTATCCACTAATCATGATGATTATATTACAAAATTACTATGTTATGCTATACTTCATGGGCTTTTTTCATTTATTAGCTAATTAAGGATTTTGCGTTTTTTTTCCAAGATGGAAATCAATGTTAAACTGCCATCACATTGTCCCTATATGAGATGATCACTTGATTAGCAAATTAAGTGTTCCCAGTAATTGGAAGTCTAATGTGAATCTCAGGTGATGTTCTCATGAAAGCCCCAAAAGGTTCTTGAACTTTTAAACATTTAAGCTCCATTAATATAGCTGATAAACCGCAAGGTGTTTAAAGGTACATGCGTAGCATACCAATTTTGGTTAGACTAATGAAACATTTTTGATAATAAGTATATCATCTATATAAGCAGCTAACGATTATTTTCATAATCTATTAGTTGGCTATTAATCTATTAGTTAGCTCAGCAGCTCCTAAAACTAAGGAGTCATGATAAACCCCTGTAAAAAAATGGATATGCTTAATTTTTCTAATAACATATTACAATGAAACACGCTGACATAAATTTTGCAGTTGTATAAAACCTTAACCTTGCTGTTAGCATGTCCTTGACTGATGTGGACCTATAGCCAAAAGCTGTAATACACAAACATTTTGTCATGCAGATGTCATCCAACTTTGCCTTGGTATTATAACTCAGTACAGTAACTGGCAATACAAATAAATAATAGAATGATATTATACTAAATGTGTGTGTGTGTATATATATATATATATCTAAAATATTAAATGTTACATTTTTCAACCAGTGAAGTTACTCAAAGAATATTAGCTTGGAAAATTCTAATCTGTAAGTTTAACATTTGTTAAGGTTGCATAAAATAAAAATAAAAATATATATGTTTTTTTATGCAGAACGGCATCGCTGAAAAACAAAATTCAGTGAGTTTAGAAATTTGTTAGAAACACCATAGGGAAGGGCTTTTCTTCCCCAAATGTTTGCATTTATTTGCTAAACAATAAGTTGCATGCATTGTTAAATAAAACATTTTATCTCATCCACAAAATAAATTAGTTAAAAGTACCTATAGTTTGTGTTTTAAGTGTGTAACTTTGTGTCATTGTTTTGGAGATGCCTAGTTTAAACATTAATCTCATAGATGCTCAGAGCAACAGCAGTCTGTAGCAAGGCTAGCGATTATGGATCCATTTCCTCTCCTAAATAACTCTCCCTTCTCCTCACTTGAATCTTACAAACGCTACCTAGACCAATCAACATGAAAAAGCAACTTAACAGTAGGTGAGAGATAACATAATAGTTACAATAGTCAAGAGACCCCTGGAGCTCTAAGCAGAAGGGGTTACATTACCCTGTCAGTCCGAGAGGAAGTGCCCCCACCTCCTTTAGGATGGCATATTAGATTATGGATATGGAGTTGGCCCTCTCGGTACAAAGGGGAGGGAATGGGACAAATGAGCAGGACAATTCCCACCAATAATAAAGCAGGCTGTGAAGTTATAAAAGATTTGAGGCCAGCTCTTTCACCACCTACCTGCTGGAAGAAGATTCCCACCCACCTGTTCTGTTTATTTATATTTTGAGCAGAAGAGTCCTGGTTAGAAGTTTGTTGCATGGCAAACCTAAGGGTTAATTGTCAGACTTAGGATGAGATGATAGACATTAGATTTATGTGATATGAGAGAGGATGCCATGAGACGTGACACTGTTAACCAGACCCACTGTGTTTGAAGAAACAACAGGCAGTATGCTGTGGGTGATCTGTCTGTCATGACATTGGGAACTTTGTATGATAAAGTGCCAACCCTGAAAAGTATCTTGAAGAAAAAGAGCCAGGCTGGGTTTGCCTAATGCACAGGTGAATTGTTGAAATCATTACATATTTTTCTATAGATTAACCAGCTAAGCCTTTTGCCCTTTTTGGGGAGAAAATTTTGCTTGCGTAGGTTCTCCATAACACATTTATGGAGTTGGAGTTATTGACTCAATTTAAGGTTTAGGGAAAAACATATGTAAGTCTCATACAATATGGTAGAGGAGAAAACAGCAAATAACCACTGGATTTTATATGGCTTATGTTGTATTTAGAAAGACTTATTAAATATGTGTAAGGTAAGGAGAAGATATTATACACATTCAAAATGCAAGTAAAATAATCAATGTTTACCAATTCGGCCAACGTTTCGGCCACACAAGGCCTTTGTCACCGCAAAAAAACTATTTTACAGGTAAATGTAGAAATTAACATACAGCCCTTTTACGCAGTTTGGCTGTTAGGAACTGCTCCCTGGCCGCCAAAACACTCAAGGAGCCCCTTTCCTTTGAGGGTCAAAGGTAAATGAAAAAAAATCCACTTAAAGTAATTACCAATTCACGAAAAATCCATATATAGTAATTTTGAAATAATTGAGATGTCTGTTAACTAAATCATTTCAGATCTCAAAAGGACATATATCTAAGAATGCCCACGGTAACTCTTGTTCCTCAATATTCAGTATATATCCGCAGGATTGTTTTTAATAGAAAAAGCCCTTCGTTTTTTTGTAAGTGGAATACTAACCTAAATAAATCTACAGCTAGATAGGTAATTACCACGGTAAACCCTTACTATATGTTTGACTTCAAATGTGAAACTAGCTCAATATTCACAATCATTCATTTATACAACAGGTGTGTCGGTAAAACCTCCAGGTGAAGAGGGCGATGACTATTAGGATTCTAAATAAATTGACATGTGTGAAGACATTTTTTGAAACCGGTCACTCAGGCCAGGAACATCTGCAAATAAGTATTAGAAATCTATTTATTATTGGAAAACATTCATTCATTCATTCATTCATTCATTGAACCACAAGAAAAAACTAAAATGTTGTATCTCGCTTTACTAAGCAGAAGTTCAAATATGAGTATGATCTGAATGCAAGTAGAGCACATACACTTAAGAAAGTGTACCTAATTAGTTTTTCCAAATATTCAACTAAAAGGCAAATTAGATCCTTTTGTATATTAAATACTTAAGCTGTGCAGGTACATTTTGTATTGTATCACATTGCAATAATTTCTAATTCAACTTTGGAAATGCACTATATTACCAAAGTATTTGAAAAAAATATTTTCATAATAATAGGAACAGCTGTATCCTACACAAGGGGTTTGTAATGAATGTGCTTCTCAAGCTAGTCACAAACAATGGATTGTTACTGAAAACAAAAAAAAACATTTTAGGCCCAC
This sequence comes from Spea bombifrons, assembly GCF_027358695.1. NCBI lineage: Eukaryota > Metazoa > Chordata > Amphibia > Anura > Pelobatidae > Spea > Spea bombifrons. Next base: position 13,235,455 of record NC_071092.1, on the reverse strand, counting down.
AATTTTCGAGTCTTTAACAGTAAGCGTTTAATGAAGTGCGAATGTGTTTCATTGCTGGTTGTTCAAAAGATAAGAAAATTAGAAATGCTGATCAAATGTTCTTCAACGTACTATGTATTGCATGAAGTTTTACAACTACTTTGAACTGTGAAGTTGCATATAATAAAAATGTGCGTATTTAAAACTTTTACTAAATTAAGAAACTGCCACTTAAGTGTGTGTGTGTGTGTGTGTGTATATATAAATATATATATATATATATATAAACAAGTAATAAACATCAGGGTTGACAACTCATTTATGACAACCTGAAGTGTTAGGTTATTTAGGTGCCAAGGGCCATATAAGCTTCCAGCATTGCAGGCCTGTAAGTTTTATGCATTTTTGTGGCAATGTGTATTCATTATGGCAGGCTTCTGAAGTATTTTTTAATTCCATACATAGTATCCAGTGTTATATTCTGGTCTAGTTCAACCTAGCCTAAGGCATAAGTTCCAGGGTGCAACTGCTGCAAAACTGAGAGCAGATCTCCATCGATCATACCCCCCGTGCCCCTCTGTTCAACAGTGCCAGTTACATGGAAGATCTCCCAGGCTGGTATATTATATATATATATATAATATAATATTATATATTATATATATATATATATATCATGAAGGACTGTGCCAAGCCAACAAAACCTCCATAGCATGCTGTACTCCGTACAGCATCCTATGGTGCTAGGTGTGGAGTAGTGCCCAACATAAATACACTGCTTATGGCAATATGTGACACATTTTCTTTCCCAATTGGTTTACTAGCTTCTTCAGACCTATAATCGGGCACTTTTTTGGGCTGTTTATTGGTTGATGACTCCCTGGTGGAGAGGAATTCCTGTTTAAACTGTTATGACCAAATGTCCGTAAAGAATAGAATGTTATCCAGAATAAAGATACAAAGAATAAAGATACAACATGTTTGATGTATTGCTGAGTACTTTCTTCATTCATTCACTCTTTGAAAAATAATAAAAGAACAGTCAAAAGTACTTTTTCTTGGTAGGGATTTCTTTCTTTCTTTCATTATGAAAATGACAATAGCAATTGTATCAAATCATAATTTTGAGAAAAAATATACGTATTTTTGTTCTTTGATGCAAAAAGATTGTTCGGGGGTTGATTGTATGCTACTTATTTTTTTTTCTCAGGAAGGAAAATTATATTTGTCTTAGACTTAAATAATTTTATTATCAAATTGAGTAATCCCATCAACTTCAATGAGAGGTTTAATTGCTAAGTTTGTCAAAATGCCAACCGTAATTAGAGTTGCAGATTTTTAAAATGTTATCATGCTCTTTATAATCAGTAAAACACGACTCAAGAGAAGAGGCAATTTGAATATTTACTTACATTGAAGTTCATGAAGTTTTCTGAATAGTAAGTAAACTCATGAATAAAATTCCACCAAGAAATTATGTTTGTTGGTCTGAAATATGAGATCACAAATCATGCTTAAATCTTAGTAGTTTCTGCAGGTTTTTGCAGTGTCTTTAATTCATTCAACATTTGAAAACCAGCTATGTGACACTTTTTGCAAAATATTTTATATATGATTTCTTTTGAAAAAAATAATAGCAAAACAGAGGAAAACACATGACCTATTCTATTTGTGAGTAAGAAAGATAAATTATTCCTTTTAGAGTTACATAAGGTAAACTACTAGTTTTATATCAAACTACTCATGCTAATATGAACTCTCTCTAACATACACTTAAATAGAGACACTTATAACGTACACTTACACTCATGCTAACACATACACACACCCTCACGCCAACATACAAACATGCATACTCGCATACTCGCATACTTTCTTGCACGCACAGTATGCAAGTAGCCATGACCCACAAGATCACATAATATTGCATTACACGGCCCCATGGCATTTCTGCCTCTGCAAGGGGCCAATGCAAAGTGGAGTGGCCCTTTTTGAACAATTGGGGACCAGCCCGGGAAACAAATGGCCCCTGTTTGAGCCTGCCTCAGCTGTCTTTGGCCAACACAACTACGTCTGATTCAGCGCAGACTCTTATCTTACATATACCACCAATTGTTTTACCAAAGATACTCACAATAAGGTCACAATATCAAAATGTCAGTTACTTTCTGGTAACTCACACCAGCGAGCCAATTATAACTTTATTACAAAATTACCAATCATGGATGGCTTTTAAGAATTATACATAGTCACCTATGCGTTAGCTTGTTATTCCTCTTTTGCACAATATATATAATTTATTTGTAATCCCGAAGCTCTGTCCATGAAGTCTCCAATTAGAGTCTGTATTCTACAAGAAGCCGAATGCACAGCTGGGAGTCTTCTAGAGGTAACTAACACAGACAGTCATAATTATTAGCTGAAAAAAGCCAGATCTGATTTACTCTTCATATTGCTTACATTTTGCTATGGCTTCAAATATGTACTGATGTCCCTCCTTTTTGTTCTTTCCTAAGAAACACATTTGAAGCTTGAAATGCAAATTATTTCAAAATGTGTTATACTTAAGAAATGAATTACGTTTTGGGAAAAAAACATAACCCATTCTGCCTAGCCGATATCCATTGCTTCCAGCAATATAGGCCACAGTGTCATTCACTTTCAATTTATATGCATTTATATATATATATCCCTAAGGGGAAATAATCTCATATATTCCTGAGAGAGTAAAGGCACATTCTTGCTTTTAATTTTTTTTTCTGTTTAAAACATGAAAGAACTTTTAGCACAATGCGTTGTAACAAACACTTTATTTATTTATGTGTTTCATGCCCAGGGGGACAAATGCAGAACACTAGTCATAGAGCTATTTAAGCCATACAACATGACATTAGTGGTGATCTTAATGTGCCCTGAATGCTAATTTACATGGTAAACTAATAAACTTGAATACATTTGAAAATTGTCAAAACTGCCTTCATATAGAATTTTAGAATTAAGAAAGTAATTCAATAAATGCATGTGATAAAAAGCTTTAAGACTATTCATATAAGTAGTCTTGATGATATTTGGTATAACTAATACAAAAAAATACTACACCATTTAGAAAATATAGAACTGTTTTCTATGTCTGTAATTTATTAATCTGTATCCATCAATTCATGTAATTTATAGATCATCCTGTCAATATTCTTATAAATTTCCAGTTCTCTTCTAAATGTAACAGAAGTACAAAGTAAAGTACTGGCTTGTACTAACAAACTCATTTTGTATTCAGAAAAGCTGGTTATATAATTCTATTGCATAACACATTTTAAATGCATGTCACATCATTAATAAAAAAGACAACATTAAAAATGCTATTTTGAATTCATGAGGATGTAGCAGCAACGTTAAATGTTTTGGTATTGCAGTTTCTTCAAAGTATTTCAAATGAACTGTATATATGTGTATATATATAAATACATATATATATATATATAACAAATAAAATATATGATATTCATTTTAAAAAATCATGTTTGTTTTTTGTGTGCTTTTTTTATTTTTATTTATAGATTTTGGCAATTTAACTGTGGCTTTTATGGTGTTTTGAATGTTATCTCTGACAACTGTTGAATATCATCAACCACCAAAATCAAATTAAAATGTCAAGCATATTTAGAAAGTATTGGAAAACTTTAAAATTGCTTTTCCGTGATGCAGTTACTCAAATATTTAAAGCAATGCATCAGATGTAACATTGCAGATGGAAGCATGGCATATATTTTCTCTCCACACAAGCAATGCCTCACGGCGATAATGTCAAAGTAACATTAATGCAAAGCCTCAGACTGAGTATTATCATTTCTTAATTTGAGGAGGTTTATGTTTAACTCATTCATGCTTGATGACGAGTATACTTGTTAAAGCTGGCGCTTAAAATCAAATTCGATTGTAACAGGAGAAGGCAAGCACTGTCAGACAAAATTACATCAGTCAATACCTGTTACTACTATGTATGCGATCACCCGTAGAACGAATCATATGAGCGGTAACTGGCAAAGTATTGTTATTAACCTCTCTCTATGCCATGAGATGCAGAGAAAGTGCTAAATATAACTTTTCTGCTACAGATCATGTCAATTATGCCCCTGCAGCTTATTACACATAGGGGAGAGACTTTGTTTCCCCTGTCTCCTTAATCTAATCTCCCTGACTCCGAGGGGATCTCTAGTCATGTTGCAATGCTTGTTGATGAAAAAATAGAAAAAAATGGAAATGTGAAATAATTAAGTAAAAACAAACCCTCAGAAAGATCTCATACGTCGCCCAGTAGGGATATGCAAAAAAAACCCTTTGTTTCTCACCAACCCAAAAGTATAATATGTAAGGGAACATTTTGGCTCATTAATGCTTAATTGGCATACTTTTAAATTTTGATGCATATTTTAGAAGCAGTTGGTGGTGAAGTGGCTCCATAACTCTGGTAGAATAACCATTGTAAAATTGTCTAGGTTGCCGGCTCTTTAGAAATTATATACGTTTAAAGAAAGTTTGGGAATGTACAAGCAATATAAAAGATATAGTCCCAGGAAAAAAATACAGCTTACAAAAAGTGATAACTACTTATATTTGACTGGAAAATGTCTGTATATGCATGCACAACATGCATGGTGTTACTGACGGAAGTAGCAGCCGTCTGTAAAGTAAATAAGTGGAATTTCTAATTGAAACAATGCTTATTCAGCTGAAAAGCAAGGAATCTGCTTTACGGATCCCTGGCACTACCGACCCTTTAAAATGAATAAATATTTTCAGGTACTTCCCTATATGCTTGTTGTTAGTGGTGGCTCTCCTTGGTGGTAATCAAACAGGCACATGGGAGTGTCTATTTTCACTTGTGATCTTAGGCTTTTGGGCACCTAACCTAGCATGTGGCAACGTACAGTCATGTGAAAAAGTAAGTACACCCTCTTTGAATTCTATGGTTTTACTTATAAGGACATAATAACAATCATCTGTTCCTTAGCAGGTCTAAAATAATAGGTAAATACAACCTCAAATAAACAACACCATATTACATATTACACATTGTCATGATTTATTCAACAAAAGAAAGCCAAAATGGAGAAGCCATGTGTAAAGCTATGTACACCCTTACTGCTTCCATAAGAATTAAGGTGCTAAGTAGCAGACGTGCTTTTAATCAAATGCCCTTAATTAATCGTTCATCAGCAAGTGTGACCATCTCCATAAAAACTGAAGTTTTAGCAGTTTGTTGGTCTGGAGCATTCAGGTATGTGTTAACAAAATGCCAAGGAGGAAAGATATCAACAATGATCTTAGAGAAGCAATTGTTGCTGCCCATCAATTGGGAAGGGTTATAAGGCCGTTACCAAACAATTTAAAGTCCGTTTTTCTACAGTGAGAACGATTATTCAAAACTGGAAAACAGTCAAGACAGTTGCCAATCTTCCCAGGAGTGGACGTCCCAGCATATTCACCCCAAGGTCGGACTGTGCAATGTTCTGAAAAATTGCAAAAACATCTCTTAGCATATTAGCACAAATACCTTATACCAACTGTCAAGCACGGTGGTGGAGGGGTGATGATGTGGGCTTGTTTTACAGTCACAGGACCTGGGAACCTTGCAGTCATTGAGTCAACCATGAACTCCTCTGTAAAACAAAGTATTCTAGAGCCAAATGTGAGGCCGTCTGTCTGACAACTAAAGCTTGGCCGGAACTGGTTAATGCAACAAGACAGTGATCCCAATCATACCAGCAAATATACAATAGAATGGCTGAAAAAAGAAACTAATCAAGGTGTTGCAATACCTCAGTCAAAGTCCAGACCTCAACCCGGTTGAAATGCTGTGGCAGGACCTTAAGAGAGCTGTGCATAAACAAATGCCTGCAGGCCTCAATGAAAATCATAACCCCCAAATTTTGTATTGACCTCTGGTACCATGAACTTAATGCCATGGAGATTAAAATAGTTATATATTTCATGCTTGGTACGCTTAATATATTCCTGCTGCCCCGTTCTAACCTCCTCTACCTTTTGACTTTGTAATGTCCACAAAACCCAGTGGCTCTTCTGGTCCTGAACATCAGTTAAAACTTTACTTATGGTCAGAAAGGACACTTTTTCAAAGACTGTCAAGAAAGACCAAAGAAGCCCGGAAACTCCCTCAGTTAAAGAAGACTGTTGAAACCCCTTTACTGCTATCATTGCTTTACCACCACCTAGCCATGTCTTGTCAATCTTCTTACTTAGCTGGGGGAAATGTATGTGTGTGAAGAAGATGGTATGTATATATAGAAACATGATCCCTCCCACCACATGTTTTTATTAGTTGAAGCATTTATACATGTAACAATGCATTTACAACTTTTAGTTCCATAATATAGGATAAAAATAGTTGTATTCCTTTGACACATGAATATGTTTTGTGAGAGTTTGCCACCATCTTGATTGTCGCTGCGGTCATATTGGTTGGGTGATGAGCTCTCGCATCGCGAGATCTCGTCGCTATCTTGGTACTCTATTTTATGGTGCGGAGGCCGTCTTTCTGTTAGCGGCGGACATCTTTGTTGGGGTGTCCAATTCTTGTGATTTCCGAGATCTGGACGCCATTTTGCTTTCTGCAGTTTCGGAGTTTGTGTTCCTCTTATGCTTTATGGTGATTTCCCCTGTTTTCTCTGAACTCCTGTTTGCAGGATGAGCCTCTGTCTTGTTTGTGGCTGCAGGGTGAGCCCCTGGTTTCTGTGTTAACCCCTTAGGGTTAATAGTTCCGTACTGAGTGCCTGTCATTCCAGGGTGAGCCCATGTTGAATCTTGATATCTGTTCAGGGTGAGCCCCTGGTTATCTTTACCTGCCCTTTTGTTTACCTGTATTATTTTAGGATTATTATGTAACAGGATAGTGCTCCTATGCAAGATTTCTTTATGGCATGGTTGGAGTCAAAATTCTCATACTCAGCCGCTAATATGCCTCAGGGACACCCTCTAGGCCTGTTAATGTCCCCTCAGAGTCGGACTCTGAGAAATCAGATAAGGATGCTTCCAGCTCTAAGCGCCCTTGGGAAGGCAACAGCTCTTCCTCTACTAAGGGCAAGGCTCCAGCCAAACGCCCCAAGTCCTCTGACGCCCCTCTACCCTCTGGGTGCCGCCTGGCCTGTGATGAGAGAGACCCTTTCAGAATCCACTCTCTATCGTGGATGAATGGTGGGCAGACTCCTCTAATGAGTCAGAGGCCTCACTCAATCTGGTTTCGTCCAGAGAAAGGGACTCACGGTTCATCCGCGAGTGTTTGGTGGATGAGCCCCACCTAGCATATCTCCAACATGTTATGGATGCGTCCCTTACAGCCCACTCATCTTAAACCTCTACAGACCTCCCGGTCCTTGACCCTACGGGTTCCACTTTGTTTGACCCCACTACTATGCGCCACCCCAGGGCCACTGAGTGGGCGCCTCTTGAGCACATTGCGCTCTATTTACACAAGTGGCTGTGCAGACCCCTTCCTAAAGAGGTGCGCAATAAACTTAGGGCGGAATGCCCCCGCCCTCGCATCCCGGACAAAGTAGCCGTTACCCCGGATTTTAACCCTAATGTGGTCGCTTTACTATCCATGAATAAAAGGGACCCCAGAAAGGGGCTAGAAGAGGGACTTAAGTCCACTCAGGACAAACTCCTGGATCTGGTGGGTCCAGTCACCCAGATTTTATCCCTGGCTTTCTTGCAAGCTGTGTCTCCGGGATTGGGCCCTCCACGTAGTCTGCCTCCTGGGAAATGTGAACATTTCCATAGCGACGGAACGTCGCAAGGTTGCCCTGCTCCGCATGGATCCTCACCTTGCAGATCTCGGCACCAAAGATTTGGATGCAGCTGGTAATGGCTTGTTATTTGGTGATGCTTTTGTTAAAGAGTTAAATCGTCACGTGTCCTTAATGACCTCCTCGAACAAGGCCAAACTCCCCATGAGGAAAGTCTTCCAGATGGGCCCTCATTCCTCGTTTGAAGGCTCCCAGGGCTTTCATCGGGCTCAGACGTCCTACAGGGCCCCCTATCAGCAACGGTCCTTCGTCCCAAGAGGAGGGAGTAGAGGCAGAGGCGCTTCCAGTTTCCCCAGAGGACGCTCCGGCATCGGTAAGTCCAGATGTTTCAAATCTTTCTTTCCCTCCACAGGTCGCGGGCAGGATCTCTAATTTTTTCCACAACTGGATGTGGAATACATCAGACCTGTGGATCCTCCAAATGGTCCAGGGTTTTCAGATAGACTTTGTTCCCCCCTTCTCAGGTGCGGAGGCCTCCTCTGTTGCACAGATCCTCTGCCGGTCGGCGTCTGGTGGAGTTGGAGCTTCGCTCCCTACGCGACAAAGGGGCTATCCAGCGGAAAAGATCCGGAGAATTCCGTCCGGTTACCTCTGGGCCCTCAACCCTTTTGTGGTGTATCGTCATTTCAAGATGGAGGGGATCCATCCGGGATCCGGGACCTTATGTCAGAGGGCGACTGGTTCACTCTGTCCTGATTCACCCGGATCACAGGCAGTTCCTGCAGTTTCGTTGGGGCAGGCAAATTTGGCAATTCAAGGCTCTACCTTTCGGCCTCCGTTCAGCCCCCTGGTGCTTTACAAAGCTCCTGAAGCCAGTGATGGTGCTTTTTCAGTCACGAGGCATCAGATGCGTCTACCTCAACGACATCTTGATTTTTTCCAACTGCCAGGATACCCTTTGATCCCAAACAGATTTTGTAGTTCAGACTCTTCATCAGCTTGGTTTCATCGTCAACACAGCTCGAGTCCGAGCTGTCCCCGACCCAGAAAATTATTTTTCTGGGCTTCGAGATAGCATTGCCTATGTGGAATCTTCGACTTCCAAGGTCCAAGATGGTGTTTCCATTCGGAAGGAGATCTGCGCATGGAGTATTTCCCCCCCCTTCCTGTAGGTGTATCACTCCTCTGGGTCATTGTCAATTTGGTGGTTTTCTAGCCTAATTCTCTACCCTGTTGCAATAGAAGAAAGGACCTTTGAAAGCCGTAGTATATACCTTGCAGTATGTCAATAATAGCATATATTTCAAAATGTTGCTTTCTTCTTCTGCCAAACATGTTCCAAGATGATACATTGGTATCATCAAGGATTTGTATAGGCTTGGCCAAGGCCCGAAAGGCATCAGCCCTTGTCTATCCAACTAATTTTGTGTTTTTCCAAGCTGTATATTATTACCATGCCTCAGCCAAAAGCTTCATCGGCTGATCGGCCATTTTTTTTTTTTTTTTTTTATATAACAAGGGTATCAAGTCAAGTGACATAAGACATGACATGCTTCAATTACCCAGTTAAATATATTTACTCACAGTTTGGCCAATGTATTATCCAAAAAATCTGGTATGTTAAAGGTATAGAGGGTTGAAGTTAATTTTAATATACCAAAGGCCATAAAGATCATAAAGCTGAAACATTTGCTTGCATGTCCTATCCCACAGGGAAACCTGATAAATCAGAACATGATATAATAGAGAATGTCATGAACTGCTATAATAGAATCATATAATTTCATGTATTGGCTTAGTAAGAATGGTAATTATGCCAGAATTGACAATAGCCATCAACTTCTGGAACATTCTGATCTAAGAGCATAAGACAGGGAGTGACACACAGAGAGACTTTCAAAGATATTCAATGATTTGATGTCCCACTGTGCAGGAAAAGTCATTCTTTCATTGACAGAGTTCAAACTTCATAGTAGTTTCTTCTGAGAAAGATTTATCCCCACCGGGTCATTGTTTTTTCAAGAACAATGAACCGTAGCATAAAGCATCTGCTGTTGTCATCATGCATGAGAGATTGAAATGGTTCACACTAAAAAATGAAAACAAATCAAGAACATTCACACAGGCTTAAAAAAGACATATCCGAAGAAAATGCCAGAGCCAGACAAGTTAAATCTTCCTAAAAAAAATGCACAGGAAATTCTGAGAATTCACATTGAATCTTCAAAAAGTAAAGTTATAGGTGACCAAATATGTGCAGTTTTTAACAACTTTTAAGTCCAGTCACATACGAAATTATAGATGGTTAATTTTTTCTGATATAGCATGTCTTTTATAGTGCAAGTGTAAAAAAAAATAACAAATACTTTAGTTAAAAATAATACTGCATATATGTCTATTTTGAGTTATATGGCCTGATGAAGGCAGGATTTTGCTGACGTCTACCTCCTTTGCAGATGAGTTATTCAGTGGGTAGTGATATTGATAAGGTTCTAAAGCATGAAGACTATTGGCACCTTATACTATAGAAGAACCTATAAATAAAAACAGGCAAATTGGTGGAGCTACAGAAAATATGTGGGGAATATATTATGGTATGGAGATGTGGATCAAACACAGACACGAGTGGCCAGAACATATTTAGGACGGTTAATCTACCTTCATCCCTATCCGCTTCCAGCATTAAGTTGTTATTCTAGCCTAGAACATGCATAGTCTGTATATAATATTTAACCCTGAGTACAGACCCTCATAAATACTCTCCAGGGAAGTGAAGCTACCCAGCTAACAATGGGCCAAACATTTTAAATATGAGGCAATCGAGAGCAGTGCTTTCCCATTATCATAAAGTAATTAATTAATAATAATGATTTTTTACCTACCTGTTACAGAATATTATGATATTGCCAAAATACAGCAATTCTACAGAAAAAACTTTAAGCAAGGGAAATGGAAATTATTAGTTGCTCACTTATGTTATAGTAATGTTAAAAAATAGTAATGAAAATGCTCATGAGAAGATATAATTATTTTATTTGTTCATTCAGATTGCATGACCCAAAACACTTTAACAGCTCAAGGCAACATTTTTTTCTCCTGAAGGTCGAGTATAGCAAGCAAGCAAGCAATAAATAAATGAATACATTTGAAGTTTGGATGAAATAACAAAAATCATGCACAATTTACACTGCCAAGATGTATAATATAATGGAGTAGTTTCCATATGATTAAATAATTTTGGTGACTTTTGTTATCAGATCGTTGCAAATGCAAATTCAGCTTGTCCAAAAATAAGATCACTTGGTGGAAAATATTTTATCATAGCTGTTGATTTTTATAACCTGTTTTGTCTTATGAAAATATTTAAAATGTTTGGCTTACTAAACAAACTTCCTCTTGAGGGCATGTTCAGAAATGAATCCATATTCCTTTGATATGTTTGCACGTTTAATATTTTGTAACCTTTTGTTTTAGCTATTCATGCACACTTATGAAATGCCTTCATTCACTTGCACCTACACAAATAGTCAAAGCATGCATGGACCATATTTGTGGACCAACCTCACATGTTCTCCTAGAACCGATGCTTTTCTCTCTCCTCCAATCACCTTTTAATTATCTCTCCCTCCTCCAATCACCTTTTAATTATCTCTCCAACCTCCATCTTATCATGCTTCTCTTTCCTTTACTTTATCTCAGATTTCCTTGACAGGTGTAGCCTCAGTCAAATTTATTTTAAAGTCATTATGCAACCATGCAAACTATAAATGTAAACATAGGTGCATTAACACAGACAATGACAACAAATCCAAAACCGCCAAGCTTGCCAGAACATCCCAGGGCAACACAAAAACCACCATGGAGGGGCATACCCAGAAGTTCTTTGCACCACACCCAGCCAGGAACCTCCCACCAATTCTTACCATGATTGACCAGACCACTATAACCCCCCAGATATTTGGCAAGTATGACTCATACATGTACCTAGGTATATAGGGAGGGTGGGACAAACAGATAACAAAACCCTACCTTCTATAAACCCTTCCTACCCCCCCCACCTTGAACCTTACCTGTCCCTCTGTCCAAGCCCTGCTCTGCCCCACTTGGAGTGGACATTACACCTCCCTAGTTAAATAACACTAAACACAATTGCTATTGGCTAAAAAGATTACCTGATGTAAGCCCCCGAGGAATACATAGCTTCTGGGCTCTGATTTAGGTTCTACTGTTTGATCAGCTTGGCAAATCATACATTTAAATGGTTCCCAATTAGCCTTGCAAGTTTTTAATTAGTGTGATGTAATAAGATGAATGTACAATGTTTTATTCCACACAAAGTCACAGTTTACCATGCTATTTACAATTAAAATTACCTAAATTGGGGGGCGTGGCTAGGTATGACAATCAAGTGAGATGCTTAGAGAAGGAGCTCCGGCACGTGTCAGCCATTCCGCATTCAATCTTCAGCAATCTGCACCTTCTATACATGAATTCACCTCACCAATCATCTGGTCTTCATGTCAGCGCAAAATGCTGACTTTCTTTGAACCAAAAACTAGGAAAATGGCCCCTCCACGAGACTCCGACTTATCACGCAAAATTGAGGAAGACTGTGATACCTCTATCGGCAGAAACTCTACATCACTCTTCGCTACTTCATCCCCTACACAATAAACTTTAGCTCTCCAAGAGTAAACCACTTTCCTTCAACACGATAAAGAACCTATTATAAGAACTGAGAGCATATGGACATCCATGAAATAGCAACTTTGCTCAGACAAGACATTGAAAGCTTAGGGGAGTGCATCGATCACTTAGAATGCAGAATGGAGGAGTTTACCTCAGCACACAACTTCATCCCTGATGATCAGATCTCCACCAAAACGGAGTTAGAGCTGCTGCGCACAAAAATTATGGAATTGGACAACTGGTCTTGGTGAAATAACATCCATCTCCGAGGCATCCCCAAAAGGGTTTGCCAGGAAGAGCTACATTGTTACGTACAAAAGCGCCATTTTAGATGCAGAGTCTCCGTTAAAAGTAAGACTCTACCGCATTCACGGGGTTGCTAAATCTGAAGGAATCAAGGCTTCTCTCCCGCGGGACGTCTTAACATGGATCCACTACTTTGATATTAAAGATAAAATTATGCAACAAACTAGGCGACATAGATTGAAGTCGGTCGTATTAACTCCAGGAATATTCTTTTAACCCTATATAGGGTGAGTCCTTATTTTACGCTCCACTCACTGATGGTGGGTCGCACCACCATTACCTTTGTTTACACTTCCAGGACTCTGTTTACCTCTTAGCATAAATACGATAAATGTATTGTCTATAAATGTTAACGGCCTCAAAACCCCTCATAAATGGAGGCTTTTATGGGAAGAAGCCAAACTTACTGAAGCACATATCCTTTGTATCCAAGAGACGCACTATAACCAACACAAAGCCTGTAACTTATATTCAAAAGATTTTCCATGGCAACATGACTCCACGGCACAAACTAAATTTCTGGTGTCTTTATCAAAACACTCATGTTACTCAAACTGAAACAAAAATTCTATTCTAAAAGGTAACAAAGCTGATTTGTTGCTGGCCAGAAAGCTTCACCACAGGTCCTTTTTGTTTGTCCTTTTTTTATATTACTCTTTTTATTTCCTGAGTTTCTACTGCATTATTGTATACAAACTCAAACAAATACAACCTAGAAAAATAAAATTACCTTTTAATTACAGTATTTTTTCATTTTTTTCATCTAAATATTGGCTTTCTTTGTTTCAGAAACAAAAAGGAGACACAATAATTGTAATTTTTTTGCTATTTCATTAAGCAGTGATTCTACTCACCAACCATATGTATCTTGTTCTATATGTTTTAATTATTTCTTATCTCCACAAAATCTATTGCCCTGCTTACATCAAACTGAAACAATTGTACACTTTCCTTTTTCTCCTATCTCTGATTCAATTGCTGTAAATAATGGCAGATAGTTGAAATACATTGGTTACTATGCAACTTGATCCAACCACATAATAAAAGCTCTTTGCAATACTGTTGTGACTTATAGAATCATATGAAAGATCAAAGCTTAATTCCAAGAAATATCAAATAATTGGTGTACCATTAGTAAACCACTTGTGACCTTTCTGCAAAGTGCACCTGTGACCTAGTATAAACTTTAAGAGTGTACATTTAGAATATATTTAGCAACAGGTGTTTACACAGCTTGTCTTGGAAGCTATTACTCACATATAGTTTAGATTTTCAAGATGTTATCAGAATTTATTTTTTTTGGATTATTGGTTATGTCTGAATTTTTTTCCACTGGACCCTACCTAGTGAGCCACAATTAGGACTTAAGCCACTGCGTGCTGCTCAGGGTTCTTATGTTGTATGCTATTCTGGGTTCTTATATTGTATATATTAGAGTTCTTCATTTTATTTATCCATCAACTGAGGATGAATAGGGTGGCTATCCTTGGCAAAGAATGCATAAATGTGGCATCTGTTTTCTAACCAAAATCATGGACATTAGCTTTTGCAAGACAGTAAAAGAGCTGAAAAACAATTAAGCTCTATTGTAGTAATCATTGTTTCTCTTGTTTTTTTTTACTTTTGCTCATGAACCTGAATTTGATGTTTTTACAGATGTTTTTAATGCATCCACACTTAAGAGCAATCATTTAATGTGCTGCACATGCAGGGATCTATATCTTCTTGCGTCCAGTTTGTCATATTTAGCTCATGTACAAGGCTTGCGAATATTGTACAAGGTCAGCCGAGTTTCTCCAGCAGGAGAAACCCACTTGGGGTGGCTCTTCATAATGTATGGTAAAGAGTACAGTCAAGGGGTTGAACAACTCTCCCTTTAGTGAATAGACTCAAGTGTGTCAGGTGTGTCAATATACACAAAATATATAGATAAGGGAGTTGTAGTATTATTAGTTGTTGCATAGAGTGAGGTGTGACAGCAAAACTTAATTTAATACCCGAGTTAATTTTGCAGCTTTATACAACTCAACTGTGAAGCAATGACTAGTTGGGATTAGGGAATATACTAATTGAACATTTTACAAATGCAACTCCTAGTTAATAGATTTTTTTGCTATATTATTAAGAAATATATTCTTAAAACTGACCTTTAGACTAAGCATAAAATATTTTTAGTGATATTCCTTTTAATATTTTTAATTGTTTTCTATTACCTAAATAATAGAATTTATATAAAAATGCATATGTTTTCAAACTTATGAAATATGTATTTTTTCATATTTTATACAAATAAGCTTATGCAAAAGTTGAGTTTTATGAAATCGTTTTAACTTCTTTTTCTGAATTAAGCTTTCGAAATGAAGAACGTTTCTCAGTGAACCTTCTGGGACATTTTTAATAACCAATATAATTCTCTTACAACTAGGGTTACTATGAAAAATTAAAGGGCAAATTTTTCATTAACATTTCAAATTACCTGAAGACCTACACTTTGATTGAACTGCAGAGTCAAGTTTGGGAAGATTGTCTCTGCATTTCCCGAGGCTTACTTGTTTCTACGTTGTACTTTTTTTTAAGAAAAGGTTAACTTTTGTAACTTCTATATGTTTCTGGAATAAAAGTAGACTTAAACTAATTTGGGGTTATTGTACAAATTACTGTTTAATTGAATATTAGATCTTAAAGGATTAAGTAGTGAAAAGCGTATACTATCAAAGTGTCTTACAGCAAATTTTATGATTAGCATCTCTGACCAATTTATATTTTTGTGCCAGTGAACACTTCGCACTTAAATGTGTGTAAAGTGTGGCCATTACATGTGTACCCAGGGCGGATCTGCTGTGTGAGTGCCATCTGGCACCGGCCCACTGGGTAGTTGCCTGGTTTGCCGGTTCAGGCCTGAACAGTTAATCACCAAGAACTTTCCAATAGACAGATGTTCGAATGCCCCGGATCTAGACAAACTTTTCCCAGTGAGAGGCCCACCCAGTTTTTGAAGTCTTGCTCGTTAGGTGACAACAGTTTGTACCTTACCTAGAGGATCTTTATATATCTTTCTGGACACATTAAGCAATTCATAGCAGAGCCCTCCAGCAGAGAACCCTGATCATCAGTAGACTTAGACTCTGGCAAAGACTTCGTGTTCATCTTCGTGCTTATCTTGGGGGGGGGGGTATAAATTTGTTTCAGGCGAATATATTCGTATACGTTCTTCGCGTTTGTTTTCCTCTTTGCTTTCTGCCAGTTTTCTCACTTATCTTAAGTATTCTGTAGTATAGCAGGGGTTAATAAGGAATCCGTAGGATCGCACCAGGATTTAAAGATCCATAAGAACGACTCTATTGGTCGCCTGCAGAGGGCTCGTCTGGCATCGACCAATGAATAGCAGCTACCCTTTCCCATTCATTCTGTAGTGATTATTATAAATAATTACAAATATCAGTTGGGTTGTGTGTATTTGATAGGGTGTGTACGGTGGGGATTCAAGACCTAGGTTTCAATCGTTAAGATGAAACAGGTCAGGTAACCGCAGAATGTTGATTACTGTGGTGTACGGCCTTCTGTTCCAAACACCTTTGTCGATGCATTTTTACTGGATTCGGTAAACTCTGTTTTTAACACATCTGCGGCTTGAACTCTTGCTATTGAAAGTAATCCGAGATTGGGGCAAACAACTGTTCAGCACACACATTATAACGCACATTTGTGCTAACACAATATACTAACACCCACCTACACACATGCTAACATCATACACTTAACACACTCTCTAAAACCATATAGTATGAGATTATCCAAACCCGACATGCATATCCTGTATTATACATGCACAAAATCCAATCAAACCATCACACTGGGGCTGTGCATTGTCACAATATGTACACACGCAACCACTTTAACACTGTGAACATACACATACATGTATATACACACACATACACACTATTTCCCTCTCCCATTATCATGGGCAGAGCTCTGTCTACACTGACCCTTCGAGATGCCTCGGTTACGGAGCGCCTGGGTAACATGCATCTGCCTTAGCACGGCCCAGGTACCAATACTACAGATTATTTATTGCATGGCTTTAGAGAAGAGTACCCAGGAGCAATGAATGATGACTCAAATCGAGAACCTTTTGTTCTTCTCTGCCTGTTTTCATCCTGAAAGTAAATCCTTTTCATCCTATGTTGACAGGGTTAAAAGATGCTTGATTAATACGAGGGGAAATTAGGCTACTTTTGATCGAATGTTTTCTAATTTGCAGTGAACAATAGGTTTACATGAATTAAATGAATCAAAGAAAACAAAAATACCCACCTTTTAATATGCAGTTAATCTGCTGCTTTCCTCTCTATTCACCAGAGGCCTTTAAAAAACTATTGAGGTTTCTTCCCATACACAGTGAATTACTGATTAAAGTTTACAAGACCACTTAGAGTCCTGTAGTGTATATAACTGTATAAAAAAAGAAAACTGTTCAGTGCATTGCCAAGGACTAAATGTAACTTCTTTTTAATTGAAAATGGCACAGTGTGATACCAATTGCCCGTGTTACCATATTTTTGCATCATTATTATCTTATTTTGCAGTCATGCTGTTAAAGTGTGCTTTCTTATTTTTATTTTATGTTAGGGAAAACTGGTAACAGCATTTAAATATATCCTTCAATACCTTAATAATTAGTCTTAATGCTGCTTTATTTTTTTCATGTGTGTTGGTTATTAATGCCGTTATGTTCTATTTACCAATAAACGTATTACAGCTCTCTTTGTTTATCTTCATTCTTCTAAATTTATTTTAAACCTTATTTTAAGTATGCAATAAACTACTGAGCTTTTAACCCCTTTATTTCCGGTAAGGTACCAGGTACATCATGCCCAAGTGGGCTCATTGGTTTTGTGATATAACAGGTAGGTCATGCAAAAAAAGCCCCGACGTCACCACAATCGTCACCACAGAGCCTTTGATCACTGCTACAGGAGCAGTTTTACAGGCTGAACACGCAATCACCAGTAAACCACAGGCAGCTTCAGAAAGGAGGCTGTTTGGCTCCCCACACGAGTACGGGGACCAGCCACAACATTCCTCTGCTGACTGATCACTCCAGGATAGCGTCAGTGCAGCGTTAACTCCTTCAGTTTTAGGGGTTAATATCCAATTTGTATGGAGCACTGCTGCTTCTGCTGGTCAGACCAACAACAGCAAAAAAAAGAGTCCTCACGAGCCCTGTGATCACTCCTACAGGAGCAATCATAGAGGCTCCTCCCCATAATCGTGATTGTGTCTTAGCTGCCTGAGCAAGCTTCAGGGACAGGATTAAATGTTTCTTTGCTCTCCACATGAGTGTGGAGACCTGTCCAATTGCTCCGTTAGGATTGTGGCATTGCAGGGCTAAATATCTGTCATCACAGTCCCCACAAGCTTGTGGGGACTAAATATCAGTAAATGCTGTGCTCCTATGGAGCATCAGCATTGAAAGAGTAAAACAAAAATAAAATAAAAGCACTGATCTGGAAGGCAAGGGTGCTTTCAGGTGATTTGCTGTGAATTCAGGATCTGCCGCAATTCAAAATGCTGCAGAACCAATAGAAAGTGAGGGGTCTTTTCATTATGGCAGCCACTGGAAGACCCTGCCCTAGAAAAAGAGAAGGGTTAGCTAACGTAATAATAAAAAAGACAAATTATTAATAAAAAATGTCAGTGGCACAAACTTGGCACTTAGAAGTGATCTGAAGTGATCTAGAAACAATATATAGGGGGGGCACACAAGATACCACAGTCAAACTGGGGGGGCATTCATAATTTCCAAAAGTAATGTGCTATGGAATTATACTTTTGTTATTGGGCTAAAATAATACTTGATCATTCAACATGGGAAGCCTGAAGCCACAATTGAGTGCGACTAATCCTTGAAATAAATATTATAACACAATAAATAACTTTTCCACTAAATGATTTCAGGGCCTTGAACGTTTTGTCCCCTGAAGTCACTACAACTTCAGGAGGGCATTTTATCTCTGGATAAATATAAATTAAATAATTCCTACTGTAAGTTAAGTGCCAGGAAACAGATGACCAAACACACACACTAACACAGGCTCTGTCACACCAACACCCAGACACACACATCAGGACAGGCTCTGCCACACCGACAACCAAACACACACACACACCAGGACAGGCTCTGCCACACAGACACCCACACACATCAGGACAGGCTCTGCCACACCCACATCCAAACACACACACACCAGGACAGGCTCTGACACACTGACACCCAAACACACACCCTAGGACAGGCTCTGCCACACTGACAACTGAAGACACACACCAGGACAGGCTCTGCCACACCAACACCCAAACACACACCAGGACAGGCTCTGCCACACCAACATCTATGCACACACACCCGAGGACAGGCTCTGCTACACTGATAACCAAAAACACACAAACAGCAGGACACAATCTACGTCACAGACGTCTACATCAGGATGGATTTTTCACACTGCATTGTCGTTTATACCCCCCTTAGTGTTTTTGCCCCTTGTGTATTGATGCCCCTGCTGCCTATATATATATTAACAGCAATCAAAGTCCCATCATGCCTAGGTTCCAGCACTTACACATCCAACCAGTAAATGCTGGAACCTAGGCATGATGGGACTGTGTCTGCTGTGATTGCTGTTAGCAATCACACTCCTATCATGCCAAGTCAGCCAGTACATGATGGTACAGGGTGGCTGTAAGTGATGTGTAGACCCCATACTGCTGGCAGCATCAATACACAAGGGGGCAGCTAGCTAGGTTTCAGCATGTGCTGGCTGACTTGGCATGATAGGAGTGTGATTGCTAACAGCAATCAAAGTCCCATCATGCCAAGGTTCCAGCACTTACACATCCATGCTATCACACACACACACACATTCATTCATATACTCATTCATTCACAGATTCATTCCCTCAATCACCCATACTCATTCAAACACCCTTCCCACCCCCTTACCTGCACTGCAGCTCCTCGATGCCGCTCACAGACTTCAGCAGGGGGCGCGGCCTCCCTCTGCGTTCTCTGCTAGCTTCCGCTTCCTCTATGCAGTACAGAAGACCCTCCCACAGGTAAGTAGCAGGGCTCGAGGTGCGGCCCAAGTAAGATCGGTTGCCCTGGCTGCCGATCTTACGCGGGCCGCACCCTCTCTCTCCTCCACATTAAAAAAATAAATAATAATAAAAAAAACGACGGGATTTAAAGTCGCATTGCGACTTTATTCCAATTTCGGCAGGGGGGCAACAGGGGGGGCAAGGATTAACCTGGGGGGGCAATTGCCCCCCCTTGCCCCCCTGTAGCGACGCCACTGCTGATAGCTATACATATAAAAAAAAATATAATATATATTTTACCTAATAAAATGCTATGTGACCACTGATTAATGACCTTTTTGGTCACTAATCATCCGTCTCCCATCTAACCGTACCTATAACTAGCCACCAACAGAATCTTAGTGTTACCCCATATGCTATAAGCTGTTTTCACTAAACTGAAAGGTAAGTGGGTGACTTTGAGCTCCTGGGGCTTTGTACTTGGGTTAAATTAATATTTGGGACCTTTAATGTGTCTCAAATGAGACATGGGCCCAGTAAAGTGATCTGTAAAAATTCCAAGTTTCAAAATTGAAACATTACTTATGCATGCATGTGGGGTATTGCTGTACTCGGGGGGGGGGGGGGGTGTTACTGAACACAAATCAAGACCTATTTTGTTCTTTCACATAACATAGTGAAACTGCAAAGTGGATGTGAAAAATGTTTTCTTTTTTTTTGTTAGACTAACTTTGGAAGGTGCTGGTGCGGAATCAGCTGCATAGGACAGGTCAATATGCCGCTAACCAGATGTCCTGAGCTGTCTAGTTTTTGAAAGTATTTATTTGTAGGGGGGTTAAACTGAAATATGGGACCTATACTGTGTCTCAAATGAGACCTGGACCCAGCAAACGGATCTGTCAAAATTCCATGTTTGAAAATTGTAATGCACGTGTTCCAATTTTGAACCTGCATAAAGGCATGCTCTGTCCTATTATTCCTGTACTCGGAGGGTGTTTCTTAATACAAATCACACGTTGTTGTAGTAATTTAATGTTCCCAGGGAAAGAAATCTACTGAAATACTATGTTTGGATAGAATGGGTTTGTTGAAAATGGAAAAAATAAAATTTTGCTGCAATGTTTAGGACAAATTTAGCGCTAAAATGGTTAAATAAAAAGTGCATACCACATTTAAAACAAGTCTTTTTTAGAAACAGTGATGCGGGTCATTTATTTTTAACCTTGTAAGTGCCAAAATAAGTCCACACCAGGCATATGAGGCGTTTCCAAAAACAGGACAACTAGCTAAATACATGTTTGGAGTGGTTTTTTTTTCCCATTTGGACTGGTTATATACAGTATCTCACAAAAGTGAGTACACCCCTCACAGTTTTGTAAATATTTTATTATATCTTTTCATGTGACAACACTGAAGAAATTACACTCTGCTACAATGTAAAGTTGAGGAGTGGACACTCCTTTGGGTTGGCTCTTCATAGTGTGTATTTATATATACACGCACACACACACACACACGTTTTATTGTAACACAGAATTCAGAGAAGAGATGATTAATTATGGTGGCAAATAACTGGCAAAAAGTTCAAAACTAACATTTTTTAATTCTTTAAATATTGTAATTAATAATTTGCAATAATAAATTTACAAAAAGTAAATGAATGACTTGCATACAATGTTAAGTGCCTTGTTCAAGCTGTGACATATTATTAAATAATTTTGTGAGTTCTTTACTGCTAGACAGAAATAATAAGGCACAGTCAGAATAGATTCTTGTCTAGAATACCTCAGCCTTCAGTCACACAATAGGGTTAATAAGTAAGGGATATTAAAAAGATCAATTAAGTAATTTAAGGAAATGTCAATTATAGAACATAATTATATACTTTTGTCACCATGAAAGGGTAGAAGATTGTGATTCATATAATAAACGTATAAGTTACATATTACAAATACATTCTTTGTTTGGCAAAGCCTTGTATAACTATATACAGTTCACTTAATTCTGATTGACATACCTAGCTGTATGTTATTAAAATAGGAAAGTTTTTTCCAGATTGACTCACATAATCTACTCAACTGTGAAAAATACTATTACGTCCATTGGTTAACAGGTGTTTTAATCATGTTTTTTTGCATATAATAACCAACAATAATTATATGTTTTATAGTGTACCCATTTCTGCTAACTATTGCCCACATTTTTATTCTTAACTATTCCTCTCTATCTTGTAAGAGGGCAAAGACCAGACCTGGTAGGCAGGTGTCAGGGTTCAGCCCCAGCCCTGGTAACTGCCAGGCGTGGCAGGCCATTTAAGAGGTCTGCCTGGAGTTGAACTCCTCTCCACAACTTGCTGTCTTGTTTATTTGTGTCTGTGTTTTATGTACCTTTGCCCTCTTTCCCTTCTACGTCTGAGGATCTCAGCTCCTCACTCCATCCCCTGTGTTCCTTGCCTTGTTCCCTGTCCTTTGTGGCATCCTGTTCCATGTTTCTATTATCTGGCTATGCATATAATCAATGTTCTGTGTATTTATGTTCAGCTGTGTTTTTGTTATACTATTACCCTGCCTCCCTCACTTGAAGCCTAGACAACTCACACCTGATCTAATGAACCAAATTTCAGGTTTTTTGCCTACTGAATTTGTGATGCTCACATGCTGGTCATCTCATCATCACCAGCACCTGCAACCTCTTTACTCACTTTAACCACTTAACGACAAAGCCTGTACATGAACGGGCTACTGTTAAACAGCTGCATCGCCGTAATCGGCAGCTTTGCAGCATCCACGGAAGCCTCACAGCTGAGGCTAACCGTGGATCCGCTGTTGCTGACATGCCTCGATCTAATGAACAGGCGTTATATCCCTGCCTCTTGGTAACAGAGGTGTGAGTTCATTAAGTTCTTTGGAGCCACAGTTTATGCCAGACTCTGGATCTGTCTATTGGATTTGCCTTCCTCTTCCTGCAGGCTGTGACTATATTAACCAGCTAGTTCAGTTGCTGGTTGCCCTTTCGTGGGTCCGGACCTGTGAGTGCGTGCTTCCTTCCAGTGTTTGATTCTTGTGTATGACCCAGCCTGTCTGACTCCCATTCTGGTGCTGACTCCTGCCTGCTTTTGGACTATGTGGATTTCTGGACTCCTGACCTTGGCTCGTATGACTACCCGTTCTGGCTCCTGACCTTGGCTTGTTCTATGACCACCCGCTTGTCTTATGTTTTGGATTCTTGTTATTATTTTATTTTAATAAACATTTTGACCAGTAACTTTTTGCCTCCGTCCTGATTCACTGGTACCCTGACAATACCGGTGCTTCGTATGCCGGAGCTTTCTTTCAGCACAAGATATCCAAATTTCAGGTTTTTTGCCTACTGAATTTGTGATGCTCACATGCTGGTCATCTCATCATCACCAGCACCTGCAACCTCTTTACTCACTTTAACCACTTAACGACAAAGCCTGTACATGAACGGGCTACTGTTAAACAGCTGCATCGCCGTAATCGGCAGCTTTGCAGCATCCACGGAAGCCTCACAGCTGAGGCTAACCGTGGATCCGCTGTTGCTGACATGCCTCGATCTAATGAACAGGCGTTATATCCCTGCCTCTTGGTAACAGAGGTGTGAGTTCATTAAGTTCTTTGGAGCCACAGTTTATGCCAGACTCTGGATCTGTCTATTGGATTTGCCTGCCTGCCTGCCTGCCTGCCTGTTAAGTCTTTGACCCGGACTGCCTTTTGGATTCACCCTTTTGCCAGCCTGTTGCCTGTTTGACCTGGACTGCCTACTGGATTTCCCCTTTTTGCTTGCTACCTGTCCCAGACCCTTTTGAATTCTTACCTGGACTTTTCTACCCTCATATTCCTCTGCAGTCCTACTCTGCTGCTTATGGTGAGATGTCTGCTTTGCTTTGTGTAATATACACCAAACATTCTGCTTCAGTCATTTGTGAAGTTTGTTTCTATCACTGCGTTCTTACACTCCTGCGCTCTGGACTCCAACATCCAGTTAAGGGCTGCAATATGATGAGCCTGACAGCAGGATTTCATTGTAGAACTACTAAAGAGTGGTTGGAGGAGGATCACCACACCAGCTGCACATTCCCTCTAGTTGTCTCAACCAGAAATATAAGACATTATATTGAATCCATTAAGGATAGTGCGCTTTATACACTCAAGTGTTTAAAATTAAATAAATGGCACCTTACAAACGTAAAACTCCATATGTAGTGTAATATAGTTAACAAAAAAAATTTAAATGTGGGCAATGGCAGCTCACTCTTTGTTGAGCAGTCTACTGCTCAGATGTTTTGAAATGACCCCTTAGGGTAGCTGTGCTTTTCTTTTCCTAATTTTTAGGATTTGGAGATATATTGAAGATAAAATAATTAAAACAGAAACATTCTTTAAAAAAAGTAGATGTCAATTTGCCTTGGTCAAATGCAGTCCCAAAAAGCCACGCTGTGATGATTGTGAGAAACTGCTCTGATGAAAAGGTCTGTGAGGAACACCAAATAGTAAAAGGTTTTGAGGAAAAAAAATATTCATAACGAGAAATTGTAGAAGCAGTTAAACAGGTTGATGAAAGAACTATTAAAATATCAAGAACGAAATACAAATAATGAGTTTTCCCTTCCAATAGTATTAGATTATAATTACAAATATAAAATATTAAAGAAGATACTAAATAAGTATTGGCATATTCTCCAACAAGATGATAATATAAATCTAGGTCATCGTTGTCATCACCAAAACATTGTCGATGACCATATCTGTCAGGCTTGGTCATGAACCGAGTTCATGCTGGACCGTATACCTGTCAGGGTTTCGGCCTACCTGCACCGGCTTTCCTCCTCATGGCTCTCTGTTTGTTAGGCCGCGCCCCCTTCCTCTTCCAACTTTATGTCCAAGTTAACCCTTCCTCTTCCTGCAGGCTGTGACTATATTAACCAGCTAGTTCAGTTGCTGGTTGCCCTTTCGTGGGTCCGGACCTGTGAGTGCGTGCTTCCTTCCAGTGTTTGATTCTTGTGTATGACCCAGCCTGTCTGACTCCCATTCTGGTGCTGACTCCTGCCTGCTTTTGGACTATGTGGATTTCTGGACTCCTGACCTTGGCTCGTATGACTACCCGTTCTGGCTCCTGACCTTGGCTTGTTCTATGACCACCCGCTTGTCTTATGTTTTGGATTCTTGTTATTATTTTATTTTAATAAACATTTTGACCAGTAACTTTTTGCCTCCGTCCTGATTCACTGGTACCCTGACAATACCGGTGCTTCGTATGCCGGAGCTTTCTTTCAGCACAAGATATCCAAATTTCAGGTTTTTTGCCTACTGAATTTGTGATGCTCACATGCTGGTCATCTCATCATCACCAGCACCTGCAACCTCTTTACTCACTTTAACCACTTAACGACAAAGCCTGTACATGAACGGGCTACTGTTAAACAGCTGCATCGCCGTAATCGGCAGCTTTGCAGCATCCACGGAAGCCTCACAGCTGAGGCTAACCGTGGATCCGCTGTTGCTGACATGCCTCGATATTGAGGCATGTAGCAACACAACCCCCCTACCCTGATAGCCTAGAGTTTGCTACGAAGAGCAACCACAAGTGTCATCATGTAAATGATGTTGCCGCCATTCACAAGATGGCGTCAACAATAGAAAAATTAATCTCTGCAAACCCTCTTGAGAACTCTCGAGACATGCAAGGTCAATGGAGCCCAGCTCACTAATCATGACTGTGCTGAAAAAAAATGTAGAGTGTTTTAAGTAGTGATGCAAGTGCGGCATTGTAAAGTGCATTTGTATTGATGACTTCCGTGAGAGCGAAAAAAAAAAAGTGTCCCTCTTTCACATTTTGAAATGTTGGGAGGTATAAGGGTGTAATATTAATATATATTGTTAGCAGGGGCTAATATTAATATATATGGGTTGTGTCTATGTGTTTGGTCATGTCCACTCCCAGCTTAGGTTCTACCCAATTCTTCATGCAATGCATGGTTAGTCCTGCCGCTTATTGCAGCCACACAACAAGAAGAGCTGCAGACAACCAAAACATGTTTATGGGGCTCTATGTGGGGAACCATAAGCATATGGAGACAGCTTACTACCCCAAACATCATATCAACATATCACTATGATATTGCATGACTTGTATTTTTTGCCCAAAATTGTGGGAGTCTTTTTTGGGGTGCATGGTACATGCACATGGCAGCCAACTTATCCTATGGATTCTGTCTTTCTCAGATGCCCACAAGGATTTGTGAACTGGGCTACGTCTATGAAATGCAGACATCACGCTATTAATACTCTTGCTGAATGTGTGTATGTTTTCATCTTCCATCTCTGATGTTGAGCTTAGTGATTATGAGCTGTTATCTATTTGCATGATTGCATTTTTGTCAAGTAGGTTAAAATTACTTTTTATAACATTAGCAAGGAACGTTTGGCAAAATAATTGCAGAGAACATATGCAAATCATTCCATTTCAAAACACTTGTGCTGTAAATTAGTTGTAAAATGTTTGTGAAGCACTTTTCACAAATAGTCCCTATGAAGAGACTGAAAAAAGCTTTAAATAGCATAAACTTCACATTGAGCTCTTACAAAAACACCCACATGGCCCCTTTATGACAGTTAATATGCAATAAATAGTTTAGATGGACTGATAAAACTCAGACATTAAAACAAATGATATCTTGTTTTTTTTAGCAATTTGGAAAACTCTTTTCTAGTTTAATTTGCTATAAAGCAGGATATAGGTAGTCAGATGTGTTACCTAATCATCTGAAGGAAACCTGTTTCAGGGGTTATTGCAAAACACAATTGCACTTAATCAGATGTGCACATGTGAAGATATACAGTATCTTAATGTTTCCACATATTGCATGTATTTACGGATGGATGTAAACAGGGCTAGAATCTCTAACACTGAAAGATAAGCAGTTTAAAAATTAAGTCCTATATTCTCTTGGACTACCTGGGGAAAGAGTTGAGCTTAGCCGGCTTTGACATTGGGTGATAATGTAGAGGACAGGGGTATTATTAAAATAGAGAATAGGATGAAAATAAACACCCCTTTTTCTGCATAAGAATTATGTTATTTAGCATTGACTGTTATCTACTCATATATTAAGACCACTTTAGATGCTATTCTACTCCTAGGGCAGTAGATACTGCAGGTACTTTTAGTAGGACAATGCACAAGTTTTTCCATAGTTTAGTACAAGAAACTGCCAATATAAAATTAAACCCTAACTGTGTGTCTCCTGTTAGATGAGGTGGGTTCAGAACAATTCTATTGGTGAATAAATCATACAATGTTTTAGGATCATACAAACTGGTACATAGGGATATGTTCACTTATAAAGAAAGTTCCACAGTAGCAGAATTTCAACTTTTTCTTAGAACACACCTAAAAGATAAAAGTGGTAATGAACTCTTTCAAGAACTCAATAACACCAAACAAAATCATAAAGATCCTTCGGAACAGTATTCCAGCGTGATAACCAATTAGTTGAAGGATTTTTTTCTTCACACACTCTATAAGGGTATGAATGAAAAATATGCACATGTAATAAGGGAAATCAGGCCACACATCTCAAATAAAGGTAGTACTGATGATTTCATTTTGGAATTAAACAGAAATGTTTAGCCTAAACGGAAATGGGCAGAGGTCATTGCAAGGGTACCAGCAGCGACTGCAGAGCATCAGGTATCAAAAACAAAATGACACCATCATCGTTGGTCATCAAGTTAATTGGTACAAGATGTATGCTTACTTGTTATGTAATTAGAGTAAAAGCTCACATGCTTCTAAACAGTGGAGCTCAAATTAGCATAACAAGGAAGTCTTGGATTGAGCAGACATTAAAAGGGATCCAAATTCAACCCATTAAAACAGGGGTGTCCAAGTTTTTTCTTCAGTGGGCCACTTCATCAGAAATGTATGTGTGCATAACCAAACCCATCTGAACATAAATACAAAGAAAATTGATTATATACATAGCCAGATAATACAAACATGGTACAGGATGCCACAAAGGACAGGGAACAAGGCAAGGAACACAGGGGATGAAGTGAGGACTTGAGATCCTCAGATGTATAAGGAAGAGAGGGCAAAGGTACATAAAATACCAACAAAAACAAGACAGCAAGCTGTGGAGAGGAGTTCAACTCCAGGCATACCATCAGATGACCGAAAACACACATACCAGGATGGACTCAGCCACACCGACACCCAAATACACACACCAGGATAGGCTCTGCCACACCAAAACAGACACACCAGGCCAGGCTCTAACATACCGACACCCAAACACACACACACCAGGACAGGCACTACCACACCGACACACAAGCACACACACCAGGACAGGCTACCCCCCTTTATATTTTTGCTCCTTGTATATTAATGCCCCAGCCATGCTCCCCTTTAGTATTGATTAATGTATTCCGCCCCACAACCTTGTGTATTGCCCCCCTTTGTGCATTTATGCCACCACATCCATGTGTATTGATTTGTGTTGCCACCAGCCAACCCTTCTCCCTTGTGTATTGATGTCCCCACTCCTTTTATAGTGGTTAATGTGATGCCCCCCAGCCAGCCCCCCCCTTTAGTATTAATTTATGTGATGCCCAACCACCCTTTTGTCTATTGATGCCCCCATTGCCATGTGTATTACCCTCAGCCACACACCCTTAAATATAGGTCCGCTTTCCTCGAACCACCAACCTTTTTTTTAAAAAATACTTACGTTTTCGCTTTTCTTTTTTTCCTGCTATCCTCTGACGTGACGATCCTCTCCCTGTCATGAGGAACTCTTTCGTCAGCCCGCCCCCTTGGGTGTCAAGTCTTGAAAGGGGGGACGAAGAGCCTCACTGAGGTATACATATGGACCAAGTTGAAAATCTTGTTTCTACCATTCAGGCAATGTCTCTCGAGCTACCAACACAGATTAAAGTAAGAGTGGGTAAAGAAGGACTTATTATCTGGAGTGATCAAAAACAGAAGGGGAAATTTCGTATTATGTCCAGGTCAGAAGGAAACACTAAGATCTTTGAACCTGTAGTTGAAAATGTTTGTCCAGATGGTCTGAAACTGTTTCAGACCCTGGTGGTGGTATCTACAGGTATGTCTTTTTTTTAATTCAGAATACAACACAATATGATATATACCTACCTTCAAGAACAATGTAGGGCACCATAGACACAATTGCTGATAGCAGGCCCATACATGTTTATCCAAGTAGACAGAAGTTATTAGATCAGGTTAATGTATTTCTTTTGTCAGCTCAGTGATGCCATTGGTAATAACCAGAAAGAAGAAAACACCAAGGTGTCCAACTCTAGTGAGAATCTATTAGACAGTCTTGGTGGTCTCATTTTCAATCTTGGACCAAGACAGCATATGTCATGAAGGTTTTGTGACTTTGTGACTAAAGAGTCTAAACACCCTTGGGGACTGCATGAATGCATTTGCATTCCATTTGGACTCAGAAATCCCCTAGTGGCTTTTCAAAAGTACACCTAGGGGTCTTTTAAAGGAACTATGGGTGAATGGTCTAAAAGCCATCAAAGTTAACGTAAAATAGAACCACATCACAGTACAATAAAGGTAGGAAACCAGTGTAAAAAAAGGTGTTTATTTTCATCATATTTTTACATGGCCTCTATTTTAATAACACCCTGTAGCCCAGACAAGCAAAAGAGGGGTCAAGTAAGAACGTAATTATCTGATATTTGGGTTCTATCACTTATCAAATATTCAATGGTTTTGCATTGTTTTGTTGTTCATGTGCCTTCTTGCGAGTCCTTATCTATCTAAAGCAAAAGGATCTCATCACATTGTGATGAGAATACGTGGGAATTTACCAAAGAAGACTACCCAGTGCTCTTTTTGTTCTTCTAGAGGAATAGCTTACTGGGGGTGTGGGTAGCAAGCCATGTAGGTGGGATTGGGCAATGTTGCTCCCCCTGCTCAGAAAAAGAGAGAAGGAACCTGCAGCACTTCACTCAGAGACTCTGGGTCAAACCTGGACAAAGCAAGCAAATGACCCATGGGTATAGGTTGTAAGCCAGAAAGAACTACTACACTGAGGTAGTCAGAGATAAGGCTACACTAAAATGCTTACCTTCATGGTTGAGTGAATGAATTTGTCTCAATATTAACCATTTTGTGGTGGGAAAGTGAACTGCTTAAACTCATCTAATAACATTAACAAGTTGTGACTGCATGCTTCCAGTTGTGTATTATGTGTAACAAATTTCATATGCTAGGTGAAAATGTTTGCAACCACAATGCATTAATAATGTTGTTACGAAGACAGCCAGTGGCTCCATTGTGTAAAGACCTTATTGCTTAGGGGGCCATAAAAAAATACATCAGATTCTGCAGGGATTAAAAAAAATGAATAACTTTCTGCCAAGCAGACTTTGGTGAATGAGAGGTCAGCCACTTTCTGCCCACTCTCCATTTATTCCCAATACCTTACCACCCCCCTGCTGCTGGTCTGCTTTCACACATTACTGACTCATGTGTCTTCTCACTTCCAATGAGATGGTTAAGTGTATCAAGACCCATGTTTTTGCAATTGAGGGTTGCTTTAGTAATTTCTATTTTTTTACACAAATAGGAGCTATACAGTGACCCAAACAAAATGATCACACTGTAATCAAAAGCTTTTAAGGGGTTCCTCTTTGATTAGCAGATCTTATCCACTTTAGTTTAGGTAAAGCTTGGCTAACTAAAATATCTTTATGGATACCAAAATCAGTGCCGAGTCAAGGGATATTTAAAGGTACAGTTTAATGTCCCTGACACTCATTGTTAAAAAAAAAATGCATATTGATGTAAATGAAAATTAAAGCACTGCTCTCAAAGGTCTGCTATTTCAAGCAGCCAATCAGTGGCACTAAAGTGTTCCTATTAAAATCAATGGAAGCACTTTCCACACATGCGCTTGAGTTATGAACACAACTCCGTCTACAGTAAGACCTCAGCTCGACTGGAAGTGATGTCACGTGTGATGAGATGTGTTTGGCCAAACACATCTCCTTTTCAACATTTAGCTTTGGAGTTGGGAAAGGGACCACTCAGATATAATATGTACATATGATGGCTGGAGTGTCCCTTTAACATCTCAACAAATCCAGGGTCTGCTTTCCGATGATTTCCTTGCTAACTTTTCCAGACACAACAAAATACGTAGATACTATAAAATTAAGATCTCATGAAATGCATTGTTTATTGTGCTGTAAAAGAAAAAAAAAATATCCTGCCCAATTAGAATAAATCTATAGTTCAAATATTTTAAAACCTAGTATATAGATGATACTATACTTTCAAGATAGTGTGAAAGTATACTGTATATTGTACTAAACAAAATACTAATTTTACTCTGTGGTGTGCAAAATAATAAAAAAAAAACTTAGCTGAAGGTTTAACTACATAAAAACAACACTTTGAGAAGATTTTTTCTAGTTTCTGTGGTAACAACTTATTAGTGCTTGCTTTTGTGTCACATGACATTTACTGTTACATTTAGGGTTGCTGTCAATGGGTTGAGGCAAAACTTTAAATGATTAAAGAATTATTTCTAGGAATGATTTGGGCGTTCAACAGTGGAATGGGGTTTCTAGTGCTGCATGTAAAAGTAGGAGGAACAGCAACTTTAACGTAAATATGTAAAGTAGATTCTGCAAAACAGAGAAACGCTTCAGTACACATATACAGTACGTGTGTGCATAATATAAAATTAGACCATAGATTTGCTTTCGGCAGGTCTTCTGTAGAGTGGAAAAAACCCTGGAATCACTTGGATGGATCCCATTGTTCTGACAATGTCATGACACTTCTCCCATGTGTTAATAAGCATCTGCAATTACTTGTAGTGGCGTTCTGAAAGAGCAGACTGGCAATGTCTGTTGGCGAACATTAGACTAGTATACCATCATCTAAATAGATTCACTATACACAGCATGCAAAAAAGCAGGACCCAATATTGCAGTCACGCTATTTTCAAACAATATTGTTCCTTCATTGATGCCAAAGAATTAATATATAACTACGTAAATATTATGTACAATTATGCATTCCCTTTTGTATACATATATATTTGAATGGAATATTTGAATGGCCCAAATCATCGACTAAGCCTCCTTGTCAATTTGTGAATATTTTTTTCTCAGCTGCTGTTTATGTTCTTGATTTGAAAACTACAGATTGTACTGATCTATCATTCATGACATGAGAAAGTACTACACCTAGTCCATATGGTGATGGATCACATGCTTTTACTAATGGTTTCTTCAGGTCATAATGTACAGGTGCTCATAATTGAATAAAATCATTCTGCCAGTCCTCTGTCCTGTCCCATGTTATATTATTTTCCAGCAATGTCTGTAATGAAAACAATGTGTGAGATAAACTTGGAATGATCCGATGATAATAGTTAAGTAGTCCCAAAAATCTTAACTGAGTTACACTCGTTGGGATAGAAGCATGAAAAAAACGTTTATCCTCGACTGTATGTAAGCCATCCTTGTCTTAGTTGCTGCGAAAATACATTTTTGGAGCCTTTCCCCACAAATCGTTGCCAAAAACTAAACAGAATTTCCTTTTACTGTTTATTTATCTACTCTGACATCAAGACTAGAACCATGGAAACCATGTATCCCAACCCACCCTAGCTACCCCCACCAATAGAATGACATAGACATGAGACTTCTGGTGGTGAAAACCAGCCACAGCATTTATTTTATTTATCAACAATCATTAATCAAATGTAACTCTATATATTAACCCCTTAAGGATCAGAAGGACCAGGCTGTTTTTTATTTTTCGTACCCTTTGTGACCAAGGCATTTTAAACACTTTTCCAGTGAAAACTAGACACCCAGGGTATTTGAAATGGTAGTATTTTAACCCTTTCTATGCACTTATTTTACCACCAGCCTTTGTCAAAATGTTGTATTTTATATCACACCAATTGTACTTCAGGTGTGAATTTACAGCACCTGGTATATGTCACTGTCAAACAACACCCCAATATGAGTTCAGCAACATATTTTGATTAAAGTGATACCACTCATGCATGGCATTGTCTGGTTGTTTGGGGACTAAAATGCCACATTTGGGAAGTGCACTTCTGTTTTGGTCAGTCTGTGCCTATTATTTTATTTATTTATTATTTAATATTTTACTAATCACATTGTGATTGGAAAGCTGGGCTCCGTTGACATGCATGGTTGAATGCAGTACCTGTATTCAACCTGGAAGGGGAGCCAGAGTTGTCACGACGGTCTGGAGAGACGCTCTTGGAAACTTTGGCAATTCGGTTATTTTTTTTTGGACAGCCATCCTGCTGTGTAAAATATGGCAAAATATCTCGCAGTGGCGGTTGTGACCACTCTCAGATCCTCTAATCGGGGAGAGGATGTCAGCGAAAGGGCCGAAATTTGGGGCCAAAGTTTACTTTAGAGCAAAATGGTGGTAATTTTGGCGACGTCCTCTACCTCCTACAGGATTCTGTGGACCTCAAATTACTTCTTTATCACATTAAATATAAGTACAGATCTCTGGGGTCTCGTGAACTTAAACTGTTGCACATATCCGTCACCCCTTCAGTAAACTAAATATTCCTTTATCACAATAAATAAAAGTAAAAATCTCAGGAGGAGAATAATTAATATGCAAATGCCAATTAACCATTTTAGTACCTTAAGAAAAGCTGCAATTAATGAATTTAACTCTACAGACAAGGATTAAATTATAATTTAGAGCAGTTTGTGTGCACTACACACATTTTTCCTCTTGCTTCTTTCTATGCAGCAGGACACTGTTACCCCTTCTCCCCCTCATGCGGGGGGGGGGGTGAGCGAGAGAAAGACTTTTGACAAAAAAAATATTTTCCGAATAAAAAAGCCCCCAAATTTCATCCGAACCGAAAGGGCTGTAAATAGAATTTGTTGCCCGACTATTGAGTCAAAAACGAAACAAATTTGACAAAAAAATTTTTGGGCCTCGGCACAAATATACAACTAATGTATTGTCTTAGTGGAACAACACTTGCGATTTTGCATTCCCATGCATAATCTGTCTACCGTAGTCAACAGCATTGATAATCGCAATTAAACATATATATGCGTAATAGAGTTTTTTTTGGCACATTTACGCTGGCTGTTATCCCAAATTAAGTGAAGGGGATAGAGTTTAAGACAACATGCGGCACATCAGATGCCGTAGATGCCCGGGTTGCACTTTGCACATGTATAATGATATAGTGGATGAAAGCTACAATAAACTCAACAATAAACTCATACTTTACGGGAAAACCACC
Organism: Spea bombifrons; assembly: GCF_027358695.1. Taxonomy (NCBI): domain Eukaryota; kingdom Metazoa; phylum Chordata; class Amphibia; order Anura; family Pelobatidae; genus Spea; species Spea bombifrons. Next base: position 13,201,282 of record NC_071092.1, on the reverse strand, counting down.
ATTTTCTGTAAACTACGAGCAACATAACTCTTCAATACTACAATCCGCTGTCAAGCAAGAGTATGGAAAAATCGCATTTTCATTGGGAAACATGTTTAAAACTAATGAATAATTAACTAACAAGACTTAATGGCTAGCAGGTGAATGATCAATACAATGTACATCTCTGTTGTTCTCTCCCTCTCCCTCTCCTTTGTGGTATACAAATTGTTAACATGCTTATTTGTAGGTGTATTATTTAGAACTAATGTATTATGTAACAGTAAAAGCATACATTAGGTCACCCTGGAAATATGTGTGCTTTCTTTGAAGGACATTTTCATTATTGGAGTTGACTTCATGTCAACATAAAGCTGTGACCTCACAATTAGACAAGAACTAGAATGCATCTGGTTATACAAAAATGTGATATTCCGCAAGCAAGAGAATGTTAACTATAAACATTTAATGTTTTGAAGTAAAATATTCTACAATGCACCATATGGTATTTGATATTGTATAGAGGATTAAACAAAGCACAAGATAATATTGTACCTACTTTTTAAAGCGTGTTGAACCAAGTATAACATACAGTATGTGTATGGTTTGCGGTAGGGATGAACAAATTTAATGTAATCAGCCTTGTTACTTATTTGTCCAGCTTAATAAAAAAAAAAACTGGTATGCATTATATCTACCTTCCATTTTCGACAAACGAACATGGCGGCGGCAAAAAGTATATGAAGACAAAGACACACAACATGAAGAATCTCCCTGGTCCCTTCCCCATCTACCCTACCTTATTTACGCAGCATCACATGGGTTAACGGAAGCGGAAATCTGTAGGTTAGCTGACAGGAGTTAAAGGGCCGTGTGAGCGACTCTATTGGTCGCCTGCAGGGGCCTCCTCTGGCATCAAGCAATTGAGTTGCCCGCACGGCCCTTTAAGTCCTGGCGGCAGAACTTGCCTAGGGAGACCATGGTCTCCCCGCTCCAAGAGTTAAAGGTCCGTATGAGCGACTCTATTGCAGGTGCACTAAATTGGTTGATGACAGAGGAGGCCCCTGCCAGGGACCAATCGAGTTGCTCGTACGTACATTTAAAATCCTGGCGCCAACGCTGACAGCAGGAAATGAGGAGTTTAGGTGAAAGGTGTGAGTCATACCGGGTGGAAAACAGAGGTAACAGCTGGAAATTAGGAGTTCAGGTGAAGGGTGGTGTGAGTCATACCGGGTGGAAAACAGGGGTAACAGCAGGAAATGAAGGGTTCAGGTGAAATGTGGTGTGAGTCATACCGGGTGAAAACAGGGGTAACAGCAGGAAATGAAGGGTTCGGGTGAAAGGTGTGAGTCATACCGTTTGGAAATGTATTTAGTATTTTGGAAAGAGCTGAATATAATACACTTGCAATGTTTTACCTTTCTGTACAATACAGTAAGGGGTCCATCAAGTACTTAATTGAATTTAATGTTACAAAGTATGGTTCTTTTACTTGGTATTCTATGAGACATGAATTTTTAATGTAACCCAAATACATACTGAAAATAACAAAATCTAATATGCACATACCTCCAGCAAAATGGACTTGTCATTTACATATATGTGGATAGTTTAGTCAGCTTCAATTAATATATGAAACATTGTCAGTATCTTTTGTTGATGATACCCCAAATGATCATTTCATGCAGGTACCAAACTATACTATGTTATGTCACAGAATCCATTTTTAACTATGCATTATGGTGCATTCACATTCTTGTTTAGCAGGGTTTTTGACCATTTTTTGGTTTGCCATCTTACAGATACTGGGTAGCAATTTAGTTTACGCAAGGTATACAGTAAATACAATTTTATGATTTCATGACTTATTAGATATTATTTCCTTAAGATGCATTAGTTAAAAAATATACAAATCTGCAATGCATTCAACTATGTATAGTGTGAATAATGATTGCTATATTTTGCAATTTATTTTCTACTTTTTTTCTCAATAGTATGCAAATATCAGTCGCACCGCAGAAATAACTTGCTTTCCTTTAGAGACTTGTATAGCAGTGACGAACATATTTCAGTGGTTCAAATCAACGAAAACAAAATATCTTTGTTCAATAAACCACAAGCTAAGAGCTTTCTGCCTTGAACTGGAAAAAATAGATTCACATCTCTGAACAATACAATAACCAACAATGCAAGGTTCTAAATAGTTTTCAAAGAACATAAAAGCTATTTCCGAGAAAAATATGGGTAAAATAGACTTGTCCTCTAGCAACACCCCAAATGTAATGGAAATGTGCAAACTGAATTGTGTATACAGAATGCCTAATAGACTCATCCAATATATAGTATTTATTCCAACTAGCATTTTTTTAAATTTATAGATGACTTCTCTTTGTTCAGACACGTTTAAGCTGTTGTGAATACTTAACGCATGTAAATTAGTGTTGGATTATACATTCTTTATTTGTTTTTATGGGTATTAGGTAGGGAGTGAGTATGTTTGTATGTACTGTATGTGTTCTATATGAATCTACTGCTATTGGTCAACCAGATTCTGAGGGTGTCTCACAAGTGCTACACATGAGTAGTTACCTGCAGCCCTATCTAATCCCACCACACCCTGAAGTCATTGCTGACTTGTCTGATGCCTTGGCTCTGCTGGGAACTTTGTGATGTGATTACTGGACTTTTGATCCCTGGCTTGTCTCTCATTGCTGTTGATTGTCTCCTGTCCTGAACCTTGCTACATCTTCTGTTACTGAACTTCACTTCCAGTACTGACCTTTGGACTGTTTTTTGACTACACTTTTGCTGTTACCTTTAACACAATAAACTGTGGAGGTATTGGAATGCCTTTACTTTGAGTGGTTCTGTATTTCCTGGGTCTCTTGGTGATTCAGTGTCCGAACCTCTTCCCCTGTATTTCAGAAACCCAACTCCTTATATGTGTAGTATATGTGTAGGTGTGTATGTGTTAGCATGAGTGTGTGTTAGGGAGTATGTATGCCTAAGTTTGTGTTAACATGTTAACATGTTTGTGTTAACATGAGTATGTACGTTAGGTGTGTGTTAGCATGAGTGTGTAACTATGAATCGCCTCCGATTACACACACAGGTGTCTATATATATATGGTATATATATATATATATATACGGTATATGCATTAGGCATGCATTTTTAACTACATAATATGTACTTATCTCTTTGAATTAAAGACAGTGATTGAAATATGATTTCAAAATGATAACAGCTGAACTGGCAGTTAGTTTTCATTCTTTAATAATAACCCCTGCTGCTGATATATATTAATATTATCCCCTGCTGACGATATATATTATATTAGCCCCTGCTGCCAATATATATATATATATATATATATATATATATATATATATATATATATATATATATATATATATATATTAATATTAATTAGACCCTGCTGAAAATATATATTAATATTAGACCCTATTGCCAATATTGAAAAAAATTGGACCCCAGGAAAGCATTTTGCCATCTTTGTCCCCAAACAGCATGAGTCAACTTTGTCCCTAAACAGCCTGGCCTGTGCAATCTTTAAACCATAAACACCCATCCTGTGCCATCTTGGTCCCCAAGGCTCAAACACCCTGCTCGTGCCATCTTTGCCTTTCTACAAATCAATTATACATCTATGATGCACACAAACACTTTTACAGTCACTCACTAATTCACACTTTTATTCAGATTATTAATTTACTCTCTCACTCATTCACACAATTCAGCCATACATTAATTCATACTCACTCATTCACACAATTCATCCACACATTAATTCATTAATTCTCTCACTCATTCATACAATCCATCCACACATTAATTTATATTCTCACTCATTCACACAATTAATCCACACATTAATTATTTAATTCTCTCATTCACACAATTCATCCACGCATTAATTTATACTCTCACTCATTCACACAATTTATCCACACATTATTTATGTCAATAATCTTCCTACGCCTTTCTCACTATCTACCCCCTTTCTCACTATCTACCCCTCCCCCTTTCACACTATCTACTCCCTCTCCTCCCCGTCTCATTATCTACCCTCTTCCTCCTTTGTAGTTCACTTACCTTCCAGGAGTCCTGCGGTGGGAGCACAAGACCTCTGTCTCGCTGCTCTGCAACAGTGCGCGCTGTTTCACTGAGTGAGTGAGAGAGGCGCCGAGCAGTTACCGAAAACTTATTCCTGAGTGAACTCTCGATGCCCCTCTCTCTCTCCTCCGTGTCAATCATGGCTGCCCCCCAAAAAAGACGGTGTTTCAATTGGGAGGAAATCCCAGCGCCCAGCGCTTGCAGAGGAGTTTTCTGAGCAAGCACAAAAGAGCTTTTCAGACACACTGATAAGCCTGATATGCACTGGCATGCCTAAAAAGGTAAAATACAAGGTCACGCTCAGTTTTTAGTCAACACCTGATTGATGCTGCAGTTGCTCATACTTCAGTGCCTGTTTGAATTGAGGCCATCAAAAGAACACGTTCACATAACAAGACTCATGCAGAGGTTTTATTTTGTGTGCGCGCATATCTGTATTATTCATGTCTGTCACTCTAATGCCTCTGGTGTGCTGCTCATCTGATTTCTTCCGCGTTCGCTATGCAGGGTCAATACTGGTGAGATTTTCATAGAAAGGCTGAGCTGTCCCCGCATACTGCATAGTTAAAACAGTGAGATCACATTCAACATCTCTGACCAATCCTACCTTGTTGTAGAATAAACTCAGTAGGGCTGGTAAATAATATATATTTTTAATTTGCTTTCTTTTATGTTTTATTGTTTCTTTTTATTATACTTAAAGCTTTTGCTTTATATAATTTCCTTTGGCATCACGAGTGGTTTTATTGACCTCAAGAGATGGACTAGAAAAAAAATGTTTTTCATATCTCTGTATGATGTGACACTAATAAATATAAATAAAAAGACAGAATTTTACCTTCCCTTTATGTACCCTTGCCCACTTTGCAGCTCAAGAGCAAATGATATGTAAATAATAGACTTGTGCAAATGGACCAAATGAGATTTAGACAAATTTTTTGTAAGTTTCAGACAATTAGTTTCATTTCTGGACATCCAAATTTCATTTCTTGCTCTTTCGCAAGAAAGAGCAAAGGGCTTTTTAGATTCACAAATAAAATTTGCTGTTAATAACCCTTGTTCAATGTCTCATGCTCTTTCTCTCTCACACTCTCATTCATATTTTTTCACTCTCTCTCTCATGCTCTTTGTTGGCATCAAGCTCTGCTTCCTCTCTTGCACCTTCTTGTTCTTCTGTTTTCTTTAAAAAAAATCTTCTTTCTTCGTCTGCCTTTCCGTGGACAACTGGACATGGCCTCCCTGTGAATGGACAGAGCCTCTGGGCACACCTTCTCCCCAATTGGTGGAATGGGTGGAGATTGTCCCAGTGATATGCCCTTTTCTGGAAGTGCACAGAGAGGCCAGAATAATTCTATTCTGGGCTCATGGGGAGCCTCCAGGTTTCCCCTGTTCCTCTGCCCTTTTGCGGAAGTTCTGTTCTGTGCATTGTGTGATCTTTAAATGTAATTACTATAATGCTTTTATGAATTCTTTCATACAAGTTACATCAGCTACCATTTAAAATCTAGGAATAAAGGTACTTCAGTACTACAGTAAGTATACTGTTCACCATTTAAACTCCCTGTTCTGCTTCAGACACTTACTCTAAAAGAAGCCTGTGTTTTAATATAATACACAGTCAAACCCGGGAACATCAGAGCTGGTTTTAGTCCACAGAGGTGATTGATTTTTCAGATTCAGCTTTCAGCAGCCCTTGCACTCTGTGTGAGAAAACATTGACACTTCTACTGGCGGGCTGGATCGCCAAGAACTTCCCTTTACTGCGACTAGCATCCTAAACCACCATCATTTTATGACCTAATCAGCCTGGTCACCTCCCTGAAGGACACAGGCCATCTCACTTTGGATCTGGAATACAGGGGATATCCAGCTAATCAGTAGGAAGGTTTCACTAAAGAGTATACCATAATGAAGCATTGGAAGGGTGAGTGAGACTTGCAGCAGACAGAAATTCTAGAAAAGGACGGAGCCATTGTGCACACTCTCTCCCCAATTGGAGGAGTGGGGGAGAGGGTGTTCCCGGAGGCTCCACTCGTGATTGAGTTTTACTCTCTGTTTGAGACACATATATAGCGCTTTCTTAGTGCTCTTTTAAAGTGTGAGTTTAATATCGCATCATCCATTCTGTCATTTCCTGTGAATTTATAGGTTGCGCTATACAGTTTTTAATTTTTTTTTAACCACAGGGTGTTCCAATAAACGTTCTAAATTTATTTCTATATCGGTTGACAGCTCACCTACTCTAGTTTTTGTTCAATTCTGGGTGTTTTTAAGGGAGACCACCTTGAGTATTTGGTTTGGAGCTTCCCTCCCCCTTCATTTCTCCCTTCCTTCATTTACAAGCACTGTATTTCATTTTTTATACCTTAATCCTATTAAATTACCCCCCTTCTCATTTGTGTCACCACAGAGAGAGTTTCCAATTTCAAATCTCCTATGTGCATGCGGGGCATGAAGTAACCATCAGAACCAGGACCGGACTAGCCGTGTGGTCACTGGTCAAATGCCCTGTGGGTGCTGGCCCATAAACTTTGCCGCTCTAGCATGGGGTCAGTGGCTGGATATGCCCAGCTGCACACATGTGGCCATGCATATCCTGCTGTCGGCAGCACTTGTGTCATTAGGGGGCCACTGGCTTCAGCAAAGCTCTCATTGTAGGAGAAGCTTATTAGAGTGAGTGGCGATGCTTAGAAAATGCCTGCTTTGATTAATAAACCTCACTCTCTCATTTTGTATAATATATTGTGCAAAGGAGACAAAAAAAAAATAATAATGACAGGGAACTTGGACAAAATAATAAAGTGAAATTAAGTTTATATAATAAAAATGGATTGTGGGTTTAAGGAAATGCTCTAGATAATAAAAATAAGCTTTTTTGCATGCAAAGTATAGATTTATGTATTAATGTGTTTTATACTCCGTTTGTACAATTGACAATATTAGTGCTTTTTGAAACAGGTGTTACATTAAGATAAGCTTTGCTTTCTCTCCTATCTCTTTTGGATAACTTTGTTTTCATGGTTAAGATTTGGGGTTTTATAATCTGTTCATGATATTTGTGTTTTTCAGCTTCTAGCTAACCTAGAAATCAATAAGAATAGAATTCAATTACTTTTTAGCCTTTTTGCAGTTGCAGAGGAACCTTTCATATGAATGCAAAATTTAAAAAAACCTTCCTCATTACTCTCATGATAACAAAATAACTTATTATTGAAAATATACCTAAAATTAAAAATGGTCATTTTTATATTGAGTCTCAGATGAAACCCATGCCTGGTGAAAATTTGAAACTTTAAGTGGGAAAAACGGTTGGAATGGTTCTTACCTTCCATTATAGTGTATGTTTCTGTGTAAATTCAATAATGATTTTGGTGCAGTAAACTAACAATACTGACATTGTTGTGAAATCCGTATGATACTGTTTTTAGAGGAGAACTGATAAAATCAATCTAAGAAGCTTATTAACCAACTAGTGTCTGGTTGTTTTACTGAAATAATTCTTTATGGGGTTTATGGGGTTTAACTGAATATTCACTTAAAGGTGACATAAAAAATCTGATTCCCATACCATGGATCATGTCTTGTAAGTCCTACCAAGTGGATATTCCTTTGGCAGCTGTACCTTCATCATGCACTGATAACGTTTTGAGTTTACATTTTTTTAAGTTTAACTTTTTTTGCAATTAGAGTACACTAATAAGAATGTTGGCCCATTGGGTGCCATTGTAGAATAGGACTGTAAATTGTACATTCTATCACTAATACCATTAGTAAATCTGCAAATATTACCAAGTCTCTGGTATATAAAAATTCAAATGTACCTATATATATTTTTGACTAGACGTCATATTCCGGCGCTCAGGATGAAACGCCGGCACCACGACAAAGACACTGAAGACAGAAGCCTCGCGGAGGAGAGTGAGGGGCGCAGAGCGGTTGCTTGAGCGACCTCTTGGCGCCCCTCTCTCTCCTGCGCGTCTAGCGCTTCCTCCGGGCTGCAAAAAAACTCCTTCTCCCCGCGGCAGTGCGGGGAACTCGCCTCTCTGACAGTCGGGGAAGGTCTGCTCGATGGACGTAGACAACCCCCGCTGCTAACCGCACGTCCTTCCGGTTGCAGCGGAAGTTGCCTACTCGAATCGCGTAGACGTCTACCCGCTGCCAGGACAACACACTGGGGAATCAGAAGCACCGGTAGGTTTTGGGGCGAGGGTTTACCAGACAGGAGGATCCAGGTCCCCTGCAGTGCTGCGGGGGATCTGGATCTTAGTCTCATAGTCAGACCTCTATTTGAGATCTGATTATAAAACGACCCCGATTATAAGACGAGGGGTATTTTTCAGAGCATTTGCTCTGAAAAAAACTTGTCTTATAATCGAGCAAATACAGTATTTGTTATACCAATAGAACCATAAGGTCCAGTATTTCTTTGTATGGATGTGGGGGTAAGCTGAATGAGTCAACATGATTCACTCTTCACGCCAGTTATAGTACTGATCACACCTCAGCAGTGGTCCCTTAAATTTTCTCAAATAATCCTGAGGTACCTTCCTTAGAGTGGGACATCTCTTCTATACTAATTGATCAATTAGGAGTACTATATCATTCTGAGATGAGGGAGCTACTGATTTCCAATTTCTGGCTATTGCCAGTTTCATTGATATACAGATGTGTATAACTAATTTACTTAAAGAGGAGGTTAGGTCCATCATGGAGGATGGCCATCATGGGGGAGAAGGATTAGTCAAAGCCCAAATTCCACCAAAATTTGGAGCATGCACCTGGGAACATGGTTACTAAACAAGTTGGTTTTAGGTACCACCTTGTATTGATCTTTTTTTTAAACTCAATGTGGTTATTACAATGGGTAAGCCAGCCCTAACTTTTATTTGTGTAAGTCCAAATTATGTGTTAATACTAATTAAAGTATTAGGTGTTAATACACTGGTGTTAATAACCCAATGTTAATGTACTGCTTATCCATTGCACAGAGCTGCAAGACATGATGGTAGGAATTAAGGTAGGAATTAAAACATGGTTACAACCAAAACTGTGGTTGGTTTTAAAGGAAGCAAAATCCCCCAAAAATGAAGACATTTTGTTCTAGAAGACATTTTGTATTTCAAGCAGCCCCACAAGGGTTTTGTTAATGTTAGCTATAGACGATTCCTATAGAAGTTTCCTTTAGTGTTTTAAAAGATAAGGAGAGTAAAGATTAACAGGACAAAAACTGTAAATCATTGATCTTTATATAACAGCAAGCATGATATAGTTATCAACATTTTTAGTTTTTGGGAAAACAATTCATATTGTTTGCACCAATTTGTAGGATTCAGGTTTACCATGGCGTCTTTTTGACTTATGTTTTTACACTAATTTTAACCAGGATACAGAGATCAAATAACAGCCAACAGTGTCACAATATATGAGTTCCTCTGTTCTGCTGCAACGTGGACAATAGGATTGCACCAAATCTTCAATCTCTAAGTAACTACAATAAGAAAAAAACAGAACAAAATTGTTCTGTGCTAAATGAAAATTGACAATATACAAGGACTATTGCAGGGGTGTCCAACCTGCGGCCCTCTAGCTGCTGCAGGACTACATCTCCCATAATGCTCAGCTAATTCAGCTAAGGGGCTGGCTGAGGAGTATGGGAGATGTAGTCCTGCAGCAGCTGGAGGGTTGGATGCCCCTGGACTATTGGATACATATGAATATATAGGTTGATGGGGTAAATTCCATCGGCTTCAAAGATGTCCCAAATAGCACATGGGGGCAGGATGACCAGATTTGGCAAAAATGGCTTTGAAATCGCAAAATGCATAAAAAATTGGGAATTTCTAAACTCAGGACAAATAGTAAAATCTACTTAGCAGGTTTTTTCATTAGGCTTTGTAGATGAGTAAAATGTTTTGTAACATCTTATTCTTTTTTATAGAAAATAAAATATGATCACAAAAATGGTATCTAAAGAAAGCCCTTCCTGTTATATAAAAAAAATATATACTTTGTGTGGGTTCACTAAATCAGAGAAAAGAAAATTACAGCTAAACACTGCAAAAATGTTTAAACAGCCTTGGTCACGAAGGGTACAAAAAAAACCTGGTCCTTAAGGGGTTAATAGACATGTCACCAGGCGTCCATTGTATACAGGGATTTGTTTCACCGGTGTTTTTTTTAGATTCTCTGTGTCCTCCAAATAATATAATGGAAAAGAATGGTAATAGTTCTTCCTGATGGTAACGTAGCTTTGGTATAGGTCACAACCTCTATACTGGCCCCGCCTACCCTGATGGTATATATCCTATTGGTGAAAATACAATAAATGTGAAACATTTTTGAATGGATACGGACAGACACCACCAGTCTTCATACAGAAAAGATATTCAGTTGGCTGAATGGACCACAACCATGCACTTTACAGGTCTTTACATGTAGTTGACACAATTCATCTTCAATAACACACCTTACAGCTGAAGTTGGCAATAATAGCTTCGTTTTTATATAATGAATATTGAAGCTAAATGCAGTTTGTTGGAATGATTGGAAACAATTCCTCTAATAGGAAAAACAATTTGATGTATTAACTGGTAATAATATTTATTATATCAGTATTACCCTTGGATAACAAAATGAGCCATTGCATTGTTATTCAAAACTGAATTCAGCAGGGACCACACGTAAGTGTTTTAGAAAAACATATTTGAGTTCATGGTTTACATCAAAGACCGTAAAAGCTTTCTATAAAAAAGCAGGTGTGGGAGTCAAAGTAAATTCATTCAATCATACATAAATATTTAGAGTGCTAATTAGGCACACCGAATAGTAATTATTTAAAATGTATGTAAAGAAAAGCAAATACCTTGAAATATGTAGTAGGATAACAAATCTCTGTAGTGCAACACATTAAAGGCTGAGGAAAACATAATTTTCAAAATTATATATAAGTACCATTTAATTACATACTGAGGAGTGGCATATTTATAACAATAACTACAGTTACACAATGTAATGTATAGTAACCTTCCATCACAATATTCATATCTAGCTTGCTAGATACATGAAAATACACATCTGTAAAACTGTATTTTTTTTTTCAGGCAGACCAAGCATATACCTACAACCACCAAAGTTGGAACAAGTTGACCGTTGACTATAGTAAACTCTGCTCTACTTTTTTTGCTGATATAACACCCATAATCACCATGCTACAACACTTTATATTCAAAGGTTCTTTTTGGGGGGGTATTGCGGTCAAAATTAGCATTGTTTTAAGTAAATTCATTCCTATCTGGGGATTTAATATGTTTTAAACTACTGGTGACGCTTACCAGCCGCCAATGAAATACAGCTGCCAGGTACTTTATCCTGGAAATAATTCACTATTTGTGAACTATTCATTGATTATTTTAAAAGTATTTTTTATGTTTACCATTATTATATTGTGCACATCTATGTTATTGCCAATAAGCCTTCTGCAGCTAAGGCAGTACACAGTTGGTGCTAGGAGGCTCCTTGTCATTCTTCCCGTACTTTTCTTTTTTTCTACCACAAAATTAAGTAAAATAAGAATACTGTGACCCTGTCTATGTCTGTAGTTGTGAGGTATTTCAGGTAAATGTTTCCTTGTGACATTAGATCTGAAATTAATTGTAAGTGGCTGTCTTTGATTAAACTCATTACACATATATGTTTAACAGTATTACATTATTATGCTGTCTTTTTCTCATTTAATCCTTTATCTGCCCATGGATTTCTACATAACTGATAATTAACACTGTGTGGAACACTGATGATCCTGGTGAGCTCGAAATTAAGAAATTAGTACTTGCACGGATTTCATGTACAAGACAAAACTTTCTTAGCAGTATTTTAAAACCCACACCAATCGCTTTTTGCAGCTTGTTAGTCCCCTGGGTTTTGGAAGTAAAGGCATGGTAACTACAGCTATTCATAAAATACTTACATTGCTGTTTTTATTAGTTTTTACAAGCATTAAGACTGTTGTCCTTTTCCCTCACACTATACTATAATTTCTTTTGCTCTATGAACTTTCTGTGTATTGGTATTTTTAGTGCTGTTGAGGGAATTTTTTTTCTTTTTCTATTAGCTAGAGGACTTTTGCTCAATGGCTGCTTAAATTCCTTAAATCTTTAACTGTATGATTTTATGCTAAATATGTGTGCTACTGTATAGTGTTAGAGTGTGTGTTAGTGTATAGTGTTAGGTTGAGTGTATGTTAGTATTTAGTTTTAGCATGTGTGTGTTACTGTGTGTTTCAGTGTATTCAGTCTGTGGGGTTACCCTAGATATAGCGGTATCTGAGAAAAGGCGTCAAAGGAAGAGAACAGGAGCTGTTATGTGAATTTGTATATTAGTTAGAGGGTGTAGGGAACACACCAAATAAATACTACACTCAGGGGACATTAACCCTATGCTCACCCCTGTGCCTCACTGGGTACCCAAAAACCATAACACATCTCTTTGTCTTTTACAATTTTTTAGCTAATTCCTCATATGCCTTTGCAAGTAGTATCTGCTTTGAGGTTCTAAATGATACTTAGTATCTCATATTCATCAATGTACTGCCATTTTATATCTATATTAATCAATTTAACAATTGCTGCTTTGTAATTTTTGGAATCTTTGAGACTCCTGTTGTAAACATTGCAGTTTAGGATAGAGCTTAAGCTGCATGTATTTGTATATGACAACATTTAGGTATCCATGTCTGCTTGTCTGACACATTTTTTATTGCTGGTTTTAACTTGACAGTCTTTCTTTCTTTGTTCCTTTCTTTCTTGTTTTCTAGTTCTGTGTGTTCATTGGTGTCAGGCATAGTTTATATTATTGAATTCTGAATGCAGTTTGATCAAAATGATTTATCATTTAAAGTAGATCCTCCACTTCGTGAGAATAAGAGTACATTGTACATTGTCAACAATCAAAGCAGTTTTTTGAATTGCTGATCAAAAATTCTAAACCGTGGTCTACTTTCAAACTTGAATGGCAATAATTAAGGTATATAATATACAACTGTTTGTAGAATAGTTCATTTGAAGTGATATCTGACACAATGAGCCACATGTTTAGCATACTGTGGGATCTATTTCATAAAGTAGGCAAGAGAGTTTGCAAGACAGTTGCAACCTCACATCACTGGCTTCATATTGCTTGATGGATTAAAGCCCATAGCCTGTCCAACTACACCCAACAGACCATAACCTGCACAAAACACACCTAGATCATTATCGTGTGTGTGTGTGTGTGGGGGGGGGGCATTGGTTACAGCCTTATTTAGTTAAATCCCAAACCAACATAATATTATAAATATGGCCTGCCAGTTGCTGGGCAATGGGTCCAGTGGTACAGTAAGCTGTCCATTGGACACCCCCCCCCAAACTTATTTGGTCAGTTATCTTGAAATATTGCCAAAGCTCTAGCCAGGTGGAATCATCCACAGTTGTGACTAAATAAATACATATAAAACAAAGGTCAACAGCAAGAGCAGGAAAAAAACAGTGAAGGTAACCGAAGATTTCCTTCTTTATCCCAATTTAACCCTTCTGCAGGTTGTCCCCAATTCATAACCACTATAGTGAGGGTGGCAGAAAACAACAGCCATGCCCAATGATCTTCGACTCCAATCATAGCTTGATGGCCCTGTATAAACCATATATAAATCAATTAACTTCAACTCTTCAAAGTCACCTCACTGATTGAACTATAGATCATGGAGGACAGGCTCAACTGTTTTTGCAGAGACGTATGCCACGAATGACCATTTTCAATAGATGGTTGAAATTGCACCTCTCTTGCAAACTCATCTCTCTGCCAATGCCTTCTTTAGTGAATAAACACGTTGTTTCTTATCGATAGTGAGGTGACGCAAGAACATTTTTCTGGTGCAATGCAGGCTGTGTCAATTTATAGCATCTCAAGAATATTCTATGTCTGTAACTGTGCATTTTAAATGTAAAAACAAGAATGCTTTAGCATGACCATATGTCAAGGAGTTTGTTATTTACCGATAATCCATCTAGAGGGAAAAGATTATTTTGCACTTTAAATCTTGATGGAAATGTTTTGATTGTTGGTCTCTAAAGATAACAGTAAACTGTCCGTCTCCATGATAAGATCTTTTATTATACAAACCTTGGTATGAAGTGCATGATTTGCTTTTGGCTTACCTCTTTTATGCATTAGTACTTTGGGGTTTGAGTTGAAATAATTGATACCATTTAATATTTGATGTATTTACAATATACCAGAGGTTTACAAGGGGTGAGCTTCTGGATGCACCAGCAGGTTACTATTCTGGTGTTCATTTAGATGAATATAGATGTATGTACATTTCCTAACAAAACCAACTATTAGGGTTAATGAAATAATAAAATATATTGGATTAATAGAATTATTTATATATATTTCATAAAATGCGGATTTTTTAAATAGCTCTTAGTTATTAGTCAAACATAAGTAGCTCTCATTTATGGAAAGATTGAAGACCTGGGGAGGATAATACAATTATTCTTCACGTATCATTTATAATGGTCTTCAACTATATTATACAGTATAAGCAGTATGTAAGTAATTTGGAGATTTATTAAGAAATACAAAAGTCCATGTGAGTAGTAAATTCTTATTTGTCATGGTAGAAATAATTGTCACAATCTCGGGTAGGAACCCAGATGCAGTTCTCAACAGGTCCAGGCAAAAAATCATGAGCAATGAAGGCTCAGTTGTTCTGGGTTTTAAAGGGTGAAACTCCACCCTTTGATTGTTGTAATCAGTCTATTCAGGTGTCCATAGCTTGTTCTGCAGCCATGAACACCTGGGGAGACTGAGAGCAGCTGTGTGTGTTGTAAACTGATTGTCAGCGATCTCAGGTAGGAACCCAGATGCAGCTCTCAACCGGTTCAGGTAGAAAGTCAGTGTATAAGGATTCAGGCAGAAAATGTAGTCAGGCAGGTGCAGAGGTCAGAAATCCAGGCAGCAAAGGTTCATCAGCGGTATAAATAGGCCACTTAATCCTGTCTGGCTGCACTGCTCAGCCTGCCCATTTCTGACATCTCAGAAGTGGCTTTGGTTTCAAGGGACCTCACTGCCTCACACCTATCACAACTTCACTCGCATCACACCCACCTCACATAATGCCTCACTCCCTCACACATCTCTCCCATCACACCTATCACGCATTACTCCCATCCAGGGGAAGGCTGGTACCTTCTAGCCCAAGGACACCCCCCAGTAATTAACATACGCACTGGCACACATATTTACAGATGCACTATCACACTTATACAAACTTACACACACATGCGTCACACACATATTCATTCTAACACACATACATTCTCATACTCATTTATGGTAACACACACACATACATACTTTTACACATATACACTCATGCAAACACATACATTGATTCTAGCACACATATAAGAACGCATGCTAACACATACACAATCATGCTGACACACACTTACAAATGTATGCTAACACACACATGTATGCTGACACACTCCCTCATTCCCTTACCCTCTCTCTCTCATCCCCCACCTTTCTCTCCTCACCTATTTACCATTCTGTAGGCTTCTTTTTAGCAGCTTCCAGAGACCCAGTGTTTGTTCCTGCTATCCTGTTCCTGCGCTCCTGTACCCCTTTTTTGGACTCCTGGTTTATTGCCTCTCTGCTTGTTATCTCAACCTCTGCTGCCTTCCCGGTCTGACTACGGCTTTTCTTGCTGCCACCGGATTTGACGCTCTTGAACCTTTTGCTTTGTTTGTCGCTCCTTGATGTTTTTCAGTGCTCCACCAGTATACTGCGCAATACATTTTTTATGAATATATATATATATATATATATATATATACCTATTTTGATATAGACTACACTGCACTATGCACTTTATTCTATTTTTTCTGATCCTGTGTGAAGGAAAACTGTCCTTGCAACTTAGCTGAGATAAGTTTGAAGTGTCTAGTTTATACTTTGCACAGTGTGTTTTATTATTTATTGAGCATATTGGTCCATTTTATACAGTTTTTAAGTGACAGGGAGCACAAAGGAGAAAAACATACAGAAAAACAGGTAACCAATCAGAACAATGCATAAGTACTTCCCCTCGTGACCCTTATCTTTGATGAATGGCATCCGAATGTGGAAAGAATTAAACCAAAACCGTGCAACTGAAAACGCAGTGGAAAACTTGCGTAACGTCTCACGACCCTTGACACCTACAGCAGCGATCATGCTGAGAAGGTAAAAGGGAGAAACCATAACAGTATCTGGTAATAGTAAAATTCATAATCATACATAATAAGGAGACTATATTGAAAGAGAATAACATATATAATAATATAAAAATATATAAAAGATACAGAAGAGAACAATAAGCAGTGAGAGCATGAAAATAATATATACTGTATATAGACTGAAAATACAGATATAAACAATGTAATAATTTAATACAATTTTGCAGTTTTAACGCTGAGAGACTAAAAAATTGGATTCTCTGGACTGATCAGCTGACTGCATGATATGCTGAAGAGAACCCCCTGCACAAAAAGCTTGTGAAGCCGTCTGACTGAGGGATAAAACACAGAAAAGGAATCTGACTTAGTTCTGTGAGAAGTCCCAAATGCTACACCCTCTGGAGAAAAAGAAAGGGAATTGAAGTCCAAAGCTTTGACGTCAGCAACTCGACAAAACGACATCAGACATAGAAGAGTAGTAAGCTTAGCCGATAGTTGTTGAAGACAAAGTTCTCTATTATTTGGCCAAGATTTAAAGAGGTTCAGAACCAAAGAAACATCCCAAAAGTGGGAATACCATGTGGAGTGTGGTCTAGATAAACGCATCCCCCCCTACCGACTGGCACTCCAGAAATGGGAATGTGAGCTGCCGAAATAGCAGAGCGAACCACTTTGAATATATGTAATAATTGATGATATCTGCTACAGGGGCTGTAAAGGGATCATTTTGTCTAGCCAAACATCAACTACGCCAACTGTTCCAAGAGCTGAGGTATCCGTGTCTCGGAGAAGGTTTCTTGCTGACTGAGATTATCCTGACTGATTCCAGGAACCCCGGGAAATCATCCATGCAACCAGGACCAGACGTGGTTCGAGCACCAGTGGGTGTGGGCGGTTTGTCGGATCCCGCAGCAAGAGATCTTTCCATGGAAGGGCAATCGGGTCTCTGAAAGACATGGTCAGGAAGAGTGGAAACCATGGCTGAGCTGGCCAAAGATGAGTAATTATCAAACGGGAGATTGCTTGATGTCTCACTTGATGAGTAACCCAAGAAATCATGGAAAACGTAGGGAAGGCATTATATTCTTCTGGAGGCCATGTCTGGGAAAACGAGGAAAACCTATCTGTCGCTTTTGAGTCCTTGTCTGGGAGTCAGCCGAAAAAGACTGGTCCACCGTGAAAGAAAATGGGAAGAAAACATCTAAAATCTGGATGAATTGGAACCGTGAGGTACACATCCTTTAAATCTCGTGAACCAGTCCTGTTCTAAGAGAACATCCTGAAATAGATGGATTCCTTCCATCTTGAAGTGCGAAATCATGCAAAACTCTCCTGATTTCTTTTGGACTAGAAAAACATTGCTTAAGAAACCTGGTTTGCCTGTGGCCTGTTCGATATCCACTTTGTCTTTGAGCAAACAGGGGGCATGATTGGGTTGGGGTGGATACAAAATGTATAAAAAACTCTTCTACCGTTCGGTATCCAGCTGTCAGATGTGATAAGGCATCAACATTGGGAAAAATGAGCGAGAAGCGCAGCAGGGAGCAGAGACATAAGGGAAGAAAGTCAAGGTATGAGACTTACTAGATGAAAATCTTGTTTTGCCACGTCCTCCTCTGGCATGACCTCTTTGGGATCCTCTAGCGACTGGGAATTCTTTTAGTGCCATATCCGCGTCAATCCTAAGTAAGGCAGCTTTAAGGTGTTAAGCTGAGATAGTCGCATTGCCATTCCCTAGTAGGCATATGCCTCTCTGGATCCAATCCCTTATAAGAGAGGGGACTAAGGGTGAATCCTGTTTCGCTGCCTCATCAGCTGGAACAAAAATTTGAGTGATGGGATCTGATATGTCTAGCAATTTGTCTTGCGCAGCCTTGGTACCCTTTTCTAGTGCTCTACATGGGTCACGACCCTTCTTGTTCATATGGGTGACCATGAACTGGTCAAACTCTGGGGTGTCGGTGACCTTGCCAGGAATAGTGGGATGGGGGCATTCCGCCCGAAGGCGATTACACAATTCTTTGTCTAGGGCCCTACGCATCCAGATCTGCTGGTATCCAGCAATATGATCTGGGGGAGACCACTCAGCTGACATGGGGTGGCGGATAAACCACGGGTCAAAGAGGGCTTTCCTTTGGGGGTTCTAAGCTAAGTCCGCATCTGACGAATCCGTGCATTGGGCCATGGACTCGGGACTGGTTAGGGGCTCACCCGAACCAAAAACTGGAGCCATCTGAGAGTCTAAATCCACATCTGAGGAATATCCACAAGCATCCCTGGGCAGGGGAGCAGAGCCATCAGGAGCTTTCCCCGAAGGGGCTGCAGACACATAATGTCTTGCTGAAGCAAGACTAAAAGGACGCTTAGGGTGCTTTGCCGGGCCTTGGCCTTTGTTGGAAGTAGCACTGGATGCTTTCCAAGGTCTCTTAGATGGGGTGAACTTACAGAGCTCTTTGAATCAGAGCCTGAAACTGGATGGGTAGGGATCTTAGATGTGGCTGGTAATGACTGGACCGGGATAAGGCCAGCCAGGGCCTCCTTAACTGCCACCTGAATCAAAGGATGGATGTCAGCAGGAGAGGGAACTGAGTCAGCATGGGGCTCAGACTTGATAAATAATAGGAAATTATAATAAAATATAATATGAGGTACAATAGTAAAAGGGTGTAACAGACTGGGGCTCACCCAGTGCAGAGGACCACCTGCGGGGCTCACTCACAAAGATATAGTAATGGGTTAACTACAAATAGTGTTGCATGTTACAAATGTAAGATGAACACGCTACTTAAGAATGTTAATTTGAAGAAAAATGGATGGGAAAGTTAGAAAATTATGTGTTATGAAACATCTTGCCACAACAAAGATGGCCACCACATTGTCCGTTTATGACTAAACGGGAAGCATGGCGACTCAAAATAAAAGCCCCAGAGAGAGGCAACAATAATTATAGAAACCACAGAGAAAAGAAAAGGGAATGGGAAAAAAACGGCTGTGAGGATTACTAAACAGGATTATGCAAAAAATTCACATTCTGTCCTGCTATAAAATTCCTGCTCATTTGCTTATAATTTTTCTGGTATCTTATTAAAAAAGCAATACATATATCCCTGGATTTGATTTGATATACCTGGTCTCCTGAAAATGAGGATATATGCTCACCTTAACTAACAATGGCCTTTTGATTTTAATTTATTGTTGGTTATTCACATATATGGGAGACATGGCTTTTAGTAATTATCCATAATCCATTTTCTTCAGGAACTTACGGTTGTTTTTATGAACTGGCAGAACAGGCACATAACATTTATATTAGTTCATAGTGCAAAACAATGTTTATATGATGTGTTATCATTCTGAAATGATTTAGCAATAGATATAATGTATAAATACCCAATACACGCATCTTCACCAGATGATGTAGGGAGCCTTATTTCTTTCCAAAGCTCCTCAAGTTGGCCATATACTATAAAATTCTATATTGTTACCTTTATAAAAAGAAGTTGACATTTACATTGATGGCCACTTGGAAGCTGTGTGTATTTCCAAACTAATTGTGTTTTGTGACATTTTGTTGTCTGAACCTAGGAGCTCATTGTTCAAGACTATGGACCAGCTGAGCTGGCTTAGGAATTTTAGAAGCTGATCTTAATCATAGATATGAATCATATTATTAGACTCTTAGGCTGCAATCCAAGTTGGTGTCAGGAAAACAGTCAAAAACAAAACTGCCGGTATTAAATGTTAAGTGGTAAAAGTGTTAAAAGTTGCACTTATGTATGTTATGTATCAGATTTTCGCTTTATCGGAGTATTGCCGATTTCTTTATGAAAACCACATGATCGTAATGAATTAGATTACACAGCAAGGTGTATTTTGGAAAGATACAGGCCAGATGCTTTAGGACAATTCAGGGGGGCTACTCAAGGGTTTTTCTGGGTTTAGGCAAAATGGTTATATGGGTCAATGAAAATTATTCTCTGAACTTGTCCTAACATGCCTTGGTTAAAAAAAAGGGTGCTAAGTAGATTTATTGGGAATCATTTAATCGGGGAAGAGCTAAAATTGAGAGAAATTATGTTATATCTTCTAAAGAGGGCTGCCCTATATTGGTATTGTTTCTTAGGTTGTATAATGATTTGTAATAGCTAGCAAACTCATTTGCGATTTCTTGGGGATGTATTATTTTGTTGGCCTCATAACATTTTAGAAAATCAATTTTACAGTTTGCTATCTGTTCACAATTACTTAGCCAATACTAAACCTGCCTTATTGCTTTGAATTGTGTTTCCGGTATTTGGACTTTTTGTAATTTGGATTGGTAGTTTCTGATCTGCCTTTTAACCTCTATGGTAGGGTTGAGTTTATGTTGCATCCGTAATTTCATTAGTTGGGTGAGGCTTAGTGGTTTACTTTGATCTGTTTTGTTTTTGTTTTATAGCCCCTTCTATCCTTGATCATGATTCATCAAACGAGGCAGCTGACATGGCTGAAAATAGGTTTTCTATGAAATATTGCTTTATGTGAATTGACAAATTATCATTAACCTTAGGGTCCTTAACCTCTTCAGTCCCAGGAGTTTTTGGTACCTCAAGTCCTGGAGCAATCTTGCCACTTTTGCAGTATGTCGGTTCAGCGATTATTCCCCTTTTCTACGAATAGTGTACCCAGGGCCGGCCTTAGGGGTGTGCGACCTGTGCGACCGCACAGGGCGCCATGGCAGCAGGGGCGCCTGCCCGGGACTTAAATTAAAGCACTCAGATAGTGAGAAGGGGCAGAGGAGGGGGAAGGATAGTGAGAAGGGGCAGAGGAGGGGGAGGGATAGTGAGAAGGGGCAGAGGAGGGGGAGGGATAGTGAGAAGGGACAGAGGAGGGGGAGGGATAGTGAGAAGGGGCAGAGGAGGGGAAGGGATAGTGAGAAGGGACAGAGGAGGGGGAGTGATAGTGAGAAGAGGCAGAGGAGGGGGAGGGATAATGAGAAGGGGCAGAGGAGGGGGAGGGATAGTGAGAAGGGGCAGAGGAGGGGGAGGGATAGTGAGAAGGGGCAGAGGAGGGGAAGGGATAGTGAGAAGGGACAGAGGAGGGGGAAGGATAGTGAGAAGGGACAGAGGAGGGGGGATAGTGAGAAGGGGCAGAGGGGGAGGATAGTGAGAAGGGGCAGAGGAGAGGGGGGATAGTGAGAAGGGGGCCCAGAAGAGTAGCCCGCACAGGGCACCAGAACACTTAAGGCCGGCTCTGACTGTACCCATGTAAAATATATTGTTTTTAAGGCGAGAGAGGGTTTGAGATGAGAAATTTTGTAACTAGTGGAAATTAGAAAAAAAAAATTCATAAATTTTCCCCTCTGAATCCTCAAAAAATTAGGTAAAGTGACAGAAAATCCCCTTCAAATGTATAAATTCAGGTGTCCTGATTTTAGAAATACCTTATTTATGTAGAATTTCCATACTTTCCCAGCACTTTCCCCAGGTGTACATACTTTTTTACAAAGCCTAGAATTTTTACATTAGGTATGATGGGATTGCAACTCTAATTTTAAACAAAAAGTACATGGAATTAATTTATGGTTAATGGGGTGTTTAGGGTTAATTTATGGGCCATTTTGGTTGATGGGGTGTTTAGGGTTAATTTAGGCGCAATTATGGTTAATGGGGTCTTTAGGGTTAATCTAGGGGCAGTTATGGTTGATGGGGTGTTTAGGGTTAATTTAGGGGCAGTTATGGTTTATGAAGTGTTTAGGGTTTATTTAGGGACAGTTATGATGGGGTGTTTAGGGTTAATTTAGGGGCAGTTATGGTTAACGGGGTCTTTAGGGTTACATTAGGGACAGTTATGGTTAATGGGGTCTTTAGGGTTAATTTAATGCTGAGGACTGAGGGTTAATTTAATTAATTTAATAAAGTTAACAAGGTGCAGTTAGAGGTAAAGGTGGGTAAACTAAGGGGAATCAAAATCCTGGGGGCAGTGAAGATTATTAATGTATTTATTTATAAAAGTATGGTGTCAGTGTAATTCTCTGAATGATTCGAATCTCTGTAAGATTCAAATCTTTGAAGGATTCGAATCCTTGAATGAATCCGTGAGTCATCATTCCTCTGTGAATCAATGAGCTGTAACTTGATCCCAAGTGATTAAATTATATGTGCAACACAAAAATAATATGTACAAAGATACCCTTCCAGCGAGAGTTCCCACACACAGTATCCAAAAGGTACATATATAAAAGGAAGAGAAAAAAGAAAGAAAAAAAATTATGATGTAGTATATCAAAGTAGGTCTTAAAAAAATGCTATTAAGCAGATCGGACCCTTACAATTTAAAGGGCATAAATATGCCCATACATAGAGTGTAATGGTCTCCTTAGGAGCTTCTTTATCCCACACTGGTACTCGTAGATAAAGAAGGTAGGCAGCGGAGGGGAGTAGGTAAAAACGATAATTTTAATGTATAAAAGAAAGGCAAACTTCTTGTCCTCCGTTTCGGATGTTACAGAGTCCAGGCTCCAGCGCTACCACAAAGAGACACCATCTTAGTCCTCTGATCCACTTCCGTAATGCTACTCCTCCTCCCAATGTCGTCAACACATTCCCCCTTTTGGGAATGCCCCTCGGATGTCGTTCCAAATGAAAAAAGCCCCCCTAATTTAGTTTGAGCCAAACGGCCGGGAAACTAAATTTGTTGATATGTATACACATTGATATGTATTATATTCTGTTTTTTATATAATGACTATGCCCTTATGCTTGACAAAACAACTCATTTATTTTGTATTTGTAAGTTAATGCGGGTGCCTGTAGCTTTAAATTTTGCAGGTTGTAGTACACTCCAAGTGAGTTGATGTCCAGGTCACATGCCTGTAGCTCTCAAGATTCCCTAAAAATAGCTGTTAAAATAATACATTTTATTTATAAAATAAATGGTGGACCCCAGAAACCCCTATTAACTAAGGGGGCAGCAAGAGTATTGTACTGTTACTTGGTGGCTAAAAAAATACATTTTGCAC
Organism: Spea bombifrons; assembly: GCF_027358695.1. Classification (NCBI taxonomy): domain Eukaryota; kingdom Metazoa; phylum Chordata; class Amphibia; order Anura; family Pelobatidae; genus Spea; species Spea bombifrons. The sequence continues at coordinate 13,177,905 of NC_071092.1, read as the reverse complement.
CCCAAAAAGTACATATTTACATTTTAACTAATAATTGCTCTCCATGATGATGAAAATGCTCTAATTAAATTGAATACTAAATATGATTACAAAGAAAACCTTGAATAAAAAACAATTGTTCAAAATTAAGCCGTTATAGCAGCATTGAGCTTCATCTGAAAATGTCTGATTAACCCTCTGTCCTCCAATACTACTTCAAGTGAGGCAAAAGGATCACTTCAACGGATACCATATTGTATTTTTTTTAATATAAAGATAGGAGGTAGATTAATGTCCATTAATTTGCCTTAAATTTAAACTGGTTGTAAGTAAAACAAAGTCTGCTACAATAACTCATTATATTTTATAAGGCAGACTGTATGGAATTGTATGTCTATTTGTCAATGGTCTGGGGAACAAAGCTTTATAGCTGGAGTTCTTTGCTCACCCTTCATTTTACATCTGCAGGTTTGGTTATCAGGTGGCCTCTTAGACCTTTGGTAACTTAGATTAACAACACATTTTAACCAGACAGGGGTTGCATTTAGAGGTTACATTCTGCTTGACAGAATAAACCTTTTCTTCTGCACATGAATAAGGATAACCATTTACCCTCATCATACCACCAACCTTCCCGGCTGTACGATCTGAAAGAGGTAATTAACTTCTTTCCAGAAGAAAATCACTGTGGACAAGAGCCGCACAAGAAAAGATGTTGATTAGCTAAATGAGTGGCAAGAGACATGTGAGAATTATTGTGTGAAAGACCGCTACCTGTGGCATTAAGAACAATTCAGAAGCGAGCTTGTCTGATTTGACACCTCTAAATTATACTTTACAAAGGCAGCTATTATTATTGAAAATGCACTGAAGACAGCAATTGCATCTTAATGGGAAAAAAAGTACTTTGTCTATACCATGTGTGTTTTAGTATGTTTCGTGTGTTGGATTATAATTATCAAATGAATGATGTAACATAAAATTTATAATAATAATAACAAAGGCAAACGTTTAAGAATGTTTCATTCATTTAGTTTACCTTTAGGGAGATAACAGGAAAGATAGGGGAACCATTGTCCTTTCGGGTTGGTTCAAATTCTTCATGCAGGACTGATGGCCTGGCCCAAATTAAAACATGGCTCACCCAACATAAACTTTATCACAGGGCACTCAGCAGGGCCACACTTTGCCGGTGTGTGTCCCCGATGGAGAAGCATTGTAATTTGCTCCATGTGTGAGAACAAGCAAACCAAGGCACCAGAGGGGGTAAGGTAAGACCTTAGGAGAGAGTGTGTGTATTTGAGAGTGTAAGCTAAAAGTTTAGGTGAAGCAGAGCTGGGCCAAAAGGTGCCACCCCCTCCCCAAATAGTGACATGCAACAATATGTTGGAACTTACATGGAAACTAGAATTTGACAGCAGATCTATTTGGTCTATGGTCTTGTTTTATATTCAGGTTAGCCTTATGCCTATGCTAGGTATGTTTGAATTCCCTTATTGTATAAACCTGTCTGTTGATAAGTGGAACAGCAATTCAGCATGCCTGGTTTATGTTGGAAGGCTATTCCACTTATCTTCACCACTCTAAGCCACAGACCCTCTAGTTTGACCTCTTGTCCGAAGATTTCCCCACCTTTGAAATATAATTAATTCTCGCACTTTGTTTTCAATAAGTGACTCGGCTATATGCAAGCAACTTAAGCAACTAGTCACAGTAGGAAAAGCAGTAGCTTACCTAAAGGGGGCGGTCTGCCCCAGGTGCCACTCATCGGGGAGGGTGCCAGGTCCCCTGATAGCTGCCTAACAGGTAGAACACTAGAACTAGAAAAGTAGAACATTTTTTTTAAAACAATATTAATTATTAATAAATTAAATAAGTTTAAATAAAAAAACATTTACTGAACAGATATAGTACAGCATAACTCCCATCACTATATGCTGTGCCTGACATTGATGGTGGTACAGCATAACTCCCATCACAGTACACTGAGCCAGACATTGACATGGAACGTCGCTGCCCCTTTAGCAGCCTGCCTGTGCCACCTCTGCCCCTGAAACAGTCAGCCTGTGCCACCTCTATGAAGTAATAGTAAGCCCTATGAGTTTTGCATTGCATTTTGCATCCTAAGGATTTTGTACTAGTAGTGAAGTGAAGGATGTCTAACGATAACCTGGCATTTTGCCTGTCAATAGGAGACAAAAATTGCTTGCTTTATGTGTGAGTCATTTGAATGCCCAGGCTCCTGCTGGCATTCTCATCTGTCAGTGTCACTGCCAGAAAACACTAAAAAAGGAATAGAGGACCCAGATGGTCTGTACAGACACTGTTGATTAAGTATTCTAACGACAGGTCCCGCTATCAAGAAAGCAGAGTGGTGCTTTCTGATCACTGTATAATCAGGGGAAGGGGTCAGCATAAGAAGAAAAAGAAACCGAAAATCGCTAACAAAAATAATTAAATCATATGCAGTATGGACATGTTACAGATGAGATCCCTAAAGGGAATCTCATTGAAAAAGTTCAAAAGGTAAAAATAATACTAAAAATGGCAGAAGTAAAACAAAAATATTTAAAAAGGTGCCCAAAAACCTTGTACCTCTCCAACTAAAAAAATGAAAAATATTCTTTAATGCACCCAACTTAAAAGGGTAACAAATTACAATGAAAAAATACGTAGTATGCAAAAGAGAATTTGGACCCGACAACATAAAAATCTATGTATGTGGTGAATTACTGTAGCTGGGGCTATTGCAGAATGTAAATTAGTATTTTTCAGTAGTAACAGCTACTATGTGAATGAAATCCCAAAAAATAGCTTTACCAAGTGTTTCTCTATTTTTTCTAAATATATTAGTCAGTGTCATATTAATGATGAAATATACATATTATTGATATAAAAGAGAGCCTTATATGTTAACAAAACAATATATAATCTGTGCACTAAACATAAAAATGGGAATTATAATTAAACAAACATATGGTAAAAATGCAAAAAAAAACCTTTGGTCACTAGGGTATGAAAAAACCTAAACCCTGAAATGGGACAATATTTGAAACTATCACAGTTAGCTAATTTCTCATGCTGAGATGCTAATTTCCCAGGATGGACTAGACTTTTCAATTGTTTTGCTCATTTTTCCTCAGTTTATAAAAAATGAAGATTGTTCTTCCGTAGTGCCCAGTACGTTCAATTAAGATTAACCTATCTTGTTTTTTTTATCTACTCCTTCTCAGAAGATTTGACTGTACTTGTGCCGTTTCTGTAGTAAAATGCTTCCTTATAACATTCACCTTTCTTCCTAATCTTCAAACACTGCATCCTACTCACCCTCCAAATACAGAAAGCCTAGGCTTTACTTAGCTATTGTCATGTACCTGGTTAGCATACCATGCACCCCACCCACATACCTGGCTAGGCCCTGCACCCTCACATAGAAAGCCTCATCCCCGTAAAGCCTCTCCCCCACAAGAAGGATGGTTCTGGGTAGCCAGACCCTGGTAGTTCCCAGGAATGACTTATACATCTTCTTGAACATTGTCTGCTCTGACAATTGACTAGTGTTTTGAATTTGGAGTTATCTTTTCCTCCTATACAGTGCCTTCATCTTCAAGTCCTTGTGGCCCCAGATTATCCTGATCTTGGGTAGAGTTGGCATTCTCTTTCAATTTAATGTCCCGGAAGCTCAACCTCAGGGGTGAAGATAGAGGTTTAGTTTGATCTGCTCTGCAAGGGTCTAGCCCATGTCCAGCAACCTATAAAAAATGGCTCATATAGAAAATGTACATTTAGTTGTAGAAAAAAACATGGTAACAAAAACAAAAATGGCAACTAGGTAATTTCCTTAAAAAAGTAGGACAAAACCCTACTTTTAAAATTACACATAGTATAATGCAATGCAGAGAAAAAATATTATATTCTGGGTAGAAATGTAGTATAAAAAAGTCTATAAATATTAAAGGTCACAGATTTTATATTTTATGTAATATTAACAAGCCATCTTAAACATCTAAGACAAATGTATTTGCTTGTTCGTATGTATACATTATGGATTCCATTAGTGTTCAATTTAGTTATTTTATAAGAAAAAAATATACATAGTTATTTGAATAATTATACATTTGCATTTGAACCATAACACAGTTATTTGTAATGAGTTGACTTGTCTTGACTATAAATATTTTATTTTGCACCTTTGATCTACAGTTAACATAGCAAAAAAATAATTAATTCAAGTTCATTGATTACCCAACACTCTGACTTTGGCCACTCAATGCTCTGGCAGTAGGTTGCTTGGAATGTTGCATTTTTAATGAAGTTATCTTCAAATATTAACAAAGTGTTGGAATTGTAATGCAAGATTCTCAGCGAGGGGCTTATTAATCTAATTCAATGCCTGTGAATTTGCAATTTCAGAGCCATTCAGTTTATAAGAAATGCCCTTCTTTTAAGAGAAAACATATTCTAAAACCTTTTGAGTGGTATCCATTAGTTGCAAAAAACAGCAAGACATCATTTAATTTAAAGCAGAGCTATAAATGTCCCCAATAGTCAAAAGATATTTATTTTAAACACATTAAGGTGTCATGTAAAAAAAATGCTAAAGTAAACTTATCTTTTGTTTCTTACATGAAATATAAGAACATAGCATTTACACATTTATGTCAACATTTTATACATTCCATTTGCCATTATGAAGCTGTGAAATTGAAAGTGTACCTCCATCGTTCGTTGCTTCCTACAGCAACAATATTAAGCAAGTATCACAACCTCATGCTGACGAGTCCCATAAAGGCCGAAACAGCTTTCGATGAGTGTGATATGGCTATGGCACCTCTTTGCCTAACTTTGTCTAAAGGCTGTAATACAGCAGAAATTTGTTCTGAAGGGATCCATGTATAAAGTGGATATAGAGGCGAAAGGTGACCATTGTTAATGTTACTTGCATGCGCCTACCCATAATCCCTTGTGGCAGCACCACAGGATATCTGAGGTAAGAACAAGCCTTTTGGCTTTTCTGGCAGGTGTAGATTAGTGTTTAACAATGCTTCTGCTACCTGTAGCTACGGTATGAGTACTATATCAATTATAAATGTATTTATGACAACTTCAACAATCAGCCATAACATTATGACCCCCCGTCTCACTAGAGTCTCCTTTGGTGTAATCCATTCCTAGATTTCCATATGCTCTGTTCTGTGCTTGAGTCCTTGATTCCGGTTTTGCTCTTAGCTTCAGCTCTGTTTATTTTATAAGGTGTGCCCCACCCATTTGTTATGTTTGTCTCAGTCTGCAGTCTAAAGGTATGTCCTTCTTGGTTCTGTGTTTAGGTTTAATGTTTAGTTTTAGCTTATTCGTAATTCAGTAGGCAGGGTTTAGTGCTAGGACCCACCAAATATTGAAGTAGTTTGGCGTAGTGATGTGCTAAGCATACTATGGCCATATGATGTGACGGAATCACCAATTGTTATCTTATAGTCCTAGGCTAGTTCCTGTATTTCTTGTTTGTCTGTCTCTTATGTACCTTTACTCTCTTTTCCCTGAATCATCTGGTTCTTCTCTCCTCTCCCCATGTCTCAGTTAAGATATCCTATCCTTGCTTAAAGGAGAAGCGTCAGAGGATCTCAGCTCCTCACTCCATCCCTTGGGTGCCTTGTTTCCCTCTCCTTTGTTATGTCATGTACATGTATGTCTTCTCTGGCTATGGTTCTTGCGTGGTCTCCCATTCCCTGTTCCCTGCCCTGCCCCTTGCTTGCCCTGTTTCTGCTTTTACTCTGCATAGCTTCTGTACACCAAGCCTGCAGCATTCTGCACATGATTCCAGTGCTGTGTCTCATGCCTGCTCCAGGGTTCCTGCAGAATATCACTTGTTTTGTTCTGGACAACATCGCCTGCTATGTCAGGGCGCTGGTATGTGGCTGCACAACCCTAGGTTCTCAACACCCGGGTGAGTGCAGTCGCTCTGCACCAGGCCCTGTACAACTCCGCTACTGCGCAATAACTCCTGACAAATGTCAGGGACTGGGTCCATACAGACACCTGTAATGACCCAGAGCGCCCAAAGATGGTGGTATAGATCTAAAAACCGAATCAGACATACAAATCCTGTATTTGCAGGTATACAGTAATAAATGTATGGAAACTGTCAGGAACCACAAACCAGATGGAGAAAGAAATGCAGTGCAATCACCTTTATTGAATATACAAAAATAATAATAAGTGCAGAGAAAATAATGTCCATAAGACGTAGTCAATAATCCAAGCCAGGGGTTGAGAGCCAAATCAGGAAGTCAAACAAATCAATGTCAGGATACCAGAGGTCAAACAGAGTCAAGAACAGGAGAGGAAATCAGCCAATCCAGGAGTCATACACAGGAAACTACAGGAACAATGGAGAATGCACTTGGAAGGTCTGAGACCAATATAAGGGCAATGAGAGACTGAAGTGTTGCTGTTTAAATAGCCAGACTCTAGCAGGGAGGGGTTGGCTAATTTCCAGGTAACCAGGGAAGTAATAAGGAGCTAATTACACAGCTGAGGTGTGGGAAGCAAGAGGAGCGTGGGAAGGGTGAAAACCCTGACAGGAAACATAGCATTACAGGTATAGATCAACTGGAAATCACTTGTAAACTCAGCACTGAAGGATAGTATAGATCCAATAAACAACACATGGGAACAACACTCCAGGTATTGATCAACTGAATAAGACAAACCCTGTATTTGCAGATAAACATAAATAATGTATGGAAACATAGCATAGTAGATATAGATCAACAAAATAACACACAAAACATATTGCAGGTATAGATCAATTGGAAATCACAAAAAACGTATTAAAGGTATAGATAAAACCCCCTAAATTACAGCATTGATCACATTTTGCACACCCCAAAGCCAGCCCTGGCGTCTACACTGCCCACATACCAGATAGCACACCCAGATAACACACATAGGATTTGCCATCTTTGTCCCCAAACAGCCCAGCATGAGTCAACTTTGACCACAAACAGACGTTATGTTTCGTTGCTCAGCATGAAATGCCGGCACCGTGACCGAGCTAGAGGTCTCGCAGAGGAGACTGAGGGGCGCCGAGAGGTTGCTAAAAACCTATTCATGAGAGACTGCTTGGCGCCCCTTTTTCTCCTCCGAGTCAAAAAAAAAAAGACGGCGTTTCAATTCCAGGACAATACATTCCCATTGTGGCCAATCGGGGACATGTGGTCACCCTAAACTACAGGGGTCAAAGGACCGGGCTCCTGCCTCTAGGTTCAACATTGTTTAGAAAGGGCCCTTCTGTCCTAGCCCTCGCTGATTCAGGTCAGAAGGGCCCTTTCTAAACTATTTTGGAGACAGGAACGTATCAGGGTCACGTGGCCCTGCGGTGAACTGGCACACTGGGCGAGCAGCCAGAGGGAAACTGCAGGAGAGGTGAAAGGTAGTATGTTGTAAGGGGGCAAGGGGCAAAGAAGGCACAGGCCAGTTGTGTGGGTGCAATGACGGCACTGACCAGCTTTTGAAGTTGGGGGGCCCGGGGTAATTTTTCACACCACGGTGGTGGTTTCAAGTTACGCCCCTGCTTAGAATAACATAGGTAACCAGATCTCCTATAGATGTGGACATATTTTTTGAGGTGGCCAACCAGTGACAGAAAAGCTCTTTCATTTAAATCAACAGGATCTGCACAAGCTAGTGCTAGAGCTGACTGGTCTTAATAATATCACGTGTCAGGAGACATGTTTTGCACATATCCTGCATGCCAAATATTGGGTGAACTTGAAAGGGAGCCAGTTTCTATGAGTGGATTCTGTAATTACAAGTTGAAAGATCATGGAAATGTAAAGGGACTTCTCAGCAATTGTATGCTATCTTATCCCACCTGAATTGCCTCTAGAGGAACTCAAATAGACTTTGGTTGTGGAGAAACATTGTTTATATACCCCTGTGCATCGGTGCTTCAAGTGGTAGGAAGATGCATTTCATTCTCCATTCAGTTGTTGATTTTACATTTATAGTTTTATATTTTTTTTACTCACCATGTAGTAGTCTTCAGAACTGTTGGTGCTCTGGTAACACTGGGTTGTTACTATATTTTACCATTATATATCTTGGAGGTATACATTTTAGATATATGCTATTCATGCATTCTTTCAGAAAAAAAGACATGGGGAATAATCAATGTTTAAGTTGTTTAAATATCAAACATAATAGCTTTAAGATTGACAGAAAGATGAATAGTGATTTGATGTTTAAAGCTCTGAATTTTGCAATGCAGCTGATCATGCTGGATGACCCAATTCATCACAGTGATTTAATGCACTACCGTGCAGATGTTCACGTCTTGTCATTTAAAGTAATAGAACATTTTTATTAAAAACACACATTTTATTACATATATTAAAAAAACTTGCTTAAATATCAAATACCAGCATAAATGGTACAAATAAATGACTATTGTATTCCATTTATTTTAAATAATTAAAAAAAAATGCTTATAAAATCAATATAAAATACACTTCTTGTTATTAAGTTCTTGCTTTGCAGATTTTAAAACTACAGGCTTTTGGATCAACATTTTAAGAGGATTTGCAATTCTTCAGAGAGCACATGTTTTAAAATATAGAGTATTAAATTCAACATTTACTTATGATAAGTGCTATGATTCTATATACCTACTCTATGCTATCTGAAATGCATTGACATTTAGTGACATTCAAACCTTGTGAGATGTTTTTTTCTCTATCAGTAAAAACAGCCAGGAATTGTAGATGTGGAGTCTGAAATAGCAGTCACTTAATATGTATCTTAGTAATTACAACATTTATCTTTACGTACACATTAAAAGGAAAAACTTGAAATCAGGAGTCACTGTTCTTTCAGGATTAAAAAACTAGCTGGTCACAAAATGTGTATACATCTTTTTGTTGTGTTTTTTTCTGGCTTTTTTTAAGCTTGCGTTTATGTAAAAGTAGTCTATGAAAAAGTAGTATAGCATTTAATTTGTGTAAATGTAATTGTAATTAAGGCGCAGCCAAAGTTCTTCCGGCAAAACACAACTTGGACTGTGAACAGACTGTGATTCTCTGAACTCATGTCCTAATTGTACCTATAACAAAATATATACGCCGGTATATATTTTAAAACAAGATCAGTCGAATGCACTGCTTAGCATTTGTGCTGTTCTTGGCTGATGGCTATTTTTTCTTTATAAAAAACGGGAAACAAAAAATAAAATGCAGCATTATCATGATGTGAATATCAATAATTTCCTTCATGATGTCAAAAAAATATTTCCTCAGATATTTCTTCCATTATCTTAGGTGTTTTTGAGAGAGAGAATAATTAATTCTGCTGTATCAACATTTAGGCATAATTTATTAAACACTTTCTGTAACCCCTGTAGTATGTATTTATTGTATGAAACTGTGTCTTTGAAGAAGTGTTTATTATGACAAATGTAAAACCTTGGAGAGTAGGATCCTGAAGAGGTATAATGTTGATTTAGACATCAAGAGGCCATAACCATATTTGAGAAGAGCCTTTCAATCGATAAGCTCAAATCTCCTCCTTAAGTATGATGACCCTTTTCCATGTGCTACTAATTAAATGTGGGTACTACTGTGTCACTGATAAAGAAAACTTAATAGTTAAATCGGTATGTCTTTGCCTTTAGACCCAACATTCATAGTAATCATACCTGGGAACTCTCTGGGTTTGACCCGGAGATTGTCAGGTGAGCGCTGCTCCTCCGGTTCTCCGGGTCAAGACCCGAATCCTCCGGGTCGCGGGAGTGGGGTCTTGACACGCCCCACTCCACGCCCATTTTTCTTTAAGTGGGAGTGTTTCCCGCTGCGTCAGTGGGAACGCCGCCTTCGTCAGTGGGACCGGCCACCAACGTCAGCGGGACCACCTGCCGACGTCAGTGTGCAGTCCTGGCTGCCTCCCGCAAGGGAAGGCTCCAGGTAGCCGGAGCCCAGAGGTTCCCAGGTATGATAGTAATTATACCTTATAAATAAAATAGAATTTAATTGTCTCATAGTAACAAATAAAATAGAATTTACGAGTATTAAAGGAAATATGTCACGCAAAAAGTGATGGAAGTAGACGATATAAGTGACCAAATCAATATTAAAACCATCTATGGAGTCAAATTCTTTCTTTACTCAATTGTTTTAATGTAGCTTCCTGACACAGCATTAATCAAAATATGTTGCAGTCAACAGGGAAATATGTACTTTTCTTGGTGTATTGTGTGTTGAATAGTTCTGAGCTTGAATAATGTGTGTTTACTTTGATGTAAGTGTTTTAAAACTATTTATTGTCGGTTGTCTCTGTTTCTAAAAGGGCCATCAATGCTGAAATCATGACAACTTCAAACAAAAGATAATTGCATTTCTTGCCGGGGAGAAAGCTATGGTATAACACTTTACTTTAAGTCATATTTAATAGACACAAGAGGATGTGCTTTTGGAAAAAAATATGGATATTGTAGAATTTCTTCAAAATAATTTTCAAGTTGAAATGTTGTTTATCTTCATCCATTTTCTGCTGAAATGTTGATTTAAAGGATAAAACTTTTTTCTTTTAAAGAAGAGTGTGTGGCTCCATAAGGAATGCAGGGATACTAAGAGAAATGTTGTCCCCAATCTTTCAATATTAAAGTGCATGAAAGTACCCTCACAAGAACCCTGAGCAAAATAGACACTTTTCATTTGATAGACTCAACGTATAGTCATTACCTATGTGGATACTGGATTTAAGATATACCAATTTTTGTCTCCTTTTGAATTTAGCATTTTAGTATTAGGTTTGTTAGATTTTTTATGTTTTGCTATATGGTTTTTGTTGCATTTCCAGTACTTTTTATAGCACCAGCAGATTCTGTAGCACAATTGGGGAGAAGAAAACTATTTTAACATTTTAAATTTGACAATAACCTCAAGACACATTAAAACACTGATACATAAGGAAAAGGGGGCCCTGCTCTCACAATCTACTAGTATCAATAGAATCAAAGGGACTTTCCAAGCATCATATACACTTTCAGCAGCATCTTCCAGAAGCCTTAAAAAGGCTTCAATTAATTTCATGGGGTGCTTTTCCGCCACTGATTGGCTGCTTCAAGCAGCCAATCAGTGACAAAAAATTAGACCACAGAGGAGGGGATCTTAATTATGCATTCTTCTTTAGTGGGGCTGTCAGGGGCAGTAAACTGTCTACCATAGTTAAGTAGTGATTACTGTACATCTATCTTTTTCAAGTGTATTATTTATTATTTTGCTGCACTGAACCTTTGTTATTAAAATATTTATGCTTTAACTTTGTATTCAACCGGGAAACTTAACTTCCATGGTGCCAAAATAAACAATGGGAAAAAGGACTGACTGTTCAATCTCTTTCTAACTGAAATACACATTTTTAATTCTCTTCAGCAACAGCACTGCACCAGAATAACATATTGGGAAAAGGCTATTTTATTTCAGAATGGCATTTATAAAAGAGTGTGACATTTAGACAAGATGACCACAAACCGCTAACTTTTTTCACAAATCAATAATGCAAATTGCAGTTTGTTGCCCATAACAGTATGAGATTTCCTTTTTAAGACGTTTACTTACTTTGAGGTTTTTTTTACCTTTAGAATAGCATCTAATTAACGTTCTTAAAATGACTGCTTAAGTGGACATGTTGACAGTGAAAACTATTGTGGCATTGTGATAAAATCGTGGATTGGTCTCTTTCTAAAGTTAACATCATGTTTTTGTTGCCATCTGTACTATGCCTATGGATAAAAGGCTGAATGAACTTAAAACACAGTAATTGGGCGATATATCATCAGGTTAACAACTTTTAAAGTGATAAACAGGTCAAGTTAATACAGAGAAAAATACTGCTTAGATTGTTTTTCTTTTTAAAATGTTTAATAGAAATCCTTTATTGTTTATTAGGGAAACCACAATGATTTTCTTGTTCTAATTCACATTTTAACTTTCATTTTTGATGTGGCACAAAAAGGGATCCAATTATTTGTTATGTTTTTTAGGCATTAGTATATTTTCACTTATTTAATTAGATATCAAAGTAAAGTGACATATCATTATACCTCCATATGTTGAACCAATACATTAAAGATTTTCTCAAAACATTGCAAAAGTCATTAATTGCCACATTGGAGAACTAAATGTGGGAGATCCTGGACTCAACTAAACTGATTTGTGCATACATACTGTTATAATTAGGCAAAAATAGGGTTCCTAGTTTGGTGCTATACACAGAGTCCTTAAACCCCTAGAGTCATTAGAACCTTAATTGTGCTTATTTTTTTAACTGCAGTAACTTTCAGGATGTGATAACTTAAAGAATGCATTGAAAGGAATGTTATGAGTGTGGGTGAATGCTGTATGATTGAGGTATGTAAATGTGGGGGCAGGGGTCCCGAGGTGACCTCGGTCAGTGCCACTATTTTGGAGCAACAGCTAACAATCTATACATGCTTCCCTCCCTCCCTGATGTCTTACTAACCTCTTTCTCTGTCCTCATCACAGTGGGCAAGTGGTGTCTCCTTGCCAGTCTGGGTTGGTAAGCTACAGAGATGGATGCTGGTGTTAAGGTCTCAATTCTCCCCTGGCCTCTGATGCGATATGGTCAACGACCTTGGACGTCTTATGGAGCTTATGGACGTCTGGTGGTTGCCATTGGTGAGGGACAGAGGATGTAGCTGTCATTGTTGTTGGACAAGGAGGTGAGTACCTGTGCTGCTGACCAGATACTTGGTGAGGGCCAGTGTGAACGAGTTAGGTTTCCGGTACTGTGTTAGGCAAGCTGAGTTTGTGTTTAAATATTAAAAACTTGGGGTACTTTCATGTAGTTGCGGGTTAACCAATATATGGCCATATAGTGTGACAGAATTCACAATATTATGCCTCGTGTTTTTTTTAATGGTATTCACTGGGCATGCAATGAATTCTTGCATTGTTTTGTGTACTTATTGGTCATTATTATTCTAGCAAATACCAGGGGATCTGAATGCTTTTAAAGTTGTGTGCGCCTTTATTTTTCTATCTTTTTTATTGAATAAAGAGCTATGTTTATTTTCTTCTTAAAGGTGCTGTTCCACATAGGGGACCCTTTAAAATATCTCCAGATTAATGCATCATGTAGAGAGAAGTTTCTCCTTAATGCTCCCTGTCTTTTAAAAACTGTTTAAAATTTATTGCAATACTACAGTTACCTAGAGGCAGTTCTGTTATTACTCCAAAGGCCTTCTCTACCTGCTACATCACAGCAGACTGACCACCTTAAGTCATGCCCACCTGCCATTTCATGCTCAAGCGTGTGAAGCAACAAAGCTTTACAGGTCTTAATACACACTAATGGTCACATTGACCAGTGATGGGGAGTGAGTTATATTGAGAAAGGTGTGAGGTGTTTTGTGTCATGGGAGTGATGTGTGATAGGTGTGATAGGAGTGAGGTCCCTTTAAACTAGACACGATTAAAAGTAATGCCCCATTTGTGATGTCAGTGATAGGAAGGCTCAGTAGTGAAGGCACATACAAAAAGCTCTCCATGACAGAGACAGGGGAAACAGAGAAGTAAGTACTCACTGGATTCAAATGTATCACCCTCAATCATAAATGAGAAGAAAGTAGAAAACTCAACCAGGATAATAGTCAAAGCAGTTCTTTTCTTTATTTCTGGAAACACCGGCCAGTTTCGGCGTGAACAAACGCCCTTATCAAGGTGAAGGCAGACAGGATTAAGTAATAAGTAAACACAGCATTTTATTTTAAAAAAAGAATAAGCTTATTTTAGATACATTTCACAGTAGTACATAATAATATAAATAATATATCAGAAAAAGTTGGGGAACAGCAACTGTAGGCCCGGTAGGCCTACTATAGATAAACCTAGCATGAAATATATGACTCCTATACCACGTTCAGATCCCTGCTTCTGGAAAAAGGGGAAGGTGTCAAAATTCCATCTCCACCAGACATCGCTGTGATATATGACGTTCTTCCTCTAAAAACAGTGCCTTTTCATGCATTGTGGCCGTTAACACTTGCAGAAATACTTGCAATGACTCAAGAATTGAGGACACTCACTCCATTGATACAGAAAAAATGTGTCTTTGATGTTCTGCGTTCTTCATCTTGTGCTCATGTTTAAGTAGCATTTATCATATATAACTTCTCATTAATGGGGTTAATAGCATCAAAATTTCTGTACTTATAGATATACTTCTATAGTATTTAGTACAGCTAAGTAATTATTAACTTTCACTAACTTGCCTTTTCAAAACTCATTACATTTGGTATGTATAATTAATAATAGTGAAGTGTACATGTGATGCATAATTGTAATGAGCATTAAAGGTCAGACTACGGATCTGAATGTAAAACAGGTATGCACAAGAAGATGAACGTAATTAAGATTCAGTGAACAAATGAATGACTTGAAATCTAAGACTTCTGCCATTACTTAGGGGATTACTAATGAATAATTATTAATACACGCCTTTGTTTTTATTTTCAAAGGGTCCTAGGTAATGTAACAAAGTTAGAATTAGCTGAAATATATTTATCAATTTGAATAAGACTGATCAGAATAAAGTAGCTCACAATTAATTATTACTTGGCTATCCACTTGCAAACTTCACATGGATTAATTTTCATACGGATTCACGTGAAGGAATGTTATTTTGTAGATTGTTTAGAAGATGTAGAATATATCTCTGATTAGTGCTGGATGTAAAAATGCTAAAAAAATAATTAAAAAAAAAAAGATAAAAAAAGGGAGACGAGGGCTGGTATCTCGACTCCCTCGACTTCCATCCATGCATCTATCAACTCTAACAACTGTAAATGCAAATCTTAAGGGAACCATGTTCCAAACTGGCTAAAACCCCCCAAATATATATAAAAAACACTAAATAATAGAAAATAAGGGCTCCTTCTCTGTCCGTACCAGCATCTTCATACTGTTCCTCCAGGATGGGGAGCAACTCAGCTTGTTCAGTACCCTGTCACATCCTGACTTAAATACCAAGCAACACAACCCCACTCCTTTCCTTTACAACCTCTGATGTCATTACACTTAAGGTGGTGAATTAAGTCTTTTGTTTGATTGTAACATTTCTATATCAAAATCATGAAACCAAATATGTACATTTGTATAGATTCTTTAGTTATTTGGCACATTGCTCTCGGTGTAGCAAATGTTACAATTTAACATTGTTAGAAATGATCCAGAGAAATTATCAACCTTGACTCAGTAAAAAAAATTACCTCAATTATTAAACAAATCAATAACTGTCTAAAGAAAATGTAATCTCTCAAAATACTCACAAATTCACAGAAATAGAAGCTTTCAGAATGAAAACAATATTCCCAGTATTCTATAAAATGTTCCTATTTGGAATTGATTTTGAGAAATGTAAGGTATGAACCGGGTCATTTCCCATGTGTTCCTAGGGTGATTTTTTTAAATCAATTAATTCATAGTGATCGCAGATGTATTTTATTGGGTAGCAGTATAATTTAGGAGATGTACCTCCTGCTCCTGTAATTGGTCAAATGGAAAAAAAAACACAGTTTTGGTAGACAATGAGCACATTTTTATCAACTGTCAATGTCATTTTTAACCAGAAGTACAAATGTAATCTTTATTTCCTGTCATTAAAATATACGAGTGCATAATTTGTATACTGTGCATGATTTAAGATTATATTATATTGTATTTTATCTCTTCTTTCTAATTTGGAGTTTTTTTAAGGTAATTTATATAAAGGATCATAGAATTAATTAGAACTCAACTTGAATATTTAAATGTATATCTTTACCTGCCAAAATCAGAGTATACTGGTAGGGAGATGTTACAAACAAGGGCATCCACAGGATTTTTTTCCGGGGAGGGAGACAAAATATCCTACCCACCTTTCCCCTCTCCCACCCCAATACCTCTATTTCATCCCTATTGCCTACCTTTGTTGGCTCAGAAGAGGAGTTTCCTGGTGAGAGGCAAATGTAAGTTACCCATTAAAATAAAAACTAAGATGACCACGGTAGTTGTATTATAATGTGGTCCATACCTTTATTCCCATTTTTAACGTCTTATTTCTCAGGATTTAGCAGAGCTTATCATACAGGTACCAAAGAAATAATTTTATATAAATGGTAAGGTAATGAATAATTGAGGGTATAATAAAATAAAGGGACTTGAGAATTGTAAACCAAACTCTGTTTATTTAGTATATATATATATATAATACAAACAATAATCAATGTGAATTCAAAAATGTATCTATAAAGCAGAGTTCATAAAAATAAGTATAATGCTTGCCAATAAAGATAATAATTTGCAACATACCTGTGGTATACAGTCTCTCAGTAAGCGCCGTATTCTGCCCACCTAATCTTACAATCTCGCTATTTTATATACTTTTGTCTTAGCCAAAAGTTGGCATTGCCCCATGGGATGACCTTGACTATGCCACTCAAAGTTGTTTACCACGAACGGACACCTGCAAACTTGAATATGTCACTCAAAGTTGTTTACTACGAAACCCACCAACAAGATCGTGACACATAATATGTAAGTTTTCTAAAAACAAAGCACAAAGCTCAAAAGTAGACAGTTGACCATCGTACGTTATAACTGCCTGATATCTACTAGTATACTTACAATATTATAAATGAAAGTGTGAGTACACGAAATCTTAATAAATAATTATATATTGCATTAATATTATCATAAGCCATTACATTAATCATGAAGAAATTAAAAAAGGTAAATATTTTATCACAAGCCTATAACAGTTTTAGCTAACAAACCATCATGAACCTGCGCAACATGAGAACTTTAGTTTCCAATAGTTGGGGTAGTAAAGACTAGCCACAAGTACCTCAGTCTAGATTGTAAAGACACACAGGAGGATACTTGCTAGTTTTCCAGCAGTAAATTTGATAATGTTTGGCCTTCAAATAACTGTTTTAAAATGTGTTTTTTATTTCAACAGTAGATTACAACATTACACTATAGAAAGGTTGAGCAAAACAGTTCAATGTTGATATACACAGAACAATTGGTGTCAAAGCTATCCAAGAGAGAATTATGAACCATTATATATAATCAAAGAATGTAAATATGACTCTAACACTGTGTATCCAATTGGACAAAATTACAAATACTACAGCATGGCCAATTAAGAGTTGCATTTTCCTAAAAAATAAGTTACTTAACCTGAATAAAATGCCACCATAAAAAAAAAACAAGGTTACAGAACATTTTATAAAAACAGTATTGCAAAAAAAGAACAAAACTATAATATTGTCAAACTAACCCCCATACTATCAGGTAGGTGTCATCTTCCCAGGGCACGCTCCAGAAGCCAAACCAAGAGGCCCCTCCACCCAGGGAGCGGGCAGGGGAGAGGCATAAAATAATTTCAAGAATTTCCCATGTCTTTCCCCAAGTTTAGTGTAGTAGTAGTTATGTTGTCCCTTGCTTCATTCTTTAGCTATATCATTGAGATTGATAGATTTTTGTCTAGTCTTCACCAAAATATGAGGAATCCATGTTAAGAATTAGTGCAAGGAAAGGGTTAAAATACCAGCATTTGAAATATGTTTGAAAACAGGATAAATGGTTTGGTAGGGGTTAATTTAATGTCCCAAGGAGCACATGGAGGCAGTATGACCAGATCTGAAAATGTTTTTTTAAATAGCAATATGCTATTTGTACTTAATGCCCTATAACTAGTAAAAAAGCATAAAAATATAGCATATTTCTTAACTGAATACAAATATTAGAATCTATTTAGCAGTTTTTTCATTAGCTTTTTTAGATGAGTCTTTCAAATAAAAGTCAGAAAAAGTCATTTATATATCAGTCATTGTGATATGATCAAAATAATGGTATCTAAAGAAAACCCTTCTTGTCCTGAAAAAAATCCCAATATATAACCAAATACATATTCAGAAGTTACATTTATTTAAAGTCATTGTCACACACACTCTGAAAATGTAAACATAAATGCAAAAAAAAAAAAATACATAGCAAATCCAGCCCCCCTTCCAAGCTGACTAGGGCATCCTGGGGCCACAGAAAAACACCATGGGAGAGTATACTGAGACACAAACCCAGAGGTCCCCAGCACCATGACCAGCCAGAAATCTTTCACCAGTCCCTTCCACCATTGCCCAGACCAACATATTAACCACTTAGATACCCGGCAAGCTTCCATCCCAGCTGTTACAATATAAAAAAACTTGATCCATGCATATACCTAGATATATAGGGAGGGGTAGTGTAATAAACACACATGGCAGCTAGCAAAAAACATATAACAAACTCAGTAGCGTACCTAAAGGGGGGCGAGCGGGTGCCACTCATCAGGGTGGTGCCTTGAGGGCCACCTAACGCTGGCCTGCAGGTCACTACTCACTGTGTGAGGAAACTCTTTCCCTGCTCCCAGGTATCTAAGTGGTTAATATGTTGGTCTGGGCAATGGTGGAAGGGACTGGTGGGATATTTCTGGCTACAGTGCCCTTACACACCTGTCCATATACACGTACGCTGCCCTTACACACACTCATAAACACACATATACACATACACTGCCCTTACGTACGCCTCTCCATACACACTGCCTTTACACACACCTGCCCATAAACATACATATACACCTACAGTAGCCTTACACACACACACACACATATACACATATACTGTCCTTACACACACACGTATAAACATATACTGCCCTTACACACAACTGCCTTCACACGCGCATATACACGTGCATTGTGCTTACACACACAGATATACACATATACTGCTCTTACACACACCTGTCCTTAGACACACACCAGCTTACAAACACATACATTCATATACACTGCCATAACACCCCTGCCATTTCTCCCTGTCTCTTACCTCTTCCACCATCCTTCTTCCTTCATTCTTCATCCTCCACCCTGTGGTGGGTGCACCAGGCCGTTCAATCAGACCTCTCTTTACTGCTCCCTCATCACTACGCGCAGGCTATTGCTGCAGAGCTCAGGGATGACAGCATATCCCCGCGCTCGGCATTATTTGTCGGCGTGTAGTGATGAGGGAGCAATAAAGCGTGCGCTCCCTAATGTATGCCTCAATGTTAAGGCATTCAGCAAAACTGCTGTAAGGACCCTGTGTGATCGTTCCCTAGCGCAACAATATGCACCATTGTAGGAAACCGCACTTATGCCCGTTCACGTATGGCCGACATCTCCCTTTTGGCTCTCAAGTCCCCTGTCATTCTGCTGCAGCTGCTGCTTGCTAGGTGAAGATCATCTGGCATCCTGGACCTGTCCCACGCCATCTGCCATCTGTTTCAGCTGGCATCCGATGAGTTCCTGTGACATGTGCCAGCCTGCAGCATCACTTAAAGGGACTTGCACCCAATTGCAGCAGGTGTACCCCTTTGAACCCTGGGAGACTATTTAAGGCCATTGGTTAGGTGCTTGGTTGTCTCTTATGCTAGTCACTTGTGACTTAGTGTGTATTTCCTGTTACCTTGAGTCCTGCACCAGTCCCCTTCTCCCTTATGGGGCTGTACATTTGTTTGACCCGGCTACCGTCCTTCGATTACGTGTTCTCTGTTACCCTCTGGCTTTGTTTATACATTGCTCAACCTGTCTTGCCCCACGACTTCTTCTTTGGTACCTGTTAACCTGTTGCTGTCCCCGTCTTGCTCCATGACTTCATCTTTGGTACCTGTTAACCTGTTACTGACCCCGGCTTGCTTCACAACTATGCCCCTGGTACCTTTTGCTGACCCCAGATTGTTCTATAACTACATCTCTGATATGAATTAACCAGTTGCTGACCCTGGTCTGCTGTATGCTATGATTAAAGAGTCTATTACTCTTATCCAGCCCAGTCCTCCTGGTTCTTCTTGGAATTCCTGTAGGCACTATGTCTACTCTACCAATTGGTTCAAGCCTATCTATTACAGGTTGGCTCCAGTGTGTCCTTTGGCTGGGCGACAGCCATATGCAATATGACGGCGGCTGTCTGCTTTAGAAAAGCTTATGAGGTGATCAACGATCATCTCATAATCTCTAAAAGTGTTGCTGAAATGCCTCCATATCAAAGCATATTGTGACGGCAAAAACCCGCCCCAGAATAAACTGTGGTCCATCCGGACAATGACCACAACCAGACCCTCTTAAGAACTCTAACCTCCCTCTGCGTGTTAAATACAGCTGCCCCTACTTTTACTGCAGTATTACTGCACATTTACTGCAGTTTTACTGCATTTGTACTTCACTGTACTGCAGTATTAGGCTAGGTTTCCACTTGGGTTTTTGTCCTGCGTTTTTTTCTTGATGAAAAATGCCAGAAAAAACGCCAAGAAAACTGCCACTGCATTTACCTGCGTTTTGGCGTTTTTTCTGGAGTTTTTTCTGGTGTTTTAGCCTTTCTGTGGAAATTGCTTTTTATTGACCTTAGGCAGACATGGTCGCAGTATTGCCCTTTAACTTAGAGTATATTTAGTAGTTTTTTTTATTAGCTTTTGTGGCTTTTGTGACATGATCAAATATGATCTAAATAAAGCCATTTGTGTCTGAAAAAAAAATATATATAATTTGTGTGGGTACTCTAAATAAGAGAGAAGAAAATTACAGCTAAACAACAATATTGCAAAAATCTTAAAAGAGCCATTGTCACAAAAGTAAAAACAGCTCTGTCCTTAACAGGGAAAAGCTGGGCCGGGGGGCAATAGCCCCCCAGGCCATCCTAAATCTAAACTTAACGGCCACTGCATGCTGATCCCTCAGGCCGGCGCTTCAATAAGGGCACTGAACAAGGACGGATTAACGTAGGGGCTGCGGCCACACAACCACCAGGGCTGTCTTTAATGCGGGGCAAAAGCTTGCAGCAAAAGCGATCACTTCCACAGAGGTCATGCTGCTTATCTGTGCCTCTTGTTCCACCCAGGGGAAACAGGAATCCAGCGGAGTCACGTGAGTTTATGCCACATGACCCTGCTCCGTTGCATGATTGAGGGAATGTGTATCTGTGAATGAGTGAATGAATGAGTATCTGTAAATGAATGAGTCCTGTCCTGGTATGTATGTGTTTGGGTGTCGGTGTGGCAGAGCCTATCCTGGGTGTGTTTGGTTATCTGTAGGAATTAATTGAACTATTTAATTTTACTTATCCAGACATAAAACACCCTCCTGAATTTGTAGTTACTTCAGCAGAAAAAAACGTTTTAAGCCCAGAAACCAGCGAGAGGAAAAGTATAAGCTTTGTGTTATTTACTCTATTTCAATCTGCATATTTTATTAAAAAGGATTAGTGGCACTAAATTGTAGCTTCATGCGTCCCATGCATGATGACATCAATATGTGTTAGAAAATCAGGAAATCAGGCTGATTCGGTGGCACAATGGGCCACTTGACTAGACTTGCCCCCCCCACCCAGTCCTTAGGCTGCCAGCCCTCCCCTGGTTCTTAAAGAGTTACAAAAGTAAAATGGCCTAATGTCTTCGAAAGCTCACTATAGTTTGAGATTAGTAATACAAAATCGTGTGATTCCCTTTTAATAGTAGACAGAAGACATACTCACAATCAAGATATATATAATGTGTAGATGTTTTTTCCACAAGAGCTGTCATTGTATGTCCTCAAACAATGTGACTGGTATAAAATCTGCAGTGCAGAAGATGGTACAGAAGATGCTGCTATTTATTTCTCAGTTACAAAAGAGGAAAAAGCAGGTCAGATATGGCCCCAGGTTCTATCTGTCACTTATGATTGGAATGCCTGTTACACAAGTCACAAAAAAGTAAAGTTTACTTTTTTCTCAAGTTAGTATGTTGTCATCATTGATAAAAGAAGACAACTCTTCTATTCGTTAACCTACATTTGCTTCAAGAGGTTTCTTTGTTTACACAATCCTAACTAAGGAAGCAAATTGCATATCATATATCAGATGTAGAAATTGCTGTGAAGGAATACATAATTGTTCTCCATGGAAAGATAATTTTTGAAGAAAATTAATTGCCTTAATAAAAAAAAACAACTTAAGCACTTAGTATGTATATAAGCTTCTCCAAATTATCAATTGGGTGACATAGTAAAAATATTTTTTGATGTGCCTTTTTGGAATATGATATTTATTACATTGGTATAAGAGTCCACACAGTTAATGATGTCATGATGAGATATTTAGAAAAAGTGAAGGGCCCCAACGGGATCATGGGTCAGCTATTTTGACAACATTGTGATGCGTTGTTTTGACACTTAAAATCACTGGGCCTGATACATTTTTTTTTATTGCAGTCGTTTACCGAATAGTTTTCATTTATCTGTAAAGGTTTACAACTATTATTAATATTATGCTCAAATTGTAAAAAAAACCATTTTGATAATTTATTGATTAATTTATGTCCCTCATATCCTTATTTCCCATACCTCTGTTTAAGAGGTAATGTTTAATCTTAACAACCAATGATGTGCCAGGCATGTTGTGGAAAAACAGTCTGTTAACTAAGTAAACTTTGATCACTTTCTTCGCTTAAACAGTATTGATGTAATGCCTAGATCTCAAGCCATTCAGCAACACAGAGAACTGCAGCATTTATAGTTTGACATTTATAATCTGCCTAATTTAAAAGATCCTCCTAAGCTTAAATGGTGTTGCCAAAATTCCTCGATAGCGAGGCATTCAGTGACGCCAAAAACCCACCCCATGGCGCACTGTGCATTTGAGGGGCATGTCCTAGCGTTTGGAGAAGAAGGCCGCACATTGAGTGGGCTCCTGCACACTACCCGGCAACAACAACCTTCACAGTCTTTCCACACAGGAACTCACAGCCTTTTAAAGACCAACCACTAGAGGTCTTGTATTTTTTTAAGAAAAAAGGCTCAGCATAAGATGTGGGCCAGGAAGGCCTGGATGAAGCGGTGTTTAGCATGCGTTGTTATGGTCCTATAATGTGACCTATAACATGAACAATTCAATTGCAAAACAAGCTGAAATCTTTGTGGGGGAAAAAAAACTAAAAAAAACTCACAATAACCTGGTTGCATGAGTGTGTACACTCAAGAACTGGACGTCCCCCCAAAATTGATGAAAAGACGAGAAGAAAACTGGTCAGGGGGGCTTACAAGAGGCCCACTGCAACATTAAAAGAACTGCAGGAATTTCTGGCAAGTACTGGCTGTGTGCTACATGAATGGGGTAGGGTGATGAGACAGAAGCCTTTTCTTACAAAGAAAAACATCCAAGCCCGGCTGAAGTTTGCAAAAACAAACATCAAGTCCCCCAAAAGCACGTGGGAAAACGTGTCTTATGAAACCAAGGTTGAACTTTTTGGCCATAATTCCAAAAGGTATGTTTGGCACAAAAACAACACCCAAAGAACACCATACACACAGTGAAGCATGGTGGTGGCAGCATCATGCTTTGGGGCTGTTTTTCTTCAGCTCAAACCCGGGCCTTAGTCAGGGTGGAGGGAATTATGAACTGTTCCGAATACCAGGCAATTTTGGCACAAAACCTTCAGGCATCCATTAGGAAGATGAAGAGGGAGTTCATGTTTCAGCACAACAACGACCCAAAGCACACATCCAAATCCACAAAAGCATGGATTCACCAGAAGAAGATTAACTTTTTGGAATGGCCTAGCCAGAGTCCAGACCTGAATCCAATTGAACATCGGTGGGGCTGAAGAGGGCTGTGCACAGGAGATGTCCTCGCAATCTGACAGATTTGGAGTGCTTTTGCAAAGAAGAGTGGGCATATATTGCCACGTCAAGATGTGCCATGCTAATTGATTCCTACCCAAAAATACTGATTGCTGTAATAAAATCAAAAGGTGCTTCAACAAAGTACCGTATTGGCTCGAATATAGGCCGTACTTTCCCCCCACTTTAAGTCTTTAAAGTGGGGGTGCGGCCTATATTCGGGGTCTAACGCCCGACGCCCGGGACATGCAGTCCTGAGCGCCGGGCAGGCAGCGGGGTTAGGATACAGATCCCCCGCAGCGGTGCAGGGGACCCGTATCCTACTCTCCGATACGCTCAGACAGCCTCCCCTGCCAGCACTTTCCACGGGGGGGTGCCAGCACGGGAGGTTGTCTAAGCGCATCGTGCGGACGGTCACCGGCTGCGGTGATGCGGGTAAACAGCCTCCACTGCCGGCACGTCAGCACGATATGCTTTAACAATCTCCCTTGCCGGGAATTCCCACGGGGGGGGGAGTCCCGGCAAGGGAGATTGTTAAAGCACATCGTGCAGATGTCCTGGCAGCGGAGGTTGTTTACCCGCATCGCTGCAGCCGGTGACCGTCCGCGCGATGCGTTTTACCTCTGCCCCCAAGACTTACCAGAGCAGACTCCCGGGTGTCTTGCGGGGCCGGCGGGGGACATCTACGCAATACGCGTATACAACTTCCGGTGCCGGCACATCCGCTGAGTGCCGGCACCGGAAGTTGTATACACGTATTGCATAGATGTCCCCCGCTGGCCCCGCAAGACACCCGGGAGTCTGCTCTGGTAAGTCGGGGGGCAGAGTGGCAGCATATCTCGGGGGGGGGGAGGAGGAGGACAGTGGCAGCATATCTCGGGGGGGGACAGTGGCAGCATATCTCGGGCGGGGGAGGAGGACAGTGGCAGCATATCTTGGGGGGGACAGTGGCAGCATATCTCGTGGGGAGGAGGACAGTGGCAGGGGGGAGACAGAGTGGCAGCATGTTTTTCTCGGGGGGAGACAGAGTGGCAGCATGTTTTTTTTTTTCTTTAAAAAAGCACCAAACTTTTAGGGTGCGGCCTATATACGGGGGCGGCCTATATCCGAGCCAATACGGTATTAGTTTAAGGGTGTGCACACTTATGCAACCGGGTTATTATGCGTTGTTTAAAAATGTTTTCCCCTCAAGATTTCAGCTTGTTTTGCAATTGAATTGTTCACCTTCTAGGTCACATTAAAGGTGGAAAAAGTTCCAACATGATTTATCTTTGTCTCATTCTTAAAAATCACAAGAACCGGGCATTTTAACAGGGGTGTGTAGACTTTTTATGTCCAATGTACGTTTAGATGGCACTGTGCCATTTGGTACTGCAGCTGGGGGGGGTTTCCAAATTTGGTGGGGGCAAAAGGGGGGGGGTAAGGAATAATCTAGGCATTTGCCCCCTGTTGAGATGCCTATAATGCCTTGGCATCACATGGGATGGACATATGGTTATCCTGAATTCAAGGCAAGATAAAGTCTTTATAGCTGGAATATTTTAGGAAACATTATTTTTGATAAATACATTATATTGCAACTCCATAACATTATAGAATGAAGCATTATATGTTCAGATTAAAAAAAATATCATAATAGCAGTTTACTATATTTATTAAAATATATAAATATATCTAAAATATGTTAGTGTGAAAGTCAGATTGCTTTAGCTGCTCTTTAATTTATGATAAAATGATTTTGTGCTGGTCTAATTATTTTTGTTAAATGGAAAATGAAATCTATTTTGTATTAAACTTTAAATAGCAAGCCATTTATATGTAAAGCTGAATTTCATTATATAATCTTTTTTTTTAAAAGAAAAATTTAATTTTTTACTTCATCTTAAATCATGATGTAAAATTATTTTACTGCTGTAAGCATGAAAAAATTAGTATATCGATGTCTTTTTTTACTTTTTTCATCTTAAAAATATTTTTTGGTGGTATGATTTAGTGTTTGCGCATATAGTTGTATGTATATAGAAGAGGCAGAGCTGTGCGGCAAGGAGACAGGGACAAAGAATTGGGAGAAAGTAGGGAGACATTCAGAGAAAGCGTGAAAGAGAGTGAGAGAGAATGAGAGTATGGGAAAATAGGACAAAGTGCCAAACATGCCAGAAGGCCAAGGTAGACACCAGGACCCCATATTCTTTTTTTTTTTTTTTTTGTGGACCGCATCCCTGAAGCGGAGTGAGGCCCTCATCGGCCGAGGGGCCTGCTAGAGGGCCAGATACAAAGATAACATTATAATAATAATAAAAAAAACACGTGCACTGTGCATGAAACAGTGCAATCATGAAGACAAAAAAAAACATATATACGAAAGTAATCTATAATGAAGTACCAGCCTTTTAGGCTGGTGTGATAAAAATTAACGTACACAGCACACCTAGCCTACATGGTTGGTTCTAGTGATATGTAAAATTAAGAAGTGCTAAGAAGGGTCCACCAGGCGCCCAGTGCACTTACCAGGTTTGTCAAAAAACAAAAGGTGATGTGGTAACACCATAATCAAGCTTAAGGCGACACGTCCCATGGCCTAGACAATGGTCAAGGGGCTCCAAACGAACCTCCGGGTGTTGAAGATATCCCGCCTTAATGACAGAGAACCAAGCTTTCACTCTCTCACAGGTAGTCACTTGATCTTAGCCAAAACACAGAGAAGTGGCCTGACCTCTTATACCACCTGTATAACTTGCTCCATTCCAAGGTTGTCAGTATGATGAAAACATGAGGTACAGCCATGTGAAAAAGAAAGTACACCCTATTTGAATGCTATGGCTTTACACATCTGAACATAATAACAATCATCTGTTCATCAATAGGTTTAAAAATTAGGTAAATACAAGACACCTCTCAAGCAGTCACGCAAGGCACTGCCCCCTTCAGGTACTGGTTTTTCCTCTTGTTGCTAACTAGGTACTTATCTCGCTTTCGGCGTCTCAATTCCTGCCATTAAAACCCGGACCCTTCTTCTTGGGGATCTCCTTACGCCACTGCATAGGTAGTCTGCCTCTATATGTTTTCTTCCAACTACTCCTCTGGCAATCACTGATGTCTGCCATATCTCCTAACATAATTAATTTGAACCCGTCATCTCCTGCTGTTACTCCTGTTTTCCACCTGGTATGAATATAACATATTTCATGTGAACCCCTCATCTCCTGCTGTTACCCCTGTTTTTCACCTGGTATGAATATAACATTTTTTATTTGAACCCCACATCTCCTGCTGTTATACCTGATTTCCACCTGGTATGAATCTAACATATTTCATTTGAACCCCTCATTTCCTGCTGTTACCCCTGTTTTCCACATGGTATGTCGGTATGTCTGTATCCTGCCTGTCTCCATACCCTGCTGCTCTCAAAGGATTACATCTGGTGCCCTCTAGTCTAGCTTAATTGCAGTTGTAAGCCAAGGTGTGAAATATCTGCCTCCTGTATGCAATCACCTTATCTGACCACTTCTGAGGCAGCCCTATAAATTCCTAGGCCTCACTTGGAAACAAGCTTGTTTGCAAATGTAGTTGCTGTGGCCTTACCCCAACTGGGCAGTTACACTGGAGTTAAACTGGAGGGAAATGACATACCAAGTACCACTGCAGAAAGCAGGTAACCCACATAAGCACTAACTTGCTTCACCTCCATCCTTACTATGAACCCGTACATGTTACTATGTCCTCTTCCCACAAATCGTATAATTACAAGACTTGTGCATTCGTCTTCGGGCGAACATGGAAACGAACACGAAGAGTGCGTTTTCGTGTTCGTTCCGAAGACACGCCGAAGAGAAGACGGCGGCGGTAAAACGTAGGCGAAGACGAAGACACACACCACGAAGATCTTCGTGATTGTCTTCGTCTTCGTCTACCATTCCCCCCCTTCATCTTACCTTGTCTTCGCGGCTTCGCGGCATCGCGGCAGTTCCCGGAAGTGGAAATCCGCAGGTTCGCCGTCACGGGTTACAGGGCAGTGCGAATGAGCCTATTGGTCGCCTACAGGGACCTCCTCTGGCATCAACCAATTGGTTGATGCCAGAGAAAGACCCTGCAGGTGACCAATAGGCTCACTCGCACGGTCTTTGTAGCCCCTGACAGCGAACCTATGGATTTCCGCTCCCGTTAACCCCTTCGATGCTGCGTTATCTAACACAGCATCGAAGGGGTTAACGGGAGCGGAAATCCATAGGTTAAAGGGCCGTGCAAGCGACCAATAGGCTCACTTGCACGGCCCCTTAACCCTTTAAAATAAAGTTAACCCCTAACTAATTGAACAGGGAGGGAGACCAGTGGCATCGGCAGTGCCGATGCCACTGGTCTCCCTCCCTGTACAGAGTTAAATGTCCGTACGAGCGACTTTATTGGTCGCTCGTACGGACATTTAACCCGGCACGGACTAACTAATTGAACAGGGAGGGAGACCAGTGGCATCGGTCTCCCTCCCTGTTCAATTAGTTAAAGACCAGTGGCATCGGCAGGGCAAGTTGCAGCTGCAACTTACCCTGCCGATGCCACTGGTCTCCCTCCCTGTACAGATTTAAATGTCCGTACGAGCGACTTTATTGGTCGCTCGTACGGACATTTAACCCCGCACGGACTAACTAATTGAACAGGGAGGGAGACCAGTGACATCGGTCTCCCTCCCTGTTCAATTAGTTAAAGACCAGTGGCATCGGCAGGGCAAGTTGCAGCTGCAACTTACCCTGCCGATGCCACTGGTCTCCCTCCCTGTACAGATTTAAATGTCCGTACGAGCGACTTTATTGGTCGCTCGTACGGACATTTAACCCCGCACGGACTAACTAATTGAACAGGGAGGGAGACCAGTGGCATCGGTCTCCCTCCCTGTTCAATTAGTTAAAGACCAGTGGCATCGGCAGGGCAAGTTGCAGCTGCAACTTACCCTGCCGATGCCACTGGTCTCCCTCCCTGTACAGATTTATGAACGAAGAATGTCCGCGAATATTCGCCCGAAGAGAAGACAGGACCAGGCGAATATTCGCGGAATACGAAGTTTTTTTTTTTGCCGAAGACGAGCACGAAGACGAACACGAAGAGCCCCCTGGTGCCCAAGTCTAATAATTACTGCAGCCTCTGCACCCCTTGACAACCTCTCTACAATCCACAGATCTCCATCCCGTCTGCTATCACCCTACCTTAGCTCATATGCCATTCTGTTTTCTTCATACCCCAACACCACTAGCCATTCTCAAGTGAAGGCATCCACTTATGTCCACTTATCAAAATCCAATTTATCTGTCTGTATCCTACTCCTTCTTTACCCTGGCCCCACCATCCCCACCCTCCTCCGCCCCTGCACCTTGCGATCTAACACAAACTACCGCAATCCCTCCAATCTTAAATCAGTGCAATGTAACCCTGGCACCCTATTATCCTGTGCCCTCTGGAATGCACGCTCTGTCCATGACCTTTTCATCTCTAACCACCTTAATCTTCTAGCACTCACCGAAACATGGCTGACATCCTCAGACACTACCTCTCATGCTGCTCTCTTACGGTGGCCTTCACTTCAGCCACACTCCCAGACCTGGAGACAAACAGGGAGGTGGTGTTGGCATTCTCCCCTCTCCTTGCTGCACCTTTCTACCACCAATTCCCTCTCTCTCTCTCTTTCTCGTCTTTCGAAGCACACTCTGTCCGTCTTTTCTCCCCGATTGCTCTTTGCGTTGCAGTGATCTACCGGCCTCCTGGCCCCACCTCACATTTCTTTGACCACTTTGCTGCTTGACTTTCCCACTTTCTTTCTTCCACCATCCCTAAACTAATCCTAGGGGACTTAAATATACCTATTGATGACCCATCCTAACTCCCCGACGCACTGTGGCGGTCATCAAATCGATCTAGTGTTCTTCCACCTTTGTTCCACATCTCATATATCCCACTCTCCCATCTGTGTGTGTCTGATCACAACCTGCTTACATTTAATCCTGACATATCACACACAACTTCTCTACCCAAGCAACCACCACAAACCTTCCTGTTGTCTTCCCACCTCACCACCTGTCCCCTCACATCTCCTATCACCCTCTCTAGTGTCCTTACCCCAACCCTAACCCACATCTTTAATCTCTCCTTTTCCTCTGATGTATTCCCATCCTCATTCAAACATGCCATCATCTCCCCCATCATAAAGAAACCTTCCCTTGATCCCACATCCCCATCAAACTACTGTCCAGTTTCACTTCTCCCACTAGCTTCCAAACTGCTGGAACGATTAACTTACAATCCGCTAACAAACTTTCTCTCTTCAAACTCTCTACTTGACCCTCTACAATCTGGTTTCCATCCACAGCGTTCAACAGAGACTGCACTCACTAAAATTACTAATGACCTCCTTGCAGCTAAAACAAAAGGCCAATTCTCACTGGTTATTCTCTTGGACCTCTCAGCAGCCTTTGACACAGTCGACCACCCCCTCCTCCTATAAACTCTCCATGCTCATGGCATCTGTGACACGGCTGTTTCATGGCTTAAATCCTACCTTTCTGACCGTACTTTTAGTGTCTCATTCACTAGAACTTGCTCCTCTCCCCTACCTCTATCTATTGGTGTTCCTCAAGGCTTAGTTCTTGGGCCTCTGCTGTTCTCCATCTACACTTCGTACCTCGGACTACTTATTTCCTCCTTTGGTTTCCAGTACCACCTATATAACACCCTAATCTATATTTCTGCTCCTGAACTTTCCCCCTCTCTTTTAACTCGCCTAACTGACTGTCTATCAGGAATTGCATCATGGATGGCGTTACCTAAAGTTCAACATCTCTAAGACCGAACTCATGGTAATTCCGCCATCTGCTCTGTCCACTTTTCCTGACATCTCTATTGTCGTTGACAACTCCACTATACAACCAACAGACCAGGTTCGCTGCCTTGGTGTCACCCTTGACTCTGCTCTCTCCTTCATCCCTCACATCCAGTCCCTCACCAAATCCTGCCGCCTCCACCTGAAAAACAACTCTCAAATTCGTCCTTTCCTCACACAAGAAACCACCAAGTTACTAATCCATTACTAATATCCCTCCCTGGATTATTGCAACTCCCTACTAACCGGTCTCCCCCTCTTCCGCATTTCATCGCTTTAATCCATCCTCAACACTGCAGCTAGATACATTTTTCTCTGCCGACGTTCCTCATCTGCTGCTCCGTTATGCCAATGACTTCATTGGCTCCCCATACCCTTCAGAATCAAATTTGAACTTCTGACCCTGGCCTATAGGGCCCTCAACAACTCTGCACCCCCTTACATCTCTATCCAAATACACCCCTACCCGCCCTCTTCGCTCCTCTCACGACCTGCGGCTATCTTCTACTGTTGTTACTGTGACAGAACCCTCCATCACTGGGGCCCCTGGAGAGGCCTGAGAGCCAGCCTCCTCCCCCTATCGACTATGGGCCCGGGCCTTGTAGAGACTTCTGTGTGTGGATACAGGGGTTCAGTCTGCTGATGTACCCCATGTTTTAGCACTCAGAGTCTCAGAACTGTAACGTCTGCTGGACATCCTGTGGTAGGAAGAAGACTGATTGTCTTAGCATTGTTGATTGTATAGGTGTGAAGTGTTTCCCCTGTTATTGTGTGTTAGCCCTTGTCTTAAGACCCCCTGTAGGTATGACTAGGTGTCACTGCTGCATACCTAATTATCAATTACATAACAGGTAGCTGTTAATCCTGTGAGCTCCTGTTATCTCTGTGTTCTGGCCATTGTCTGTCTTAAGCCAATTATATGTCTATCGTCATTCCACGTCTACGTCCCCAGTTAATGTCATTATTTATGTCTTGTGTCATCCTGTCCTTCCCCCGGATATTGTGTTGCAGGATTTGATCTAATTACTTCCTTCCTGCCATGGTAATTAGATCATTTGATATTTGTCTTGCCCCTTTTCTACTTGTGTATATATAGTTCTGTATTTGGCTTTAATAAATGAGTCCTGCTTTCACCTCAACATGAGTGTTGCCTGATGTTTGGGGTGGGCTGTAGCCACGCTGTGTAGCTAAGCTTCGGATAGCCACAGTGCCAATGCGGCTTCGGTGCAGCGACATCCCTCCTTCTATCTACAACGCTGGTTCTGCCTGGTGCTGAAGGGGTTACTTGTTGGTGTCCCGGCAGGAGGAAGCAACGTTTGGCGGGAGTACCCAGTCGGGGTACAGGTCGGTCCCGTCACAGTTACCTCTTCCCACTACCATATTCAGGATTTCACCTGCGCCGCACCCTCCTGTGGAATTCCCTTCCCCGTTCCATCATACGCAACTTTCAAAACCTCTCTGAAAATCCACCTGTTCTGGGAAGCATACAACACTCCTTCTCATTACTCCCAACCATCATCAAAATCAAGCCATCTGAACAATCAACAGCTTCAACACATAATCTGAACCAGATTCCTCACCAAGCATTCCTCACCTATTGTCTCACTTCCCCCTCAACCACCAACTAGATTGTAAGCTCGCAAGAGTAGGGCCCTCTTCTCTTTTGCACCAGTTTGTTATTGTATGTGTTTATAAATTGTTCTACTGACTGTAACAGCGTTGTGGAATATGCCGGCACTTTAAATGTAATGTAATGCCTCCATGAACTGGTCAGTCCCTTACCCACTCCCCACACCCCGAGTCAATCTCCCCACCTTGTTTGGAAGTTACGCCCCTCGAGCTATTAGTAAGTGCCTCATTCTTAGTTAGGCCTCCCCGCTAGGTTTTCGTCCCACTTTAACGCAGTACTCGTTATGGAGTTAGCTAGGTTCCTTTATTTTCATATACATGTCTTATCAACCCAAACAAGAGAATAGGGCCTCCCTTCCCCGCTCACCCACTCCAGTGTCAGGCGTCGCCATCTCACCTTCCCTCCGTGCTTGGACAAATGCCAAATTGACGTCCCCTCTTCCTAGATCTAGCCCTCCACAATCTAGCTCTGTGGACTTGGCTGAAATGAGGAAAATGCTCATCTTGCTAGTGGCCTCGTAGCTAATTTGGAATCCCCGACTGCAGCAGCAGGCTCTTCCCCCCTGCAGGCCCTGCCCAATTCTTCAAATATTAGGAAAGAAATCCTGGCAGGGAAAGACATTAATTTAGTCTCCCTTCTCATCAGTTCTCATGACTTGGCGGAAAATAAAGCCTTCTCTTGCAGAGAAATTTTGTGGTTCTCAAATCTAAAGACCTCAGACTCTCAAAAAAATTATCTGTCCCTGAGTTTGGTCTGGCCTTCAGCCTTTACAGGGATGTTATTTGTTCAGCATACCCTACTAGAAGGGAGAAACTAGACCATTATTTATCCAAAGTAGTAGAACCTGGTCACACATATGGGGGTTATGCCATTTATGTTTACCACAGATACTTTTCCACTAAGGCTGCTGCGGCTTTAGCCCAGTTCAACTATATTATAGGCTAGAGTCAGGTGGATACGGAATTATTTTGTAGGCATTTTATTCCTGCTTGTCATATTTGCCAGCCCACAGCCCATTTGGCTAACTTCTGCCCGTCTGCCGATAGCCCTCTCTCCACTAGCTCTGTGAGGCCATTGGTTCCCTCCCTCCTGGACCCTACTGCTCTTGTGATCCTGCACCCACACAGGGCACCAAACAGCACGGTCCTATAGGGTATTAAAGCCACAGTCTCGGTGAGGTAATCAACCACAATTTATTTGTACTCCATGTATTTAGATTTTAACAGGATTATACAGAACACAAATACCCTTTAAACAAAAGCCTAGCTCGTCTGAGCACTTACTAACATAGAAGTCTCCCACTAATCAGGGTCTAAACTAAACAGAACGTAATCTCACCAACCTTTTTGATGGTTCCTTGTGTACATAGCAAGCTCTGCTGCTTCCAAACAAAACTCTCTCCCTCCCTCGGTCCAACAGGTAAGTCTTTATTGCAGTCAGTGCAGCTAATTACTTGCAGCTGACCAGTGCATTGGAGTCAACTTAAACTCCTGGCCTGGATCGTGTGTCAGTCCAGGTGTATGTAAACTGCGGGGTGGAGCACCAACCTGCCCTACTCTCCATATGCTCCACCCCAGGGGCCTATATAGAAACATATTATAATCTGGTGCAACACATACTCCCCCCGGGGCTATATATCATACAAAACCCTGCAAAATCAAAGGGAAATGTATACGCCATCCACAACAACACCCTGCTCCTTGTTACACTCTAAAGACTAATGACAAGTTAGGTAGATCCAGGGCCGGCCTTTGGGGTGTGCAAGCTGTGCGACCGCACAGGGCGCCATGGCAGCAGGGGCACGACTAGGTGTGGGCAAGCAGTCGCTCATGATGTTTTCAGCAACTGCTCGGTGCCCCTCTGTCTCCTCCGCGAGGCATCTAGCTCGGTTGTGGTGCTGGCATGTCATGCTGAGCTCAGCAGTGAAGCAGCGCACATCGTGAGTCCTACCACAGGACTTCTGGAAGGTAAGTGAACTACAAAGGGGAAGGAGGGGTCAGGTCAGAAAGGGGGGGTAGGTAGTGAGAATATTGAATTAAATATAGTGAGAATGAGTGAGAGAATGAATTAGTGTGTGGATGAATTGTGTGAATGAGTGAGAGAATGTATATCGGCAGCAGGCTCTATTATTATTAGTATTTTGGGAGCAGGGGCAAATATTTATATATATATATGTTACAAAGATTAGCTATTTTTTTTCTTATATTTAATGTATTTTATTGTTACCAGTGTTTCCATTTATATATAATTGTACTTGTTTGCACTTGCACTTAAATAATCTTTAATTAAAATCTTGTTTGTTACAAGATTGTTTTCCTTTCTTTTTTGTGGGATGGGGGGGCCAGAGGAGCAGTCTGCACAGGGCGTCTGAACACCTAAGGCCGCCCTGGGTAGACTCTCAGATTTGCAACGATTTAAACACCTCTGGTTTCCATTTTAGTCAGTGGCAGTGCCATAGTGCCCACCCAAAAACTATGTGCCCTGGTGCATTATTCCCCAAGCAATGATTATCTCCTATTAATGTGGATTGTAGTATCATCCTTCTCCCGAATTAGTGAATTTTTTGATTAAGGGATTATCATGTGTTTTTCATACAGGGATTGTTGTGGGAGGGGCTGTGGTTATTTAACCAACCTCTGGTCCTCCCTCAGCTACAAGAATTGCCACAATTCTTGTGGTTGCCCTCCCTTTTTTTCTCTTTTGTTTCTTTCTCTGTCCTTTCTTTAATTTCCTTAACTCTGGGGCCCTCTTTCAGGCCTACCTGGTATGTCTGTTTTGGCATACCTCAGACCAAATGGACCTTTTATATCTATCTTTCTCTATTCCTCTAATCCTATTCATGTGCCCCTACCACAACTTCAGGTTGTTGCTAATAGAGTTGGTATATCAAGCTATTGAATCATAATGAATACCTCATTTTTCACAAATGGCTTCTCCATTTTGGCTTTAATTTGTTTCAAAGTGTAATATGTCATGTGTTGTTCATCTGAGCTTGTATTTACCTAATTTTTAGATCTGCTAAGAAACAGATGATTGTTATTATGTCCTGATATGTAAAACCATAGAATTCAAAGAGGGTGTACTTTCTTTTTAACATGGCTGTATGTGGGGGACGGGCAGTATTTGCATGGGTTGGTGTTGTATGTCCCTTGGATAAACCTAAGGACCATAGCAACCTTAGGACCAGGTACTAGGCTAAGCAACTGACTCCATTTTTTTTAATTAGAAATGGCAGGTACTGACAGTATTGAAATAAAGAATTCATTTGGAGTAAGAGTTTGTTCAATGCAACATCAATAAACCTTGTTTAAATGAGTCATTGCAAAGTCCAAGTATGGATTTTTCAGCCATTAATATAGTCAGTATATGTATTATTGTAATAACAGACCTATGGGAGCTCAATGACTACCCTATGCAAAGAAATGAAAGCTATTTTAAATGTAATGCATACATAGCCATGTGGCTGGTAGCAGACAGAAAATCTATTAGAAATAGCATTAAAGAACCTCATTTGGCTTTAATGTGAAATAATGCACTCACAATATCACTCTGAGGGTGTATACTCTAAACCTGGAGTTTGACATTGAGTTGAATGTTTTCAGGTCCAACAAGCCAAACAGGCAAACTTTACCGCAATTGTCATTTATAATTTAGTGTGATATTTCAAATGTGAATTTCAATATTGAGCATTTTAAATAGCAGTTTAGTTAAAACAAATCCTTCATTCTGCGAGCCAATGAATACAGAAAATTGTTAAAACTGCTGTAATGACATGAATCAATGGTATAAGAAACATAACTTAATATGTGTACTTAATTTCAAATCATCAAATTATGCAAAACACATTGAAAGAATACAAAAAATCAATCTCCTTCAGGGCATTTGTTTTATCTGGGGTGTCATTGTTTTTTATTTGCTTTTAAACGAGTTACTGGGAAAGGCCAACGCAGAAAACAGTATGGTTATGCATTTGTCAAGAAAAATAGTATATACCCATATTCTTGACAAAGTTTACTCATTTTTTCTTGCTCACCTTAGACCACTGAAACTACCAGTAAGCTACTTGTTAAGCATAAAACTATTTCTGGTTTTGTATAGCCTTACGAAAATTATTTAATTCATGTTGTCTTGATAATTCACTAATATGGATTGTTCTGGTAGAGAGAGAGAGTAATATTTAAATGTATATATTAGCATTTATATCTATTTAGATACATATATTTACAACTTATTTTGTTGGCTTTCACAAATATGACGCTGAACAATTAATAATTAAAGGTGTATTCCTATCCCAAACATCTACTATTGTTTAAGGGATATATGATCCATATGTGTGAATTCAAATGCATTTCAGTTGGTTGTTGACCTAGCGCAGACCTGGAACTTAGCACAGCTTCTTTGCTGGTTGACCGGATATGATGTTATATCTCTGCACTCTGTCTGAGGAGGACATCCATCACCTAGTAAGCATTCTACGGCTATGTTGGCTAGGCACATACACCCATAGTATTATTAGGAACGTTACAATGGAAATCTGACCTTCCTAACCGGCCACATTCAGCTGCCATCTGAAACTGCTACCTGAAGCCTAGGCTGACTAAGCCCAAGCCTCTATACACCACTGCTTCTTCCTGCACTGTAGCAAGCATTTTTTTTCTGGAATGTCTCTTTTAACATACTTTTTTTTGTTTGTCCCTATTAACTTGATTCTGTATTTCTATAGTAACCCAGAGGGAAAATAATAATAATAATATTATCCAGATTTTCAGTGCTGTACTTAAGCCTTGTAAACATTTGGCACCATCGGGGAATAGAACCTCTTGTTATTTCTGTTCTCACACAGATAAATTTAGTTTAATAGCTTGCCATGGCCCTCAATCTTTATTTTCTGTATTGCTAGAAGGAGAGAGACAATTTGTTTATTGTAAACTCACAGTGGCATCTCAAAATGAACTACTGATAGCTAGAAAGTTTCAAAGATGCTAATGATGTTTCCTGCCGTACTTCGTGCCCTGACTGAACGCTTCCAGAATGTTTATTTAACAAACTACCAGTACTGGTGTCCCACCAGAATTCTCATTAGCTGTTATTTTTAGTAAGATTGTTAGCAGGCATATTGTCAAGATTTACTGATGTGTGAGTCGCTGTTCCTGCTTTTTACATTTTTGTTTAATCTTTTATTCAGTAAGGATATTTGTCAAGTCGATATCACTCCACCCAAAATGTCTGACTGAATCATTGTGGAGAAGAGAAGATTTTCAATCCACTAGGCTGACTGGATAAACTGTGATTATGGTCAGGTAATCTATTATATTGAAGGTAGTTACCTTTATAATTCGTGCTTAAGGTTGCATCGTCTTTGCAAGCAGTCAATGGGGCACAACAACATATAAAGGAGAATTGAAAAAAGGGTACCTGTTTCTGTCTCATAAATGAAATAACTATGTCGCTTACTTGGCACGACTGCTCCTTTAGTTGATATCTGACCGTTTGTCCCTCTGCACTCTAATACACTGTACAGACCCACCTCTCTCCACTTCTTCATGCTTGACAGCACTCGCACATACAAGAGTTTAATCTTGAATGAGGTTGTGTCCAATTGTGCTCCCCTTTGAAAAATACAATACCGTGTCTTTATTGTACATCTTTTATTTATGTCAGTTATGGATGAAAAGTTGACTGCAGTGCAGACCACCTATTATTTTTTGTTTTAAGATTTCACTTCTTAAAACTTTACATTAACCTTTTACTTGCCAAAACATAAACTTTTATGACACCAAGTAAACCACCCTTATTACCATTCCTTGTACACAGGCAACCAAACGATACCAAGGATAACCAACTATAACCAATTTAACTACTGGCTGGTATGGTTGTATTCTTGCTGGACCTGCTGATGTCTCTCACATGGCAGCCGCATAACTACCTGAAACACAAGAGCAAGTGCCCCAGGAGTGTCCTGCACTTACGCCTCAGGCTCTGTGCACCACGAGTAACCACACCAATAAGTGGTTAACCGTACCAGCCTCAAACCTGAGCAAAACCATGGGGAGGAATGGGCAGAAAATTATTTCCTGCCCATATAGGCCTCCCTTTTATACCCCTTAACAGGGGATCTCACTTACTCCCTCCCATATGCAGCCCTCATGTGCTACTGGAGTATTAAACCTTACTTGGCACAATACTGTCCTAGCCCCTCTGGGGCTGTTCTTGAACCTTGCTGTTGGGTAGCTAAAGCAGTGAGACTTTGTAAATACATACTTACTTAATAGTCCATACACTTGTGTTCATACCCACCGATTTTGAGTATTATTGTTATTGTATTGTATTAGTATAAAAACTTAGATATGATATTTTCATTCCCTGGTGACCTTAAGCGTCACTAGTTGCCGATTTCCATAATTTTTTTTATTATTGCTTATTAAGCATTTTCACATAATTGTAATCACTGCTAAATGCTAATAAAATGCTGTTTTTAGGTACTTTGGTTGGGCTTAATTTGAAACATTCTCTTTTTTATTTAAAATAATTTTTACCTATTTTTTGTGTTATGTGTTCATAGATATATTAATAAGACTATATACAGGTTTGTGAATATTTTTGCAATAGAATTTCCATGAGATATCTGGTTTTTAAACTTAATTTAAGAGCAGAAGCACCAAACTCATAAAACTAGACCACCTGTATATAGTATGTTTGTGTCTTCCTATGTACTGTAAGTAATAGTCTGTGTATTTTTGTCAAATGGTATTTGTGCATTAATATTTTAATTTAAATATATGTATTTTATTTGAAGAGCATTTATACGACCTTTTGGTAGTGAGTAGGCGTAGCTTTGGAGAAAAAGCAGAGTGATGGAGTTGGGGGTCGAGAGGTGCTACCATATAAACAGATTGAGGACTTGCTTAACGCTGCCACAGGTCTAAGAGTCCAACTCAGATAATTTAAGTGGTGAGAAACATAGGTTATTTTATTATAATTGTGATAAGTATTGCTGTTTAGTTTATGCATAATGTTTGCATTGCACATTGGACCCCCCTAAATCTTTTTACATAGGACACTCAACAGCATATAGTGGAAGGATAAATAATTGTAGAAAATGGAAGTCATATAGAATACTTTACAAGCATTGTACGGAGTAGCTATGAATTATCGAGTTCAAATTGATCTGTAAATCGAGAACAATAACAAATATTTACTACTATCAACTTGCTATAAATTCTTATGCAATTTAGCTTAACATTATTGACAACAGTTTTGTAACAAAAATCCGGCTTGTCATTAAAATATATTGCCAACTTTTATAATGGTGCCTTATGCGATGAATTATAGTAAAGAAAAATAGATTAAGTCCATCGAGAGACTGGACTAAAGCAATGTCTGTTGATAGAACATCCCATTAAAGGGAGAGTTATAATATTGATTATTGTATGAAGGATCTGAACAGAGATGGATAAACATACCATAAATATCTGGAAATGGATTTGTTAACGTCTTGAAGGATATAACCTTGAATTGTTTCTGCAAATATTTTCAAATTAATTTGATCATTTATTTGTGAAGCTAGTCATTGTAATCTCTGTAGAGTTTTATTGGCTCAATACAAGGACATGCTAAAAAATAAATTTTGTACAGATAAAACGTCTGTACCAGGTGAAACCTGTTACCTGTTACTTTTTTTATATTCACGTAGCATGTGGT
This sequence comes from Spea bombifrons, assembly GCF_027358695.1. NCBI lineage: Eukaryota > Metazoa > Chordata > Amphibia > Anura > Pelobatidae > Spea > Spea bombifrons. The sequence goes on along the minus strand of NC_071092.1, from coordinate 13,137,999 downwards.
AAGCTGAGACCCATAAACTGCTGCTGTTGGCCAATGGCCCAGTGGGCATTTTCCCAATGGCCCAGTGGGCTTTTTTGGACCTTATCAAATAATTATAATTGTGACTGCTCTCCAGAGTGGTCACAGCGCATCCTAGGGTGGGTGTTCGGTGTTGCTAAAATCCTCGCTATCAAGGCATTTCAGCTACATCGTTGATCGCCTCCTAAACTCTTGCATGAGCACATGATGTCATGGTAGCTACCCCTGTGCAGGATGTCTGCTAGCTTCTGCCAGAAAGGTTTTCAGGTAACCCCTGATAATGTAGGGGTTTCCTAAATCTCCCTATTAAAAGATCAAGCCCTTGCCCGGGGCTCCCCTTTATTGGAATAGAACAGTCCAGTCTTAGGAAATTTAAGAGACTTTGTTGATGCCATGAACCTCGTTTTCAATGACCTCAATCACTGTGCTACGGCAGAAGCCACTCTCTTTAACTTACATCAAGGGAGGCTCTCTGTGGCTAAATATGCTGCTGAATTCAGGCAGAATTGGATTGCTCATCCTACTTGAAACCAATCAGCATGGAGGTTCCACTTTGATACTATAAGTGATGAAGATGTATTTGCTATAAAATCAGAGATTCTCAGAAATCAGAGATTCTCAGAAATAATATTGGAAGGCATGGCTCTTTTAACCCCTTCAGGACTGGCATTCTCGTACTGCATGTTCCCTTGAAGACTGCAGTTTTATTTCAATATTTTAGGGACACCCAGCGGTCCATAGCGAAGTTGCATCATGCATCATTGATGACGTACCTGGTACGTCCCGGGCTGTGGATAACACCCAACCAGGAAGTACCAGGTACGTCACCAGTACAGAAGGGGTTAAACCAAGTGTTAGTCTTGCTTTCCATCAAGGGTTTCTACTCAGCCTCCTGAAGGCACACAGATCAAATGTCAACCTCAGACTTAAGACCAGCTGGATTCTGTCAAACAACCATTGTTTTCTCTGGCAAGAGTTTGATGACTCAGCATCCTCTAATAGTAGTGCCTGTTACTTTGCAATATGGTGATAAAAAGATTTCAACTTCAGCTATGATAGACTCTGGAGCAGGAGACAACTTTATGGACATTAAATTTGCAGCAGGAAATTAGATTGTCTATACGTAAACCTTCACCTGTGTTAATGGAAATAGTGGATCGTTCTCCACTTACTTCAGGCCCAGTGGCACATGAGATTCTGCTTTTAGAACTGGCTAAATATAAAATGTAAAAAAATAGTATTCAAAAAAAATAATTACGTATAAAAGTAATTTCCACTGATTCCAATTCTCTCATGGAAAGAAAATACTGGCATGTTAAATGCCCATGGGGTGTCAATGAATGATTTTATGGGGTAAATTGATTTGGCAGGTTCAACAATGTCCCAATTAACACACGGGGAAGGATGACCACATGTCTAATTTCCAATTTAAAAAATGCACACATCACAAATGTGGCCCTTTCATCCCCAAACACCCAAACCAATGCATGGGTGGTATCACTGTACTCGGGAGATGTTAATGAACACATACTGGGGTGTGACAGTGACATATACCAGGAGCTAGAAATTTATATCTAAAGTACCATATGTGTGGGAAAAATGCACACAAAAAATACTTCTGCAAATTTTGAGAAAGACTGGTGGTAGAATTAGTGCATGGAAAGAGTTAAAATACTAGCATACGATGGGGTGTCTAGTGTTCAAAACTATATGGTTTTATGGGGTAAATTGTAATGTACGGCTTCAAAGATACCCGAAATAGCACATGGGGGAAGTATTACCAGATTTGGAAAATATGGTTTTGAAATAGGAAAATGCTACTTGTAATTATTGTCTCATAATGTGCACAAAAAAAGCAAAAAAAAACATAAAAACATTGGGTATTTCTAAGGACAAATAGCAGAATCTATTTTAGCACAATATATAACTTGTGTGGGCAGGGCCGGCCCTATAATGGGGCAGACTGGGGCAATTGCCCCAGGCGGCACTTTAGAAGGGGTGGCACTTTGCCGCCCCAAGCGCTTTTTTTTTTTTTGAAGCGGAGGAGAGAGAGGGGCACCGAGTGGTTTTCGCTTACCCGCTCGGCGCCCCTCTCTCTCCTCTGCGGCGAGTCTCCCTGTTCGGTCCCGGTGCCAGCTTGTAATGCAGAGCGCTGGAAGTGACGTCAATTTCCGGCGCTCAGCATTACAAGCCGGCACCGTGGCAGAGCAGGGAGACTCGCCGCAGGACTGTTTAAAGGTAAGTACCGGGGGGGGTCGTAGATTATGGCGTCGGTGAAGTTTAAAATGACCACCCCCCCCGACGTCGTCGGCGGGGGGGGCGGCGTTTTAAACTTTTTTTTTTGAAGCGGAGGAGAGAGAGGGGCACCGAGTGGTTTTCGCTTACCCGCTCGGCGCCCCTCTCTCTCCTCTGCGGCGAGTCTCCCTGTTCGGTCCCGGTGCCGGCTTGTAATGCAGAGCGCCGGAAGTGACGTCAATTTCCGGCGCTCAGCATTACAAGCCGGCACCGTGGCAGAGCAGGGAGACTCGCCGCAGGACTGTTTAAAGGTAAGTACCGGGGGGGGATCGTAGATTATGGCGTCGGCAAAGTTTAAAGTGACCACCCCCCCCGACGTCGGCGGCGGGGGGGGGCGGCGTTTTAAACTTCGCCCCAGGCGGCGTTAAGTCTTCGGCCGGCCCTGTGTGTGGGTTCAATAAATGGGAAAGAAGAAAATTACAGCTAAACACGAGCACCGCAGAAATGTTAAAACAGCGATTGTCACGAAGCGTACAAAAAATACAATCAGCCATTGTCACGAAGGGGTTAAAAATAAAGTAGTTGGATCTCAAGAAGAAATAGTAACTCATTAGATTAAAACAATTTCTCAGTGACATGATACTGTAAGTAAAATAAGGCCTTTTTTAATACAGTACTATATAATATAATAGTCTCTTATAATGCATTCTCAGTGTTATTGGAAGTTGAGCTGCAAAGAAAGTTGATCAAGCAAATAAGACAAAAAAAAGGACATAAGAAAAAAAAAAAAAGACAACTAACACTCTCACAGATCATATGAAGCAGAATTCATTCCAAGATCAGAGGGGGGAGACCATGGCTCCTAGATTTTTCAGAATTGCTCCATTTTGTAATGTAGTCTGGCTGTGTTTTTTTCCCATTGTAAAGGTATTCCATATATTGCCATTGATCTCCTTTCGTGTCAGCGGAGCTCCCTTCCAGTGTTTTGCTATAGCCTGAATGGTTACTGCATAGATTCTATGATTCTGTCGAGTTAGGAACATTCTATAGCAAGGGGGGCGACTTGTGGGGAAGGGTCCAGTTGGATATTCAATGTTTTGACCGTAGTGTTAATGTGCGTCCCTACACTGGTGATTATAAACTACAGCTCCAGCTGCATTTGACGAGACTCTAAAGAATGCCCCAAGTGCATTTGCAAAAGACATTACATAAAAATGTAAAGGGACCAAAGCAGCTATTAAAGTGCAATCATTTTTTAAAATAAATTTATAGGACCCTAAAGTCTATAAAGTCAAAAATATTTTATAGGTGAAAATAATAATAATAATAATAATAATAAAACATGTTTCCAAAAAGTGCTCAAATGTTTCATTGCAAGGCTTCTCAAGGGCTACCACTATCCTCTGGAATGGCCTCCCTTGGCCCATCCATTTTTATCCCCTGCCTCTAATGTTTTGAAAAATCCCTCAAAACCCACTTTTTTAAGAATGCCTAAATGCTCTTCCTTAATACATAGCTCACCTTTTCTAGTCCCCCTCCTGCAATTCTTATACTAGTGTGGCTGGTCTATGACTAATGTCGCTCTTGTGTGATACACCCTAACTTCCTCTAGATTGTAAGATCTTTGACCTTACCTGTTGTTTCTGTAAATTGTTATGTTATACTACTTGTTATGGGCTGTTTATCCATTGAACAGCACTGCAGAATGTGATGGCGCTATATAAAACAATACATAATAATAATGTCATCTCCAACACACTTTTTCTAGAAGACTGTATATACCGTTAGGCTGCACGATCCCTAAAACTAAATTGTTATTTTGGTAAGAAATGTATAGTTCTATCCTGAAAACACAACATTGCATTAATGATTTAGTTTTGCAAAATATTAAATCATGATCAGTATTCACAGACATGAATGCACATGAAGTCAGAAATATTTGTAAATATTTCCCTAACTATAGATGACAATAGTTTGCAAAGACAGATTTTCAATGTTAGCACAAAATGGAAGTCCAATTCTAGCTGCTATTAAATATGGGAATAGGTTTTTATGATGAATGATGCACGATAATGAAGAATCATTTTAAAACATTGTCCATTAAACTATGACATACACCACCTCGGACAAATGTAATAGCTAAGAAATCATTTTTATAAATGTTGTAAATTTTGATATCTTGAGGAAACTTCATATTAATGTTAGGCCGATTCAAAATGTTCTTCTTATGGAGCAATAAAGTCTTTGTGGTAATTGTCAAATTCATAATAGGACACCATTTTTTTCTGATACATTTGATGAGGGAGATTGAAATGAGGATTTAACCTCTTTATTACTTATATATAACGCCCATGGACCATCTTGTCTATAAATGAGTCGGCATTTATTTGGCTAACTGTAATTATTCTATTGTATCTATTGTAATTATTCTATAGTGTGTTTTTTCATTGAATGCTGTGATAAATACATGCACCAAATACTTCAGTCCCTACAAAGAGCATATTGTCACAATTACAGGCAATGGGATCAGAGTAAAATATCAGGTGCAGCCTTGTTTATTTAGTTTTAGTTTATTTATTAAAGCTTTCGTTTTAGACACGGAATTAAACAATTAGTTGCACTTTGTGTCCACTCACCACTTCTACTTATATTTTCCCCAAATTCGCAAAGTAACAGCGATTTTCCTAAGTTCTGATCTCAATGCGGACAAGCCATGGGCATAGAGCACATTTTTACAGTACCCATAGAAAACTAAGAAAGGGAGGGACTTGCAGTGTTTTCCTTAGGTTTTAATGGATGGAAGTTGTTTGGATGCAACTTGGGTGCTAAAAAAGTCCTGTGGATACAATATGGGTGCTGGGGCAAGTCCCATATGTGCAATCAGGGTATTGGGGCAAGTCCTATGTGTCCAACCTGGGTGCCGGGCAAGTCCTAAGAGTCCAATCCGTGAGCTGGGGCAAGTCCTGTGGATGCAATCTATGTGCCAGGGCTGGCCATTGGGGTATGCGACTTGTGACCTATGCCTGCTATGTGGGTCAATGAATACTAATATGCATTTTTCACTTGATCACGCTTTGGTAGTTTTCTGTTTGTTTTTTTATTCTAACTTTGTTAAAAAAAAATGTTGATCTGTGATGAATCAATGTTCATATTATTAAGTATGCATTCTGATGGGCCAACCTTTCATATTTTCTCCTAGCTTCTCCTTTAATATATTTAAACTGACCCTTAATAATGTAAAGTTATTGGACACATGTTTTACCTACAGAGACTTGTAAAAACTAGGAAAGCTTGCACCGATGGCCCAGCACATATAATTAAAAAGTTATATTAATATACTGATGGGATATAGGGAGTTATGCTGTACCACCATCAGCGTCTGGCTCAGTTTATAACTAGGAGCAATGGTCAGCAGCACCTAAAATTCACATCTGATAGAGCCGAGCTCCACCAAGACCCTTAATAGCAAAAAAAAAACAAAAAAACAAAAACAAAAAAAAACAGACAGAGGCTCAGCACCTCAAATTGTGTGGTATTTTAATGTCCACACACAAGCAGTGGCAACATTTTGACCCCTAGAGGTCTTTATCAAGCTATCGTGAAATTGGCTAAAACATAGAATGCAGAGAGTTGTTGTGAATGGATGTTTCTCAGACTGTACAGAGGTATTAAGTGGAGTACCTCAGGGGTCTGTCTTCTTTTTAATTTATTTATAAATGATCTCCCAAGCTGCTTTGAGAGCCATGTCATGGTTTTTGCTGATGACACAAAATTAGGCAGGGTAATTCAGTAATTCAGCCTTTGTAAGTGACAACTTGGACGATTGGTATGAGCTACTTCCTTTTGGCAGGATTTGCACTAAATCACTCCTTACAAACCTCACACTTCTGCTGTGTTTATGGTGTTCACCCTATCTCGCTTCCATTCAAAACTTCTGAGTCAGATTCCTGCACTGGATAACCACATCCCGCATCTTGTATCTGTATGGGTTTTTCTTTGCACTGCTTTATCCAAGACCTCCTTATCTCTAAAGAAGTACTCTGACCGCAGGAGATTACCCGAGATTGCTATAGGCTTTCGCTTTCTACTCGCAATATCCATCTACGTGTCCTATTTATGAAGCTGACACCATGATTAGTATATGTTTCCTAAGATATTTTCCCTGATATTTTCTTTAATAAAGTAGTGAATTTGAAATTGTTGCAATCTACATAATGTTTCTTTTCTTCTTTGCTGCAAGTGGCATTTATCACATTTTCAGAGAAACAACATGTATGCTGTTAATCAGTTTACTAGCAATATAATTGTGCAGGTAGTCATATTGATTGGCTTGTGATGTCAGTCTCACATCAACATTATTGACATTAGCTGACACTTTAAGTGCAAATGTACTCTCATAAGAGGAGCTTTATAGGAAACACCACCAAATTACTATTTATAATACATAGAGTATTATAGTGTGGCATTTTGAAAACTGGCAGTATACATTTTTATTAAGACTATAGGTTATATTAAAATGTATAACCGAATGACAGAATAACTGATGTGATCTTTTCTACTTTAACCCAGGGAAAGACATTTGAAAAGAAGATGTTGGTGTCATTTATTATAAGATGTGTTTTTTTATCCAAGACAATGCAGCATAGGTTATAAATGTTGGTTTGAAGTTATTTGCATTAACTTTGTTTCTTGCATTTGTCCTAATAAATAGATTACCTGCATTTAAAATTATTAGGACTACTAATTAGTACCCATTGCACTATTGTCTTATATTTTGTTTTGCAGATAGTTTTTTTTATTATTTTATGTATCTGCCTTAAGGTATATATTTTTATACCCAAGTAAGTTCACACTTTTTTTATTAGCACACTGGTGTTTCACAGGTTTGTTGGTCATCCTTGCATGAGGTTTATCTTGTTTTATCTTTGTTTTATCTTTGTTTTCTCAGTCTTTCCCTAATCTGCAGTCAGTGTGGCAATTATTTTTTTTGGTGTGGTAGCGGAAATGCTTACTTAGGGTCCAATTTTTTCAATATAAAATATATTGGCAGCAGGGGCTAATATAGATATATATATTGGCAGCAAGGGCTAATATTAATATATATTGGCAGCAGGGGCTAATATTTATATATATTGGCAGCCGGAGCTAATATTTATAAATAGAGTGGCAGCAGGGGCAAATATTAATATATATTGGCAGCAGGGGCTAATATTTATATATATTGGCAGCCGGAGCTAATATTTATAAATAGAGTGGCAGCAGGGGCAAATATTAATATATATTGGCAGCAGGGGCTACTATTAAAGAATGAAAAATAACTGCCAGTTGAGCTGTTATTTTGAAATCATATTTCAATAACGGTCTTTACTTCAAAGAGATAAGTGCATATTATGTAGTTAAAAATGAATGTCTAACGCATATATATATATATATATATATATATATATATATATATATATATATATATATAATTGCCCCCCCCTTCTTTGGCCCCTGTCCCCCCATGTGCCCCTCCCTAAATATGAAAGCTGTAGACGCCACTGCTTTCTTCTTGTAGTACCATTGTTCAACAGCACAGCAACATGGAAACTCTCCCAAACCAGCTCTAGGCAGTTTTAATTTGCTAGAATGTGTATATATCACACTCCCTTCTTCACTAAGTTTTCCATTGTGTGAAATATTTTAAAGAATCAGATACTAATTATATACTTTAAAATGTCCAACAACTTTCAACTGTAGTCGGGATTGTGACTTTACTCCATAACGTAATCATTGTATTTCTTCTCTACTCTTCCTTCTTTGGTACACCAGTCTATCCTTACAGAGGTCTCTGCCTTTGGACTTCCTTCAGGTGCGGATCAGTGGGCTGCTCTACCAGAATGTCACTTTTTTTCAGGCAAATTGTGCTCGACTGTTACAGGTTCCTCTGTAGTTGCGACCATTCTGTCATGTCTTAGATGACATCTGTTCTTGGTGAAACTTTCACGATAAGGTGTAACAACAATATTTGATTGTGGTTCAGGCTGGGTTATTTCAACTATTGCTGGTTGCTATTCTTCATCTCCATGCTCTCCTGGAAGTACAATTGTTAAATCTTTGGCAGCAGTGTTTTGGTATTTTGTTTGTTTGTCCTATAGACATTTAAGCTTCTGATTGACTCCAACAGGTCTACATGGGTGAAGTGCCTGTTGGGATCCAAGGTACTCCTTAATAAACTGCCCATCATCAGCTCCATACCAGAGATATTTTATAGGCTCAAACACCTTTTGGAATACCTATTCCTATACCTGATCTTTCTCTCAGTCTGTAAGGCACTTACCTGGCAGATGCGGGGAAGTTCCTCTCCGTCCTCCCGGCAGAAACGCCGGCACCGTTCCCTGCTACATGAAGCAGCCGCTCGCACGCGCGGCCGCTTCATGAATATTTATGCGGCTGACCGCCGCCTGGATTCCGCTGCGTCGCTATGGCGACGGTGGGCGCGGTTACGTCAGGGACGCCGGGGAACGCCTCCCCGGGCTATTTAAACCTCTCAAACTTATCCACCGGTGCTCAGTTGTACTGGTGCTTCCGTACCTATTGAGCCCCTCGTATTTTTCCTGTATCTTGTAACTATTGCTGGTATCCTGACCCTGGTCTGCTCAACGGCTATCGTGAACTTCTGGTATCCTGACTCTGGCTATTCTTACGACTTTGTGTATCTCTGGCATCCTGACCCTGGTCTGCTAAACGGTTATTGTGTATCTCTGGCATCCTGACCTCGGCTATCCATTCGGCTCCTGTGTATTTCCGGTATCCTGACCCTGGCTTTCCTAACGACTCTGAAAACCTCCGGTATCCTGACCCTGGTCTGCTTAACGGCGCTGTCCTGATCACCCGTGCTTACAGCAACACTGCCAAGTGCCCTGTTATCCACCTCAGGCCTCTTGTGCGTGTCCTGTATTGAGCAAGCGTGTTCCTTTCCTGCATCCCGGATTCCTTCTGGTAAGACGATCCTTACACAGTCTGACTATCTGACTGCGGATACCCTGGACTAGAATCTATCAGTTGTATTCTCCACTGTTTTTTATACTTCTTTGCTTGCAAAAGGAACATGTCCGGAGATAATAACAATAAAGACTGATTAGCAATCATTGCCGGCAGCAGCATTTTGTGGGGTTGTCTTATAATTGAGAAAATATGGTAGTTTACTATCAGTAAATAAGATTTCTTCTGAATTTCTATGGCCATTTCGTTCCATGACAAAAAAGGGATTCCCTAAAACCATAAGGTTTGATTGCTCAGAAGATTAGCCTGCCATATTTGAGCGTTTTCAACAATCTGTTCAATGTCTTTGGACATACCTGATTATTCTTGCTTTTGATGGATGGTTTGGCTGCCCTGATGAACATCATTGAGCATTACTTTTTATTATTAATTTTATTGTTTTGTTTTTTGTTTAGCAACTCTTATAGTTCAGGTCTAAATGACTGTACCCTTTCCATTGAATATAGTGCATTTTATTAAAATATTTCTTTAGATGTGTCAGAACTGTGAACCTCTACTGCTCAAGAAAGTGTATACATTATGCACCAAAGGTTTCTTGGAGTGTAGGACACAATTAAATAATAACTTGCAATTACAGCAGAGTTCTGCATGTATTTGTCCTAGTGGCTTTCATAGAATGGCTTCTAATGGTTTGTGATCTGACTGTACTTCTTTAGTGACTCTGTACACATACTGATGGAATTTATTCTTGGCAAATACTACTGCCAGCAATACCTTCTCAATCTAACATTTTGTTCAGTATGTAAAAATGCACGTGATGCATATGCAAATAGACTCCCTTCTTGCATCAGACATGCTCCAAGACTATCTTTTGATGTGTCAGTCTTTATAAATAGTTGTTTAGTAGAATCATAAAAACACAAAAATGGTGCTCTTACCAGTGCCTTTTTTAAGCCTTCTAAAGCTTTCTAATGTTCTAAACCTTACTGCCATAACACATCTTTCTTAAGCAGTCCACAATGTGATGTGATCAAAGTTGCCTCGTTTAGGACTATGTTGGGCTAGATACATGTATTTGTTCATCCATAGGCATAAATGCTTTCTTATGTTTTGGTAGCCTTATGTTTTTATATCACATTTACTTTCTCTTCATCAGGCTTCACTCCATCTGCTGTGATGCATTTTCCCACCATATAATGTGTTTTTCTTTGTTGATTTTAACATTGATCTTTTCTGACCTCACCATGACTTGAAATAATATGTGATCGTGTTTGTCCTTTACGGATCAGGGCATGGACGTCACCGCATGCGCCTCCATATTGTCCTGAGTTGAAGATAGGGCAAAATGGTGGCGCTTTCGACGATGTCCACTACCCGATTGGAGGATACGGAAGTGGACGTCACTGCAGGCGCCACAATTTTGCAGAAGTTCCTGCTAGGTGAACAAGAGTGTGTGAGAGTGAGCGCTTGTGAAAGCGTTGTGTTTATATTAAAACATCCAAGTGGGGACTAAACTCATCTCAAAATTAAAATGAGAAAAGACTATAACACTATTATTCTGGTAATGATGTCTGCTAAATTCCACGTGTTATGTGTTAATTATGTTAATCCTTTCTTTTTTCCTGTGTTTGTCAATTTCCCCTGCCCAGATAACGTGACTATATAAACTCTGTGTGTCATGGCTGGTGGTACAGTTCTTTGGGAGACCCCTATTTCTCCACAGGAGCACCTTTACTCTGAGAAGCAGAGCAGCTACCCATCTTGTAGCTGGCTTTTGAAGAAGGTGGCAGGATGTGTCCCACTATACCCCCTAGCTCCCATTACAGTGGTGGCAGTGGAGGGATGTGATGCTCTTCGTAGACGGACCACCACCACCTGGGATATCAACAGAGTCAGGCTAGAAGCCCAGCATCTTTACGATGAAACAGAAGGACTCAACTTTTGCCTAGAGGCCCTCATCAGTAAAGGGGTTGGAGCTCTCAAGATCGAGCAATATTGAGAAGGAGGGGGAAAGGCAATGTAGATGCTGGACAAGAGAAGCACCACAGGGGTGCTGAACAGGAAAACCCCCATAAACATTAGAAGTGCTGGGATCTGGGATGCCAGAAGTCCCTCTACAGAGGCGGTCTGAGATGGCGGATTGCAGGGTGCCAGATCCTCATCGCTAGCTGTTGATGGTGGTACAGGGATGCAGCCGCAGGATCCTCATGCCCAGCAGCAGTCAGAATTGCCAGGATGCAGGACAACATCAGAATGTCCTCTATAGAGGCAATCTGAGATGCCAGGATGCAGGGTGCCAGAGCCTCATACCCAGCAGCAGTTGGAGATACAGTGGGATACATTTTATCATTTAAAGCAAACACACTACAAGAGTGTTGTTCAGAAAAAAGGAGATCCTGGACCTGTTAATGCCAGCAGTGCAATACAGTCACCCATCTGTCAGCATGGAGTCCAGGATGAGATAAATATGGATCGCCAACATTTACACTGAGAACAGTGACCTTTAAGACTTGCCATCGGGACTGTCTATTTTTTAAGAACAAAGAAAAGAAATCCCAGCACTCCATACAGCTTCCAATCTTTAGGATACTTTATTTGGAGAAAGCAAAAAAAGCAATGTTTCGGCCAAACAGGGCCTTTGTCAAGCTTTGTCTATTTTTTAAGGGCAGAAATGTAACAGTGTTACTTCCCTAATCCCTTCACCATACCTAGACCCACACTAAAATTACCAGACATACACTCATGCCCAGACAAACAAACACTAACTTACCCTCTATTTGAGCTGCCACACTGCTACTGTAGGGGTCACGCACTGCCTCCTCCTTGAAATTCAGGAGGTCCCTTCTTCTGGGTTAAAAATGTGCCTTTGTTTCAGTAGTCCCTTAGGTGAAATTTGGAGCATTTACAGGTGTGCTGATTTATGTATTTATTATTGTAAAATGTTAACTAATTGAAGTTGATTGTACTTGTTCAACTAAAACAAATGCCTGTATGTATTATCCAGAATAGTGTATATGTTGAAAGTACTGTTGGAGATTTATTTAGATTATAACATGTAGCCTTTGCTGGTCCCCTTAGCAGGTACTAATATACAGTATGTTTTAAGCAAAATAAATCAAAGGCTCAGTCTGAGCACCTGTTTATTAGTTTTTCATCTACAAGTCAATTATATTAAATATCAATTATATTATAATTATAATGTAATTAGTGGTTCCTAATATTTCAGTATTAACTATTTGTGGAGATATGTGTGGATCAATATGAAATGTTAAAATGTAATTGTATATAGCAGGTGAAACTCAAAATCTCCCAAAAAAAACTATCTGTTGTTTTTATGTCTTTAGAATATGCCTGTAGCATTTTGCATTTGAGAATGGAAGACTGGGTCTCCTCATTCTCATTTCAGTGGTGCCGATTTATACATCATTGGAGGTTCTGCAACTGGCAATGCAATTATCTAGTTTGAGTTTATGGCGTAGAAGACTTTCTTATTTCACACAAATGATAGTTTCATGGCTACGTAAATGTATTATGTTGTTCTGTAGATAAGATGTGTACATTGTGAATACATGTTTATCACAAATGTAACAAAGGGATACAGTACAGCCCATGCAAATCTCAAACTATAAAAACCTTAATGTGTTTTTGAATTAATATACCAGTCATGCAATACAAATAAACATTTAAGAGTTCTGGTTTTTAGCTTCACTGCCTATATCTATATGCTTATGCCTTTGATTAGGAAACCTTTAAAGCATATGCTGAAACTAGTAGCATGTCAAAAGATGCACATAATGCAGAAACAGTGTGCATTCAGCTCTTCAGAAATCCCCTGTACTGTGTATTAATATTGCAAACAATAATATCAATTGTACCCGTCTAACTCCATTACGTGAAAGAAATTGGTCAGCAAAATGTATATAAATATCACATGGTAGATAAACATTCTTCCTTGCAGCAGTTTATTTGTTCAAGTTGAGTGTTGGCGCACATGTGTATGTTGAGTTAGAGTGATTGCATGTTCTTTTATTCTGTTATAGACTGTTTTAAAGCATATGGTGTTAGAGTGTGTGTACGTTGGATTATGGTGTTAGATTCTGTGGGTGTTAGAGTGAGTTTGCATGTTTATATGTGTGTGCGTGGGTGTCACTTAGGTACCACTAACACTAGGCTCCCCCCTGCCAGGGAGGACTGCCCCCCTCTTTTACTTGCCCTTCTGTGTCATGATCTAGGAGTTTAGGATGTTTAGTCTGGGAAAGGATGATGATATTGTCTAGAAAACCATACTTTGGGGATGATCCATCATGTGCCATTTTCAATACAACCATTAAGTATCTTGTCTGTTGGTCTTTAATTATGCATGAGGGTTAACATTTGCATTGAGCCAAAAATGTATTATGTAATCTCTTCTCTTAACTGTCCAAACTGTTACTGCATCAGTCTCAAATCTACTCAGCTTTCACAAAGCGTTGTGTGCTACCATGTGCTACCACACTAAAAAAAACAACCGGGTGCCCTGTGACAATTCTGATTATATCATAACTCTTTAGCTCACTGCACGTATCTAATCATATCCCAAGGCTTATTCATGATTTATATAAGTAGTGATTTATATTGGCCAATCTTTGTTTGAGCACAGTAAAGCTCGTGTGGGCATTTTGACCTTTGATTGACCCATGTATACTATTAAAACTAGCAAATTGTTGGTATCCCTAAACTCAAATGGAACTAAATAATTGTACATAATGGCCCTTAAAAGTTGCAACTAAAATGTACACTTCCTCCTTTAACCTTAAAGTTATCAAGCTTTTGTTAAGTAACGGTTAAATATGTCCATGCGTAAAAGCGTGTGAATAAAATTAGTCATAAATAGTAAAACTTTTTCTCGTTGGCTTTCCGCAATATTTTAAGTATCAACAAAGTAAAATACCCTTTTTATGAAAAGAAAAGTCTTAATTACAGTGCACAAAGCTTAAGTCAGTGCCTTATATAAGCAATCTTTATAGCATCATGGTCTTTGCAAACACATTATGGTGGCCTAGATGATGCAGAACAATAAATAATTGAAAAGTCTGGCCTGGAGAAAGCCGTGTTTATTTGACTATGTTTGTAAGTACATCAATAAATGTCAACTGTAAATCCTGGCAGTAATATTGAGCAGAGTTGTAGGTCTAATAAAAGATTCAGGGCTATCTGTATTATAACACTTACAAATCTAATACCTGAGCGTGGTCAATATAAACTTGTGAATACCCTAGTGTTTTTCTGGGCAGAGGTTCAACGCTTTAACAAAAGGATGTGGAATATGGTTTGAAGAAAATAAAAATTCATTAACCACAAACATTTAAAACATTCTATGCGATATAGATTGATGAGATCATCTTTTTTCACACTCCAAAGATAGGAAATATTATTGAATACACAGCCTTTGGCTGACCTCTCTGAGCTCGGAGTGGAAATAATAAATGAAAAAAGTACTTTGCTTTTATCATGGCTTGTATGTCTCAGAATATGATTTCTTTGTCCGTTTTGCAATTGCATGATCCTGCTTTCCAGTGTTGTGTTAACAGTTTTGGGTTTTGTGCATTACTTAGGATTAATCAGAAATCTTGTAATGCATGTATCAGGCACTTTTACACATGGTTAAAGCATCTGAAACATATGTACTGTGCTATTAAGTGTACAAAAAGCTCTGTCACATCTAAACATTTGTTCTATGTGTCAGCAATTAATACGTGTTTAAACAGATTAAACATTTTAGAACTGTGACTACAAACTAAAGACTAATTTTTAAAAGGTAGCTAGCAATCACTGAATTTTTATGTATCTTGTCTCAAACTTAATTTATTATCCTTAGCTATAAAGTATTTTTGGGAATCAGTATCACTTAATTTTTGCTATATTTATTATTCTTCTACTGAACATGTGGTAGCAGTTACTTAAAAGTACAATTAATAAATTTTTGAGCCTTCCTTTGCAGGACTTGCTAGTTCTTGAATTCCAGGCTGTGTAAGAGGCTTATGTACCAATGGCAAAAAAGGGCACCATTTTGTTAATTTCTAAAAAAAAAAAGAACACGATAAAAAGCCTTAGGTGAAACATTCTATGTTTTTTCTATGCATTATATTTCTTCAAATGTTATTTGGACAGGACAATATCGTGCACACTGAGTGCATTGTCTGCCAAATGTCTTTTACTGGGCCATTTTGTTAGACTTGCCCCTTCGGCAAAATGTTGTCCACCATCCCCTGGCAACATGATAAATAAAGGATGATACTATTGACTGGATGTTATACATTAGCTCTATCATATCCCTTGCTCTATTTTTATCACACAGGACATTTTTGCACATGCAGTGGATCTGCCTTATGTTCAATGGTAATCGTATTCAGTGGGATGCATCCATAACACATACAGCTATGTATACTTTATCATGCAAACACTGTTATACTACCAGTCACATATTTCTATACTGATCAACCAGGGGTAAAACTAGAAACCACTGGGCCCTGATGCAGGGCCCAGTGGTTTCTAGTTCCCCCAAGGCCCCCCAAATTCAACAGCTAGTACATATCCATGCTCACACGCACACAATTACACATCCATGTTCACACGCACACACAATTACATATCCATGCTCACACATACACACAATTAAACATCAATACTCACACACACAAGTACACATTCCATTGTCACACACACACACATAAGTACACATCCATGCACACACACACACAAAAGTACACATCTATGCTCACACACGCACACACACAGATACACATCCTTGCTCACATAAACACAAGTACACATCCATGCTTACATACATACATATACATACATCGCACACCTCCCTATCTCCCGTCCACGCTTACCTCTCGACGTTCCTGCAGCTTGCTATCTGGCTGCTCACATACTGTGCGAGCAGCCTCTGTTTCACCACAGGGTCATGAGAAGTCACGTGACCCCCGATACGCTCCTGTCTCCCAGTGCTCGTTCAAAATAGTTTTGAAAGCACCGATCCAGGTCGGAAGGGCCCTTTCTAAACAATTTTGAACCGGTACAAGGAGACAGGAAGAAGGGGTCGCAGGGGTAGTTTGCCAGTGTGATCAATTTAACATAGAATTTTAGTTTGTGAGTTATATTTCCAGCTAAATGGTTTAATTTGAAGTTATAACGTTTATTTTATTCAATAATGTTTCTCCTGTAGCTGAAGCATTTAACCCTTCCCCATAAGAAACCATCCCAGTTTTTGTAATAATTGTAGTTACATTGCAGCCTTATACACAGCTTACACTATACTTAGGGAACTCTTAACACTCCCAACACAATATTTAATTGTTTGTTTCAATAGATTTTGAACCTTTGAATTCACTAACCAGGAGCTTTAATAAGAATACTCACCGGATCCTTTGGCACTCTTCAGCATCTTCATTTATAGTAACATACAATATCATCAGGTGAGTGCAGAGATTGTGTGTTGGAAGACTACAAATTGTGGACTTATTTTTGGCAATTAATCATATCCAACAAGGGCTATCTGACATTATCCACCACTAAATACATCTGCATCCCTTATATAAGCCGTGTATTGCAGAAAATAATGCAAACGGTGGCCTTGTTTTTAACAATGCATGGCCTAATACAAGGGGGTTCTGATGCCATTGCTGTATGTCACTGCTCCATTGTTTGGAAGAGACAAGGCTGAAGATATGAGAACAAAACAAAAACTGAAATAACTGTAGCCCATGCATATGTAGAGAACAAGGAAGCAATGACAACATGGAAAATATCAGTTATGATTTTCAACACGCTACTTCATCTGACATTAGATACTTTACTGCGTACACAGCTATACTACCAATAAAACTGTGTAGCCCTTAACCTATTCATAGATACCTAGATAATAGCAAAGTGTGCATGACATAGGAACAGTTAACCCCCCTATATTCTACTATAAATTCCAAGTCAAATGCAACATAAACTGAATAGTTGTCTTAAAAGCCCCCCTTAGTAAAGCCCCCCCAAATAGATTTGGTTGTACATATATGTAGATGCAACCTATGTTGGTGACAGTACACTATATAACACATTTTTGGTACATTAAGAAGGGATTACATTACATAATCATTCATAATAAGTGCAGAAAGAATAGCTACATAGTTATATAGGCTCAAAAAAGACATGCGTCCATCAAGTTCAGCCTTTCCTTTATCTGTTAATTTGTTGTTGTTGATCCAAAAGAAGGCAAAAAACCCAGTTTGGCGCTTTCCAATTTTGTACTAACCAGGGAAAAAATTCCTTTTTCGCCCAAAATGGCAGTCAGATTTCTCCTTGGATCAATAAGTTGTTTCCCCATAATTAAAGATTATATCCCCGAATATTATGTTTTTCCAAGTATCCATCCTTTCCTAGTATTCATAACTATAGTGCTCCATTCCTTTTATTAATTTTGTAGCCCGCCTCTGCACCCTTTCTAGTGCTATGATATCCTTCTTTAGAATAGGTGCCCAAAATGGCACAGCATATTCAAGGTGCGGCCTTACTATTGATTTATACAGAGGCAAAATTATATTTTTATTCCGCGACTTGATGCCCCTTTTTATACACGACAATACTTTACAGGCCTTAGCAACTGCTGACTGACATTGCAAATTGTTTCCTAGTTTGTTGTCTATAACAATTCCCAAATCCTTCTCATTTGTCGTTACCCCTAATTCACTACAGTTTAGGGTGTAGGTTGCTTGTGCATTCCCTTCCCCGAAGTGCATAACTTTACATTTATCTACACTAATAGATTTCATTTTAAACATTCTATATGGAAATTATAAACTGACTGGGCATATATAGTGTTGATACAATGTATTCTAGGATTATCATTTATTCATGTTGTTGTGACTTGATTTACGGAAGAGAAAGCCATTTGCCTTGGTCCATTAAATAGGCCAATGTTTATGGTCCCTTTACATTTTCCTGAGTTATTTTTTATCTCTTTACTACTTATCATTTTTTTAAATACTCCTCCACAAAAGTATTAAAAACAAGGAACCTATCGATGAAACCATTAACCAATATGGAGTATATGTTATTACCTTGTAAATTGCATATTATTAAGGAGCATTCATATTTTAAAGCAGTTTTCCTGTTAATTTACTTTTAACTGCAAAATCAAATATCATAGAATGCTAATAAAACAATTTTGAAACACTAGGATAAAGCAGAGGGCATTTTGAATTGAATCTTGTCAGATTTACATATTTAAAAACAATAATATGCCTCTTTCTTGATTGTAAGCTCATTTTATATATTGCATTACTTATAATGTCCTCTTTAGCCATTTTACAGCATTATTGGGCTAATCTCAGCCTGGAGAAAGAAAAAAGTAACAAGGAGAGTTCTCTGTTGTGTATATGAATCAATAAATAATACTGGTAACAGTCTAAAATAATTATTATATAATAAACAATAAAACACTGTTTTAAATTCTAAGGCTTAAAATAGTGACATAAGTTTATTTATATGATTATTGGTCTGAATGAATTTATACCAAATGCCTCGAAGTATATTGTTCAAATTTTGTTTTGAGAGCTTCAAGTAATACCATTTTATGCTCAATAAAAAATGCTTCAGAATTTACCCCTCTTAAAAGCATCAAATAGTCCTATCGTTTTGTTATTATTAATATCTTGTAAATTCTGCGAACTATTACAAGATTTATGTTTTTATTTAATTTTAGCTAAAATTCTCTTGCATAAAATTTAGTTTCTTGTTCAAGGGGTTTTGTTTCTTTTTACATGATTCAAAATGCCCTTTACATGGGAAAAAAACAAGATTGGCCTTTGAATTTTGAGCAGTAAGGTACAAGAATAAGAGGCAGAAAAAATCTGGAAGGTTTTTCTGAATATTTGTGTAAATAATGGTGCTAAATAACACTTATGAATGTATAATACACCATAAATTATAGTAAACCATAATTGGGCACATCTCTATTTTTTATTGAAATATCACAACCTTCTTGGTTACCATGAATGACACTAATTTGACATCCAAATTCATTAAAATTGAATAACAGTGTAAAATGGCCAGTTTGGATGACGCCTCAAGTTATGTAAGTGAGCAAAGCAATGTGCAGTAACCATTCCCCAAAACTAAAAAGAATATTCAAATGAAAGAATATTCCAGTTATAAACTCTCTCTAAATTTGCAGTTCATACAAATCTCAATGCACAGTAGAGGACTGCATTGGGAGGCGGGTCCCGTGGGTCCGCCAAAAAACTTGCGGGCGCGGACGGTCTTTCTGGGGCTGCGGGCGGGAGCGGGCGGTCAGGCACTGTACCTGCGGGTCCCGGTAATCCCGCGCAGTCCCGCAAGGATGCCTTCTCATTGCTCCATTACAGTGTCTCCTGTCTTGCTCCGCCCATGAACAAGGCAGAGTCACGCGATGTGATGTCACTTCCTGTGACTCCGCCTTGTTCCTGGGCGGAGCAAGAGAAGAGACACTGTGAGGGAACAACTCGAGGGCAGCCTTGCGGGACTGCGCGAGAAATCAGGTAAGGAGGCGGGCGTGATTGGCCACAAATGTGGCGGGAGCGGGCAGGATTGGCCACAAATGTGGCGGGAGCGGGCAGGAGCGGAACACCCACATTGCGGGAGTGGGCGGGTAGCGGGATTCAAAAAGCAGTCCCGCGCAGGGCTCTAATTCACACGTCTAATATATGCTACTAAAAGCATTGAGAGGATAACAAAATAGTAGAAAAAATAAAACAACAACTACATACAATGTCAAAATATACCAATGCAAGTAGTATTTTTACAAAAATCAGTTGTGACCTCTTTTTAAGAGGGCATTTTGTGTCAAGGCAATTGAGATATTAAATGAAGATATACTTCTTAAACACTTTAAAAAAAAATGTTTACGTCTATCTCTCCCAACCTTACTTACACAGCTAGAAAAATACCTGACAGAGATTTGGAACACTTGCTCAAAGCTAAAATAGCATCAATAAGATGCAGTTATATCTGCATAGACTGTGTGACGAGATTTGAACATTCAAAGAAATTATGCATGAGTTCCAGACAGCGGGGAATTGGAGGTGGAAAAAATAATCTTCTTAAGTGGAAAAACCCTCTTGCACATCTCCCAACATGCTGTCTGTACTGTCATTTAGATAGTTGAAAGGCTACTTTTACCCAAACTCGCTGATGGAATTTGTAGAGTGATAGGCTTGACAGATAGCAAAGATACTGTGAAATAATCTATAATGAGTGATGTGCTCACACTTTGATCTGGGCAATATATATTTCAAACTAGACTATGCTTAGAAGGAAATATTTTAACATTATTTTACCTTCTCTTTCCTTATTACTGCCCTTTGGGTAAAATCTTTAATCCAATTCTGTGTTATTGCTGCCTGTTTTTAAATTTACTTAACATTTTCATTTTATCAGTATTGGATGCGTCATAGTTTGAATACAGTATTTACATAAGTACCGTATTGGCCCGAATATAGGCCGCACTTTTTCCCCCCACTTTAAGTCCTTAAAGTGGGGGTGCGGCCTATATTCGGGGTCTAGCACCTGACAGGCAGCAGGGTTAGGATACAGATCGCCCGCAGCGGTGCAGGGGACCTGCATCCTACTCTCTGATACGCTCAGACAGCCTCCCCTGCCGGCACTTCCCTCGAGGGGAGTCCCGGCAAGGGAGATTGTTAAAGCACATCGTGCAGACGTGCCGGCAGCGGAGGTTGTTTACGCGCATCGCCGCAGCCGGTGAACGTCCGCACAATGCATTTTACCAGGGGACAGGGGACATCTACGCAATACGCGTATACAACTTCCGGTGCCGGCAGCATATCTCGGGGGGAACAGAGTGGCAGCATATCGGGGTGGGGGCAGAGTGGCAGCATATCTCGGGGGTGGGGGGGACAGAGTGGCAGCATATCTCGGGGGGGCAGAGTGGCAGCATATCTCGGGGGAACAGAGTGGCAGCATATCGGGGGACAGAGTGGCAGCATATCTCGGGGGAGGGGGGGACAGAGTGGCAGCATATCTATTACAAAACTTTTTCTTTAAAAAAGCACCAAACTTTTAGGGTGCACCATATATTTGGGGGCGGCCTATATCCGAGCCAATACGGTATTATCAGTGTGTAAATGAAAGCATTTGATCAGGTCACCATTCTCTAAAAAACAGGGCAAATGCTTGAGTACTGTGCAACCCATTGTCCTCTAACTGCCACGGAACTACACTCCCGTGAAGCTTAGTGGGAAGAGGCTGGTTAATTGTCTTTGAGGATTTATGAGATTTCACAGATGGAGGGCCATAATTTGCAGGGCCCTATTCTATACCAAAAGGCAAACCAGTCAAAGCGCACTTTACACCCCTATATGCATTGCATATCACACTGTCACATTACAGATACCAATCCATAAGAATAGTACTAGAGTTACCAATTAAATTAGAGATGTGTCTGGGATCCTTGGATGGAATTCCCATCTTGAAGATAATGTGTACTATTTCAGTCATCTCTAGAGTTTCTTTATTAATTAGAGCAGAAAAAAATTAAAACTATGCATACCTACCCTGCATCTTAATGGTGATTGTATTCAAAGAGTAGCCACAAAGCACAGATAATCTGAATCATTATATTGGTTACCAGGGTAATTGCTTCCCCTTACAACTGGTATTAGAATACTTCTTTACACACAATGGACTATGCTCCCTATATCCATAGAAACTAACTTGGAAACCAAACCCAATAAAATTGTGAAACGACTAGTGTATTACATGAAAAATAGTATTTAGTTTAATAGTAGCGAAGTATAACATTCTCAAATACAGTATTTGTTTATGGTGGCTGCTGTCCTAGCCCTGACCCAAGGCAGCAATCCCAAGTCCTACCAAGATAAGGTTGTCCCCCTCTGTTGTGTGCATTGGGATATGACCTTATTTAGGGCAAATTTCAAGGGTGACCTGGAATTCCCCTACATGATCCATTGACAAACCTAGAGTGATCTCCCAGTAGGGTAAACAGTAAAGCTGCCCCCCCGACTAGACCTACAGCTGTATGACTAAGCTCAAGCTTCAGTATAACATATTTCCACATCTTGTGAATTCAATGCACTAAATAGATTTTTATGACATTAGACCTGTACCATAGATATTTCAGTTATTTTCAGCCTGGCAAACGTTGCAATTTGTGTGTTTCATTGAAACTAAAATTATGTACTTCTCATTATGAACCATATGGTACACTAAAAAGCCATAATAGCTTTTTCCAAGAACTTTGTTGCAAATCTATGAAAAAATGCTTTGTATATTAATATTATCATTCATTGTTTAAATCTTCTGGAATGCTTTGCTGCTAGTCAAAGATTTGGACAATGCTGGCCTAAACCATTTGGGCATGAAGGAAAGTGTTTGGGACTGCATTTCTAATATAGTATGTGAGCTAAATACGTATCAGTTTTTATGCAATGTGTCTTTATGGTGTACTGAAATAAATGCCAACATAATATAACATCTTTGATTTTGGCAAAAAAATCTAACTACTTCATATCAAGGCAAAATAGCAGTTGCTGTAATTTGCATTAACATTGAAAAGCTTCAGCTCAGTGTGTCCAGAAATATAACAAATATTCATCTCATATGAGATGAGTTCTCAATAAAAATGAACTATTAGTTTGTCTGCCTAATAACTATTCACTGCAAGGCTTCTAGTCAATGAGCTCCTAACTTCTGCAAAAATGACACCATTCTTTTAGTACAACCAACAAGATCATATATTTAGAATAAGGCAGTAGTAGGACATTGTCTCACATACTGACCCCCTCCTCCCCGCTCTCTGTCAGCATGCTCTATGCATCTGCCAAGAAATCAGTAGATTTAAGAAAATGGCTGGATAAGGTAAATGAGCAAACAGAGGGCAGATGCAGGGCAGGGGAGAGTCAAGGGGCAAAGACATGACTGAGGGATAGAGACAGAGGTGCATTTAAGATGCGCTTTCTAAATAAAAAAAATGGTTAATTATAATCCATATCAGACCCAGGGCTACTGTAGTTTGGTTTTAATTAAATGCTTTAAAACATGTTTTTGTTTAGAGTGTTTAATCCCATAAAGACATTAACTACTTTGCATTCTACAAAACTTTTAGAACGGCACACAAAAGCTGCACTCCTACAGCATCCCTTCTCCTCCATGGTCAGACATTTGTTGCCACTGATATCATATGTATTAAAATGGAGGTGATGGCTGGGGAATCCCTATAGCTATAGTGGGGATCAAAGTGAGTTGTGGGAGAAACAGGATTTTAACCTTTTAACCCCTTCACAACAAAGCCCATACATAATAAGCGATTCATTCAGCAACACAACCTCTCACTCATTCACTCACTCACACACTCCAGGTTTAATAATAATTTATCGATGGCTTCTTAAAGGTTTCTAAATATCAATGGTTCACAGATAACTTAAGTGATTAAAAGAGTAATATCCAATCTGGCCAGAACATAGGACTGTTGATTAAAGACTTATTATGGAAGAGATCAAACAACCACACATGGTTATCTTAACTACTATGGTAGAGTAAGTGACTGTAATAAAGGCATTAAGTATTTATGGAATTGACTAAGCTAATTATGTACATCTAAGATGAAGCACCTTCTGTTCTAAAAGTGTAATGGCTCTTAATTCAGTGGTTACCTTTGTAAATCTTTCCCAAATATGATAATTCCTTTTTAATTAGCTGAACTTTATTGGCATAAATAGGGTCTTAATCACATCTGCAAACAATATATTCAAGGATCTATTTTTGGCTGAATATGAGCACACTAATGATGACATTTAAAGTGTAGGCATGGAAAAATGTATTTATACTTATAGCTCTAGTCCATCTGTTTTCGTTTTTAACTATAAAAATCAAATTTGAAAATTATATTAAATACCAAAACAAATCATGCAAAGCTGCATAATGAATATTTTTATGGCACATATGATTAGAAAAATCACAAACTTCAGTCATCCTGAGCTGTAATGGTCCATGGCAAGGAATGAATAAATATTCACAAAAAGTAAATTAATTAACATTTGTGTTATGTGAGGCATCAATGTACTTTTCCATAGTTTCCTTTTTTGTGTAAAACAGATATGTGCTGGATCTGTCTGCTCCCCATTAGACCTTTAATCCCTGTAGACTTCCCTTGACGGGAAGGTGATGGGAACCTCCAGCTTTGGAGGTTCCAGGGTGACCTGTTGTGTAGTCACACACTGAGTATTTGACACAAATAGTTTGAATATAGTAATAATGGATTCTGGGGCAGAAGCAAATGAGAGTTTAGCTCTACCCACACCTATCTACTCTGCAAAGAATTCTTACAAGATATACGCTATATGGACAAAAGTATTGGGGCACCTGACCAATATACCAATCGGGTCTTTTATGACATTGCAGTCTAAACACATAGACATTAATATGTAGTTACAGCTACAACAGCTTCCACACTTCTTGTAAGGCTTTCCACAAGATTTTTTTTGCCCAGTATAACATTTGTGAGGTCAGGTGCTGATGTTGGACAAGGATGCCTGGCTCGCAATCTTCATTTCAGTTCATCCCAAAGGTGTTTGATGAGGTTGAGGTCAGTGCTCTATTTGGGCCAGTCAAGTTCTTCAACACCAAAGTCATCCAATCATGTTTTTATGGACCTTGCTTTGTGCATAAAGGTACAGCCATGCTGATATAAATAAAGGCCTTCCCCTAACATTTCCAACAAGATGGAAACATAGCATTGTCCAAAATGTCTTGGTATGCTAAAGAACTATGATTTCCATTCACTGGAAGTAAAGAGCTTGGCCCAACCTCTGAAAAAAGCCCATACCATTAACCCTGCTCCACCAAACTTTACCTGGAGACCTGGAATTGCCAAACTCAGACTCACACATCAGCCAAACAGCATTACACAAGCTGAGCTAGACTCACCTGCAATGGAAGAAAACTATGAATGCTCACAATGACTGAAACTCTTACCAAGAGGACGTGTTTGAGTCAGCATGGCTCTTTCTCATTCTCCTGTTCTCCTCAAGCTAGGGCAAGTTGATTTGAACCCTGTTGTTTGCCTTGCTATGTTGGTACCCTTGCATTGTGTCAATATTGTTTTTCACTATGAAAATAGCATATGTCTCAAAAACAATTACACAGATTTGCATAGGGTGCTATTTGGCATTTTACATGGATTAAATAGTCAATACTAACCTTGGGCATTCTTATGGTATCACTGTGAGGATAGAAATTGCTGTGCAATAATGTAATTACTTTTATACTTTTTGTAAATGTCTGCTTCCCTTACTTTAACAGGCAATTTAAACATTTTAGACATAATTTGAATATAAAAACAAATCAGCATTTTCCAAATGAGCAAAGCATCGTCTCTAGCTTCTCAAAAATAATGCCGTAGCACAAGTTGTATTTATGAACTGCATTTTCATACTGCATGCTTAATGTACTGTATATAATAGGGAAGCATAACATCACTTTAGCTATGAAGGAAGGCCCCATGGATAAAACAAAATGTGTAAAGCAACTCTAATTGTTGTAAAAATATAAATGGTGTCAGTAAGTGTTAAAATAGTCTGTCTGAATCATAATTGTTTCTAAAGGAAATGTCTGTACTTGGCATGTCTCCCTGGACGTTTCTGTGAAATGAATTCAGTTTTCTAAAGTCAAAATGTTACTTTTGGGTTAATTTTGCTGTATGTTAGTGATAAACTATACTATATAAGGTGGATACAAGTGATACAAAATATTAAGAAATGCAAATCTTTGCTGACATAAACAGCATATGGACCATCAGTCCAACAGAATATGAATGCACATTTTTTTCAAACCTTCAAATGTTGTAATTTAAGAAGATGTCTCTTACAGTTGATTTAGGTATAAGTGGGTCTTGTAAAGACTAGTGAACCTATATAATTTATATAGAATTTAGTAATGGCCTCAAGAAGGCAGGGTTAGGGTAATTTATTACTGTTAAAAGTAATATTGGATATATCTAAGTGGCTTGGGATAATTCCTCAGATCCAAAGATGGTAGTGAAAACTTACAATTGGTAAAGGGGAAAGTGGTTGGAGAATTCACCATGCACTGAGCAACGTATCTTCTGAGAGACAGCCTTGTATACTTCATGCTTTCTTGCCTATTGCTTGAGAAAACAGGTCTCCAGATTTGAATGTGAAAATAAGGTCAGCTTATCTTTAAAAATGGCAGTCTTTTTGAACACTTCTAGATGCTCACAATGTTTGGATATGTTTGTATTATCAACCACTAGTTTGTATGTAATAAAAAATACAATCATATTTAAGTTATTGTACAGGTATTTATAAATCTATGAAAATTGTTTAAATTATTGCATTGTTTTCTCAGCCAGAAAACCAAGTGCTTTTGTTTTTGACACCTACCAATACCCTTAAGAAAAGCATGTGTATGTCACAGGACTGGGTCCATACAGACGACTGTAATGACACATAGCGCCCAATGGTGGTATTCAGGAGATATTACCGGCCGCATACTAAGGCCCTGACATAGCAGCAGATGTTGTCCAGAACAAAACAAAGTGACATCCTGCAGGCACCCTGGAGCAGGCATGAAACATAGCTCAACAGAGAAATGTGCAGGATGCTGCAGGCTGGGAGTAGGGAAGCTAAGCAGAAACATAGCGAGCAAGGGAGACAGAGCAAGGAACAGGGAGACCGAGCAAGAAACATAGCCTGACAAGACATACATGGTACAGGACACAACAGAGTACAGGGAAACAAGGCAAGGAACACAGGGAATGGAGTGAGAAGCCGAGATCCTCAGATAGCTGAAGAAAGACATAAATTGAAAAAATAAGGGTTGCATATGACAGAGCTTTTTTAGTAGGGTTTATACTAGACAGCTCCCTGGGGTGCCTGAATCAGTGGGGTGCTGGCCATGGGGTTGTCCCCGGTCCTAGCATCAGCATCATAGCCCTGTAACAAAAAAGGCAAGTCCTGAATAAAAGACCTAACTCTCTATTTTCGAGGGAATTGGGGGTTGGTAGGTAAGCCAAGACCTTGGCAACCTTGACTGGGTTGACATGTTATCCAGGACTGGCCCTGCTATGTGATTTTTCCTAGGGCATTATGGTTTTTTTCACTTACCTTCAAGTTTACATTTCATCTCTCAGATTTCATTATGACTAATTGATAAATTGATAATAAAAGTAATAATTTATAGAATGGGAAACATTTATTGTGTTTTTTTTGTGATCACCTGACTTTTATATCTGTGTAC
Source organism: Spea bombifrons (assembly GCF_027358695.1). Classification (NCBI taxonomy): domain Eukaryota; kingdom Metazoa; phylum Chordata; class Amphibia; order Anura; family Pelobatidae; genus Spea; species Spea bombifrons. The sequence goes on along the minus strand of NC_071092.1, from coordinate 13,110,459 downwards.
ATTTTGGGAGTGAGCACTAAGCAAGTATTTTACTATGGAGAAAAAGAGGAGTAGTTGGAAATGGTTCCCATTTCCCTCTCTCTGTGTCCCACAAAACTGCAAAATAAAGAACCGAAAAAGCTAAGAAAATCTCAGCAACAGCTAGTTTTTGAGAGGCCACAATGAATTTCAGGATGTTGAGTCTGCTTCTTGTGTCTGCGCTGAAACGAATGTTTTTCATAGTCAGGTGTTCCGCCTCTCCCTCTTTAGTGCTGCGGTGCTCTTGTCCTACCCCTGTCTACCTTGAACAACAGTTTCTCGGTCTGTCGACCAAGCCACATCCCTTTCTATAATTCTTCCCAAATCTATAATTTGTAATGAAAACAATACATCGGCGAACATGCTGGGATTGTCTATAGTGAATGCATTTGACTGAGTGAATAATACAATGTATTCCTCAAAACTGAGACAAAACATAAATATGGGAGACTGCATACTTGCCAGCTACCCAGGGTTTTACAAAAAGGCACAGGAGCATTTGGGTGATTTGTGTGCACATGAAATGGGACAGTTACCAGGACAGCTAAAAGCCAGAAAAATACAAGTATCAGGACTGTCAACAAATTGGGGAGTGTCAGCAGCTCTAAGGTTATTAGTCAGCTGAGATTAGTTTTTTCCCATTGCTGCGATTTTATTACTCATACATACATTCAAGAAGAACAGTTGTAACATCAAAATGATGATAATCTGGAGGGTTTAAAATGTATATGAAAAAGGTTTATTTATCTTGTATCTGTTTTGGTTTGTGTCACTGTGATCTGAACGCATTCCTATGTTTATAGATCAATTGGAATTCACGTAAAAACTCAGCATTAAAAGTATAGATAAAACCGCCTGAATTACAGGCATAGATCACAGGTTGCACACCCCAAAGACCAGCCTTGGCATCCACACTGCTCACATAGAACCTGACCAGCACCCAAATTACACACATAAGGCGTTTGTCCCCAAACAGCCCAGCATATGACATCTTTGTCCCCAAACAGCCCACCCTGTGCCATCTTTGTCCCATAAACACGCTATCTGTGCCACCCTTTGTCCCATAAACACCCTGCCTGTGCCACCTTGGTCCCCAAGGCTTAAACACTCTTTCAACAAATCAATTATGCATCTATGATACACACAGACACTTTTACAGTTACTCACTAATTCACATTTTCATTCACATAATCATTAATTCTCTAACTCATTCACACAATCCATCCACACAATAATTCATTTATTCTTTCACTCATACTATTTATTTCAATATTCTTACTATCCTACTTTCTCACTATCTACCACTCTCTCCCGTTTTCTCACCATCTACCCTGTCCCCCCTTTTCTCACCATCTACTCCCTCTCCCGAGTTTTCTCACTATCTACCCCCTCACCATCTACCCCTTCTCACTATCTACCTCTCCCTCTCCCCCTTGTGTATTTCACTTACCTTGCAGAGGTCCTGTGGTGGGAACGCGTGGCCTCTGTCTCACTGCTGACATAATATTCCGGCGCTCAGCATGAAATGCTGGCACTGCAACCGAGCTAGAAGCCTTACGAAGGAGAGTGAGGGGCACGGAGCGGTTGCTGAAAACGTATTCATGATGTATGGGGGGCATGGCCCCCCTGCCGACGCCACTGATATTGAGACTGTGTGGGAGAGTAAGCCTAAAAGTGCACAGTCCCAATTGCAGAAGGTCTGTCTGATGTCTGAGTAAGCTGTCATGAAAATATATTGGTCCAACCAACATATTTTTGTGAGCCGCACGTTACATGTGAAAGAGCTGCATGCAGCTTGCTAGCCGAGGTTTGGCCACCTTTGGAATAGAGGCTAATAACATTTAGGTGTAGTGTAGAGGCTAATAACATTTAGGTGTAGTGTTAAAGCCTTCATCTTTGGGGATTCAATCCATTCCTTTTATCCAGTGTTTTCTTTTGCATTTCCCAGTGTTCTTTGCAGTCCAATTTTACTTAGCCTTACCTGTAAGAGGCTCATAAACTTTTAAAATCGGAACGCTACCAGCCTTATACAATCTTTATAGATTGTAAAAAATATTGGTTATAAAAGCATACACAATCTTTTAACCCTATATATAACATTGATTTCCACATAGTGTCATTTTAAATGGATTTCGGAGATACTTGTGAAACTTACTTTAAAAAGCAACAAAGAAAATAAACTGAGTTAAAAATGCCTGTTAAAAAAGCTACACATGAGAAAATGAAAAATGTTCTGAGTTTGTGTTTGTGATGAGCTTATGCTAATCATGGGATTGTAATTATGGTAATATATTTTTTTTACTTTAGTAAAAGAGAGGGGTCTCACATATTTTTTTTTTTAAATATGTTTTTTATTCATTTTTAACATCGAAAAGACAATTGCTTAGATATTAGACCATACTAAGCAATACAAATAAGGATACAGTGCAAAACACATTATTAACACATTAAGACATACCAAAGAATATAACACTTGCCTCTAGGGCATATAAAGTATTATAAAACAATTCGGAAAAAAAAAATATATATATATAAAATGAGATGCAGCAAGGAAAGGAAACAACCAGAACCAGTCAGACTTCAATTGCCAATATGTTTAGGATTCTTTCCCATTTCCTAATTTTAGTTACGTTAAATCCATTTAATTTGGTTATACCCAATTCAATTTTACAGTGATAAGTTGTACTTAATTTTATCTCCTCCCAATTAGGCAGTTTATTACTTTTCCAATTCTTCGCTATAGATAATTTAGTAGAAACAAGGATATGAGTTATTAAGCTTCTGTAGGAGTTAGAGACTTTTGGCCAGTCCAGATGTAGTAAAAAACAATCTGTTGTGAAAGGTAACAAGACACCGGTAATTTGTTTTATCTGATGAAAAACCTCCTTCCAATGGGGTCTCAAATATTTTAATTAGCCCCCTATATTAAAAAGGAGCACCTATGAAAAAATTCATCAAACCTGCAAAGCAAATGTGTTCCAAAAATGTAGGTATGATAATATAACAACATGGTTCAATGTTATCCATATTTGTGAGAAGCTCATTCCCTACCAACACAGGTAGCTTTGCATGCCGGGACAATTATTTATTAACATAGTTGTGAAGTTTAAGTATGCATGAACAATGTATATTCCTTAACTATGACTAAGGCAAAGACCTAATACGTTTCAACGTTTTTTACAACTATTCTAATCTCAATTTTTGTCTGTGTATGTTCAATTAACGACTAGCAGCATGACACATGGTAACTATTTTCCATAAGCTCCCCTAGTTAAAGGTAAAATATGATTATCTTCCCTGTATCAGCTTTTATTGTTTTAAGTGCTTATCACTGTTCACTAGAACAAAAAATGTACATGTAGGTCTCCAGCCTTGGTCTTCAAAATGTCATTTATTTATACGCTTATATACTCCAGTTATAAGATGTTCTGCATGTTGAACTATGACTTAAAGATTCAAGATTATACATTCTATGATCTGTTTGTATACATGTGCTTAATCCAATTTATTGTAATCAAATCCTTTTCTTTTCTAATACGTACCTGAATTAACCCCGCTGAAATGCTTCTGTGTTGCAGTTTAAATGTAATTACTTAAATTTGCTTCATTGCTTATATTTATACAATCCTTATGTCTCCCTCAAAATACTATATTGGCTTGAAATGTACTTTGTAGCAAGAAGGTGCAGTGTGCCTCCTTTTAGGTATGTCGTGGTTAATGCAATTAGTAAAGCTTCATTAGTCTTCACTTGCAAACTTCCATTCAGTCCAAAGACTGCTAATGAGAAGACTGCTAGCGCCTGAATATGTTAATTATTGTAAATAGTTCTGTATTGTTTGGGCTTATTGCTTGGTTCCATTGCTCCTGTTTTGTTTATGTTTTAAAAGTGCACTTTTAGATTGTTTTCTCTGCATATTTTCTAACACAGCCTTAGGCTAGATTTATATTCATTGGTTTGAATCATCTTTTTATAGTAATTCTCAGAGTTCCATGGCAAGGAATGAATATAATGACTTCATTTTACTCATTCCAGCCCAACTCAAAAGCACTTTAGACGTACCTAAACATTTTCCAGTAAGATGTTTATCTAGATACAAGAAAGTGCTTGTAGCTGAATTTAGCAATTTCCCGTTTATTTAATACATATGAATGCACCAATTACCTGTAAATAATAGACTGCTAACCAAAAGGAAGTTTCTAAAAAAAAACAAAACAAAGTCCTGGATCTAAGTTGGCCTATGATCTCACTCTAGTAAAGTTTCATTAATGAGACCATAGAAAAAAGTATATAGGATTCTAAGGAATGGCGAAGGAATTGAAAAGGGTATGTATACAGTTGAAGTAGGGAGATTAGTCTATTAGAGATGAAGATGGTCTAGGAAATATAAGAAAGAATGAGGAGAACAAAAATAATTGAGTCATAAAAGATAGCAATAAATGAGGATTAGAGATAAAATGAATCATTGACATAGAATAGTATAATTTAATAAACCCTAGATCAAGGGGCAGAAAAGAGAGCACAAGAACTTAATTAAGTAATGGATATGAAAGAGAATATAACAGCAATAATAGTTGTTGGGCATCCCATGCTCCCAGAACACCATTTTCATCGTAGTTAGTACACCTTCACCCACCTCCTTACAAGTTCTATAGACCTTGTCTGCAGTACTACGACAGATGAGATTAAGAAGAACTTTGAATTGCTAACATTTAAGTAAAACAACAAAATTTGAATTGAACTCCATTAGGGTTGGCAGTCAACTCAACAGCGAAAGAGATATATTGGTTGACTTCATGTTGCATTCATGTTGAAGCCATATTGGGTACCCCAACATCACATGTCTGAAAGCCCTTTAAAATCCATAAAGTATACTAAAAATCCATTCTAGTATTTTGGCATTCATTTAACCAATCGCTTTTCCATCTACAGATGCCTTGAACAGGACATTTTCAGTAGGGATACAGTGAGTAATTTGGGTGATTATTCTTGGTGCAAATAGGCCATGCAATCCTGAGAAGATGGTCTGGCCTCCCACAGACACTCAGATTCAATGCAAAATACCCAAAGCTGTATACCTAGAGGCAGCTCCAACACATTCTGCTTTAGAATGATTGTTGTTCTGAATATGTTTCATTTTCAAAATACTTTAATTATTTTTCCTAAAATAATCACTTCTTGGGTCTACTTAGCCAACCTGCATTTAAATAAATAAACCCCATAGTTAACATACACTTTACATGAAAGTGGATTATCTCCATATTTGGCTGTTGGGCGGTAGGGCATGAGGCAGACTGTGGCCAAGGCATACCCACACACACTCTTTTTAAGTTAGATTAGCTATCAGAGCCCTAATAACAGGAAGGTTAGAGGCATTCATCCCTGGTTTATTCAGTTCTGTATTAAGATGAATCAGACTTCATTCTCTGTTGATGTAGTGATTTCCAAAAACTACCATATGCCCTATTATCCATTCTCTTTATATGGAAATGCAGAGCTCCGGAGACTCTTATTAGGGTACTTAAGGGTACTTTATGTAAAAAAATTGTTGCCATGGTGATAAAACCAGTTTCAAATCATTGATCTAGAATTATGTTTTGTTTATTAGGACAAGCTTGTGACACATTCCAAGGCTACAAAAGCCCTTGCTCATTTTTACCATGTTAGTTTATTCTTCAGTGTTCACCACTAGTCCATGTTTTGAAACATAATAGATTAATATATGTGTCCTAATGCCATAGCATACAGGTCCAGGTCAGCTTGAGGTAGCAGAGATCCATTGGACATTCTATCATAAGCAAAAATCTGTTGGCCCTGATAGTATAAAAGGGGTAAAGGATCTGTTTTGGTGGTAGTTCCCCCACAGGACATATGAAGTAAGACATTATTTAGAACAAAGCTTTTGACAAATGAAGTGGTAACATTTTACTTTATTCCTTACAACCACAGAGCCTCTTTTGCCCACAGAAATATTGCAAACATATACGAGTTTCCAAAAATTCTTGAGCTGGCACATCATTTGGTCTGCTTCATATTTTTCATTTATTTATTTAGAACAGACCTCCTGGCAAAATAAGAAATCTTCTCATCCTTCTTTTTTTCAAGCTTGTGCCTTTGTATTTTTACAACATTTTTTCTTGCATCTATATCATGCACTTTTACTCCCAAAGGCAAAAATACGCAAAACATAATTTTTCACAATCATCATTAACAGAATCAATTTTTTTACTGCTGAATATTCTATTTAGATAATGGCTTTACAAACAGTTTTGCTTGCTGATGGAATATATTTTAATAGCATTTTTGTAGCTTGGAGACAAATTGAAAAGGACAGTAGAAACCAGATTATTAGTAGTGAGATTTTTTTTCATCTTCTGCTTCTGGTATATTCTTTATTTCTCAATATAAATAACAGCAGACTGACACAAATATGGCCTGAAAAATAAACTTGGAAGACATAAATGAGAATTAATAAGTATGTTTACATGATTTCATACAAGCAAGATATATTTTGATTGCATGGGCCTTAACTTTAACCATCAGTTTAATATAATTCTACAATAAAATAGAGCAAGTTATGTTGGACTATATTTATGGTGCTAAGATTATTAGTTATAAAGTGGCATCATATTCTACACAGCTTGAGAACAATAAATATACAATGGTAAGTAACACATAGAAAAGACAATAATTTACATATGCCATTTTATGAAAGGTTGAGTACCTTGTACATAAAAAAAATACATAAGCATATGGGAGAGACCTATTAAAAGGAAGTTGTTTGTTTTATTGATAGATTAGTAATGTAGTTCCTTTCCAAAATGGGAAGAGGAAAATAATATAATGTATTCGACAAAACATAAATATGGGTGATTGTATACTTACCAGCTATCCAGGGTCTTACAAAAAGGCACAGGAGCGTTTGTGTGATTCCTTCCATGGTATACCATGTTTCCCCCTTGTTTTCACACGTGCACATGAAATGGGACAGTTACCGGGACAGCTAAAAGCCAGAAAAATACAAGTATCAGGACTGTCAACAAATTGGGGAGTGTCAGCAGCTCTAAGGTTATTAGTCAGCTGAGATTAGTTTTTTCCCATTGCTATGTTTTTATTACTCATACATACATTCAAGAAGAACAGTTGTAACAGCAAAATGATGATAATCTGGAGGGTTTAAAATGTATATGAAAAAGTTGTATTTATCTCGTATCTGTTTTGGTTTGTGTTACTGTGATCTGGATGCATTCCTATGTCTAGTTTAGCTTAATTGAACATAATTATTCTTTGGTTGCCTTTGGTATGCTTTGATTTGCATAGACAAGTACTGATTTTAAATTCAAGATAGTTTTCACTGTGGCCTTTTTATTTAAGTTTCATGGTCTAGTGGATATTACTAAATGTTTCAAGGTGTAACAGTCACTGAAAGGCTATATTATTATTATTGTTTTACATAGCGCCGTCAAATTCCATAGCGCTGTACAATGGGTAGACAGGACATAACAAGTAGTATATGATATGACAATTTTACTTACAGAAACAACAGTAATCACAGGGGTTAACGTAAGTGGAAATCTGTAGGGTCGCCGTCAGGGGTTAAAGGGCCGTGCGAACTACTCTATTGGTAGCCTGCAGTGGCCTCCTCTACCATCAACCAATTGGTTAATGCCAGAGGATGCCCCTGCAGGCAACCAGTAGGCTCACTTGCACAGCCTTTTTAACTCCCAAAGGTGAACCTACGGATTTCTGCTCCTGTTAACCCCTGCAATTCTGCGTAGATAATGGGAGCGGAAATCCGTAGCCTCGCCGTCAGGAGTTAAACTTGGAGCGGGGAGACAGGCCAAGTTGCACTGTTAAAGGGCCGTGAAAGCGTCTCTATTGGTTGATGCCAGAGGAGGCCCCTGCAGGCGACCAATAGGCTTACTTGCACGGCCCTTTTACTCCTGATGGTGCAACTTGGCCTGGCCTAATCATTTATGTTCGTGATCAGCCACACACATCTGTTGAAATTATCTCTAGACTACTGTAAATTCTGAATTCATTACTTAGTAAATGTGTCCAAAACATATGAAATGCATTACATATTGTTATATTTGCAGTATTTTTAATTACTACATCCTGCAGCATTTTAGACAATGTTAACCCCTTAACGACAATCCACGTACATGTACGGGGTTGCCATGCAACGCGATAACGACAATGCCCGTACATGTACGTGGTAACGTTATTTGCCGTTTACCGCGGCGTTTTCGCCGCGATCGGCGGCATCGCGGTTTTCCTGGAAGCCTCACAAGTGAGGCTATCCAGGCAAACCAAAAAAAAAACTTTTGCAACCTTACGATCTCCGCAATTCACGGAGATCGGCGGTTTCAACAACAGACCGGCGATGCAAATCACCGGTCTGTTAAACACGCCCCCCGAGCCCGATTCAAATCGGGTAAGAGGCATTCCAGGCTGCTTCTACATTGAGGCATGCCTGCAATGCCCCAGAGGGGGCTTCACAACCTCCCGATCGCTGTGATTCACCGTGAATCACGGTGATCGGTGGGTTAAACGACAGACCAGCGATTCATATCACTGGTCTGTCAATCACGCCCCCCCCCGAACCAGATGCAAATCTGGTGAAGGGCATTCCAGACTCCCTCTTTGTTGAGGGAAGCCTGCAATGCCCCAGAGGGGGCTTCACAACCCCCCCGATTGCCGTGATTCACAGTGAATCACGGCGATCGGTGGGTTAAACGACAGACCAGTGACTGAAATCACTGGTCTGTCAACACCCCCCCCGAACCCGATGCAAATCGGGTGAGGGGCATTCCAGGCTGCCTCTTCATTGAGGCAAGCCTGCAATGCTCAGGGGGGGGCTTCACAACCTCCCGATCGCCGTGATTCACAGTGAATCACGGCGATCGGTGGGTTAAACGACAGACCAGTGACTGAAATCACTGGTCTGTCAACCGCCCCCCCCCTGAACCCGATGCAAATCGGGTGAGGGGCATTCCAGGCTGCCTCTTCATTGAGGCAAGCCTGCAATGCTCCGGGGGGGGGGGCTTCACAACTTCCCGATCCCCGTGATTCACAGTGAATCACGGCGATCGGTGGGTTAAACCACAGACCAGTGACCTGGTCTGTCAATCACTCACCTGCCTCTTCATTGAGGCAATGACGTTTTTTAACTATACACTGAGGTTGTGTAGCCTCAGAGGGGGCTACACAGCCTCAGTTTATTGTAAAAAAAAAAAAAATAAAAAAAAATTAAATAAAAAAAAAAAAATATATATATATATAAATATATATATATATATATATATATATATATATAAAAATATATATATATATATATATATATAGTTACATGTAAAAAAATACACACCTCACAAAGGTGGCCTTTTGCCTCCCAAATAACCCAACAAACCCCTGCATGTGGGGTATCACTGTGCTCAGGAGATGTTACTGAACACATATTGGGGGGGTGTTTGGCAGGGACATGTACCAGGAGCGGTAAATTTATATCTGAAGTACAACGTGTGTGAATAAAATACAAAAAAAATTACTACCATAAAGTTTGACAAAGGCTAGTGGTAGAATTAGTGCATGGAAAGGGTTAAAATACCAGCATTTCAAATACCTTGGGGTGTCTAGTTTTTAAATATATATGGTTTGATGGGGTCAATTGCATTGGCCGGCTTCAAATATACCCGAAATGGCACATGGGGCAGAATGACCAGCTTTGGGGAAAAATTGTTTTGAAATAGCAAAACGCTACCTGTACTTATTGCCCCAAAACGTGCAGAAAAAAGCAAAAAAACATAAAAACATTGGGTATTTCTAAACTCAGGACAAATAGTCGAATCTATTTAGCAGGTTTTATCATTAGTTTTTGCAGATGAGTAAAAGTTTTTTTGTTTAAAAAGTGAGAGAAAGTAATTTTTTAACAAAAAATCACCATATTTTATCATTTTTTGTATAGTAAATTAGATGGTATGATAAAAATAATGGTATCTAAAGAAAGCCCTGTTTGTCCTGAAAAAAACAATATATAATATGTGTGGGAGCATGAAATGAGAAAGAAGAAAATCACAGCTAAACAGCAACACTGAAAAATGTTAAAAGAGCCATTGTCCCGCAATATACTACGAGTAAAAACCCCTATTGTCCTTAAGGGGTTAAAATACTAACCTTTTCAGCAGATTTATTTAATGGATACTGCACCTAATACCATGTATAAAATACAATCTTTGTATTGTGTTATTTTGAATTATGGTATGATTTGCAGCTAGAGCATCTATGCCAGATGGCACTTTCAATACTTGGCACATACTCTTACATAGACCTGACACAGTTGCTATTTCTTTTTCAATTAATAATTTCTCCATTTCCTCTTGATAGTGATACTACTGTCCATCAAGCACTTACAAGGAAATATAGTCAAAGGTTTTGCTGTGAGGCTATATTAAGATTAATATAACTAAGTAACCACCAGAGCCGGCCTTAGGTGTTCAGGCGCCCTGTGCGGACTACTTATCTGGCGCCCCCCTCGACAAAAAAAAAAAAAATCTTGTAACAAACAACTAGTTTTAATTAGAGATTATTTATGTGCAAGTGCAAACAAATACAATATTATATAACTAGAAACACTGGTAACAATAATGTACCTTAAATACATTAAATATAGGGAAAAAAACAACAATCTTTGTAACAAAAACAATTTTCCTTTAAATATTAAAAAAATTGGCTCTAGGCAATTATTTCCTTTGCACTCCCTCCACGCACCCTAGCATGTAATCACTCCCTCCGCTCCTACACCAAAAAAAAATATTTGCCACACAGACTGCAGATAGAGAAACACTGTGAGTGTTAGTACAGTCTTCCCTCCTTCTGACACTACCATGACTTTGAAAGGTCTTCTCCCCCGTAATCATCCCCAGAGTCCCTTTGTCCCCTCATTCACTATGCCACACCTCTCTTTTCCTTCTTCCCTGTAGTTCAGGTATAGATCAAATAAACAACACATGGAAACAACACTTGCGTATATAGCATTGCAGGTATAGTCCAACAGAATAACACACAAACCCAGCTTTGCAGGTATAGCTCAAATGGGGATCACATGTAAACTCAGCAATGAAGTTATAGATTAAATAAACAACACATGGAAACAGCACTGCAGGTATTGATCAACTAAATAACATATACAAACCCATGTATACATAAATAATGTATGAAAACATAACATATCAGATACAGAACAACAGAACAACACACAAATCCGCATTTGTGGGTATAGATCATCTGGAAATTGCATGTAAACTCAGCATTAAATAGGTATAGATAAAAAAAAACCTACATTATAGGCATAGATCACAGGTTGCACACCCCAAAGCCAGCCCTGGTGTCCACATAGAACTTGACCAGCACCCAGATTACACACAAAAATTACAGCCCAGCCTGAGCCATCTTTTTCCCCAAACAGCCCAGCATGAGCAATTTTTGTCCCAAAACAGCCCAGCATAAGACATCTTTGTCCTCAAACAGTCTACCCTGTGCCATCTCTGTCCCATAAACACCCTCACTGTGCCATCTTTGTCCCCAAAGCTCAAACACACTGCTTATACCATCTTTGCCTTTCCCCAAATCACTTATACATCTATGATACACACAAAACACTTATACAGTCACTCACTCGTTCACTCTGTCATTTACACAATTCCTTCACACAATTATTTATTCTCTCACTCATTCACACAAATCATTTACACATATTCATTAATGCATTCACACAATTCATTTACACAATTCATCCACACATTAATTAATTAATTCTCTCTCATTCACACAATTTGTCCACACATTAATTTATACTCTCACTCATTCATGCAATTCATCCACACAATAATTCATTCATTATCTCCCACATTCACACAATTAATACTGACATTAATTCATTAACTTACTCATTCTCACTCTTTCTTTCAAAATTCTTACTACCCCCCTTTCTCACAATCTCTTCCCCCTTCTCACTATCTATCCCGTCTCCTCCCTTTGAATATTGATATTCCGACATGTCATGTCATGTCAGACAAAAACATAACAATTATGAGACTTGTTTACTGGTATAGAATTCATTATTGCCCAAATTGCATAGCAAATTACTCCAGAGGGAGGTTTAAACTCTAAACATGTTAACCCCTTTAGGGATGAATGAAGAATTCTGTTTTACTCCATTTTTAAACACTATTTATGTGATTGTTCACTATATGGTGCAAGTTGATTGGATGGAGTCATGTGGCACAGACAAATCCTCCTTCCACCTATAATATCTAGGAATGTGTTACTATGTAACCATGACAATGGATCTTTATGCAGCAAACTAAGGGTGAATTCTAGTGATCACGTGTCCATGAGGTGATGACCAAGCCCCTTTGAGAACCAATGAGAGGACCTATCAGTCTATAAATATCTGGTGTGATAATCTGGCAGTTTTCATTATACTCCTGACAAAGTTGAGCTATGTCTCAGCGGAACTGCATCGTGTTGCTTTTGTTTAACCCCTTAACGACAATTGCCGGTCCTGGCACGACACGGAAAAGCATGTGCTTTACGACAATTGACGTGCCAGGACCGGCACGTCTTTAAACGGGTGCAGAAAGCGATCTACTTTCGCTTTCTGCACCCAAAAAGCGTTGCTGAATGCCTCGACCTCGAGGCATTCAGCAACGCCGCGATCGGCACGAAGGGGCCATCTCTGGCCCCTCCACGGGGCGTCAACATCCGCCATACTTTGTATGGCGGCGGACGCCCGTTTTAAAAGCGTTTAGGAGGCGATCAACGATCGCCTCCTAAACTTAAATGGTGTCGCTGGAATGCCTCGATCAGGAGGCATCCAGCGACACCAAACACTTACCTTTCGATGGGCTGTGACCGCTCCGGAGAGCGGTCACAGCCGCAGCTGCCGATGATCTTCGCCATCAAGCAACATGGCCGCCGCCCTGCAAGAGAAACAAGCAAGTTTTAAAGTTCGCTAGATGGTCTCCAGACATCTAGAGAACTCTGGCTCCACTTGCAGGTTGAATACAGGTACTGCATTCACCATGCAAGTCAATGGAGCCCAGCTTTCTAATCACAGTGTGATTAGTAAAAATAAATTAAAAAATAAAATAAAATTAATAATAATTAGAAAAAAATAGTAAAAAAAACAGTAAAATGTAAAAATCATTTCCCACTGATGTCACTATCAGGGGAACCTCCAAGTTGAAAAAAAATGTTAATTTTTTTTTTAAAAAAAGGCAAAAAAAAAATAAAATATATATATAAAAAATATATTTTTGTGAGCAAGTCCTAAAATTTGCATATTAGCTTAAAACAATTCTCGCATGGAAAGAGTTAAAATACTGGCATATTAAATGCCCGTGGGGTGTCTACTTTTAAAAAAGGTATGATTTGATGGGGTAAATAGAATTGGCCGGGTTCAACAATGTCCCAATTAACACGGGGGGAAGGATGGCCACACATCTAATTTCCAATTAGAAAAATGCACACGTACCAAATGTGGCCTTTTAGTTCCCCAAAAAAATGACAAACCCATGCATGTGGGGTATCACTGCGCTCAGGAGATGTTGCTGAATACATATTGGGGTGTCGTGTGACAGCGGCATATACCAGGAGCTGTAAATTCATACATAAAGTAGGTGTGTGTGGGAAAAATACACACACAAAAATACTACTGCAAACTTTGAAAAAATGCTGGTGGTAAAATGTGTGCATGCAAAGAGTTAAAATACCAGCATTTAAAATACCCTGGGGTATCTAGTTTTCAAAAATATATGGTTTTGTTGGGCACACTGAAATGGCCCGGCTCAAAGATGTACCAAATAGGGCATGGGCAGTGGATACCCAAATGCCAAAGTTCAACATTGAAAAATGCGCATGCCCCAAATGTGGCCCTTTTGCCCCCAAACAGCCAGGCAAAATCATTCATGTGGGGTATCACTGCGCTCAGGAGATGTTGCTGAACACATATTGGGGTGTTTTGTGATAGTGACATAAACGAGAACATTTTAATTCATACCTGAAGTAAAATGTGTGTGGCAAAACAAATGCAAAAAAATGACTACCATAAAGTTTGACATAGGCTGCTGGTAGAATAAGTGCATGGAAAGAGTTAAAATACCAGCATTTGAAATACCCTGGGGTGTCTAGTATTCAAAAATATATGACTTGATGGGGTAAATTGCATTGGCCGGGTTCAAAGATACTCGAAATGGCACATGGGGGGAAGAATTACCAGATTTGGAAAAAATGGCTTTGAAATAGCAAAACGCTACCTGTACTTATTGCCCCATAATGGGTAGAAAAAAGCAAAAAAACATAAAAACATTGGGTATTTCCAAACTCAGGACAAATAGTAGAATCTATTTAGCAGGTTTTTTCATTACCTTTTATAGATGAGTAAAAGATTTTTCAACTAAAAGTTAGAAACAGTAATTTTTTTCTAAATTTTTCACCATATTTCATACTTTTTTTAATAGTAAATAATATGATACAATCAAAACAATGTCATCTAAAGAAAGCCCTTCTTGTCCTGAAAAAAACAATATCTAATGTGTGTGGGTTCAGTAAACGGGAAAGAAGAAAATAACAGCTAAACACGAGCAGCGCAGAAATGTTAAAAAGGCCATTGTCACGGAGGGTACAAAAAGTAAAATCAGCCTTTGTCACGAAGGGGTTAAACAATTGATATTTTATTTGTTTTGATTAGAGTTCTCTTACGTCTGGGAAAGGGATATTTTGTAATAATTATTGGGAATCAGGCTGTGTTCACACTGAGCAGTCTTATTGGGATGCTACCCTGTGATTCTAATGGAGAGAATTGTGGTACTTAGTTAATTTTGTTGAGACCTTAGGGGACTTTGTTTTGGGATTATACATTTTTGGTGGTCACCCCCCTTGGTCTGATTACAGCTCATAACAGGGACAATCCAATTTCCTACCACTTTCTACATTCATTTTATTTTAATGGATTTGTGAATACATTGAGATTTCAATAGTCTTTTTTTCTTTTTTGTTACTTTTTGACATATCCATCTACACCATGCCAACTTTCAGAGTTTTGAGCCAACTAATCTAACGCCCAGGGTAATACTGTTTTTTCTTTTAAGTAATTCTGATGAGAAGACAAGGCCATCAGTTCTTAATTATTTAAGGTTTATCTTTATTGAAATGATAGATGATCATATTGAGTTTATTGTAAGGCTTAAAACAATTAAACATGCAAAAATATATATTATGTTATATATTTTACACATAATTTATCAGTTGTATTGATAAATTCTTTGTAGATACATGACTTGAAATGGAAACTCTGTGGAAAGTATACTTTCTCTTTGAGCATGAAACAGTGCTGTGTACTGGAAGTTGCCATTGTTGTCATGTTGTTGTGATATTTGGATGACTTTCACTGCTCAAACGCCATACTGAGGTAATTCTTTATGAAAATGATAATGACGTACATGTCACCATCGACTTTCATTAGTGTCAGGCTGAATGATTATGACTTGGACATTCTACTGTTTAACACCAGCACTATGATAATGAGTCAGGGTGTTTGTCTAGTAGAATAAAATGACAAAGATAGAATACATACACATGACATATGCACAGCTCTATGCAAAACTAGAACTGTTTTAAAAAAAATAGCTAAATATTTTTCCAAACTGATTTTGAGCTGATATTAGTAATAAAACAATTTGGTAGGAGTTCATCTTTAAATTAATCCTATGTACTAAAGATGGGTCACTATATAGTCCTATTGTGTATCCAAAGTATGCCAACATTAGGGTCTGAGTTTAGCTTGGCTCCTCCACAAGCAAAGTTAGTCATGGCTCATCCCTGGCAGAGTTGCCTAGTCATTTGATTAGGCATATATTGTGTAAGATTATGGGCCCTTACTTTAACTCTTAGGTCCAAGTTGTGTCACACTTGGGTGTGCCGCTAAATCTCTAGATTTGTTGCAGGAAAAGCAATGTCCCCCTTTAACTATAGTCCATAGACTATAAAAGAAAAATCTAGTGTGACCATGCTAAAAATTAGCCATGTGTGCAAAGTTACCATGCATGACCCTGGATGGTTGAAAAGCAGCATTTCTACAGTCACACAGACTGGAGATGACACCTTCATATCTTCACTGTTGTAATACCTGAGTATAATTATGCTTTCCATACTGGTATATAAATGTTTGAATATAACTGATTTAATTCATATCTCTACCTTCTGGCAAGGAATGTTTTATGCTATTAGAACCACATATAAATGTATACATAATTTGGATGCACGTTAGACTTGTGCATTCAAATTCGTACATAAGCCAACAACTTCTGCTAACATGAGGGCGCTCCGTTGACGTCCTCCTCGATCTTTCAATCGGGGAAAACTATGTCACTGAAAGCGACAACTGAGGGCAATATGGCGGCGCGTGGACCCCCCCAATACTCCAATCAGAGAGGATGTCACTGCAACTGCCACGATATTGCCCTCGGTCCATGTGAGAAGGGAGAAGATAGAAGAAGACGCAGAAAAAAATGCAGAAGGAGATGCGGAAGCGGACAGGGTCGGCAGAAGTGGAAGTTGTCGACAGAGAAGGTAGGGAAACATTTAGAGAGCATGAGATAGAGATTTTGAATGAGAATGAGAGTGTGAGAGAGCGAGTGACAGTGTGAGAGTGAACGAGAGTGAATGTGGGTACAGTGCAACAAATTTTTTCCTGAATTTTAGGCCAAACCAAGGGAATGAAGTTCATTGCCTGAAAATGAATAGGCCAAAAACAAACTGAAAAATGTGTCCAAATTATTTTCAGCCCCTTTGCACGTGTCTAATGCACATATACATGTATGTATATAATATGCATATTTGAAATTATACATTGAATTAAGATATACAATATATGTTTTAGAACACATAAAAAAGTACCTTTGTTGAAATCCTTTTTTGTTCAACAGATGAAATATTTTTTCACTTTGAGTATTCCTTTGTAATGGAATATCAAATCAGTTTTATTTATGAGAAAAGAACATTGTTAAATATAATTGCAATATATTTCAAAAGGAAGAATTTAATGATACCGAAGGCAGATGGGTACGCACAGTCAATGAATTTTCATGTCGCTACAGGTTAACAGTTCTGTGACATACCTGACATAAAAATCTCCCTAAGGAAGGTGATGTTTCACTTCCATATCAAACTTGTAATGATAATTAAAGAGGTCATACTTTATATTCAATTATCTAATTGTCATAAAGCCAATGCTGAAAAAAATATTCTGATCACTTATTTTGGGAAA
Organism: Spea bombifrons; assembly: GCF_027358695.1. Taxonomy (NCBI): domain Eukaryota; kingdom Metazoa; phylum Chordata; class Amphibia; order Anura; family Pelobatidae; genus Spea; species Spea bombifrons. The sequence continues at coordinate 13,093,114 of NC_071092.1, read as the reverse complement.
AGGGTAGCAAAAATCAGTGTGCCCAACTGAATTGTAATGATACCAACACATTTATAATACATGAGACACAATTATTTTTCAACAACCACACAAAAAAGTATGCTTTTGCTACTAGCTTACTTTATTTGAACATCATAATGATTGTGTTTTGCTTGAGTGTATAGACTTAGCAAAGTAATTCTTACTTGTTAATAGTCATATAATATGTTTATATTAATTTCCAAACACCCAAACCTGAATGTTATGTCAAAAATTCATGTAGTGAATGGACATGACATATGTAGTAAATGTCATTTTTATAAAGTGATATAGAAATACTCTAAAAATATTCCTTTCATCCATTATCATTAGTGAGAACATTCACTAATGCAAATGGTCAAAGCAGCCATTAACCAAGTACCAATCATTCACTCACACTCCTTTGTTAGCCCATGATATGGAATGGGTAGCCAAAGATATTTATAAAGCCAAGGACCAAGAGATGCTTCTTTTAAATATATCTTAAATATTTGTTATAGGTTGAGAGGGTGCCACTAATAAATGCATTAAAAGTATTTTATATTACATAGTGTTTCTATGAAGAACATGCACAGCTGAGAAGAACATCACTATTTTGCTGTTAATAACACCCTGTTCACAATAGAACATTACTGTATTACATCTTTTTTTTTTTTCAAGTCTCATTTATTTATAACAGTACAATGACATACAATCGCAGTAATACAGCAAGATGTCAGATAAAAGTACAAAGAGAACGTACATAAGAACCTCGGTACATAGTATACAAGCCACAAAAGTGGCAAAGTAAGTACATAACATTGGTGAGAGGAAGATACAGAACAATACGGTAGCCAGATATCAGCCATTGTAGCAGACCAGAGGGCTAAATGAGAAATGAGCAAGTAACCAAAGAACAACACGGTAAAAGAACACTACCCCCAGGTTAGAAACCGTTCGAGGAGGGATGAGGTCCCTCAGACAACTGCAAAATTCAGATCGGAAAGCACAGTGAGCGAGAGAAGACAACCCCACAGTGTAATCCAAGGTAAATGCCCTGGAAGCGGGGGCATGAGAACCAAAGTAACAAAAGGAGGGAGAAGGAGAACAAAATAAGGGGAGAGGGAGAGGGAAGGCGGTACAGGCGGGCGGCTCGGCGATACAAAGAGAATGACAACAAGGTAAGTCATGGTAGGGCCAATGGAACGAGAGTACCAGCACAGGTATGAGTTGAGAAAAGGGACGGAGAGGACCATGGAGGCCAGGCGATCCGGAGCGTGTGTACGGCTCCCAGAACACAAATCAGGGGAGAGATGGGGGTTGGCAGCGTAGAATAGTGGTGAAACGGGGGGACAAGAGAAATTGGTTCCAGAGGAGCCACTTTAAATCGTTGTTGTAACCCCGGCCCTTGGCTGTGGAGACCAGATCCTCCATGTTGCAAATATACACTACTTGTCGAACCCAAGCCTCTATAGGAGGTGGGCGAGCCGAGCACCAATATCTGGGAATAACGGTTCTGGCCGCATTAATGAGATGAAAGGAAAGCGAACGTTTGTATGAACCAAAGGATTGTGCAGTGTGTTGAAGCAGAACCAGCGCAGGGGTGAGCCGAAGGTCAGGATCATACACTTCCCTGATGACTTCCCCCACCCTGTCCCAGAAAGGCCGGATCAGCGAACATTCCCACCATATGTGAAGGTATGTACCCAGAGCCAGGTCACACCTCCAACACATGGGCGAGACTTGAGGGAAAAAGCGGTGCAGGTCCACAGGCAGTCTGTACCACCTGGATAACAATTTGAAAGCAGTTTCCTGCGTCTTACTGGAAATGGAGCCCCTCTGCGTCAGAAGGACCATGGAATCCCATTCCTCCAGAGAGAAGGCTTGGTTTAGATCTACTGTATTACATCTTAAGCCTATAGAGAAAAGCCTTGTGAATGCAGGAGCACAATGTTCATGGCAGAAGAACTATCAAAAAGCAGGTACTGGGTAAATAACCAACCAAACTGATCTGCTGATCCCTTGCTAATCCTATCATGGCTCCATCCCAGACCTACCTGTTAATTCATACCACTGTGGGCACTAAAGTTAAATGTAAAAAAAATACAATCAAGTATGTAGTTACTCATGACAAATAAATCCTCCTAAATATAAGGCTATTTGGTATATCATCATACCAGAGAATTAATTATTGCCTAAACAACTTAAGAAATGCTGGGAGGTTATTTATTAGATATCCCTCTATATGTAAATTATGTAGAATGGAAAGACAATTATACAATAGTCTGTCAATGGAAAAATACCTTTTCTGGTTAGAAAATCAGAAAATTCTCTATTTATTTATTTTTTATTACGTACAAAAACACACACATACAAGTTTAGAAAATTAGAAAACTCTTTTTTTAAAAGGAGATCAAAATATTTGTTTTTATTATTATTATATCATGTACCTGGTATTTCTGTTAATGTCAGTACTTGACCTGTGCTTTGGGATTCATACAAACTGTAAATTTACCAAATTTAGGTAAATTTGAAAATTCATGTTAAGCCACGAAAAAAGAGGCCAGGCTTCCTGTAACGATTGGATGAGGAGGACCCCGGATGGCGGAGTGAGCCAGGCAAACAGGAGTAGCCAGGAGAGCTGGAACCGAGAATCAGGTCTGGTAACCAGCAAAGCAGGAAGCCGAATCAAATCCAGAAGAGTAGTCAAACAAGCCGAGTCAATACCAACGATCAGAGAACAGGAGCCAAATCAGAAAACAGGAGCGAAGTCAGCAAGCCGGGTCAAACGAAGAAATAGTCACAGCAAGTCGCACAGGAAAACCACAGAATACACCAACCAAGGGTGTGCTACCTGTTTGCCGCGTGGTCGGCCACGCGGTGAAGACGCCAACCAGGTAGCGGTGGTACTCGCTGCCCGGGAAGCCGGCCGATGAGGAAGCGCCGCATGACTGGAGAGTCAGGTAAGTCCTTACACTTCCCAACACAAAACGAAGCAAAAAGCTCAGAATTTTTGTCCGAAATCCGTGGACCCAGATTCACTCACACTATTTCACACTCTCATTCTTGTTCACTCTCTCACTCTTTCTATTCTATTTTTCTGTTCTATTTACTCATTTGTATTACAAAAACAGTTAAATTTCCAAACTAGAAATAGTGATATTGCTGTAATTTAACATAATATATGTTTTTGTAGCTACTGCAGGTATATCATACTAAATTTTCCAATACAGTTATTCTTGTATCAGTGGGAGAAACAAAATATAATGTATTGTAAATTAATAAGCTCAACAATAAGGTTGAGCAAAAAATGACAATCTACTTTGAAAGATCATTTAAAAAATGTGAATTATTAGGTTCATGCCTACTTTTTTACTTTATTTTTTCTCTATTCAAATCAAAAATGCTGCCTTACCTTCCTCTGTTACAACACATTCTATTTACATTAAGAACATTATTCTGACTGACGTCATCTTGCTCCTGCCAATTGATTAACCAATAAGTGTTTCTCAGGGAAACACTACACATATTGTGCAGGGACAGTGATCACTTTACTTCAGATTCACAACTACTTGAGAAAACAGTCGAACAACCTCTTAAAGTTACTGGTCCTAGAAATCCTCTTCCTAATATTGCTGATTGTCCAAAACACTCCTAATTGTCATGTGACAAAGCAGGCCCCTAAACTGTTGCCAGAGAAACGGAAAAATCTTGTTAAAATATTTTGGTGGCATTTAAGTGATTAAACCTTCAGAGGAAAGAATGAAGTTACAGATTTGTTAAGGTTTATTTTCTTAACTTGTTAGAGAGTGGAATTAATGTTTTATCGTACTGTAACAGCACCTTTAACATTACAACAGGGGAGTGAAAACAGACATTAACATTAACACACATTAAGACATACTGGGATTAGAAGAAGGGGGAGCCCTCTTCCGAGCATACCATCTGTTGGTGAAATAATAATAATAATTGTGATATATACTAAATTATTAAAGTAAACTAAATATCCACACTTTGTAACAAATGGAAACACAAATATGCTTTTGTACATTTGTGACAATGTTAATCCCATTTTATATGTTTCATACAATAACTGCAACTGTGGTGATAAAAAGGTTCGTTCTGAGAAAATCCAATTTGGTATTCACTTTTTCAGTTCTTGTTACAGTTTGTTTCGAGATGTTTATAGTCCATTGTTAAAGGTGATTGTCATAAACAATAACTGTATGAATCATGTATATAATATACATACACCTTTTAAATCACACAACATAAAATGTTGGCATTATGTTTGCATCTGTAATATTACTTAAAATACTGTATATGTGCTCATATTTTAGAATATAACTATAAAAATTGCATCTTAAGTTAATCATTCTGTCTTTATATTGAAAAGTATGAAAGCATTTAAAGTTTTAAAGCACTGATGAGATGCATCATTTTTTTAAATTTATTTTTATATTACATGGAATTTAGTGTAACAAAAGAAGTTTTGAGCCATCAAGCTCATTTCCTTCATATTAAAATTATATATATATATATATATATATATATATATATATATAATCATCATTAAAGAGAAAGAAGCTAAAAAATATTGATAATTGGGATTATCCCTCAAAGGGGTTCTCACCCCCTGCCCCTGATAATGTCACCACATAGAAATGGAGCAAGCAGGAACTAATGCCAAAAGCTGCAAGTACATCCAATAATGACAATCCATCTGTGGTGTCCAACAGGTGGAACAACAAAATTGCACCAGAGTGTCTTGCCAGGAAACAAAGAAGTTGAGTCCAGCAGGAAACAAACAAACTGGATGGCGGTACTGTGCAGCCATATCCCCACAGACCAACACAAACACAAGTTAAATCCAAGCTGGATCGTGATGAATGGCGTACAACTAGTAGATCTGAAGGGAGATTATATTGCTGTATCTGTCTTATAGAGTAATTAAAATAAAAGTAGTATTTAAAAGTAAAAAGCCCTATGAGTTTATTGGTTTGGCCAATTTCCTAACGGGTCATAGACTTTTTTTAACAAATGGCATTATATGTCGATAGTGCCTCTTATGTAGTAATTAAACAAAAAGTCACATAACAATTACTATCAATTAACCAGATGCTCCTAGGCTGGGTTCTGCTAATTGATCACAAAGAAAATTTGAAACCAATAAATTAATATATAAATTCACAGAATGATATAATGTATCACATGGTACCATCCAATAATTATAAAAAATAAACCCTGTACAAAGGAGAAAATTATACCTAACCACATTTCATTAACAAAATTATGACCTGACTATTATATTAGACATGCACAAATGTTCAGACAACAAACAAAATTTGGGCAAATTTTTAATTTGAGAATAAAATTAATTGCCTAGTGCCCACATTCACTCTCGTACTCTAATTCTTGTTCGCTCTTTCTCTTTAACGCTTTCTAAATATTTTCCTACTTTTTTTTACCAACCACTTTCGCTTCTGGCGACTGCTTCTGCATCTTCATATTCTATATTGTATCTTCTCTTCTCTCTGCTGTCTTCAATCTTCTATCTCTGCAGACATAACCTGGTAGGAACCTGGCCAAAACTGTGGTGCTTGAAGTAAAATCCTCTCCCCTATTCTTCAATCAGGGGAGATGACGTCATCAAAAGTGCTGCAATTTTGCTAGAACTCAGGGCAATATGGCAGCGCTGTTTTGCCCAATTAATGAGGATACAGAATGACAGCACAACACACAGCAATTTGATCAAGCAAAACTTTATATGAGATTCCTAATACAGCAGATAGAAAAAGCTGTGTGAAAAACAAATCAATATCACAGCATCCAATGCAATAGTGTCAAGTGTCAATACAGTAATACATCACCAAGCCAAGTAGTTATCACTCCTCTAGCTGATTAACTCAGCAGAGACTGGGAAACCCCTCAGAACAGTCTTTTTGAAGAGCCACTTGTCTTGGATGCAAGGATCCCTGGATCCGTCCTGGGCTGCCCGTGCACGTTCTTGCTAACACCACAGGTGAGGTTTCAAAGTTTGTGGTCGTGGCTGTGGGTCTTTTATAGCCGTCGTGGGGACTTTCCAGAATCTTCCAAGGACAAGTGTCTTTGCATCGTGGTGTTATCTCTATGTGGCTTCTGTACTGTGACGCAGGCTGGCCCTCTTTTCTACGGTGCTGGCCGGGCACTTTAAACAGAGGTCCTTTGCCATGTTGTTCTTATGTGCTTGTGAGTTTCATTATCTTACTAGCCCATCCGACTCTAAAATCACAGGACCATAACTAGTCTAAACTTTTACTAACTTAACTTCTTAACTCTATCGTGACCGGACCCAGGAGCCATATTAATAACAAAATATTATTCACTACACAGCGCTTCCAGTAACTGTCAGGTTATGTCTGCAGGTAAGTGGACAAAGATAGACTGAAGATAGCAGATTGTTATTTCTTCTCTTCTCTCCTCAAAGGGTAGAAGATAAAAGATTGAAAATAAAGAAGAAAAAGAAGATGTGGAAGGAGATATGGCTGTTAGAGAAGGTAGGGAAACATTTAGAGAACGTGAGAGACAGTGAACAAGAATAAGAGTGTATGAAAGTGAATTCTGAGTTTTTCATTTGTTTTCGTTTACGAATCCGAATGCATAAAGTCTATTAACTATAACATTTAACATCAAATTAAACATTCATTCCTAATGGTTGTAAATTTTCTTTTAGGAATCCAAAAACCTTCACATTTGTGAAAGTTGTTGTATCCTATCTCCTTCAATGGCTTTCGTCCGATTCGTGGGGGTCTGGTCTCATCTAATATTTACATTATTTTGGTGTACACTTGAATGTAATGCGCTAGAGCTAACTTAATTTTTTTTAGATAATTCAACTTATGAAACATAGTTTGTTGGATAAGGAGTATATGGAATTCTGAAATGTTTTCTTTCAGAAATATAGATCAATGATTTTTAATAATATTTAGAATTTGTAAAATTATATCGTGAAAGAAAAGTAAAATTATTATCTTCCATTTCATCCCTCCTGCAATTTTCATCCCTTTATAATTTTATTTTCGCAATTTCTTCCCCAACTCGATCTATTTTTATGGGAGAATATTGTTTTTTCAATGTTTTTCTTAGTATAGCAGCTTGTTCTTTATATAATGTCTGCGTACTGAAATTACATCTCAGCCTTTTAAATTGGACTTTGGGGATCCCACTCATCCTTTGTGGATAATGACAATTGTTTTTATATATATCCTTTGATATCAGTGGGTTTTAAAAAAAAGTTTTAGTATGAATATTATTCTGTCTATGAGACAATAAGTGTTAGGTCTAAAATGTTAATAGTGTTTTTATCATTGCTAGAGTAAATTTGAAATTAAAATTGTAATCATTCATATGCATGGAAAAGTCTGAGAGACTTTTCAGACCAATTGCAGCAACCAACACATCCTCTATATATTGCTATCATAGGACCAGATTTGTCCTCAGCTATGAGAATTCCAGATGTAATTGAATTCCCAATCTCTCATGAATATATTAGCATACCTAGGGTAAACCTGTTACCCATGGCAGTGTGAATCAACAGTAAATAAAACTAATTTCCAAATATAAAATAATTATGGTGCAATATAAAAAAAAATCTGAAAAAATGCAAGATACAATACATAGATCTAATCTGTGACAAAATGTGTTGGGCCGCTTGTAATGAAACAAAAATAAAGCCAAAATGGAGAAGCCATGTGTGAAAAACTAAGTACACCCATAATGCTTCCATAGAAATTAAGATGCTAAGTAGCAGACAGGTGCTGCTATCCACATTCCCTTGATTAATTGATCATCTGCAGGTGTTACAACCTCTATAAAAGCTGGTTTTAGCAGTTTGCTGGTCAAGTGCATCCGCAATGATCAAAAACAAACTGAAACATTTGTCTGAAACATTTCTGGCCCATTTGCACATCTAGAGCTAAGAAAGTGTGAATGGATAACAGTATTTTAGGTCCCCATTATTGTACATGGAAAAAAATAAATGTATTTATATTGGGTTAATAAAATATATTATTCCCCTTCTAAATGGCTTATTCACCATGCCAGATTAAAGATCTTGTCATCCTGGAGTATTTATGCAAAAATGGCCCCTCAGTTTTTGTGCCCAACTGTTTTTCCATATCAAAACAAATACCATATTTGCTCGATTATAAGACAAGTTTCACTCAGAGCGAATATAAGACCCCCTCGTCTTATATTCGAGGTCGTCTTCTAATCAGACCTCAAATAGAGGTCTGACTACAAGACTAAGATCCAGATCCCCGAAGTGCTGCAGGGGACCTGGATCCTCCTCTCTGGCAGCCTTAGCTGCTGCCGGCACTTCCTCTGGGGGCTTCTATGACAGAGCACCGGCATCACATGACCTTCCGGTGCTCAGTCATAGAAGCCCCTGCAGCATCAGAGGTTGTCTGTGCGCATCCCGCAGCCGGTGAACGTTTGCAGGATGCGCACAGACAACCTCCGCTGCTGCCGGCATTTCCGCCGGGGCTTCTATGGTGGAGCACCGGAAGGTCATGTGATGCCGGCACTCCGTCGTAGAAGCCCCGGCGGAAGTACTGGCCAGCAGCTGAGGTCTGCATCACACAGACCTCCACCGGCTACCACACTAGATTCCAGGAAGTCTGAAGCACGGGCCACAAGTAAAGGCATACACTGGTAAGTCGGGGGGAGTGTTCAAGAGTGGCATGGGGGGTTCAATGGTTTTCTGCAGGCAGAGTGGCATATAGGGGGTTAAAAGGTATATCAGGGAGGCAGAGTGGCATATAGGGGTGTATAAACCATATCTGTCGGGGAGAGTGGCAAATAGTGGGTTAAAATGAATGTCAAGGAGGCAGAGTGGCATATAAGTGTATAAGACATATCTGGGAGGCAGAGTGGGAAATAGGGGGTTAAAATGCATGTCAGGGAGGCAGAGTGGCATATAGGTGTATAAGGCTTATATGGGAGGCAGAGTGGCAAATAGGGGGTTAAAAGGCATATCTGGGGAGAGTGCCTTATTAGCCAGGCAGAGTGGCATAAAAGGGGGTATAGGGCATATCTGGGTGGCAGATGTGCATAACTGGGGCAGAGTGGCATAAAAGGGAGTATAAGGCATATCTGGGTGGCAGATGTGAATAACTGGCAAATAAAAGGAAATAAAAACAAAATATGTATTTTTCTCAAGAATAGTTTTTATTAAATATGAAAAAAATAGTTTACATGTGAATTAATATTTAATATTTAGTAAAACTTTTTTCCTATAGGTTGTTTTATAATTGAGCAAATACGGTAAAACAAAATAACCTATTACAGATTCCGCTACATTTCCTCATGATGTCACACACTGTTTCTATTTATATAGTATTATTAGTATTAACCCCTTCAATCCCCTATGGACGTACCGGTACTTCCAAAAAACGCATCCCAAGAATCCCCTATGGACGTACCGGTACGTCCAGTCCTTCTTGCAGCGTCAGGGACACATCCCTGCCGCTGCACAGGAGATCAGGCTGTCTCCCCCATTGACGGCTTTCTGCTGTCCGATCTGATGTAACAGCTTCCGATCGGGCGTTCCCTTCCAGGTTGCGTCATTGCTGATGTAACCCGGAAGTTCATCAGAGGACAGGATATCCCCTGCAGGCCCAGACACAGTGTGATCAGTGCAGGGGGATCGCGGGGGATCCCATCCTGAAACAGAAAAAAAACGGTTATTCATTTAAAAAATAATAATAAAAAATCATTAAAATAGTCATATAAATAATACTAAAAAAAAAATAATAAAGTGAGCTAAGTGATGTCATTGTGAGATCACTGGCATTAATAACATGTTCAAGAGGTCCCTAAGAGGACCTCTAACTATTTTTTTAAAAAATATATATATAAAAAATACAAAAAAATTAAATACATTTTTTTTTAAAAAAAAATATAAAAAAGATAATTTTTAAAACCTTACATCCCATTGCCCTAGCATAACATCTACCCAGTATAACCCTCCTGCCCCTGTTCACAACCACCAAACCTGTTAAGCCATAGGCATAAAAATTATACAAAAAATGTACACCTTATAGTATGCTCCCTGGTGCCGGGAAAGTATGGAAAATCTATATAAATTACATATTTCTGAAATCAGGACACCTGAATTGATAAACTTGGAGGGGACTTTCCATCACTTTACCTAATTTTGTGAGGATTCAGAGGGGGAAATTTTAAAAAAATTCGGTGTTTTTTTCTAATTTTTGCTAGTTTTTACTGAATTTCTCATTCTAAATTTTCAGCTAATCATCCAACTATGGTATCAAAAGAAAGCTCTATCTCTCCTTGAAAAAACAATATATATAGTTTACATGGGTACACTATTCACAGGAAAAGAGAATAATCGCTGAACCGGTATATTGCAAAAATGGCAAAATTGCTCTGGGACTTGAGGTACCAAAAACCCCTGGGATTGAAGGGGTTAAGTAAGTCACAACATAATGTTAACAAACATTAGAGGGTGGGAAAAAAGTAGGCACTTACGATGCTCTAAACTGACCTACAATTGCTATCGGCCATTGCATTTCTACTACAGGATGGGGATTGCTTCATATACTATGTGGTCAATTTAATTACAGAAATAGCTATCAATATTTTGCAAAACATATATAAAACATTGGAAAAATACCTGTCTCTAGTCATTTCTTTAAACATACACCTAAAACATTGGAAGGTACAGTGTTTACAACTAACTTGCAGTGGCAACATTCCTATTAACTTATTCATGTTCATATTAGAAGACTGAATATCCATCAGTTTAAAAGGAAACTCAACAGAAATGGAAAAATGGTGTATTATTCTACACAAGAGAATTAATCCTCTCTTATATTTTTGGCACATAAACTTTGCAATGTTTACTATGCATTATTGATTGTGGGGTTTTTTTTACAAATATGTATAACCTTCACAAAAATGATCAATGATATCTAAATATGTAATTCTTAATTTGTTATTTTAGTAAATGCAACTCAGAGTAAACTGATTTTAATTTAATCCCATAATCAATATGTAATACATCAAATATGGACATTCAAATTATTTGGCATGACAATTATTGGAATTCAATTCTGATTAGCATATAAACTAGAGAAAGTGAATCTTATTTTTTCTTTAAGATTTTAAAAATAGCTTTGCAATATGTGCTTCATTTAATTGTCACAGTGATTTACACGCACCCATATGGATGTATATGAAAAATACTTTCATTAATAAAATCTTGATCTATTCTCTATCGAATATCCCAACCTTGATTTGCTTGCAAAATAAGTATGAGAGGCTGGAAAACAGTATGCGATTTAATCAGTTGATTTGGTATTATAAAGAACTGGGTGGGACAGTCATAATTCACCTGGGATGAGCTCTTGGCTAGGAGCTTTTGGTAAATTGAGTCATAAGGAAAATTGTGATCTTTTCAGGATTCAAGTAGCAGAGTTCAAAGTTAAATTAGTAATGATAAGAATAGTAGAAAAGTTGAATAAAAACAAGAAATTAAAACCTGAAATAGTTGCCACCAAAGATACACTAAGGACATTTTGAAAATGATTTTTTGTAGGTTATGGACATCAAAGGATCCCTAGGTTAAGCCGATTTGTATGTGATCTTTTAGAAGATCCAGGATACATATATAAAAGTATTTTCTCAATATTTTCTCAGTGTATATAGCATTGAGTCCCATTTGTTGGCACCATTGAGTAAGACTCACCCATTATATTCAGATTGTATTGTATTTCTTTGTTTGGGTATATTGAAAGAGAACACCTTAAGTATGGTTTGAAGCAATTTGAATTAGCGCTGTACATCTTTCTATATATTTATACACTTTGCACTGTTTTTCTATATTTTGATTTTCAACAAATGTGAGATTTTTGTTTAATCCCCCTTTTCATATTCCCCACCAAGGTTATTTACATTGTTTATGTGCTATTGGAACTCAATTGTAACACTGCTTTGAGGAATGAGTTTTACACCAATGAGTAATGCACAATGGTATGTTTCAACAAAGTGGCAGCTTGTAAATACAAAATCAATTGGGTACATCAGTCAATTAGACACTCAATTAAGCACACATTATTTTGCTGTTTATAATATAAAGACATATTATTTTTACTCATTTAGCAGATGAAAAATAAAGAAAATTATTATGCAAAAGCCTTTCATTGGTATGGGGTGATAGCATGCATTGTGTATTATCAGTATATAAATGAATAAATGTATAATTATTTAGACAAACAGATTGATAAAATCAATCTTTTCTTTTTATTCAGGAACAGGTTTAAAACTTTAAACAACTGTATGACAGTCACATTGTGCACATTTGTAAAAAAAAAATATTTATCAATAAAGACTAAAATATGATAGAAACTAGGTAATAAAAAAAATAACTTGTCCAGTAGTAGTATAAATGAGCAACGGTCTTCATCAGCTAAACTACTCAGGAACAGGGAACAAATAAAAAAATATCTTCTGCAGTCCCTGTAATACACTACAGTAGTCACTAGTCCAATCCACCACAAAACTCTCACTGCCACTGTCTCTCACTCTCATCAGTCTGTAACTGCTACTGACAAGTTACAATGGTGTCAGTACATCTATATATCTAATGCTTGTACATTCCACTTGTAAATGCTGATTGGCCAGAGTGAAAAAAAGGAAGGAAAACTCCCAAGGGTTGTTGGACCCATTGATCACAGCCATAACCATCCTGTTTCTTTGGCTCCTTCTACCCATCAGTCATTAACACTGCAATTTATTTATGTAGGGTGACCTACATTTTATTTCTGCCATTTCAGACAAACAAATCCTGTATTTGCAGGTATACAATAATAATGTATGGAAACATAGCATTGCAGGTATAGATCAACAGAACACACAAGCCCAGCACTGCAGGTATAGATCAACTAGAAATCACATGTAAACTCAGGACACATGGAAACAGCACTGCAGAACTCAGCAATAAAGGTATAAAACTCCCTAAATTACAGGCATACATAAGACTTGCCATCTTTGTCTCCAAACAGCCCAGCATAAGTCAACTTTGTGCCAAAACAGTCCGTCCCATGCCATCTTTGTCCTATAAACACCCTGCCTGTGCCATCTTGGTCCCAAAGGCTCAAGCACCCTGCTTGTGCCATCTTTGCCTTTCCACAAATTAATTATACATCTATGATACACACAGACACTTTTACAGTCACTCACTAATTCACACGTTCATTCACATAATTCATTCACATAATCATGTATTCTCTCCCTCATTCAGACAATTCATCCACACACTAATTCATACTCCCTCATTCAGACAATTCATCCACACACTAATTTATTTATTCTCTCACTCAATCTCACTCTTTATTTAGTTGAATATTCTTACTACCCCCTTCCTCACGATCTACCCCCTCTCCCCTTTCTCACTATCTACCCCCTCCCTCCCTTCTCATAACATGCCGACACCACAACTGAGATAGAGGCCTCGCGGATGAGACGTAGGGGGCGCTGAGCGGTTGCTGAAAACTTAATGAGCAACTGCTCAGCGCCCCTCTCTCCTGCGCATCGAAAATGAAAAATGACAGCACTTCAATTCCGGGACAATGCATTGTCCTGGACTGAGGGTACCCGGGACTTAAAGTCCCTATCCGGGACGTGTGATAAACCTACTTCTATGAGAGTGTCTTAAATCTCGATAGTGTATGTGTACTGATCTTACCTGGTCTATTATTTTAGTTACCAGGAAGAAAAATAAATTAGGCTAAATGACATGTGCTGTTTCTTGGCTTGCAAATCATTTAGATCCAAATATTTAATATTGGTTCTATTAGGTTCCCAGCTACTAAAACCTGCTGACATTTTCAGTTTCTTTTGTAAAGAGGTACTACAATTGCCAACTTCCAATCTTCTGGAACTAGTCTAGTCAATACTGATTAAATAAGTCTACTAACGTTTTTTGCCGGAACACTTCTGTTTTACTTTGATTAGTTCAAGTAGAACTTCTTCTTCTGTAAATATACATTTCACACGTCTCCCTATTTGTTTTTCTTAAATGAAGTGCCTTCCTTTCACCTTCCTCTGTAAAAACTGAACAAAAGTATTTGTTTACGCAGTCGGTTAGATCTTTCTCCTCATTTATATAACTCCCTTTATTTCTGATTATGTCTTATTTACAGTCTCCCCCATCTAAAATGTTTTATGACCCTATTTTATGAACCCAGCAATTTTTACCTATTTACGTGCTTTATCCCATTTAATAAATAGTTTTCTATTTGTTCTCATCTTTATCTATCTTTAGTAGATGTATGTATTTTTAAAAATCTATTTCTACTGCACTCCATATAAAGATGCCAAGACCTTTAAGGGCTGGACATCAGTGCTTGTTTGTAGGTCTCTGTATGCCTATTTGTATCTGTTAACTACAGTGTCTGTATGGGAGTTGCTTGGCTTTACATGAACCCCCAGCCCTTCTCCGGGAGCCCTGGAGGTCAGTGGCTGTGCCTGAATCGGCTAAATTGTAACCCAACCTAAAAAATACGTGTCTGGGTGTGCATGCTTATGTACTTTTAATTTTTGGCTATGCTTATGCCTTGTATTTCTACCGTCTTGGAAAACTGTAAGATAAAAGCATCATTCCCATAAAGAAAATAAAAAATACAACAATTTCTGCTTGTAGCAAACCAGTGTGGAGTCTTACTCTCTATGATGAGAAGAAAACAAATCTTATTTATAACCTTCTTCTACCTCATGACAGACACAGTGGAAAATTACCTCTGATTGAGAATATGGCCTTTTATAACATATAATCATATTTTAAAATGTATAAAGTTGCATAGACATAAAATAAATGTGCAGCGAACATGCTGTCTTGACTTGAATGCTTATTGCCAAATTAGATGAATTTTCTGTTGTGCATTACCTAGCAGGTAATGCCAGATATGAGTATTATTAGCAAGGGATTAGGAAACTAGTTACATACCAGCTAATGTGATCCTTCAGCCCGAAGGATATATAATATTCCATAAGGGATTAAAATGATTCAAAATTTAACCTAACAAGCCAAATCACAGATAAGGCTGTTTATGTCTTAATAATACCAATATTATAATATTAACCTCTAGAAGCAAAACCAGAGTAGATTTGTAGAACAAAACCAATGCGACAGGAATGTCGCTAGAGTATTTGGCACCTAGGGTAGATTCTACGTTTTGCCCCCCCCCTTTAAAATGTAGTAATGCACACACTCTCACTCACTCTTACTCATGCTCTCCCACACTCTTGCTCAATCTTACTCCTGCTCTCGCACACTCTCACTACCATTCTCACACTCTTCCACACTCTTTATCTCAATGTCTCCCAAATTACACCAGGATCATGATTTTCTCAGCAAATTTGTTTGCATTATTTTGGCCGCTCTGAGTATTTCCACGAAAGGGCAAAGCCATGGGCAAAAGCTCTCCCCCATTTCTCCAACCTGAAAGAGGGTATATACGGAGCCTCTGCCACCTTGCGGAAGTAAACATGGAATTTTGACAGATCAGTTTGCTAAGCCCATGTCCCATTTGAAATACAGTAGAGGTCCTAAATTTCTTTTTAACCCCATAAACCTATTTATTTTTAAAAACTAGATAGCATAGGGAATCCGATTAGGGGCAAATTAGCATATCCAATGCATCTAATTCCACTAGTACCTTCCAAAGTTGGTCTAACAAAAACAATATTTTCCACATCCACTTTGCAGTTGTATCTTGTTTTTTCAGAGTGAATCTTTGCAAAAAAAACTTGATTTGTGTCATTTGAGACATAGTAGAGATTCTACACTACAATTTAACCCCTAAAAACAAATCTTGATTTGTATTCACCGACATCAATATCCCACATACATGGGTTAGTCATTGTTTTCAAACTTGTAATTTTGACATTTTGGCTTACCTGGAATAAAGTAAGAACACACAAAATATCATTTTACACCTGAGCCTGTAGATACCACTTGAGTGGTATGTCAGCATTACATGATCACAAGATAATAAGAGTGCAAAGAAGTTTCAACTTTTTTTTCCAGTTGAACCAGGAAGATGTACCTCAACACTTCCCCCGAAACACCCAAAACCTATAAACTACATATTCCCACACAGAACACAAGGACATCAAAAACTCCCCACTTACCTTTCTATGTGACTCGCCACAAACACAACTCTAATGGGAAAACAGATTTTTTTCTTTACTTTTTCACATGCCAAGCATATTTTGGGACAGATGCCACATGCTTTGATTCTTGTAACAATAAATGAGATACAAACAAATAATATTCCACTTCTCCTGAGCATATAGATACCACTTCCCTAAGATTTGGGGCAATTTGTAAATAGTTTTTGGTGTCCCCCCTTTCTTTGGGTTTAAGGGCATTTTTTTAATACATTTTTTTTGTTTTGCTCCTTTCCTGGGTTTGGGGGCATTTTATAGATGTTGTTTTTGGTGTGTTTCTTTCCCTGGGTTTGGGGGTCATTTTTCACATGTGTTTAAGTATCTCAGAATGAACTTTCACACAAATAAGTAACAGATCAGTAAATGTAATTAGGAGTTTGCATATGAGTTAGTGGATAGCGTAAGGGGTAACAGGATCCTTTTAGTGAATAGTGATAGGTATGATTAGATGTTTGTTAGGTTAATGTGCTGTATAGTGCTAGTGATAGGGATAATGATCAGATTAGGTCACTGGCTATTGATCATGATTATTCAAGGATTAATGACTTAAAGGATCATTAATTAGTGGTCACATAGCATTCTATTAGGTTAAATATATTGTTATAAATGAATCGCTATCAGATCACTTGGAAGTGACAATTTCAGGTGATAATTATGTATTAATGTATTAATAAAAATGTTTTTAATTTTTTTTAAATAATTTGTATGCTTTTTATTACCTTAGATTTCTCTTTAGGACAGGGTCATCCGGTAGCATAATGGCCAGGAGTGATCTGATAATAAGCCCACTTGTCTGAACTGTAGCAGATACTTAACTGACAGCAGTTGACCTGGAACCACCATTGACTTCAAGGCCAATATTGCTTGCTTTTTCATTTTTATTTGTATGTTTAATTCTTCCAATGCTGGTGCTCCATAGGAGCACAGTATTGACCATGATTTTGTCCCCACAAGCTTGTGGGCATTGTGGACACAAATATTAACTCCTAAATGCTTGTGGGAACTAAATCACAGTAACAGATTCCAAGTAGATCCTCTCCCCTGATCCTACAATCGGAGGAGAGGACATCACCGTAAGGACAGAAGAGAGAAGAAGGTGAAGAGTATGCTAAAGAAGCGGCAGAGCTGCTAGACACGGAAGTAGGAAGGTAGAAGACGGAGAGTGTGAGAAAGAGAAAGTGAATGAGAATGTGAGAGTAAATGTGGGCGTCATACAACTAATTTCATTTCCAAATTTAATAATCCCCTGCTTTTCATCTGAAACAATGGGCAGAATATCGAATTTGCTGTCTGAAAATTAATGAGCCAAAAAATACCCCAACATTTTT
Organism: Spea bombifrons; assembly: GCF_027358695.1. Lineage (NCBI taxonomy): Eukaryota > Metazoa > Chordata > Amphibia > Anura > Pelobatidae > Spea > Spea bombifrons. The sequence goes on along the minus strand of NC_071092.1, from coordinate 13,075,556 downwards.
CTTAATCTTTCCTCCTCCTTCTTCTCGGACCCCCTGCACCTCACTGCCAGCCCACTCTCTGGCTCCTCATACACTCTGCCCCGCTGCTTTCTTGCCTCCCCATGGTGGCTAAAAGTTGCTCACAAAGGGTCAGTCCGACATGGACATGCCCAGTTCAGGTCGAACTAGATCTTTATTTTTATCCCCTTAAGGACAATGGGCGGTCCCTAAACCCATTGAAAACAATGCATTTTGAGCCCGTACATGTACGGGCTTTGTCATTAAGGGGTTATTATCTTTTATTTATATAGCGCCAACAATTTACGCAACGCTTTACAATACATATGTTCAAGCAGGGACCGTGGGCCGGGCGGCCGGCAGACCAACATTGAAAACAGCCGCTGAGTGGGATTGAAAGCCGCCTTCTCTGGCCGCCGGTGCCTAATGAAATTAAAGGGGCCGGCATGCACGCACCGCGCCGCCCAATGGCCATGCTTCAGCACTTCGTCCTACGTCTTAAAAGGGTGGGGCGACGAGCTGAGGCACGGACATTGGGCAGCGCAGTGCGTGCACGCCGCCCCCTTTAATTTCATGAATGCCAGCTTCCACCCGCTGCCCCCACCAGACACCAGGGAGTCAGAAGCAGTGGTAAGTTGGGAGGGGTGTTATATGGGGGCATAAGGCTTTTATGGAGACAGATATTCCTTTTAACCCCCTTTATGCCACTATACCTCCAGAAATGCCTTTTAACCCTCTATATGCCACTCTGCAAACCAGCTAATTCATGAAAGAAATGGCCCTGAGGTTCAAATGGTAATTAGCTAGAGAAGAACGTAGATCATGTAAGCAACCAATAGCATTTTAAATCTTTGTTAAAGTATTTATAACTCAGACAAGCCCAAAAAATTTAATAAAGAAGGGTAAAGAAGAAATAGTTGAATTGGACAGATCCAGAAATGCCTTATACCCCCTATATGCCACTCTGTCCCATGATATGCCTTTTAACCCCTATATGCCAGAGTGGCATTTAGGGGTATAAGGCATTTCTGGATCTGTCCAATTCAACTATTTCTTCTTTACCCTTCTTTATTTAATTTTTTGGGCTTGTCTGAGTTATAAATACTTTAACAAAGATTTAAAATGCTGTTGGTTGCTTTCATGATCTACTTTCTTCTCTAGCTAATTACCATTTGAACCTCAGGGCCATTTCTTTCATGAATTAGCTGGTTTGCTCATCAATGATAGATTACATTTTTGTGCGCTGACACTTTGACGTGTTTATATTGCAAGTAGAATCAGTCATAATTTATTTTGATTTACTATATAATAAATCTGGTGAACACAATCTTCATAGATTCACAAATAATACATCAAGTCTGCGATGATTTAGTTAACAAAAGGTTTTTGCTTTCTTGTATATTTGTTTTTTTTAAAATTTAAAATGTTTATTCAGATCTTATTCACATCATACAGAATATCACAATACAGTAATACAAAAGGAATAAGGTATTCAATGCCATTGAGTAGGAGTATGAACCATAATGGAAATAAGTACAAATGTTATAGCAATAGCAATTAACATAACATGAGAATATCCCTGCAAAGATGAAGAAACTCAATATTTCATGCGCTCGATGTCTTAAAAGTGAGAAACAGACGTGAAATGCGTGAGGTATATTGTGTTATGAATTGTGTGCGTGAATGCGATGTGTCTGTAGTATAGCATGAGAATACAAATAAAAGCACGATGTGAACTTGGGAAAGTTGCATGCAATATGTATTTTGAAGTTCGACCTGGGCAAACCAGAAGGGTGAGATGAAAACCAGATCTGAGGATTTTTCTAATATTTCGTCAAAAAGACAAACTCAGTGTGTGAAAAGGTAACAATATATGAAAGTAAAACAAAATGGCATGCACTGTGGTCATGAGCAAAAGCTACGATAAAGTATTCCACTGCATCAGAGATCTGAAGTGGGTTATGTGATTCAGTCAAGTGGGTATAGAAAAAAAAAGTGCATGCACTTTCCATAGTCATATACACTTCTCAGGCTTCTGTCTCAGTTTCGGGCCCCAGTCAGGCACGGCTGCTCAGCACCAATTCACAAGCAAAGTAGCCGGACTCGGCAAACCCAGGGACCCAATGCTCAATGAAGTAAATGCGGGTTGTTGACCCATGCGGACTACACCTTCAAATATTGGTTGGGAGTATGTGATGACCAATGTGACATCTTTTCTAAGATTCTGTGTCTTTCTAAAGTCATCAGATCTTTCAACATAGTCGGGGGCATTATGTTTTTCCACTCTTTAGCTATACATAGTTTGGCGGGGATAAAAAGTGGATGAACATATGTAGCAGTGCAATTTCGGGGACATGCTCCAATTCGAGATAAAAAATAGACTGTACGATGGAAAATAATTTTAATCATAGTGGATGCAATAGTGGACATGCCCACCACCTCTCGTGGGGTAGTTTACGGGCGGAGAGGTGTGAGATTAGTAACGAGTACCATTGAGAGATTGCCCCTGCTATCCTTGGAGCTGACCAAAACAGAGAGAGAATTGTGTGGAGATCATATGGAATTGAAGCTAGCGAGGTGGGGGTAGAGTTCAGTAAGTGGCGAATTTGTAAATCTTGATTTGGGATGCGGTCGATAAGTTTGTAAAAGATGCAAAGATTCCATTCTGATAGAGGTCATCCAGTACTCTTAGATTAGGGCTGAGCCAATGATGAATGTGTAACCCAGGAATTAACAACTCAAGCGTCGCCAGTGGGATAATAGACATAAGACGAGGAAAGGAAGGAAAACTCAGTAGCGAATTGTACCAGACATTGAACCAAAAAAGTAGTAGTGGGAGGGAGATCGGGGAGAGGAGGGCAAAATTTGCGGCTCACCCAGAGGAGCTGAGCAACATTGTATGGGGAGAGAAGGGCATTGTCCTGATCTACACATGAGTGTAGAACATCAATGTTTGAGATAGGATGCAAGCTTTATGATATGACTCTACATGAAGAATTCCCAAACCACCCTGAAGTCTGGGGACAAATCTAGTGTAGTTTGCGATTCTAGATCTGCCTTTGATCTTTGTAAAATTAATAAAATAGTGTTGTGTAGAGCTTAAAAGGTAAGTGGGGGTCTTTATCAGGATAGTTTGCATAACATAGAACAGTTTAGGGAGTGCAGTCATCTTTAATGCATTAACTCGGCCCAGCCAGGACAACTCAAACCGTCTACAAAGAAGGATGTCAGATTTTATGTTTCCATATGGAGACAATGTTTAAAGTGTTGAGTGAGTGTATGGTTTTGGGTAATTTTACCCCCAGCGAGAGTCCCTCCACTCGAAGAGGTAAGTGTGAGAAAATCGAGATTTAAGTGCATGATCTACATTGAGGCACATGGCCTGCGTTTTAGCTACATTGAGTTTATGGTATGAGACTATGGAATAAAAAAAAATGTTGCGAGAAAGCCTTGGAGATCAATAGGGTTGGGTATTTGCGTCTATGTGCTTCCCATGAGGCGTCCGAGTTCTCATCTGGATCACCTGGTAGGCCCAAATCATGGGATTTTTGCTTTTTCCCCATCTTCAGTTCGTAAAACTCGGAATATTCGAAGATTTGCGTGACCAAGGACCAGACATAGATGAAGGGCCACGGATTAATGCAGAGAGAATGCCAAATGGCTTTCACTCAGCGAAGCTCTCTCTCCCTGCTTCTGTTCAGGTTGCCATGCAAGCCATGCCCCCTGCTATCTTGTATATTTGTAAAACTTATCTTAATATCAGGGCCAACTTTAAGTCAGACATTTTATTAAGGTGCTTATTATGTTATTGCACTAAATGTTTTACAATTAGTACATGTCTTCATATTCTTAAAAAATGAATATATTTTATTGTTTCTGTATTTTTTTTATTTAGTCTTCCTTACAATTAAAAATAAAAAAAAACTTGCAACACCTTATTTGACGTGTCTTTAAGATTCTTCAGACATATTCCAATTCAATGACCTATTCAACAACATGTCACATTATTTTCCCATCAGTGAGCATGCTGTTCTGCCAACAATATTTCCTAGAATGTCAATTTTGATTAGTATTAGATATGACAATGCATTAACTGATACACATAATGTAATTGTCAATGTATGGTTACTAAACATTAAATAGTACATTAAATGACATATAATGAATGTCTGCTTCTAGTACTTCTGATAGTCTTGATTGGTCTACTAGTCACAAAAATCTTTCCGAAGGTAATAAAAATTCCTGGGATCCCAGAGCTCTCCCTCTTTTGAAGGGACACACTAGGGCAGAACTTCCCAAAGCTCCAAAAAACTGTTTGGGAGTAGGAGGGTAGTTGGAGTGGGAGGTCAAACCCCATGTATGCTAATGAAACTTGTGTATTCAGATTAAATTTTCATTTAAAATGTGTTTTTTTCTCTCTCTACCTTCTCGGACAACAGCTTTCCTGGTCTCCGTGTAGGCCAGTTCAATAACCAAGAAAAGTAAAGTACCTACATTAAAGTTCTAACAAACAGCATACTGAAGGAACAATGTCAAGTTGACATTTTCTTGCAAGACGGGCCTGCATATTCAATAGCGTACAATTTACATTAAAGAAGATAAATCTCTGTTTTTTTGGTCATGTTGTTACATGCTCATGAAATTTTAGTTGAAAATGAAAATGTAATTGCTTAAAGTGAATCTAATAAATATTTTACCATCACTGGATCGCTGTTGTATAAGTAGGAACTTCATATTTAATTACATCCACACATTAACGGAATGTGCTGCACACAAACAGCTTTATCAAACTATAGTTTGAAAGCAAGACATTTCTATGACCAAGTCTTTTGTAATATCACATTTTAATTTCCTGCCTATAGCCAAAGGGCTTGTGGACAGCGGAGTTTTATTGCAATATTAATTCATGGGGACAATATTTTAAAGTGAGAAATGTAAAAACCTTCATTTTTGTAAATTGCCCTCCCTTCTTTTGCCATCCTGTGAGATGAGTTGAAAATTATACATACTATAAATCTGTAATAGGGCAATATATTATGTATGAAATATTGAAAAACATGACCAGTTCGTTTAAATCCAAAGATAAAGTGTTTCAAACTCTGGCATGCCATTTATATTAGATTCTCCCTGTATTAATGTTTGCTGTCTTATTCTAGAGATTGCCTCTGCAATAAAGGACATTTGAAATGATCTAAAAACAGTATTTATTTACGTATGTGAGTTTCCATGACCTTCTAAAGTTTATAAATGTGTTAATTCATCTAAAATGTAATACCTTGTGTGTTCAGACGGTATTTGTAATACAACACCTGATAGAATACTTGCTTTAGTACTAAAGTACTTGCTAGCATGATTGTACACAGAGGTCATTTTAAGCCAAAGTACTATTAATATTATTTGTGAATTTGAATCGCTGTTGGAAGCCTGGAATATAGCAATATTTAAGTGATGACCGCTCTTTATGCCTGTTGTGGTAGACTCTGCAAAGGTGATGTCATTTTTCCCCGAAGTTTCATCATCAATCTCACTTTCCCGCAAAAAAGAATCAATTCACCCACCTTTCACTCCCCTCTACACATTTTACGCAGATCCCATTTGCCACTCATAATGTTAAAGGTGCTGTACTATTTAGACAAAAAGTTAATTAAGCTCTCTACTATGCTTTTCGGGTAAATCTTTAAAGATATGTTATTTTTTTATTTCCTTCTAAAAATTAGTAGCATAAACACACCACAGCACTTTTAACCCCTTAAGGACAATGGGCGGTCCATAAAACCATTGAAAACAATGCATTTTGCACTTTGTCACTAAGGGGTTAAAACACTTTCCAATTTCTACGGCAACTAATCAGTTGCTGGTTTTGTGCCATGGTAAAATTAAGTTGTCCTGGTAAGCATTGGAAAATTGAATAATTAATTCTGGAAAAGGTTTGGAAATCCAATAGTACACAGTATGATGTTTCTAGTGTTGCATTTAATAACAAACATGTTAAATTCAGCAGGGTAGGTGGAACATCACTTTAGAGAGACACTCTAGCCATCATTTGCACTTAAAAGCATTTGATAGCTAAAGGGCTTCTTTGTGTGGTCCCTGTTGCAAATGCACAGTGTAATTAAATTAGGCTAACAAAAATGGGACCAGCGGAAGGGTTACGCTGGAGGTTCTCCAAAAAAACTAAATATGCTGAGATTGGTTGGCCTCATACAAACTAGCATCACTTGACTGTGAACTAGTTAATGTAGTTTCATATATCCCTCAACAATATTCTATGCTAAAATGTTTTATTCTCTTTATTCACGTGCGAGAAAAGTTAATTTGTAATGCTAATTTATGGATGAATATAAGCCTTTTATATTTTTTTTAAATAAAAAAAATCTCTTTTAGTTATGTAAATATAACCCTTTTCAGCAATATTGAAACAATATACGGTTACGTTGACTTGGAAAGCACTAGCTTCTTCAACAGTTTGGGTGGGAAAAACATGGAAGTGTGATCAGTTAAAGGCTTTAAATGGTTAAAAGATCAAAGTGGAAGAAATGGATAATTTATTTACCTGTTTAATTAATAACAAGCATAATTATAAAATAATAAAAGAAATAAACTTAATGTAGAATATATATATATACACACACACACACACACACACACACACACTATAAGTGGTATTATTTGAAAGTGGAAGCGTTTGAGAACACAGAGCGGGGTCAGTGCTAAGGCGCATGATGCGTAAAAGTCCCCATTGCTCTGCTGATTCCATAGCTGAAGGGTTCCACACTTTCACTGGCATTGATATCAGCACAAGAATTGTGCAGCAGGAGCTTCAATTAATGGGTTTTAAAAAAAAACAAAAAACTTTTCCATGGCTGCTTGGCCATGGAAAAGTTTTGTTTTTTTTAAACCGGATCCAAATCCAAATGTTTTGGGTTTTTTTTAAACTGCATCCTTAAGTGTAAGTAAGAATGTGAAGAGACTAGCCGCACATGAAGGCAGCACTAGTCATGTGAGAGATGTGGTTAGCCGTGCAGCAGGGTGTGTGTGTGTGTGGGGGGAGGGGTAGCCAAGGGCATTGGTTGTGTCTAGTCCCAGGTAGTTTTAAATGAGAAGGGAATAGAAAAGGAAAAGGTGAAGAGTTGGCTTGTCTAAACCTGAAAAAGCGACCCAGGGAAGCAGAGCTTCAGCTAGAGACTCTTGGTTAAACGTAGAAGGTTCCTCAGTAGGGGTGCCATTCCTCTCCTGGAGCCTATATCACCATGGGTAAAGAATAAAAAATGACATATCTTGTGTGCACATCTTAGACATGAGCATATTGGCATTAGTGTATTTTATTGTATTGTATTTTATTATTCAACCTCATACAAACTAGCATCACTTGACTGTGAACTAGTTAATGTAGTTTCATATTTCCATCAACAATATTCTATGCTAAAATGTTTTATCCTCTTTATTCACATGCGAGAAAAGTAAAGCCTGGATTTGTAATGCTAATTTATGGATGAATATAAGCCACTACTTGCCTGTAATTAATCATTTGCATTTTAAACATTGCAGGAGTGTTGTATATTTTACAGTTGAATAGAACCCTGGAATACTTATTGAGAAAGATAAGGCAAAAAAAAAATATCTAAATATAATTGCTTCATTTCTATTACATTATGTGGATGTATAATAACATTTAGATTGTCTCCATTCAACAATTACTTTCATCAAATGTGTATGTCAAACATAATGATGAAGATTGCCACATTCTATTGAAAAATTACAGTGAAAAAGTTTTCATGAGTTGCCGAATAGGAAGCCTACATTGAGATATCATGTCTCAGTTATAGCTAAGAATGATAGTGAATAATAATAGTTCTGTAACTGGAATGACAATAGCACCAATCAAACACTTACAACCATTCTACAATTTTTGGTTGTTAATGCTTGCCTACATAAAATGTGTGCATCCCTCATTTACTGACGTCTTATGCAGTAAACGTATGTATGTATTATTAGCTACATAAAAATGCACTGTAGGTGGTGGACGCATGGAATAGCCTTCCTGCAGAAGTGGTAGATGTTAATGCAGTAAAGTCATTTAAGCAAGCATGGGATAGGCATAAGGCCTAGCTAGATATAGGATAAGGGCAAGTACTAAAGGAAAGTACTCAGAGGTTGGGCAGACTGGATGGGCCTACTGGTTCTTATCTGCCGTCACTTTCTTCCCTCAGCTCATTTCCCAGTTATTGTTAATGAACATTTTTGGGGCAAAAAAAACTTGCCATGAAAAGGCTTTGTAGCATACTAGGTATTGAGCAATAACACAATTTGTCGTGTTCTGTTTAAATGATACTTTTTCTTTGCTAGCTAATCAAAATACTTATTTCTTCCTTTGCGAATAAGTACAGCATGTACCCATTTTAGAGCTATGGTTTTTTTCAGAGTTATTACACAGAGGTCATTGAATAGATAGGGCGCTCTACGTTGCATTTCAATAATGCTGATTAAGCTCCAGCTTTGTATTTTAGTCACAAAAGATTTTAATGCTTTTTTTTCCTAATGGGGTGTTAAATACTTTGTAAAGGATCATGAAGTTACATTTCTATTAAAACAGACATCTGTATTGATCTAAAAACGTTTACTCCCGCTTACTACACTGAGTGTGTGTTACATAGTTACATAGTTATATAGGCTGGAAAAAGACATGCGTTTATCAAGTCCAGCCTTTCCTATATCTGTTAATTTCTGGATGTTGATAAAAAAGAAGGCAAAAACCCCAGTTGTTGCTCTTTCCAATTTTGCACAAACCGCCCCAGGTGCCAAATACTCTAGGTACGCCCCTGTACGGAAACATGACTTTCAATACCTATTGCAAGATCATTTATAAATATGTTGAATAAAATTGGTCCCAGAACAGAACCCTGTGGGACACCACTTACCACTTTTGTCCAGCTTGAAAATTTACCATTGATAACAACTCTCTGTACTCCAATCAGTAAGCCAATGTTCAACCCAAGAACAGGGATTTGCATCTAGACCAATTTTGTTTGAATGCTAACCTATTGTGTGGAACCGTGTCAAACTCCTTGGTAAAATCCAAGTAGATTACATCCACTGCAACACCCTGATCTATACTTCTACTTACTTCTTCATAGATTGCCATTAAATTAGTTTGACATGACCTATGTTTCATAAAACCATGCTGATTTCTGCGAATAACACTGTACTTCCCAACGGATTCCTGAATATTGGGAATTCAATAACTCTTCAAATACTTTCCCAGCCACAGAAGTTAAGCGTGTTGGTGTACGTTTAAGACTTAGATTCCAATTATTATTATCAATTTAATGAATGGATTCATCAATGAATTGGTTATGAGCATTGGATAAAAATGTATGCAATAATGTGTTCTATAACTCAGAATAGCAGTGCTAATTTTCATGCACCCAATAGCTTATGTTTACCTACCTCTCGTTAAATGTAAAAATGTAAAATGTTGTAAAATTAGAGATGGGTGACCCAGCGTTTGCAATGTATAAGCTAAGCCCAGGTAGAGTCCGACTTCGGGTGCAGTTCAGCAAACAATGTACAAGCCATTTTAGAATCTTACAACAGAAGTTAAGTCATACAGTCACTTGCAAGGACCAAAATCCTGACTGGGGAAGAGATTGAGCTTGCTTGGACTGTCCAAATATACACTACCTTTGGATCAAGTGGATCAGAAATACAGCACAGACACTGTTAATGTTGTAAATTGGACTTGTACATTCGGATTTGTACAAACTGTAAATTTACAGATTTTTGGTAATCTTAGTGATTTATACAAAGCAAACGAGGCCAACCCCCCCCCAGGTATCGGTCGAAAATTAAGCAAAAAGCTCAGAATTTTTGTCCAAAATCTGTGGACCCACATTCACTCTCTCACTCTCTCTGTTTTCGTACATCTTATTTTCTCTTTTATCTTCTCTTTTAACTAATTGCTCTCAGTTTCCGTGTAGGCAAAATTTTGGCTATTGCCGAGACATACTCACCCAATTTGAGGATCGGGGAGAGGACGTGGCTGCAAGCACCGCCATTTTGGCAGAAGTTCTCAAAGGGTTATGTCCATAGAGATCCAGATGAAGAAAAAGGGTAGCAGATTGACGTCAAGAAGTTGCGTAAGCGGTCGGCAGAGAAGGTAGGGAAATATTTAGAGCGTGAGAGTGAACAAGAGTGTGAGAGCATGAGGGGGAATGTTGGCATCGGGCAACAAATTTTGTTCTTGAATAAAAAATGCCCCTAAATTTTAGTCCAAACCGAAAGGGCAGGGAATTAAATTTGTTGCAAGAAAACAAATGGGCCAAAAACTAAAAATTTCTATTGTAGCTGGAAACAACTGATTTTTAATGAAATATCTTCAAAGGCATACAGAGGCCCTTTATCTGCAACCATCACACCTGTGTGCCAATTGCACATTGTTATAGCAAAAGCAAATTTAAGTTTAAAAAGGTCATTGATCATTTAAACACTTTTGCAGCGATGTTAGCACAGCTAGAAATGTCCTTGTTTTCCATGAAAACAGCTAAGTGACCTCAAACTTTTGAGCAGCGTTGTAAATGGTTTTAGTGCTTTTACTATAGAAATTGAATGGATCTGTAATGTTTTCTTTTCACAGTAGTTAGTGTATCTAATTTTGGCGAGCCATGCATTTATGTTTTTGTTACATTTGCATCCATTAGGAAAAAAAAAAAAAAAAGAAAAACCCAAATAGAATGGCATTAGCACTTTTCAGTGCCTGAAATCAATTCATGATCATGGACTGGTATAGCATTATTGCAAACCACTAATAACATTTGTGCTTCAATTAAAGATTATAGAACACCATTTTAAAAGCAATAAACATGCAGTCTGTTCATAATTTGTCGAATGAGTAAAAATGTTTGTTGCAGCAACCATAATGCCACCACCAGCGTGCTAATAAAATATTAAATTTCAACAGCTCAAAATAATAGGCATTAGGGTATTTTTGGAGCACTCATAATTATGTTGGAAAGAAACATCTGTTTTTGTTTTGCTTACAAAGTGTCCAATGTGTCCCTAAAAATGTAGAAATACCTTAAAAATGCAATTTAAAAAAGGCTCTAGGAGTTCTAGAACAATGACTATGAAGCTTAAACCTGTATAAACCTGTTCCATTATTGCCTATTATAATACACATATTTAAAACCTAAAGACATATGGAACAGTTTACTTTCAAAATGTATAAAGAATATACAATAAACCATAGTGCAATCTCTTATAATTTACTATTGTCAGTAGTTGATCGAAATCCCCTTACTAGGACATTTCTAGCTGTGCTAATAGCAAGCCCATTTACTCTAACACCCTTTAAATTGCCATCATATGCTTTTTATAAATCATATGTTCAGAATATAGAAAACTTTTCAATGTTCACATGAATTAAGGCATGAAACTAGCAGACCAAATTTCGGAGATATTAATAGCTAGCAAAGACAGCACTTGTCTTCATGTTTTCATCAAATGTTATTTTTCAAAAACTTACAACAATGTAAAGTAGATATTTTGGAGTTGATGTATGTATGTGATATATTGGACATAATCATTTTCCATACATATCCCAAATTTACTGTTTAAAATGTGGTTCTAGGTTGCGCTGCCTTAATTTTACCAATATAATTCACTCAAGTAATCTAAAATTGCCTATTTATGCTAATCTCATATATTTCCTTCCTAAGAATAAGCCCAGGGAAATTGTTAATAATAGATTTTTATCATCTCATATTGACGGTGCCAATCAAAGTTTTAGTAAAAAGCAATTATCAAGTGAAAGACCGGAGGTTCTTTATGTTCCATATGTAAAGAGACTTGTACTGACCAAGACACATCTCATTGTCATGCTACGGAGGGTACATACTGTACAGTACAGAGACATCTATAAGGTCTTTGGCCATACCAAGAACCTTTGACTTGTGCCAGGCCAGCTTCCAGGGTAGGCTAAATTTAATGAAAAAAATACACAAAATCAATTAATTGAAACAATAATGAATTGTTAAAATCTATCATATCCCCAAGTAATAAGTGGTTATATTGAACTTTCCACATTGCACAACTATTTATAGGCTGATAACATTCTGCCGTTAAATGACTTTACTCATTGGATATATTGGTGTTAATAGTGAAAAGAAACTATAGTTTGCGGTTCAATTAGCGGTCTAAACTCAAGTTTGCACTTTAAATGTAACTCCCGAAAAAGGATAGGGATGAATCAACATCACCTAGGTGATTCAACAGGGTGTACTTATGGTTGTCTTATCTTGATATTTTTTCTAGACAGACAAAAATGGGTCTAAAAATCTTCTAAATCACAAAAAAGGCCAGCCCACCAATAATGTTAATAAAGTATAATTGCTACAGTTTATGCCAATACATAGTATAAATCACAAAATAATTCCAATGCATAATATAAAGAAATAAGTACCATATAGAAAAAAAAACGTTCTCACCCTTGATAAAGGCACTGAAACCTATGGTTTATGGTATATACGTATTAGTTCATTTGTATAATCATGTTTCTATATGGTACCAACCTTTTGGTTTAGATAATGCATTGTGACAAATATACCTTATGAGGGTTATTGGTATGATGATTTTTTTGGTTTTGGGGAGGACAACCTGTTTAGGTTTTTAGCAATCATCTTCTATATACACCAATCAGCCATAATATTATGACCACCTGCAGTGGTGTATTTTGGTTTTGTGCTGCCCTAGGCAAGACTAAACTCGGGCACCCCCTAATCTAAAATTGGCCCACCCCTAACCATAACTGCCCCTAAATTAACCCTAAAGACCCCATTAACCATAACTGCCCCTAAATTAACCCTAAAGACCCCATTAACCATAACTGCCCCTAAATTAAACCTAAAGACCCCTGTAACCAAAACTGCCCCTAAATTAACCCTAAAGATCCCATTAACCAAAACTGCCCCTAAATTAACCCTAAAGACCCCATTAACCATAACTGCCCCTAAATTAACCCTAAAACCCCCATCAACCATAACTGCCCATAAATTAACCCTAAAGACCTCATGAACCATAACTGCCCTTACATTAACCCTAAAGACTCCATTAACCATAACTGCCCCTAAATTAACCATAAACACCTCATTAACCATAACTGCCCCTAAATTAACCCCACCCCCCCTAACTTTCAGCAGCCCAAATATTAATTTTATACTTACGTTAGATGAGTTGCTGAGCAGTGTGGACGTAAAAGGAAAGGGGTGGGGCCAATCATCAGTGTGACTGCAGGGAGGGACTGGGAATCAGAAAGGGGTGGGGTCAATCATCAGTATGACTGCAGGGAGGGACTGGGAAGAAGTAATCTGCCTCGTGGCAGATACAGCCCTGGCCACCTGCCTAATATTGTATAGGTCCCCCTTTTACCACCAAAACAGCCCTGATCTGTCGAGACATGGACTCCACTAGACCTCTGAATGTGCGCTGTGGTATCTGGCACCAAGACTTTTGAAGTTACTGGATGCATCCTGGTGCTGAAAGCGACGCCCACCATGTAATTTAAAAGAATACGTGATTCATCAGACCAGGCTTCTTCCATTGCTCCTTGGTCCACTTCTTATGCTCATGTGCCCATTGATGCATCCTGCTGCCATGTAAACACAGTCAGTGACCCACATGCACCTGGCCTTCCACGGGATGTAAAAAAAAAACCTGATTTATCAGACCAGGCCACCTTCTTCCATTGCTCTGTGGTCGAGTTCTTATACTCATATGACCATTGTAGGCACTTTTAGTAGTGGACAGGGGTCATCATTTTGTAGGCATATAGTTGTGTGTATGAGTAAACAATTATACCAAACAGGTGCTAATGATCATTAACTTAATATGTAGGTTGAAACACAATCATCGAATGAAACAGAAACAGCGCTGTAGGATGAATAAAACTGGGTAAGGAGCAGCCAAACTCACTAACAAGGTGTGATTGTTGAAGGCAGTTTAATGTCAAAAGCCATACAACATGGCAAGACTAAGTACAGCAACAAGACACAAGGTAGTTATATTACATCAGTAACATCTGTTAGGAAGAAATTTTAAGGCAGACAGGGATTTCTTGCGGTTCTGCCCAAACTCTTTTGAAGAATTGAGACCCTGGTACACCCATCAACTGTCTGGAGAAGTTTGGTTAGAAGTGGTATTCATGGAATACTTGCAGCCAAAAAGCCATACCTTTTATAGTCGAAACAAAGCCAAGAGATTCAACTGTTCATAAAAATACAGGAACTAGGGTGCAGAAAAATGGCAGTAGGTGCTCTGGACCCCACATATCCATGCCTACACATACCCATGCCTACACTGTCAACATTGGAACATTGGCATATTATTTAAAAAGGAGAAACATTTACTCACCCTTACACAGGGAAACAGTTTCGTATTATGGATTTTTTTTACATGTGACACAGATTTTGAAGTATATTTTCTTAAATGCCATTGTGGTTTAATATATGTTTGAAAGTGATCCGTTGTAACGTGATCATTTAATACATAGACGTATGCTTTTGAGAAGGTTTGGGTGCATGTAAGATACGTTATCTGGTTTTACACTGTGAGGTCATTTGCATTGTAAAACCAGATAACGTATCTTACACGCACCCAAACCTTCTCAAAAGCATACGTCTATGCACTACAAAGGTTTTGGATTCCAAGGCTCCAACAGAAATGGGATACCCTCCAGGTGGTCAGACACCTGAAGCAGAAGGTGCTGGGTGAACACACAGATGTGTGTATTTTGACATAGACTATCTATCTCATCCATAACTGGGTTATCTTTGGAAAGAGGGGTTGGTGAACCACTTTCTGGGAGGTACAAGGGATTCTGGGATAACTTGTTAGGGTCTGAAATAGTCAGTCTAAGAAAGGAGAGCAGAGTTATTTATGCCACAAGTTCTGAGCTTCCGTCATAAGATGATTATAGCTTTTGGTGCTACTGTGATAGTGTTGGTTCCATGAGGTCTCCCCTGTGCCTGTTTTTGAGGGCCAGTATGCATTTCATTGTTCTAACTGCTAATTTTGTCATTCAGATGACAAATTGCTTAAATATACATAGTCCAGTTTCATTTTTTTTTATTCTACTTCACTGTACTTTAGTTGATTATCATTTATTGTGTATACATTCCCCTTTAAGTCGTGTCAATGATGAGAATAATTATGAGCAATGACACTGCGGATTCTTTATTTCTTTTTTCATTGTAAGCCTTTTCTTTACTTATATTATTACTTACCATAGTGTGTGTTAGTTGGATTTTGAAACACACACACTTAACACACACACCTTTTATGTATATATCTTTTAACATTTTAAACTTTTGAACATAACATTTTGAAACTTTTGAAAAACATTGTTTTTCTCAGGGCACTTTTTGGTGAGTTCACAAAATCACAGATAATATAGAAGGCTTTAATCCCTTGTGTTTTATTATTTATTGTTTGTTTTTTGTCATGCTTTTCTGGAGATTTTATTTCTTAATATAAGGATTGGATAAAAAAAAAAATATTTAAAAATAGCAACATGCTAACCATACATATTGTATTGTTTTAAACTCATGAATTTACTTTTATACAATATACAATGGATGAATAATTATGTACCTATAAAAGGTTAACTTCCTTTTGTATAGTGGGGATCTTCTTTCCTTGACTCACAGCAAGTTGTTCAATTAACACAGCAGTACGCCTACAATGTGGACCTTCTTGAATACTGTCTCCTGCATAGCAGTAATTAAAGCACACCAGAATAGGAACAAATACACGGTTTCACTTAAGTAATAGAACACAATTTAATTTATTTATGGTGTTAGGATTTTAAATCCACAATGAACTCAGCGTGAATGCAATGCAGGTGTTTGCATATATTCCTGAAAGCTGTAACAGGTACAATGAGCATACAGATTTCGTTATTAGCGAGTCTACTAAAACTCTATGCTGAATGGTAAATGTTAGTGCTGTGAACTGCAAAGTTCTTCAAAGTAATATAACCTCCTGAAACTACTACAAATATATTCAAGCATTGATCAAACATTCTGTTTCCCTGGCTGTTTATTAGTATTTACATAACATTTTTTGGTTATTAGTGGGTAGAGTATGGTTAAGAGTGGGCAAAACTGCCGTTAAATCTCTCTCACCTATCTCCTATGTCACCCAACAGTTTCCTAACTGAGGAGTTTCAATCATTTCAACTACATGAAAATTTTTTTTTTTTATTTTCAGCCCCATAAAAGGGCACAGCTAGAATAGTAAATTCATAATTATGATTGATTTTTAAAGCTGTCACATTCTGCATAGTTCTACAGTGGGATTTCAATTAATGAGAGGACCCTTAATTATGCAATTAGCACGACAAGCTCATTCTTTTTTTCTTTCAAGAATGCTGACGTCAGGGAGGTGAAAAGTTTAACTCTATACTAACTCCCTGTTACGCACCTTATCGTATCCATGCAAGACCCAAGTAACCCTATATTAAACTAGAGAATAAGTCCATCATTTATGTTATGTACCGTATTTGCTCGATTATAAGACGACCCCCCAAAATCAAAATATTAATTTAGGAAAAAAACAAAAAGCCTGAATATAAGACTACCCTATAGGAAAAAAGTTTTACTAGTAAATATTAATTCATGTAAACTAATTTTCATATTTAATAAAAGCTATGATTGAGAAAAATATATTTTTTATTTCCTTTTATTTGCCAACCTGCCCCCCCCAGTTATGCACATCTGCCCCCAGGCTTGCCACTCTGCCCCCAGAATTTGCCACTCTGCCCCATGATGTGCCTTTTAACCCCCTATATGCCCCTCTGCCCCATGATATGCCTTATACCCCTATATGCCACTCTGGCATATAGGGGGTTAAAAGGCATATCATGGGACTGAGTGGCATATAGGGGGTTAAAAGGCACATCATGGGGCAGAGTGGCAAATTCTGGGGGCAGAGTATATATATATACTGCTAACAGCAATCACACTCCTATCAAGCCAAGGCAGCCAGTACATGCTGGAACCTGGGGATGTTGGAAGTGTGATTACAGCCTCCCTATGCCATGCTACCACCCCCACCCCCCTTACACATCTATGCTATCACACACACACTCATTCACAAACATTTAAATACTCATTCATTCCATTAATCACATATACACACACACGCTCAAACCCCCCACCCCCTTACCTGAACTGCAGATCTCCCACTCGAAGAGTTCTGCAGGGACCCGGCTGTGCGAGCAACTTCTCTGGCCCCGCCCCCAGAGGAAGGAGGGGGAGGTAGAGTTATGTGAGGATTGTGCTAGCTTCCTGTTTCCTGCTGCTAATAGCAGAGACGCTGCTCGCGATCAAAGCCCGGTAAGCAGCACGGCCGAAGCAGAATGAGGTCTGATTAGAAGACGACCTCGATTTTAAGACGAGGGGTATTTTTCAGAGCATTTGCTCTGGAAAAAACCTCGTCTTATAATCGAGCAAATACGGTATTAATTATTTATTTCATCTATATCTTTTCTCTTTCTCTCTACCATGCTTCTAGTTTATCTTCTTCTTTCTTACTTGTCCCCTTCTCTTTTTCCTCTCACTGTCCCTTTTTCTTCCCTCTTCCTTCCTCTCGCACTCTTTCTGTATCTCTCTCTACCCTCTTTCTTTTGCTCTTTCTCCCTTTTCCCTCTTTCTTTTCCACTCCTTATTTTCTTCTCTCTTTCTTCTCTCTTCTTTCTTTACCTAAGGGTGGTAGACAAAACACAAAAAAATGATATGTCATTTTATGCTACATTACATAATTGTTTGGAAAGGTGGTGTCCAAATAATTGCAAAGGATTAATATCACAGTATAAGAACATAATCTACAGGTCTAGGCCCAATTAAATAAATCCTGCATCTCAATAACATCTATAGCATTTTTAAGAAGGGACATACAAAAATGTATAGTTACTTTAAATTAAACTGTTAAAACATAATGTTAAGGAAATGCATACCCATAACAATAAATGTTATTAGAACCCTGCACAATATTTTACAACAATAATAAAAGTAAGAAAAAAATATGTTAATTTCCAGTCGGCTAAAAAAGTATCTAATATATTCAATTATTACCATTGAAAACAAGAAAACAATGTCTGTTTTTGTAGTACAGAAGCTGTGCCTTGCTGTTTTGCATGTAGGCGTTAAGTGAAAAACTACAGTCTTGGTTATTAACTGAGTATCTATAAGTCCTAATTAACCATATTATAATATTACTAATAACAGTTTAACTGCAATACTTGTATCAGTCTACAATACAAGGTCATCTTTTACATAAAGAAAATTCCCAATATGAGTCCTGCATTAAATTAAAAACGTTAAGCAAATATAAATCAGAACATATGTTAACTTGACTAATCAAACGCATTCTTTTTATTAAAGCTAAGTTTATAGTCTATAGATTCCAAAATTGCAGTTTTAGTTTTAGCAATAGAACGTAGATAAGCATAACACTTTCCTTTTAATTCTTTAAGAAAGGGGAGGGGTAACTGTAATAATCTTTTTTACTTGGAGAGTTATAATAAAAAGACATGTTATATTCTTGTCTACATGTTATATAAGAAGGCACTCTGAATGCAAATCTCTCAAATGTATAACGTGGCTAATGAGCAGATCAGAAGTAGGAATTTAATCAAAAAGGATTTGTGGTTACTAGACTCATTTATTAACGATATTAAATACTGCATTAAGGGTTAGGATTTTCATTAGTGTTCGTGATTAGAACACCATTCTATCCTCCGATTAAAGTTAACTTAATATATATTTTGCTCAAATAATTGGAGAATCAACAGGAATAAATAGTTGTATGCCTCTTTCACGGTTTAATCTTTAACACGATTATAGTTTAATTCATCTGTTTGATTTAATATATTGTAATTCACTATTTTTTTTTGTTTTTGTGCTGCTATACATGATTCTGGTGCAAAGTTTAACACAGTGCAAACATGGCTTAGTAATTTATATACAAGGTCCCCCACAGATCTTGGTGGAATGCTAAAAAATGTTCTTCTTTTGAAGCAACAATGTTTTATGATAATTAAAGCAATTTATGGTATGTTATTTATGAGACATCTTAAATGTGAATCATATTAAATATGGATTATAGTTTTTTACTGCAAGAGTTTTCTTTTTGTTTTAATTGGATCTTTGGTAGAGTTTAATTACTCTTCATAAAGCTTTCTTTATGTATATTTAATTATTCATGTGTTGTATGTTTGTGCAGTTATAAAATGGCTTTTTCAAATCCTTTCAGTACATATTAGACACCTTCATTAAGTTTGCTCTTATTTTGGTTTGTTGGATATTTTGCTTTAAATATGTATCATCTTCTGATATCATGGAGCTTACAATGCCATACCCTTTGAAATAATAGAAAATGGGTTTTGACAAATGTACCGTATTGGCCCGAATATAGGCCGCACTTTTTTCCCCCACTTTAAGACTTTAAAGTGGGGGTGCGGCCTATATTCGGGGTCTAGCGCCCGACGCCCGGGACATGCAGTCCCGGGCGCCGGGCAGGCAGCGGGGTTAGGATACAGATCCCCCGCAGCGGTGCAGGGGACCTGTATCCTACTGTCTGATATGCTCAGACAGCCTCCCCTGCCGGCACTTCCCACGGGGGGAGTCCCGGCACGGGAGGTTGTCTAAGCGCATCGCACGGACGTTCACCGGCAGCAGCGATGCGCCGTTGCCGGTGAACGTCCACACGATGCATTTTAACCCCCCCGACTTACCAGGGCAGACTCCCGGGTGTCTTGCAGGGCCGGCGGAAGACACCTACGCAATACGCGTATACAACTTCCGGTGCCGGTACTTCCGCTGAGTGCCGGCGCCGGGAGTTGTATACACGATGTGCATAGATGTCCCCCTCCGGCCCCGTAAGACACCCGGGAGTCTACTCTGGTAAGTTGGGGGGGAGGACAGAGTGGCAGCATATCTCGGGGGGGGGGACAGAGTGGCAGCATATCTCGGGGGGGGACAGAGTGGCAGCATATCTCGGGGGGGGGACAGAGTGGCAGCGTATCTCGGGGGTGGGGGACAGAGTGGCAGCATATCTTTTGGTGCTTTTTTAAAGAAAAAAACTTTTTCTTTAAAAAAGCACCAAACTTTTAGGGTGCGGCCTATATACGGGGGCGGCCTATATCCGAGCCAATACGGTATTTTCTGTAAAGGACTAAAATCAATTGAGCTCCCTGCTTTCGAACGAAGAGGTGGTGTAGCCAGCCCTGCAGACACGGAGAGCACAGCTAGCTAAAAAAATAAGTTGGCAGAATTAGATTAGATGGAATGGGTAGACCTAGATCAAAATGGTGTTTCAGATATCTGGCAAACTAACCATAAGGTATTATATCAAAGAAAAGATTCAGGATGCTCTCCTATTGCCCCTCAGTTATGACTGACTGGCTATGGAGATGTGTTAGCATGTTGATGCCTTAAGCCAATATGCAATGATTCCAAATCTTACATTAACAGTTTAGTTTACCCTTAAACACTTTTAATTATGTTTACTGATTAAAATAAGCACAATATTTACTATATTTATATTAACTACTGATAATAAAATCTCTTGTAGTCACTCTATAACAGGGGTGGGCAATTAATTTTCCCATGGGGCCACATGAGAAATTGGAATGGTTTTAGAGGGCCAGACCTCTACAAACTACAAACTCCGAAGCCTTGTCCATTTTGTTAACTTATGTGCTGTTTAATAAAGTTATTCAAGCCTACGTCATTGGTAGAGGTGCTTGAATAAGTAAGGCCTGAATAACTATTAGCACAGCACAGAAGTGAACAAAATGAACAAGGCTTCGGAGTGCATACCGTATTTTTCGCTCTATAAGACGCACCTGCTGATAAGACGCACCTAGATTTTAGAGGAGAAAAAAAAGGAAAAAATATTTTGAGCTAAAAAATGGGCTAAAATATTTATTACAATAACTGAATAAGCTATGAACACAGTAAGACACACGGAGTAAGACACACACAGACACAGTAAGACACACACAGACACAGTAAGACACACACAGACACAGTGAGACACACACAGACACAGTAAGACACACACAGACACAGTGAGACACACACAGACACAGTAAGATACACACAGACACAGTGAGACACACACAGACACAGTAAGACACACACAGACACAGTAAGACACACACAGACACAGTGAGACACACACAGACACAGTAAGACACACACAGACACAGTAAGACACACACAGACACAGTGAGACACACACAGACACAGTAAGACACACACAGACACAGTAAGACAAACACAGACACAGTGAGACACACACAGACACAGTAAGATACACACACACACAGTAAGACACACACACACAAACACAGTAAGACACACACACACAGTAAGACCTCCCTCCCTAACCCCCCTTCTCAGTATCTCCCCTCTAACTCCCTAACCCCCCTTCTCAGTATCTCCCCTCTAACTCCCTAACCCCCCCTTCTCAGGATCTCCCCCCCCCGCCCCGGTCACTTACCTTAAACTCCTGTGTTGGAAGCGTGAGGCGTTTGTCTCGGGTGCCGGCGCTTCACTGCTGATCGCCGGCGTCTGACGTCATATGCCGGCGCCCAGCGTAAAGCGCCGGCACCCGAGACAAACGCTTCCAACACAGGAGTTTAAGGTAAGTGACCGGGGCGGGGGGGGACACCGGACTCATTGGTGAGTCACCAGGACACTCTTTGCGGGCCGGTCCGAGCTATTCAGCGGGCCGGATGTGGCCCGCGGGCCGTGCTTTTCCCAGGTCTGCTCTATAATTATCTCTCCTTGACCCCCAACCTCTAGTTTTAACTCTGTTTCCATCATTACAAAATCTGAAGTTCCTATTTTACTCTCCTCCTCCAAACTTATCTGTTCTCTGGATCCCACACACTTTGTGAATCCTATGTCATCTTCCACAGTCCTCCTAGTAACATATACATTTGATTCCTCATTATCCTTATCCACTTCACCTCTCCTTGTGAAGCATTCAGTAGTATCCCGCATTATCAAGAAGAGTGTCTCTATCAAGCATATGTGGTATAAGGTTGTGAAACATGGGAGTGAGATATTTGCATAGATGACTACTCATTACGAGAGCCTGTCAGTCCCTCTATTGTTTTCTCCAAATGTGCAGTATGTACCCCTATGTGTTTTATCTCTTTTTTTGAGCTCTTGAGCTGCATTAAAAGGTATAACATCTTTGTGTAAATATGTTTTCAAGTCTTGCACCATGTACTTGATTTGTTATTCAGATGCTGACATTTAGAGAGCATCCAAGGTGTCATCCCCCAGCTCAACTATAGACTTCGTGGTTTTTAGTAGCTTGGGCGCCATTTTGGGAAGATTCCCTCTTCGATTGCTTTGGGTGAAAAAAATTTGAACTCTTTTCAGAATGTCTTTTATGTTGTCTGGGAGACATTGCCAGGTATTCTGCTGTATCCCCGGGTGAAAATAATTTAAATCTGGGGTTTCCTGTATGCTATTAGTCCCTGTAAAGCCAGAGAAAGAAAGCCCCAGATGACAAAATGAGCAGAGGGGCTACATGACTTGGCCAAGGTGAAGTGAAGAACGTATTTGGAGAACCATGTGGTGTAGTGGAGGCAGGGAATGAGAAACAGGAAGGGGTGGTCCATGGGGCCACAGGAACCACGAAGTAGAAAAGCAGCCTGCCGCAAGGCCGACCATTGTCGAGATGACAATGAGCAGTTTCAGCAGTGCAAGGCATGCATCCTTCCATTAGGTGGGATTCCAAGTACATTGCCCTTGTGAGAGCTGTTGGGCAGCCCTTTCAAGCGGTGCATCATCGACTACGCTCAAAAAGGGATATTGTTGGCAATACAATGAGGAATTGTGCAAATGGGGATCATCTTGTAGACATAAGCACAAGTACTCGGGCTGCTTGGCATCTCACCCTCTCTCCCGTTGCTTTAAGAAAGGTAGGAACAGTAAAGGACAGGGCACTGCTGGAAAAAGGGAGGACTCCAGTGAGCATAAGTGTGATGGCACCGTGGTTTAGGAGGTATGGGAACAAGGCGATGGCACTGTTGTTAGAGCAAGGTTTTTATGACTTTTTAGGTTTTAGGATTCTGTTTAAGGAATCCGCTGTTCCTATGTATGCCAGGAACATTAAGTCTGCCCTGCGTTATCCTGAGGTCATGTCTGCAAAGCTGGATAAGGAAGTCCAGCAGAGTAAGTTTTGTTTAACCTATCACCTGTCTTACCCTAAGGGTGAATTGGTTAATAATGAGACCAACCAGATTTCTGTAACATTTGCTTAATTTCATGGTGCTTTGCGTTGGGTGAGACCTTATGGGAATGGTGCTTTGCTTGCCAAAACTTATGTGAGCTATTCGTCTGTTGCGGGTCACTTGGGAATGCTTCCACTTGTTGAGTTGATATTGGGGGGACAAATACTTTGTGGACAGGTGCCTTCCCATGGGTTTTTCAATTTCTTGAATTGTATTTTGAAGCGTTCAGTAGAATGGGTTGTGAAAGAAGAAGCGGGGGTTCCTTCTCTCATTCGTTATTTAGATGATTTTTTGTGTATTGGGCCGACTGCTTCTGAGGTATGTGGGATGTTGCTTACTACATTGCAACATGTAGGCATGGTTTTTTTCCTGGTGACAAGGTGCAGGATTTGCAGCACTGGGTTGGTTTGTTTCGGTTGGTAAGAAAATCACTTTGAAGCAGATGCAGTCTTTTTTTGGAAACAGCTAGGGTTAAAGGTTTGCACGATTTTCTCCGGATAACTAAGGGATTGAGGGATGATTTGGCGGTTTGGGGCATTTTTCTCAGTGGCTTTAATGATTGTTCAGTTTTAACGGGAGGATGAGGTGCAGGATGAGGAACTCAATTTATTCACTGATGCTGCAGGTGCAGAGAGTTTTGTGGCCTATTTTCAGGGGAGACGGAGTGTGGATAAGTGGCCACAATTATGAGTTGACAACAGGTTGGTCAGGAATTTAGTTTTCTTGGAATTATTCCCCATTGTGATGGCCGTTGAATTATGGGTTGAGTTTTTGAGGAACAAGCATATCAGATTCAGGTGTGACAATGTGCTGGTTACTGCCATTAATAACATGTTGGCTTCTTCGGCCCCGGTGATTGATCTTCTTTGTCGCTTGGTGTTACCATGTTTGCAGTTGAATATGTGCATCGGGGCAGTACACACTCCTGTTGCAGCTAATTGCATTGCCGATGGTTTGGCTCGACAGCAATGGTTGCATGGCTCCGGACGTGGAGGTATGGAGTCATGTTTGTCCAATATGGCTTTGGAACCTTTGGGACATGCAGTGCTAGCTCTCCTGAAATGATCCGTGCACCCACAACCTGGATGGCCTATCATAGGGCTTGGGCGGAGTGGGATCCCTTCTTGGAGAGTGCAGGCAGCCCTTCTGATCATCAAGGGAGGATTGAGGTATTGTTATGGTATTTGGCTGATTCTTTTAGTAAAAATGTTTCTGTTTCAAAGGCTAACAATTTAGCATCAGCCTTGACATTTTGCTGCAGAATTACAGGTGTCCCGGTGTTTTCCAAGGACTTTGTGGTGGTTCAGGCATTGAAGGTATAAAGAAGCGGTGTTTGGTCCTGTGATGAGTGGAGGCCGGTAACGTTTGCTATTCTTCTGGCACTGTGTGGGGGCTTGTCTGGGGTGTGCAGGTCTGTGTATGAGGAAGTCTTATTTCGTGTGGCGTTTTTGTCTTTTTTGGGGCTACGAGAGTGGGGGAACTGGTATCTCTTTCCAGGGTTGTTGCGGGTGGTTTGTTTTTGGATGATATGAGGGTTGAAGGTTGTACTGTCTGTTTGTTCATTTGGCGATCTAAGACGGAGGAACTTGGTAGCGGTTTCCAATTTTGTCTTCAAGTGCTGGATGATTTTTTGCTGGTGAGGCCTTATGCTCCAGGCCCCTTCTTGATTCATAAAGATGTTTTTTTCCTTTCTCGTTACCAGTTTATTGAAGATAAAATTAAAAATGCCTTGGCTCCTTGGGATTGGATTCTAGGAGGTTTGCTTCTCACTCTTTTCAAATTGGGACAGCCACAGAGGCTGTCAGTGAGAGTCCTGTGAGAGTCCTTAAGATATTGTTCCTATATTAGGACCCACTTGGTTTAAAATTGTTCAGCTTTGCGATAGTGTTGTTCTATCCTTTTTGTGACCACAGCTATCTTACGTATACATCGGATGGATGTTGAGAGAGCAGTTAGTTTGTGGCGGAGCCGGCACAGGTGAAGGTGTCCACATGTACGGACTGTAGCATGTTTTTGTGTGGTTCCTGTTTTTGTGAGGTGGCGGTACACCTCAGTAATTTGGTGTATTGCTTTTTTACTAGGGCAGGGTCCTTTTGGAAACCTAATGTGATTTACTCTGGTCCGCCTGTTGGCATAGGTTAAAGTGGCTTGTTGCCATATGATTTAAGAATAATTTAAGGCAGTCTTATGATCAAAAGTGGTGCTTACAACTTTATTGTTGTTTACAAGTTAGTATTACTTGACAGAGATAACGTCAAGCAGTGTTGGAAGACTATTAACAATTTAAATGTCGATGTGTCACAGTATATAATAAAAGATCTAATAAAGGGCTGTGGCCATTCACATTAAAACTAAATTACAGGCTCCTGTGTGTTTATTATGAGGTGAAGGACCTTACACAGCCGTTTGTATCGGATGCCAAACCTCCCACCCCCATTAAATATATTTTTTGATAGCAATATATATTATAAATATAATAATATAAAAAATAAAAATGATCTCTCTATGTGTGGTAAACTTTCTGTATGATATAAAAGTGTAAATTGTAATACAGATTATGGTTCATCACTGAGAAAATCTGTAGCATTTTCCATGCCTGTCAATTCATGTAATCTTGGCCCCCTTCCCCAACCTCCTCCCAACATAAGATAACATTATATACTGTGGTTAAAGCTTTAATAATAATAAAAAAAGACTTAATAAAAAAAAAATAATAATAATAAAAAACGGGTATAAAAGTTCTGTGCAATTTTACCAAAGAGGAAAAACAGGTATATATAAATTGTATGTGTATTTGTGTTCTAGCATTTTCTTATGGCTATGGTTTAGATACTGGCACTTTACAGAGACTCTAAAGTACGGGCTGCAGTTTCTGGTGCCCTCTTACTAGTGGTTATAAATTATGCTTGTGTGGTTAAACACGCATTAAAGATTTTTGTCATTCTGGAATCCTAGAGTCTCTGTCCTGTCCACAAGATGAAATAAGCCTTCAGATTATTTTCTTATCTTGCTAAATCAACCTGCTCAAGCACGGTTCAAGAAGAGACCATCCCTATGAAGATAGAAACAAATGATTTCTACCCTATTGGAGACAATCCTTTCTTGCCCTCTTCCTGTAAAGGGAAATCACAAAATATTGTGACATTTATAAAATATTCTTGTGTATCCATTACATTTTTCTTTTCAATTATACCTACTTAATTAGAACCTAATAAAAATCATTGCACATGCCCTACACAAGGACACTGTACTCCAGTAAAACTATGTATAATGTAGTAAACTATATTATTATTGTTGTTTTTATTATTTCTACAAATTTTAACATAAAACCCATATTTAATGGTTTTCACATAATTAAATTCACATATACTTCACTTTATTGTGCATTTCAGTAATTGAACGCATCACAGGTTTTGAGATTCAGTAGACTAGAACTCATTAGTGTCCATCAAATAACAAGTTATCGGATCTCATAGTCTCTCTTACAATAAAAGATCATTATGAGCATTGCTTATCTGTTCTGTTGCGTTCTGGTTCATTCATAAAGAATAATTAGTTTCTGCTTGGCAACAGAATAGAGTGTGTTTCACTAAGGCTAATCTTTACAGACGGAAAAGAATGCTTGCTGTCTAAGGATTTTTTTTCAACAAAGATAAGTAAGATTTGTTTTTCATAAAAAATGTAACTTTCAGTGTCTGGCTTAGTTCATTTCTATTTGCTACCTTTATGAGACCATGATTGCCATGCATAAAAAAAAGAAAATATTACATAGACCCCAGCAAACAAATAAATACACAGTAAAGGAAATAATTAAACCCCAAAAAACTATACAGAAGGTGGGCCGCTCAGACTAAAACAACCAGAGCAGAGCTAGATCAACATAGGGGATGACAGCGCTAAATATTTAGGCCCATCTGCCTGACAGCAACCACACAAGTTATTTTTCCTGCAATAAAATATTAGCTATATGTTAAAGCTGTAAGCTTTGGTAGGTTGGGACCTCACAGTGTTCCTTAGGGCAGTGGAAGTATTGCTAGGCATGATGCCTACCTTATTTTTTTATCTTCAGTTTCAGGCCCACAAGTCGCTTGACCTAGCACTGAACAGTTTCAAAATTACTATAGAATAAAATAAGAAAATGATGAGAAAAAAATAGATATTAAGGTATAGCACTGCTCAATGGACACTTGACATATCTGGTTGCCTGACCCTTTTCGAACATTTAATGCATTGAGACTACAGAAGCCATGTAGGCCGAACTAACATAGTGTTATGACACTGCCTTTGTAATATTCAGCCAAACAAGAAGATTGTAACCAATATTGTGATAGTACGGTTAACTAAAAGGTTATATATACTTATTACCATCTGGACATCCAACATGCCAAACACATATTACACAAAAGAAAATATATAGCTTGGAGAGTCCATGCAAACATATGGCCAATGCCTATATTTACAACCAAGACAGAATGTCGGAAGTAGCTAAAGCATTTTCTTCCACATTTTAAAGACATCTTGAAGTAGGACTGTGAGAATGTGGGTGAGTTGGTTTGAGCCATCTGTTTACTTGGAGCCAGGTCAACGTTTGGCTTAAACCCACCAAGGTCAGCTTATCTACCTCTACACAATATGTAGAAAGAGTATCCATGTGTACTAAATGGTTATATCTTTTTTAACAGGTATATTCACAATGAGCCTCTCTAGCAGAGCTGGGTGCAATACGGAAAAATGCTTTAGCCACAGTTACAACAAAGAGCAAGTGTTTAATGTCTATGGAAGCAATTATAAGCAAAATTGTGGGTGTTATTAAAATAAGCAATCGGCCATAAACTATTGTATTTGTAAGAAATATATAATTTCAACTTATGAGCAAGAAATAAAGTGTTATCTGAGCCTTCTGCCCAGGAAGTACTTCTTCAGAACTCGAGCAGAGCTCATTTATGGTTTGGCATCTTTATAGTATCTGCAATATTGTTTTCAATTTGCTTCAACAATGTTTTCTATAAGGTCAGGAACATCATCAACCTCCTTTTCTATTCCTGTGATTTTGGAAGCTTTACTATCCAACACTTGCCTGAGAACTGTTTGGATAACTTTGCATCAACCCCTTGTTAGCTTAAGATCCCGAGGATCACATATTTTATCTATTTAACTTCTACATGTTTAACTTCCTTTACTAGATCTTTCTCCTTCTGTATCAGTATGCCTTAATGTACATGTATTATTGCCAATTTTATATATTGTATTTTAATTTTGTTAATTTTCACCGTGTCCGTATTGTAACAGTGCTACATAATCTACTGATACTTTTCAACTTGACAGAGAAGAATAATTGGACCTTGGAGTTGATAACTGTACCATTGTTATAGGCTTATGATAAATATTTACTTTTAAATTTCTTCATGATTTTTAATTTCTTCATGATTAATGTAATGGCTTATGATAAGATGAATGCAATATATAATTATTTATTAAGATTTAGTGTACTCACACTTTCATTTATAATATTGTAAGTATACTAGTAGATATCAGGCAGGTCATAACGTACGATGGTCAACTGTCTACATTTGAGCTTTGTGCTTTGTTTTTGTAAACTTACATATTATGTGTCACGATCTTATAGGTGGGTTTCGTGGTAAACAACTTTGAGTGACATGTTCAAGGTTTGCAGGTGTCCGCTTGTGGTAAACAACTTTGAGTGACATAGTCAAGGTCATCCCATGGGGCAATGCCAACTTTTGGCTAAGACCATACCATGGGTATGTTGCAAATTATTATCTTTAATGGCAAGCATTATACTTATGAATTCTGCTTTTTGCATTCATTAATTATTGTTTGTATTATATAACGTATTTGCTTGATTATAAGACAAGGTTTTTTCCAGAGTAAATGCTCTGAAAAATACCCCTCGTCTTATAATCGGGGTCATCTTATAAACAGACCTCAACTAGGTCTGACTATGAGACTAAGATCCATATCCCCCGCAGCGAGGCATGCGACCTGAATCGTCCTGTCCCACACACACACACTTACCGGTACTTCTGAGTCCCCGGTGCTTAGTCCGGGCAGCGTGTAGAGCGCTACGCGATTCGCGTACACAACTTCTGTAATGCCTTATACCTCCCTATATGCCACTCTGGCATTTAGGGGTATAAGGCAATTCTGGAGGCAGAGTGGCACATAGGGGGTCAAAAGGCATATCATGGGGCACAGTGGCATTTAGAGGGTTAAAAGGCATATCATGAGGCACAGTGGCATATAGGGGGTATAAGGCATTTCTGGGGCAGAGTGGCAAGCCTGGGGGCAGATGTGCATAACTGGGGGGCAGGTTGAAAAAAAAGGAAATAAAAACAAAATATTTTTCTCAATCATAGCTTTTATTAAAAAAAAATTGTTCACATAGTTTACATGAATTAACATTTACTGGTAAAACGTCTTATATTCAGGCTTTATTTGGATTTTGGGGGGTCATTTTATAATCGAGCAAATACGGTATATACTCAATAAACAGAGTTTGGTTTACAATTCTCAAGTCCCTTTATTTTATTATACCCTCAATTATTCATTACGAATAGAGGGACCTTACTATTTATAAAAAAAAAATATTTGGTACCTGTATGATAAGCTCTGCTAAATCCTGAGAAATAAGACGTTAAAAATGGGAGTAAAGGTATGGTCCACAATATAATACCATCATCTTTAATCATATTCATCTTTTAGACTCTAGGAATGTTATATAGGAGCTCTAAAGTTTTTTTTGTCTTCTGCCTTTGCAGTTCTGTGTACAACCATCTTCTTTCTGTGGGCTGTATCACTGCACCGTATCATAATTTTGCAAGCTTTTCATGTTTTTCTTGATTCAAAACCTTACCATAGAACTCAAAAGGGTTAGAAGGGTGTGATGCAGTCTCACACAGTCCCATGTACTCTGCCTTAAACTATTTTAATTTAATAAAAAGACAGATTCAAAAAAACTTTGAAAGTGAGCCTTATATGATTGTGTTGTGCAAATAATATCAGTTTCAACTAAATATTGTGATATATTGTGATATATCTCTATTGTAATTCTGATGCATACTTTGGACAATCTTTATAACAGGGGTGTCCAAGTTTTTTCTGCAGTGGCCCACTTCATCAGAAATGTATGTGGGCCGCACTCATTTTAGCTGGCTGACGCACACTGGAGGCAGGTCCGGAATAAGATACCCAAACACACACACACCATGACAGGCTCTGCCACACCGACCCCCAAACACACCAGGACAGGCTCTGCCACACTGACACCCAAACACACACACACCAGGACAGGCTCTGTCACACGGACACCAAAACACAGATCAGGACAGGCTCTGCCACACCGATACCCAGACACACACACCAGGACAGACTCTGCAGCACTGAAGCATAAATTTTTTTTATTTTCTACACTGCTTTGTCATTAACTGCCCCTTTTGTATTTTTGCCCCTTGTGTATTGATCCCCCGGCCCCCTTTAGTATTGATTAATGTGTGTCCCCAACATCCTTGTGTGTTTCCCCCCTTTGTGCATTTATGCCCCCACACCCTTGTATATTGATTTATGTGATGCCCCAGCCAATCCCCTCCCTTGTGTATTGATGCCCCCACCCTTTTTGTATTGGCTAATGTGATGTCCAACCAGCCTCTTGTCCATTCACTCCACCTCTCGGTGACCTCCCTCATTATCAACACTTTCCTCTTGCCATATAACCTAGGATGAGCAACGGGATGATATATTCATCACAGCCTGGACTGTTTGCAAATAACCATACAACTGTGTTGTACATGCAGTTACGAGTTACTGTGCTACAGTCCAGTTGATGCAAGTAGAGTTATGTTTAGTGTAAATGCAAGTAGACAGACCTAAATATGCAAATTGGACATTTAGTTCCTGTTAGGATCCACTCTCTGCTGCCTGAAACCTGGCTGTATCATCAGGTGGTTGTTCCATCTGCTACCTCTAGTGGCCACCCTCCTCCCTCTGGAGTGCTCTGGAGCTCATTATCCGGTACAGCTGCGCCTCATTGACTAAGTGAAGCCCTGCCTTTATAAGACCTGCCCTGCCCTTCAGTCAGGGCCTTGGCATTAACGTTTAAGGACTGCTTTGCCCGTGCCTGAACCCGTGCCTGAACCCGTGCCTGAACCCGTGCCTGTGCCTGTGCCTGAACCCGTGCCCGTTCCTGCCTGAGCCTGTGTCCGTTCCCGTACTTGTGCCTGAGCCGGTACTCGTGCATGATCCAGTATCTGAGCTTAAGCCTGTACCCGTGCATGATCCAGTACACGTGCCTGGCCCGGTAGTACTCCGTTCTCGTCCGCCCTGCCAGTGGGCCTCCGTTCTCGTCCGCCCTGCCAGTGGGCCTCCGTTCTCGTCCGCCCTGCAAGTGGGCCTCCGTTCTCGTCCGCCCTGCCATTGGGCCTCCGTTCTCATCCGCCCTGCCAGTGGGCCTCCGTTCTCATCCGCCCTGCCAGTGGGCCTCCGTTCCCGTCCGCCCTGCCAGTGGGCCTCGCCTGTGCCTGAACCTGTGCCTGTATCTGTACCTGCCTCAGCTCCCGTCTCACTGCCTCAGTTCCCGAGCCTGTACCTGCCTCAGCTCCCGTCTCTCTGCCTCAGTTCCCGAGCCTGTACCTGCCTCAGCTCCCGTTTCTCTGCCTCAGCTCCTGAGCCTGTACCTGCCTCAGTTCCTGTCTCTCTGCATTTCCAGTCCTGCTACTCTGTCTGTACCAATCTCGGTGTCACCATGAATAAAGGGGTACAGACAGAGTCCCCCGTATCCCCTGCACATGGACTCCTACCAGAGCTGCTCGCCCGGGTCCTGACAGTTCCGCTATCTCTAGTTAATAAGTCACAGTTAAGTATGAAACGGTAGTGACATTACATAACCAGGCAGGACACTGTCACATTTTTAGACACCTCTATGTCTTAACTGTAAGATATAGTTAAAGATGTTCATATTTTGTTGTTCTGTTGGACAGTTTGTGCTCAAGCACAAAGCAAGGCATAGTGTGAATCTATATAAACCTTTTACACTTGCAGTATATTATTATAACCTAGCACTTCTCGGTACATAGCAGTCGGTAACTTAGTTTTACACTAGGTGTTTTTGTATTAGGCTCACTCGTTCTGTATGTGCCATGCTGTACTGGCATCAGCAAAAATTTAAGAACTGTGGCCACCTAACTGTTGTCACTTTATGGTATCGGGCTGTCACTGGTTTGCAATACATTTTGTCAATTATTGTCCTTCTGTTTAAAGAAAGGTAGATATGTTACTGATATTTGGATAATAGTCACATCTAAACTTATATCAGTGTGTGCACTGTTCCTTCATGAATGATTGTGAAAAAATAAAAAAATAGATTCTGCACACATCTGACAAAACAAATAAACATTACTTAAATTTCAAAAAGATGCCAACACATTGATTCAACACCTGCCAATTGAAAACGATAGAATAAAATTCTCTTAAAATGTATATTTATTCTGTTCGCTGAGCAAAGGAAAAGAAATTGTATTCTTATAACAAAAGGCAATCCTAAACAAAAAATCTTATCTGTATAATTCATAAAAAGAGTCTTTCACCTCTTCAGGCTATGGAGTAAATCCAACAGAATTATGCAATAAGTAAACAAATATGTCGGAAAATAAGAAGCGTGTGATTTATCTAGAAGAAGATAAATCATTTAATTCACTAGAAAACAAAAAATGTGGATATGCAACAAGCAATGAAGTTTTATTTATATTTTATTATTAGTACTCATGATAATATAAATGTTCAAAGTTTGAAAGGGTTCTGTCTTTGTTGGCATTTTCCTTATGTGTGCATCCACTCCTAATTTACAAATAAAGAGTAATAAACTACTAGCACTGAAATCCATATTTTGAATAATTCTGATGCTTTTTCGTTCCATACTTTGGCCAAAGCACATGATTTTGCCTACTTTATCAAGGTATCTCAGTAGAGGCGAGATTTAACTGAAATACAGTGTTACTAAACTAAGACATAATTATTGGGCTTTCACACCAAGCATCTGTGATAACAAAGAAGAAATAATTTATATGCTCATCCATTAATCCATTATTTCCTGCAGTGAAATATAGAAAGCTTTACAATATTTAGCATCAAACTCTAAACCTCCTGTCTTGACATATTTCACAGAAGTTAAAAGAGAACGCCTTTTGATTTCCTGGATCCATGACCTGACACCATCATAGTGTTCCTTAGCTGATCACAGTATTGAAAGATTGCATACCTTAAACACGGACTAAGGGGCAAAGTCAAAATTCAAGATTTCAAACATACCTAATAAACCAATGTAATTGGGATTAGTGATTTATACTGTATATGCACTATACGGGCAAAAGTATTTGGACATCTAAGGTTGCATTTTTAGAACTACTATGGAACAGATGATGGGTATGGTATTTAAAACCATAGATTTCAAAGATAGTGTACATTCTTTTTTGCATGACTTTTGAGATAATGTGAGCTTTGTGACATGGGGCATTATCATCAGAAGATGGGTACACTGTGGTCATAAAGGCAACAATACTTAGGCAGGCTTTCGTGTTTAAACGATGCTCAATTGGTACCAAAGTGTGCCAAGAAAATGTCCCCCACACCATTACACCACCACCACCAGCCTGAACAGTTGATACAAGGCAGAATGGATCAATGCTTTCATGTTGTTTACGCCATAGTCCGACCATTCTCTGTAAACCCTAGAGATGGTTGTGCATGAAAATCCCAGTAGATCAGCAGTTTCTAAAATACTTAGACCAGCCCGTCTGGCACCAACAACCATGCCACGTTCAAAGTCACTTAAATTCCTTTTCTTCCATTCTGATGCTCGGTTTGAACTTCAGCAAGCTGTCTTGACCCCGTCAACATGCCTAAATGTGTTGAGTTGCTGCCATGCGATTGGCTGATTAGCTATTTGTGTTAACAGGCAATTGAACAGGTGTACCTAATAAAGTGACCAGTGAGTGTATATAGGATCTCTACCTTATCATATACCAGTAAAATAAGTGATCGTACTTCTTGTTTATTGAATGTTTTACCTTAATTATTGCTTCTTATTAAGTTGTTACTTACCTCAGAAATGGTGCTATATTAATGAACATATAAAGCAGCTTACTCCTAATGGTCCATGGGCTTCCATATGAGACATATTTAGACACCAGCCCAATATTGTATATCATGGTCAAGCCCTTGAGCCCATGTGCCACACCCCTTACACAAACCTTTCTGAGTCACACTATTTGCCATCCAAATAGCCTTTCCGTTAATGATAACAGAATTTCACACTGAAAACAAAAATGTTCAAAGGGCCAAATAAGTACCTGGGTTAACCGACCCCTGGCCCCCAACTGCACAAGCAACATGTTACACAGTACCACCAGCTTGTCTTTGTCACTTTTGCCCCCAAACAGCATGTGTGTGTGCTATCTTTGTTCCCAAACAGCTTGTCTGTGTTGTATTTGCCCCAAACAGCTTGTCTGTACTATCTAGTGCCCCAAAACAGCTTGCCAGTGCTCCCCCCAAAGAAATTATACCAGTGTTATAGATAAATATGCCATAATCCTATATTCAACTGATATCTGCTCATTTGAAGGGTTCCTTTAAATGTACCCGAAGACTGAGAATATTTTTATTTAGTTCTGTGCAATGGAAATTGACCATATAGCTTAGCTCCCTTTGGAAGGACAATGTTTTTGAGGGGATTAAGTTCCACTGTCATGATGTCTCACTTTTATGGGAATGTTTTCTGGGTATGTATCACAGTGTTCTACAAGCATAAACATCATCATAAGATGACTTAAAGTCTTAGTAAAGCACTGCTCCCCAGCCATTTCCCTAATCATACCCACTAAAATCAAGAAATCTCTCTTTGGCCCTTTTACATATTGGGAATTACGAAATGTACCACAATAATGTATGGCTCTGAGAAATGTACACAGCTTATATAAATGTTTCAGCTGGGCTACAAAATTCTATTGAACACTTTCAAATAAAATAAATCTTTATGCATCAGTGACATTTTCTCATTACAATAAAATATTATGCTATTCTTAAAATAAATCATATCACCGGTTTACAGCTATGCTCAAAGATAGAGAAAAATCCATGCCAACATGTTCTATCATTATATGGTAACATACTGCACCTATAATTGTGATCGGTAATTAAATTCCAATGTTATCTCAAAGATTCAGTCACTTGCTTCCCACTTACTGTCCCATTAGGAAACAGATAAAAATATTTTCTGCATCCCACGTAAATGTTACTTAAGCTTCCTGTTATGAACAAATGTTGTTTTGAATTAATTGCTTTAAGCACAAATTCATCTTCATGTCACTTTTTTCATTAAATTGGTCAATTTTTAAGATTAATGATGATTCATCTTGGATCTGAATTTTTTAATTGTGTAAATGATACATGCGCAAGCACTTCTAGAATACATATCATTTCTTCTTTTTAACTTTATTTCCTACAAATACACAGTTAAAAAAAGCTTTTGAAAACTTTTGATATGTGTTTTAGACCCTTGGGCTCATTAACCATTAAAAAAGTAATAATCAACAAGAAGAAAGTGCACTGCCTAAACAGTTTTGTGCTCATTTCATACTGTTTTACTGTTCTATTTTTATTTATTTTGTTGTTTGTGAAATAATAATAGGGTCCATCATCATGGGGTAAACAGTTCTGGGATCTAATTCAATCTATAACCTCATACATTTCTATAAATATCTAACCCCAAATAAGATACATATAGTATACATATCGCAAAAGAACCGATGTATTGAGGTCCAACTTTCTTCCTTTGATGTTTCGCATCAGTGTATCGCATTTAGTACCTTTAGGCTTTCAGGAGGTTACCTTGTAAAGTTAAATACGTATTGATCATCTGTTGAACCTGAGTATTGATCTTTGGAAAATGGACCAGAGATGGCAGTGACAGAAAACATAGAAGGATGTACACTACAGTTTGCATAAAATGGTGACATATGGAGTGGTGCTTTTGATTGTTGTACACAGATTCAGCGATTGACCAAAAAATGTTCCAATTATGCTAAACGTACTGTTCCAAAGTGTACCCTGTATAAATCCAACTAGGTTCTTATGGATCAGATGTGGAATTGGAGCTGTAGCAAAGAGGTGTTTGAAGCATGTTGGGCTTGTACTGGCCACTTAAAAGTTTGTGTCTGTCTGGTAAGAGGAGTTAGAGACAGGGTTATGAAGATAAAGTCTCTTATGAATTTCCTATAGAAATCAGCAAATCTCACAAATCTCTGAATATCTTTTTTTGCAGGCGTTGGTTATTCATGAGTGGCAGAAATTGTACGGGGTTTGTATGTAGACTATGAGGTGTTAAGATGTAACAGTAGTCTTTAACGGGCTGCACGCCAACAATCCTGCATTGTTTCCTCTTGGCAAAGCAATAATATTACAAGTTATAGATATTAGATTAATAGGGACAGAACGTTGATCCAGGGATGTATACTGATTGCCATATTTGGAGTCGGGAAGGAATTTCCCCCCTGGTATGGGGCAATTGGCATCTGCTTCATAAGGGTTTTTTGCCATCCTCTGGATCAACACAGTAGGGACACAATATGTATATAGGTTGAACTTGATGGACTGTGGTTTTTTTTTTCAACCTTATAAACTATGTTACTATGTTACCCATGGATCTACCAAGGGATCAGGGGCTCAAATCCCACAGTGCCTCAACCAAGTACTGCCTTAGAAGGCACTTAATCATTAGCTAAAATCAATGTTCAAACAGTGCAAATAGATAGCACTGTACATAAGTAAATAACAGATTGATTTTAGCTTATAAATTAGTGCCATCTATGGCATCTAAAGTTAAACTTTGTGCTTTTCTCTCTCATTTATTATGCATGTATACTGGCACTTTATAACACATTAAAGTACTTTATATAACCTCTTACAGACAGGGTATTAGTGTTGCTATGGAGATGAGATAGCAATGCAGCAACAAATCAATAAAGGGGCCTTCTCCTGGTGTTAGATACCTACCTTGATGCCTATATATAGCCACACCTCTTTTTTATTGCTTAGTTATTAAGCTACCTTCAGTGTACCTGTTGTTCCTGAAGCTCCTGGGAACTATGTACCAAGATACCTTAATTTTGCTTTCATTCTGACTATGGCTTTTGTCTCATCTTTTTGTTTTACACTTTTTTGTTATTATAGTTAATACCGTATTTGCTCGATTATAAGACAAGTTTTTTTTCAGAGCAAATGATCTGAAAAATACCCCTCATCTTATCATCGGGGTCGTCTTATAATCAGACCTCAAATAGAGGTCTGACTATGAGACTAAGATCCAGATCCCCTGCAGCACTGCTGGGAACCTGGATCCTCCTGTCTGGTAACCCCCTCCCAAACTTACCAGTGCTTCTGACTCCCCGGTGAGTTGTCCGGGCAGCGGGTAGACATCTACGTGATTCGCGTAGGCAACTTCCGCTGCACCCGGAAGGTGGTGCGGTTAGCAGCAGGGGTTGTCTGCGTCCATCGCGCAGACGTTCCCCAACTGTCAGAGAGGAGAGTTCCCTGCACCGGTGTGGGGAATTCTCTCTGACGGTCGGAGGGTATATGCACAATGGACGCAGACAACCCCCGCTGCTAACGGCACCTCCTTCTGGCTGGAGCGGAAGTTGCCGCTGCCCGGACAACACAACGGGGAGTCAGAAGCACC
The DNA here is from genome assembly GCF_027358695.1 of Spea bombifrons. Lineage (NCBI taxonomy): Eukaryota > Metazoa > Chordata > Amphibia > Anura > Pelobatidae > Spea > Spea bombifrons. The sequence continues at coordinate 13,037,508 of NC_071092.1, read as the reverse complement.
ATTAAGTTGTGGGCATAAGGCATTTCCAGAGTGGCATATAGAGGTATAAGGCATTTCTAAAGGCTGGGTGGCACATACTGGGACAAAAGGCATATCATGGGGCACAGTGGCATATAGAGGGTTAAAAGGCATATCATGGGGCCAAGTGGCATATAGGCGGTATAAGGTATTTCTGGGGCACAGTGGTAAGCCTGGGGGCAGATGTGCATAACTGGGGGGCAGGTTGGAAAATAATAGGAAATAAAAACAAAAAAAAATATTTTTCTCAATCATAGCTTTTATTTTTAAAAAAATAGCTTACATAGTTTACATGAATTAACATTTACTGGTAAAACTTTTTTCCTATAGGGTCGTCTTATATTCAGGCTTTTTCTTTTTTTCCTAAATTAATATTCAGATTTTGGGGGGACGTCTTATAATCAGGGTCGTCTTATAATCAAATATGGTACTTAACAGTGTCCTTAAGGATGAACTAGCTCTTGTGGGTACACATACTGAATTCCTAAGCTATTAACAAGGTTCTCTAATACAAATTGAAAATCATATTGTAACAACAGGATATTTGTATATATTTTTAAATCAACTGCCTTAAACAGGTCAAGTTTAGTAAATTGTAAATCCTCATTCCATATGTGCTCTCTATTCATCATATTGTGTATATAGATTTAGACCAAATATGTGGTTCTTTTCATTTTTATATATCATGAAATCTGTTGTATTTAGATTTACAGTTAGGTTAAAATGAAGTCTCTGATTTATAATTTAACATCTCTGAGAGCAATTTGTGCTGTATTAAGTAACAATGAAATAAGCAAAGAGTATTTCTGTATTCATCTGAAAAATGTTTGAGGACTCAAGAATTAAGGTTACTTACAATTCTCATTAGTACACTATGTACATCTTAACAGTAAGATATAAGTGAAAGCAAGATAATTGGACTAAAATAGGAGATTTTTGATTCATCTAGACTTTTAATTTTAGTAACATGAAAGCTATCTAAAGAAACAAATAAACAAGCATGAGATTTTAAGGCACAGCAATTAAACAAAGGCTTTGATCACACTTTGTGTCAGATGTTTAAGAATAAAACATTCACTTTGCCATGGCAATACAGCTCTTTACAATGAAACACGTCCCCAATTTCATATCTAATTCCAGCTTTTCACCCTGTTTAGAAATAAAAAGTTATTTGAGCCAATAGATGCATTCAGTTAGTGTATATTAAATTAAAATGTAAAACTTGGTATTTTAACCCCCAAGTGATTACCATATGTAAAATTATAACCTATTTTACATGTATACTTTCAAGCTAGATTTGTAAGAGAAATTAAAATATGCTTGGGATCACCATTTGGCTATCCTGAATATAAGACGAGACCAAGGGCAATTTTCAGTTTCAAATCAGTTATATCAGAAATAGGTATGCTTATCTACCATTATATGCAATGTTTCTATGTTCAATTTGTTTCACTGCCTTCTAGATTAGAATAAAACCACCTTTACATTTTTTAGCCCTGAAATAATGATTTTGGTTTGCAGGATGTTTTTGGAAAATCAGTATCCAATAATTAGTAGGGTTACCGTCACCATCATCCTCGATTTCTCCTCCTTCTCATGTACTGGCTGTGGGGCAGTGTCACCTGACAAGAGACCCTACCTCACCTGACTCATGATATGTGTGATACTCCCCAGATCACTCTATCCTGTCATCCCCAACCATTTCTCCGTCTGGCTCTATGGTCCTCCGTCCTCCCGTCATTCCTTACTTCTTTCTCCCTGACACTCCATCTCACTTTAATGGCATAAGCAAGAACACTCTGCTCCTCTGTGAACTGTCGGTCTCTGCTCATACCGGTCTCATGCCCTAAATCCGTTCTTGTCTCTGCCATTTCCTTGTATTATGCACACTATCCTCTGTAAGGTGCCCAAGGTAAGGGTGCCCGATAAATGTAGGTGGAGACCGACATGCAGGTAGAAGACTGGAGAACTGGAGCTGGGTTAGATACCCGAGAGAGCAACAGTACGATAAAGGAGAGCCGGGTCTGGTACACGGAGAGCAGCAGCACGATAAAGGATAGCCTGGTCTGGTATACTAAGAGCGGCAACATGATAAAGGATAGCCGGGTCTGGTACACTGAGAGCTATAGGAAACATAGGCGGTAAGGCATGAAGGTCCAAACGGCACAATAACTGAACACTGAATGAATCTCAGTACTCAGTTTTTAAATTGCCTGCTAGTAGACGCCACTCCTACATGTGTGACGTCACTCGGGCGCGTTCCCCTCCGTCTTTGACGGCGAACACACAAAGTTGTTTGAAGGGGCGCGCGCGCGCGTGCGTCTAGTAGACGCCGTGCCTCGCGTGGAGGAGGAAGTGCCGGCCGCGGCGTGGGACCTGCGTGGTACTGTTTTCAGTATCTATTTTTTTTTATTTTTGTGGAAACTGGACCCTGATCTACAATAAATGGTTTGTTTGAACAAAGCCCTTAGTTATTTTCTATGAATTACCAATGGGTCATCCACTGTTATAAGTGTAATAAGTCAATAATTATATATTATTTAAACAAATAAATGAAATGTATGTAACGGAATATAGTGTATATGATGGATGGCTTCAAGCAAATATGGTTTAAGTATAAAGTAAGTTTACCCTTGTCTTTCCTCTAGTTTACCATACAATGTGTAGTCTACCATTAGCATTTTCCTTTTAATTTCATAATTTCTTGTGTCCCAGAAAGATGGATATGACTTTTCTAAGATATTGTGCTAACTTATTATTCATTTTATCAGTTTCTACACAGTCTGTTCTTTTCTGAGCAATATAAAATCAAACTAAGGCTTTGTGAGGATGACAGAGCTTGGTTCTGTTATGATGATTGATATATCAATGCAGAGAACTAACAGAGGCGCAGATAAATATGTCAATCACTGCTGTAGCTGCTTATTAATGGTAAAATGAAATGTCACACACACAAAGCTGATCCTGCTGTGGCTAGCAAGGAATGGAAGCTCCCAATTAATTTAGTGAAAAGTAAAAGCTTTCATATTTGCAATCATTTTCTATGAACTTTTGGAAACATTTGCTAAGGCAAGTGAAGTTGCTTGATTTACTGCATCCTAATTAGAAGTTTCCCTATTCATTCCAGCTTGACAAAATATTTTCTGTGACAATCCTTTATTGCTAGTTGTGATGAGATCATGATAGTCCATAATATTGACACAGGTAAGCCTGAGCTCTTCTCCACCATCGGGATTGTTTTCATGGCCCAAATGTGCCAAATACCTCAGGAAAGCTGTTTATACATCTTCCGTGTTTTTGGAAAAGAAGCACACAAAGATTTGTAAAAAAAAAAAAAAAATTAAATTCAATTTTAGGTGGCACATCTTTAAATTGATTATTGCTATTAATAATATGAAATAATTCACCTGTCTTTGCTTGTGTATATAAGGAGTCGAAAAGTAAACAACAGTTAACCATAGCAAAGGTATTGAGACAATATTAAAATATTTTTGTTACTAAATTTAAAAAGGAAAATTGTACAGCTTGTGTGTTCATGATAGATTTTTGTAACTTTATATTTGTCCTTTGTAGAATATTTTTTCATTTTGCGATAAAATCTCTATTTTTACATATTATAGCTGTAATTCTGCCCTTTTTTTTTAAGTTAAAAATTATAGTTATACATTCATTTACTTTAGGTTTTCATTCTTCAAATGTTCAGCATGGGCACTGTGTGACCCTTTACTATGAGGAATGAATTAATTAAAACCAGTAAGTCTTTCCTCAGTAGTTGGCAAATTAATGGAAAGCATGTTAAAGGATAGGATTGATAAATATCTGGAAATAAATGGTTTGCACGATCAGAAACAGCATGGGTTTACTAAAGGAACATCCTCTCAAACTAACTTCATCTATTTTTTGACTGGATAACTAAGATGATATATCAGAGAGGAGTTGTTAAAATAGCCTATCTAGATTTCAGATTTGCAAATGATAAAAAGGTCTGCAACAGGGTAGACCTTTCGGGTGGAGTACGTCAAATGGTAAATCAGAAGACTCACAAATGTGGGAGCTTCAGTTTAATGTTGATAAATGTAAAATAATGTTTGGGTTGTAAAAATCCCAAGGCAGAATATAGCATTGGGGACACTGTTCTGTCAGTGACAGCGGAGAAGAGAGACTTGGGAGTAATTACTTCTGAAGACTTAAAAGTAAGCAGACAATGCAATAGAGCATCAGAAAAAGCAAGCAGGGTGCTGGATTGTAAATCTAGAGGCATTAGCAGCAAGAAGAGGGAAGTGGTTCTGCAACTTTACAGATCTCTGGTCAGGCCGCACCTAAGTATTGTGTATAGTTCTGGAGACCACATCTCCAGAATGATATTGATATATTGGAGATAGTTCAGAGGAGAGCTACAAAAACTGTAAGTAGTTTGCAGGATAGAAATATGCATACCTTGGAGGAAGAAACAGAAATATATTTAACAATAGCTCATAGTCTAAAACTAGAGGATCAGAGGCTTGGGGGTAATGTAAGGAAGTTCTTCTTTTCTTTAACATGCTAACTGAGGCCTGTAGAGTCTGAGATGTAACTCTTGGGTTTTTTGCAACTTCTTTGAGAATTGCAAGGTCCGCCCTTGGGATGTTGGGATGGCCACTCCTGGCAAGATTGGCAACTGTCTTGAATGAGTTCCATTTTTGAACAATCTTTCTTACTGCAGAATGATGGACTGTTTGAAAATAGCCTTATAATCAATTGATGGACAGCAACAATTACTTCTCTAAAATCATTGCTTATGTTATTCCTCCTTGACATTGTGTTAACAAACACCTGAATGCTCCAGACCAGTAAACTGCTGAAACTTTGGCTTTTATTGAGCCGGTCACACTTGCAGACTTACTTCTTATGGAAACAGTAATGATGTAGTTAGTTTTTCACACATGGCTTCTCCATTTTGGTTGTATTTACCTAATTTTTAGACCTATGGAACAGATAATTGTTATTATGCCCTGATATGTAAAACCATATAATTCAAAGAGGTGCACTTTTCTTGAGAAAAACTAAACCATTACGTTATAAAAAACCGCAAAATGACATTTGGAGATATTTATTTAACTTCTTTTTCTGTAGAAAAATGATATTACCTTTATCTTTTTGAGTGTAAGATTAAACTGTGGCATCTGCAATTTTACCCTGGAGTGTGTAATTTTCTTATCCTTTGGCTGTAGGCATTCAATATATCTAATGACCTTCTGTTTCAGAAAAGAAATGTCATTACACATTACTAGACCACAGATTAAAAGATATCTGACTGATTATAAGATGTTTCAATTTTGTGTTCTGTGCTCATTTAATCTTTGCTCTTTAACAGGAATTAACAGGAGCTCTGGAACAGAGGCGTTATAGTACCTATACGATTGTAACAACCGATATTTCCTCATTTACTTTTATATCTATATAAAAGTGGAATAGAAATAATGTATTAATAACATTTAAAGAAATAGGTGAAAAAGTAAAAAAAAAACAGGTTTCTTTGTGCATTTCTGTTTTGTCTATTATTCTATTTTTCCATCACTGAAAATATAACTCCATTAATAAGCAAACAAAATAGAATGTCATGTTTAAATGATGCTCAATAGGTACCCAAAGGGGCCCAAAGTTTGCCAAGAAAATGTCCCCCACACCATTACACTACCACCACCAGCCTGAAACTTTGATACAAGGCAGGATGGATCCATGCTTTCATGTTGTTTATGCCAAAGTCTGACCCTTCCATCTGAATGTCACAGCTGGAATAGAGACTTATCAGACCAGGCAAGCTTCTTCCAGTCTTCCGTTGTCCAATTTTGAGGAGCCTCTGCGAATTGTAGCCTCAGTTTCCTGTTCTTAGCTGACAGGAGTGGCACCCGGTGTGGTCTTCTGCTGCTGTAGCCCATCTGCTTCAAGGTTCAATGTGTTGTGCAATCAGAGATGGTATTCTCCATACCTTGGTTGTAAGAAGTGGTTATTTGAGTTACTGTTGCCTTTTTGTCATCTCAAACCAGTCTGCCCATTCTCTTCATCAACAACACATTTTCGTCCACACAACTGCCGCTCATTGGATATTTTCTCTTTTTCTGACCATTTTCTGTAAACCCTAAAGATGGTTGTGAATGAAAATCCAAGTAGATCTGCAGTTTCTGAAATCATCAGGCCATCTTGTCTGGCACCAATAACCATGCCACGTTCAAGGTCACTTAAATCCCCTTTCTTCCCAATTCTGATGCTCGGTTTGAACTTGCCAGATCATTATTTTTTAGTTTTAGATGTTCTTTTAGTTCATGTATAGTGCCAATAGACTGGCATAAAGCAGATGTGCCAATCTTTAAAATGAGATACAAAGATATATAGCGAGGAAATCATTTAAACGGTTGACTAAAGGCATGTATTCAAGAATACACCTTAAATCAAAATATAATTAGTAGGTCAGCATGGTTTTGTGAAAGACTGATCTTATCAAACCAACCAAATAGCATTCTATGAAGATGTCGGTAAAAATAACAGTAGATGTGATCTGTTTTGATTTTACTAACGTATTTAATACAGTTCCTCACAAAATGTTACTGTGCAAATTGTCAGCAATAGGCTAAGAGGCAAATGTATACACTTGGATTAGGAATTGGCTAAAAGGTGTCATGCAAATAGTTGTAAATGGAAAATTCTCAAACTGCACTAAGGTATTGAGTGGAGTACCTCAGGTGTCTATCCTGGGTCCTTTTCATTTGAATTTATTTCAAATGATCTATATCAGTTTTTAGCACTTGCAATCTCAATTTAACAAGTGCTGACAAGAGTTTATGCAGGCAATTGAATTGCTAACCACTCTTTTTTCCAATTAAAGGAACAGTGTACATAGGCAGGCTTAAACAAGCTATGATTAGCATTTTTGGCAGCATTCCCAGAAAATGTGGTCAAGGTTCAAAGTGGGTGCATGTGTTAAGCAAACATGTGCCTAGAAAACAATCAAGGACAGGGTATAAAAGGATACATACATAGCAAAAGAAAAAAGGGTATAGTTAACCACTGCCAGACATATCTATAGTGAAAAAAATCCTTTGATTGCTCTAAAACTAAACTTATTAATAATATCTTTAAAAATATTTTTTTGCAAAGATGAGGAAAAGAAAAATCCCATGAGTTCCGTGGACCTCAATTTACCTCTGCTCGGAGGTTGATTCACATATCCACCACCCCCTTAGTAAAGTAAATATTCCTTACATTAAGTAAGACCTTTTTACATTAAACAAAAGTTCAAATCTCAGGGGTCCTGTGGACCTCAACCTTCTTCTGATGGGATGCTGTTCCACATATCCACCATTCCCTCAATAAAGTAAATCTTCATTACATTAAGTAAAACTTTATTACATTAAATAAAAGTAAATATCTTATGAAGAATTAACCATTTCGGTACCTGTAAGGAAAGCTGTGCAATCATTTACCTCTATAGACAAGCAGGGATTATATTACAATTTAGAGCATCTTCTAGCGCAGTCACTGTGTGTGCACTACATGCCCCCTCCTCACATTTCTCTATATGTAGCAGGATACTGCTCCCTGTCAGCATGGTCTCTGCATCTGCCAAGAAATCAGCGAACATAAGAAAACTGCTGAAGAAGTTAAGTGAGCAGCTGAGGTGGGGCAGATGCAAGGCAGGGAGAGGATGCAGGCAAGAGAGAGATTGATTTTTGGAAAATAAATGTTTCCAAATAAAAAAAAGCCTCCCAACAGAGAGGGGGGCTTTTTAATGGTTCCCTTTCTGTCCCCTTAAATATAGTTACGACTTACAGCAGAATTGTGCTGTGAGTACCTATGTGTGAATAAAAAATCTGAATTCTAGAAAGGATATGAGCAGCCAGAAGCTTGTGTATATATGTATATACCGTATTTGTACGATTATAAGACAAGGTTTTTTCCAGAGCAAATGCTTTGAAAAATACCCCTCGTCTTATAATCGAGGTCGCCTTCTAATCAGACCTCATTCTGCTGGGGCCAGGCTGCTTACCGGGCTTTGATCGCGAGCAGCGTCTCTGCTATTAGCAGCAGGAGAACAGGAAGCTAGCAAAGTCCTCACATAATCTACCTCCCCCCTCCTTTCTCTGGGGGCGGGGCCAGAGAAGTTGCTCGCACAGTCGGGCCCCTGCAGAAGTCTGTGAGTGGGAGATCTGCAGTGCAGGTACGGGGGTGGGGGAGTGGGGGGTTTGAACGTGTGTGTGTATGTGTGATTAATGGAATGAATGAGTATTTAAATGTTTGTGAATGAGTGTGTGTGTGTGATAGCATGGATGTGTAAGGGGGTGGGGGTGGTAGCATGGCATAGGGAGGCTGTAATCACACTTCTATCATCCCCAGGTTCCAGCATGTACTGGCTGCCTTGGCTTGATAGGAGTGTGATTGCTGTTAGCAATATATATATTTATATATCTCCAGAAATGCAAAAATGCACACATCCCAAATTTGGCCTTTTAGCCCCCCCAAAAACCAGATGCATGTGGGGTATCACTGTACTCAGAAGATGTTGCTGAACACATATTGAGGTGTTGTGTGACAGCGACATACCTGAAGTAAAATGTGTGTGAAAAAATAGATGCAAAAAATGACTACCACAAAGTTTGACAAAGACTGGTGGTAGAATTAGTGCATGGAAAGAGCTAAAATACTAGCATTTGAAATGTCTAGTTTTCAAAAAATATATGATTTAATAGGGTAAATTGCACATGGGGGGAAGAATTACCAGAAAAATGGTTTTGAAATGGCAAAATGCTACCTGTACTTATTGCCCCATAACGTGCAGAAAAAGGCAAAAAAAAACATAAACACATTGGGTATTTCTAAACTCAGGACAAATAGTAGAATCTAATTAGGGCTTTTATTAGTAAAAGTTAGAAAACATAATTTTTTCCTACATTTTCACCATATTTTATACTTTTTTATAGTAAATAATATGATACAATCAAAATAACATCTAAAGAAAGCCCTTCTTGTCCTGAAAAAAGCAATATAGAACTTGTGTGGATTCAGTAAACGGGAAAGAAGAAAATTACAGCTTAACACGAGCAGCACAGAACTGTTAAAACAGCCATTGCCACAAAGTGGTTTAAATAATACAAGGGGGTAATTTACATACAATAGCCACAGTAAAACATACATAGTCCTCCATCAGGCCCTTCTTTGCACACTACTATTTGCACTTGGCCCACCTCAGCCCACTAGGAGGTTCTATTGTAGTCTGTGAGGAAGATGGTAAACATAGGTGGTTCCCTGACTTCTGGCCGAAACCAAATACTGGCCATAGAGGTCTCTATCCTGTAAGTCCTGACGTGGTGGAGGTTAAAACACCACACATAAACACTCCTTTTAAAATGCAGGTACCCCAAATCCATGTCCAAGCTTCACAGTCTTTAGAGTCTCCAGTAATTGGGGAAACGTGGTACTCTGTACCAGGGGGAAGAAGTATCCCAATGGATCCCTTGTACCCACCTCCCCAAAAACAGGACCCCTTCCAAGACTAAGGCCCATAGTCTGCAGGGAGGAGGCTGGACCCCAGTCCCATCCAGAGCACTGAGCCTTCTGTAACAATTGCCTATTCTTCAAATTAAATATTAAGAAAGTTCAACAAATCTGATATAAAGAATTATGAAGTGATGACATTCCTGGCAGGAGAAACCATCCTCTACTGTTATGTCCACTTGTGTAAGTGAAATAATGATCATACTTGGTATTTTAATAGGTTATTGATGATGATGATATATAAAATAATTATACCGTATTTGCTCGATTATAAGACGAGTTTTTTTCCAGAGCGAATACTCTGAAAAATACCCCTCGTCTTATAATCGGGGTCGTCTTATAATCAGACCTCAAATAGGTCTGACTATGAGGCTAAGATCCAGATCCCCTGCAGCGATGGAGGCAGAGTGCTCTGTGAAATGCCTTTTAACCCCCTTAATGCCACTCTGCCTCCAGAAATGCTTTTTAACATTCTATACGCCCCTCTGCGTCCTGAAATGCCTTATACCTCCCTATATGCCACTCTGCCCCATAATATGACTTTTAACCCCCTAAATGCCAGAGTGGCATATAGGGGTATAAGGCAATTCTGGAGGCAGAGTGGCACATATGGGGTCAAAAGGCATATCATGGGGCACAGTGGCATATAGAGGGTTAAAAGGCGTATCATGGGACACAGTGGCATTTAGAGGGTTAAAAGGCATATCATATATTATAAGGCATTTCTGGGGCAGAGTGGCAAGCCTGGGGGCAGATGTGCATAACTGGGGGGGGGGCAGGTTGTAAAAAAAGGAAATAAAAACAAAATATTTTTCTCAATCATAGCTTTTATTAACAAAAAATTGTTCACATAGTTTACATGAATTAACATTTACTGGTAAAACTTTTTTCCTATAGGGTCGTCTTATATTCAGGCTTTTTCTTTTTTCCTAAATTAATATTCAGATTTTGGGGGGTCGTCTTAAGCAAATACGGTATATGTAATTGAGAAATATGGTGAATTAGTAAGTGAATTTTGAGATCAGAGCATAGGTTTGACATGTTTAGTCATCAACAATAGAAAATATATGATAACAAACTTCCAAAGAGCAGGCATCTATTTCGGTAAAAGTATTCTGTTAGTATAGCAAAGATAAGCTGTAGATTTCCAATAATCAACAAAATACCTGACAGTTTTACTACTGTTCAATTTTATGCATATGTCTTCAGTAGGGCACAGTTAATTGAATTAAAATCAAGATTTTTAACATTTAATTACCGTATATGCCTTTTTTCAAGTGATTACAGGGTAAAGCGTTTTGCTCCAAGAAAAAAAAATCTTCAGCTTTGACCCATGAATATAGCACATTTTAGATTCAATATAGGGATATAGTATATTTTACCAAGAACACTTTTTACATGTTTACCTAATTTGCCCCATGCCCCATAGTGATCTATTGCATGAGATTGCATATGAGATATTCCAAAGCATTTCCTCGATAATTTGAGTTCTAACAAATTAATTATCGAAATTGCATGGTTGTGTGACTCATGGAAGTGAATATAATGCATTGCTGATTATTAATATGAACCGGGACAAACAGAGTACATGAAATACATTACATGCAGTGAACACTTCATTATACCATAGCCATACATTTATCCACTCTTCCAATGGAAATAAGCAATTTATGTCTGAATCACACTAATGCTTTATTCATTATGATTTATTTTGCACAATTCCTGTGACAGAGTTACTGAAGCAGTTAGTACTTAATTTAATACATTAAAAACCTATTATATTTCAGCACTGTAAAAGGATAATAATTGCTGTGTTATTAGCATATGCTTTCTATGTGTCGACAAAGCTTAATGTCTTTTGTGAAATCAGAAAAACACCAAAACCGACAGAATGAAATGGAAGGTTATATTAAAAATCTAAATGCCATATGAAGGATTTCCAACCTGTATTTCCGTTTTTTAAATATGATTACTCACACGCAAGTTCAAACAGAGGTGTAATCAGTTCTTTTTATACTAACAATTTATACAGATTTATTCACGAGAAAGGTACCCAAGGCTAAAGAAAAAAAAGTAGTAGCTTTTGTCAAGTTCTCAGTTCTTGGCAAGCAAAATGGCATGGTGTATAGCTGGCAGCCTGCTGTTGTCTTGGGACTGCTTATTGTATTAATTACATGTGCCAGAGAAATGTCAGAAACCATGGAGAACCCAGCCATACTATATAATTCAGAAAAAATATTTGAAAATATATATTTGTTATGATTTGCAAATTAGGAAAAAGTACTCAAGTATATAAATAAAGTAGATTTACTAAAGATCAAGTAACAAAGTTCTGGTATTCTGACGACAACCTTACAGTGTTAATGATGATAATTATCTTATGTGTACCTTCTACCATTCCATGGAAAATTCCGGCTATTGACTTCAATACTAAAGTTTTGAACGAACGCTATTGGCACATATTAACACAGTAAGGTAATTTAAACATGCATAGGATACACATTTGGTTATCCTAAATGTAACAGCAAGGGCTGGTTATATTTTGAGTCTTTACAGCAGGAAAAATGGGCAGATTAAATAGATCAAATGTTTATTTTCAGCTATGAAATTCTATGTTTCTATGTTACCATTCTATCTAGAATTTTTAAAGCATAAAGGCTGGCATCCATCATGACAATAAATAATGACATTGTTTAGGAGAAGGAGGCACACTACCGCTCCCTTAAGAAACCAATAGCAATATAAGAAATCACATAATCTAAACATGATTTTTCAATTTCTTACATTTTCAATTTTAAAATAGCTAATTAAAATGAACTTACAGTATCATTGCTCAAGCTTCTTTTTTTACTACTCTATATACATAAACTGAGTTTGGATTCCAATATTGTTAAATGGAAACACCCGGCATTTGCCCAGTGGGTCGGGCCAGTCTAGCTGTAATTGGGTGACCACATGTCCTGGATTGCTGGGTCCCGGGCAACGTCCCGGGCCCCCTCAGTCTCCTCCATGAGGCCTCTACCTCTGTCGCGGTGCCAGCATTTCACGCAGAGCATGGTGATGGAGGCCTCACACTCCCATCGCAGAACTTCAAGGTAAGTGAACTACAAAGGGGGGGAGAGGGTAGATAGTGGGTAGGGGAGGTGGGTAGAGAATGGGGGAGAGGGTAGGGGAGGTGGGTAGGGAAGGGGGAGAGGGTAGATAGTGGGTAGGGGAGGGAGAGGGGGTAGAAGTTGATAAGGGAGGCAGAGGGGGTAGATAGAAAGGGGGAACAGAGGGAAGAAAATGTGTAAGCGAGGGAGAGGGGGTAGATAGTGAGAAAGGGGGAGAGGGGATAGATAGTGAGAAAGAGGGTAGTAAGAATATTGAAATAAGTGTGAATGAGTGAGTATGAATTAATGTGTGGATGAATTGTCTGAATGAGGGAGAGAATTAATGAATTTGTCAGAATGTATTAATGAATATGTGAATGATTTTTTGTGAATGTGTGAGAGAATAAATGATTGTGTGAATGAATTATGTGAATGAAAGTGTGAATTAGTGAGTGACTGTAAAAGTGTTTGTGTGTATCAGGTGTATAATTGTGGAAAGGCACAATGGCACAAGCAGTGTGTTGGAGCCATAGGGACCAAGATGGCACAGGGTGTTTATGGGATAAAGATGGCACAGGCCAGGCTGTTTGGGGACAAAGTTAACTCGTGCTGGGCTGTTTGGGGCACGTCCTATGTGTATAATTTGGGTTGGCTTTGGGGTGTGCAGCCTGTGATCTATGCCTGTAATTTAGGGTTTTTATCTATACCTTTAATGCTGAGTTTTTATGTGAATTCCAGTTTATCTATATCTGCAAAGCTGGGTTTTTTGGTTATTCTGTAGATCCATATCTGCTATGCTATGTTTCCATACATTATTATTGTATACCTGCAAATACAGGATTTGTATTCTGTTTATTTGATCTATACCTTCAGTGCGGAGTTCACAACTGAATTTCAATTGATCCATACATGCAAAGCTGGGTTTGTGTGTTAATGTGTTGATCTATAGCTGCTATCGGCCTCAGGGTCTAATATATATATATATATATATATATATATATATATATATATATATATATATATAATCAGTGGCAGGGGGCTAATATTAATATATATGGGCAGCAGGGTCTAATATTAATACATATCAGCAGCATGGCCTAATGTTTATATATACCGTATTTGCTCGATTATAAGACGAGGTTTTTTTCAGAGCAAATGCTCTGAAAAATACCCCTCGTCTTCTAATCGGGGTCGTCTTCTAATCAGACCTCAAATAGAGGTCTGATTAGGAGACTAAGATCCAGATCCCCCGCACCGCTGCAGGGGACCTGGATCCTCCTGTCTCACCCGACCCCCCCCCATCATACACACTTACCGGTGCTTCCTGATGTGTTGCCGGGGCAGCGGGTTGACGTCTACGCGATCCGCGTAGACAACGTCCGCTGCAGCCGGAAGGAGGTGTGGCTAGCAGCGGGGGTTGTCTGCGTCCGTCGCATACACCTTCCCCGACTGTCAGAGATCAGACTTCCCCGCACCGGTGCGGGGAACTCTGATCTCTGACAGCCGGGGAAAGTATACGCGACGGACGCATACAAACCCCCGCTGCTAGCCACACCTCCTTCCGGCTGCAGCAGAAGGCGACGTCAACCCGCTGCCCTGGCTGGAAGCACCGGTAAGAGAGGGGGGAGAGCGGGGGAAGGGGGGGGAGAGAGGGGGGGGAGAGAGAGAGAGAGTGTGTGTGTGTGTGTGTGTGTGTGTTAGTTAGTTAAATGGGGGTATAGGGTGTGTGTGTGTGTTAAATGGGCATAGGGCATTTCTGGAGTGGCGTTAAGGGGGCATTTAATAGAGCACTCTGCCTCCTGAAATGCCTTATACCTCCCTATATGCCACTCTGCCCCATAATATGCCTTTTAACCCCCTAATTGGCAGAGTGGCATATAGGGGTATAAGGCATTTCTGGAGGCAGAGTGCTCTATACAATGCCTTTTAACTCCCTTAATGCCACTCTGCCTCCTGAAATGCCTTATACCTCCCTATATGCCACTCTGCCCCATAATATGCATTTTAACCCCCTAAATGCCAGAATGGGATATAGGGGTATAAGGCATTTCTGGAGGCAGAGTGGCACATAGGGGGTCAAAAGGCATACCATGGGGCACAGTGGCATATAGAGGGTTAAAAGGCATATGATGGGCCACAGTGCCATATTGGAGTGGCAAGCCTGGGGGCAGATGTGCGTAACTGGGGGACAGGTTGGAAAATACAAGAAATAAAAACAAAAAAAATCTTTTTCTCAATCATAGCTTATTAAAAAAAATAGTTTACATGAATTAACATTTACTGGTAAAACTTTTTTCCTTTGGGGTCGTCTTATATTCAGGCTTTTTCTTTTTTTCCTAAGTTAATATTCAGATTTTGGGGGGTCGTCTTATAATCAGGGTCGTCTTATAATCGAGCAAATACGGTATATATATATATATATTGGCAGCAGGGTCTAGTATTAAAGAAACTGCCAGTTCAGCTGTTATTTTTAAATCATATTTCAATTTCAAGAGATAAATACTTATTATGTAGTTAAAAGTGCATGTCTAATGCATATATTTGATGGGGCCCATCACATAAATCAATAATAAAGTGAGAGGCTTGCTGGAGGCATTAATACAAATAGTGCTGGCTGGAGGCGATCACACAAGGGTCTGAAGGCACTACATTAATCTATACTAAAAAGGTGCTGGCTGAGGCATCAATACACAAGGGACAAAAAGGGGGGTGTCAACGACAATGCAGTGTGGAAAATCCATCCTGGTGTAGATGTCTGTGTTATAGATTCTGTCCTGCTGTTTGTGTGTTTTTGGTTATCAGTATAGCAGAGCCTGTCCTGGTGTGTGTGGGTGTCAGTGTAGCAGAGCCTGTCCTTTTGTGTGTGTGTGTGTGTGTGTGTGTGTTTGGGTGTTGGTGTGGCAGAGCCTGTCCTGGTGTGTGTTTAGGTGTCGGTGTGGCAGAGCCTGTCCTTGTGTGTGTGTCTGGGTGTTGGTGTGGCAGAGCCTGTCCTGGTGTGTGTGTTTGGGTGTCGGTGTGGCAGAGCCTGTCCTGGTGTGTGTGTCTGGGTGCTGGTATGGCAGAACCTGTCCTAGTGTGTATGTTTGTTATCTGTTTCTTGGCACTTAATTTACAGTAGGAGCTATTTCATTTTTTCTTCTCCAGTGATAAAACGCCCTCCTGAATTTGTAGTGACTTCAGGGGACAAAACAATCAAGACCCTGAAATCATTTAGTGAAAAAGATAACGTATTGTGTTATTTACTCTATAATATTTCTTTCAAGGATTAGTCGCAATAAATTGTGGCTTCAGGCTTCCCATGTTGAATGACCAAGTATTATGTAGGTATATGTATATACCGTATTTGCTCGATTATAAGACAAGGTTTTTTTCAGAGCAAATGCTCTGAAAAATACCCCTCATCTTATAATCGAGGTCGTCTTCTAATCAGACCTCCGCTGGGGCCAGGCTGCTTACCGGTGCTTTGGTCGCGAGCAGCTTCTCTTCTACCAGCGGCAAGAGAACAGGAAGCTAGAAGAGTGTCACATAATTCTGCCTCCCCCCTCCTTCCTGTGGGGGCGGGGCCAGAGAAGTTGCTCGCACAGCCGGGCCCCTGCAGAAGTCTTAGAGTGAGAGATCTGCAGTTCAGGTAAGGGGGTGGGGGAGGGTTTTTGAGCAAGTATGTGTGATAAATATAGAGGGTTAAAAGGCACATCATGGGGCAGACTGGCAAATAGGGGGTATAAGGCATTTCTGGGGGCAGAGTGGCAACCCTGGGGGCAGATGTGCATAACTGGGGGGGCAGGTTGGCAAATAAAAGGAAATAAAAAATATATATTTTTCTCAATCATAGCTTTTATTAAATATGAAAAAATTGTTTACATGAATTAATATTTACTAGTAAAACTTTTTTCTTATATTCAGGCTTTTTGTTTTTGTCCTAAATTAATATTTATGTTTTGGGGTGTCGTCTTATAATCAGGGTTGTCTTATAATCGAGCAAATACGGTATATATATTTTCATAAAAATGGGCTGCTCAGTGTTAAATGCCCGGGCCTATTTTTTTGTCCCAGTTGGGGCCTGACCTCAGGGATCTGTACTTGGACCCATTCTACTTTTCATTTTCATTAGTGATATTGCAGAAGGTCTTGATGGTAAGGTACAGTATGTCTTTTTGCTGACAACACAAAGATTTTCAATAGGGTTGAAGTTCCTGGAGGGATAAGTAAAATGGAAAATTATTAAGGTAAACTGAAATAATGGTCAGAGCTGTGGCAACTGGCATTTAATGTGGACAAGTGCAAGATATTGCATCTAGGACAAAAAACTCAAAAACTCACAACCCCGGATCTCGTTACCGATGGGCAGGCAGCAGCCCACTGGTGTCAGATACCTGGGGTTTTGCCTCTGGCCCCCACTGCCAGCGGTCAGGTGACTTCCGCTGATGCAAGGTGCTTGGGGGTCGATCTGGGGGTCCCCCTACTAGTGGGCAGGGAGCTGCCAAATGGTGCAAGGATCATGTGCTTACCCGTCCTAGGCGTGCTGGAGCCACCAGAAATGCTCTCTGCTGGCACCCTGTTCCTTTGCTGTGTGCTGTATTTGGAGTTCATGATCTTCGTGTTTTGACCCTTTGTCTGTCTGACTATCCCTATCACTAGCACTGTAAAAAATCTTCCCAAAAAACTTGACATGGAAAGAGTTAAAGTAAAAGCATTTCAAATACCAAAGGGGTGTCTAGTTGTCAAAAAAAATTTAATTAACAGGTTTCAAAGATGGCCCTATTAGGACATGGGGGCAGTAGGACCAGATATAAAAGTTCAACAAGCTGCAGGCCAGCAGTGCAATGAAGACATGCAGCCCATCCTTGGCTATTGGAAACCATCTAGGACCAGACCTTACCTTCCAGTAGCTCCAGTTCGGAGGATGAGGTGATCCGGGACAGCAGTGAGGCCCCTTCCAGTGCTTCTGGTCACGGGATCCAGAGGTGTCAGGTGGAGGTGAGGGGTCAAAACATACTGGGGATGGCGGTCAGGGCTGCTCTTTCTGCTGAGTGGGCGTCTATGTGGTCTGAGGAGGCAGGCGTGCGGCCTACCTCCTTACACGCCACATCCAACATGGTGCTCTGCTGTTTTTTGGTGCTCAGGATCCCATACGTCTTTTGGAGCGCTCGGTAGCTTGCAGGTACACTGATTCTAAGGATGACCTTCTGAGAACACCTGCTTTACTGAGGCAGGGTTTAGTGGCATCTCCTATTGCAGAGGCAAGGCCTGTTGCATCCACCTTGACCTTTTCTCCACTCTGTCTCTGCTATCTGGGGAGCATATTGGGGTTGTCAGGATTCCCCAGTTGGGTGAGGGTGTTCTGGGGCCACAGGCCAACAACTCCTCTCTTTTGGTGCACTTATCCGGTTGTGGGGAGTTGCTGGGAAAATGTAGGCGTCAATCTGGTTCTCCTTCGACGGCGGGGAACCCCTGGGTGGGCATTGGGGTCTGCCGAGCAGGTGACCTTGGTGGCAGTGCAGGTAGGGCAGGATGCCCCCAGCAGGGAGGCTGGATACAGAGTCTGTGGTAGCTGGAACTGCCACAGATTAGCCAGGGAAGGGTGACACAGTTCGCCTTGCCAATGCTCCTCAGGGGGAAGTATACGTGTGTTTTAAGGTCCACTTGAAGATGTTTAGGGGAAAAAATAACAAGGGGGGATATGTGGAGATATTCTCCCTTCTCCCATTGGAGAAATTCAATTTAGACAGGCCCACAAAAGGGGAGGCAAGTAAGAAGGAGGATGAGGAAAAACTAGCTTAGGTGTTTTGAGTCTGTCAGTGTCTTATTTTGGGAAGCATTCATTTTGTATTGGGGCGGCCACTGAAGCGGCTAGTGGGGGTTGTATCAGGATGTGATTATGAGGATTGAGTGTCTAACAGGTTCCAGTCTTATATCAGGCCACATCTTTTTTGATGGTTGTGTGTTTTCTATTGGTTTTAAATTAATTCTGTGCTGTTTGTTTCTTTCTAGGTACCAGCAAGGTGGTTGTGTGGATCCTGTGGGCACTATTTCTTGTATTGGGTGGGGAGGGGAGCAGCTGTTCATTCTGGGGTCAGGGAGCTCGGGTTGAATCCAGACTGGATGTTGATCCGGTGGCTGGGCTTCCAAGGCATGTGTTGGGAAAGGGAAGGCAGAGGGCTGTCTCGCCATGTCCGGATTCATGGGGTGTCCCAAGACCTGTTGCTTCACGTTATGTGGGAATAACTTGATACATGTTCCCAAAAGAGTTTAGATTTCTAATATGAAAGAAAGGATTTCCAACAGTTTTGGGCCATGCACCCTTGCATATTTTTTGTGGTCCAATATGTTGACCCGGTTAAGGTGGTGCTGGGCTAACTCTTATAAGGGTGTTTCGAGGGCAAAGAAGCCGGTTAATCAAACTATTTCCCTTTTCTGGCATTTTTTGGGGGGAGGGTCTGTCATCGTTAGCTGATTCTATAGCTGACTGTTGATTTGTTAAAGGGGTGTTGTATTGGCTCATTACTGATATACAGGGACTGCAACAGACAATACTTTTCATTTATTTAAGGATGTTTTTTCAATGTAAAAATTAAATCAGGCAAAACCTCTAGTTTTTGGACAACACAAAACAATAATTCATTGATAATTAAACATTGTTGACAAATTATGCATAGTAGGAGTGGGTTTTAGCTTTAGGAATATTGTTTCTGAATTGCGATTACGACAGCAGCACATTTGCTCTACCAGAAAAAACTCTAGTTTGTGGATAACGCAAAGCAATTATTATATTTAATTATATATATTGGTGATAAAATTAGGCATTTGACTGTGCTTGTGCACAGTGTCACTGTGTTTTAGTTGTTGTTGCTGAGTAGAGTTTATTAAGACTGAATTATGTTTAAGACAGCTACATGTTTATGTAACCAGCCAAACCTATGCTTTGTGGAAACACAAAATAATTATTAAATCATTAATATTGTTGGCAAATTAGGCAGGGTAGGGGACTTTTTTTCTACACGGTGACTACAGGTGACTTGGAAATGTCTGTATTAAAAAGTAGCCAGATGAACCCTAAGCCCAAGTAGATTGAGGTTTTTTGCTTGAAGTCATAACTACCACAAGTCACATGCAGCAGCAGCTCTGAACATCCTTGCTCTAGTAGTGCAAAAGTCTTGTCCACCCCATGTACCAAAGTAAGGCATGATTTTAGTTACTACCACGGACTCACGTGTTCTGATGCCTTGGTGGCATCAAAGGTAAAGATTGCTTGTAAGCTATTCTATGGTGAAGCCTAGAATAAAGAACAAAGTAAAGATGCACAAGCATTTTCAGATGATAGTAGCTGAATCTATGTTTGGCCAGAAAAAGTAAGAAGAGGGAAGGTCAGCCCTTGCAGCAGAAGTTGGTCTTATACTGCCTTGTGCACAAGTGGAAAAATATATGGTAATCAGCAATGTCAACGATGATAACCGGGATTTAGATTATGAGTGTGTGAGATGGGCACACTGCATGATATAATTTTTTTCATAAGGAAGTAAGCCTGGATAAGGTGTTAGGACATTACTAATTCTGGTATGAACTAATACCTACATACACACAACAGCGCACCTTTGCTTCTGGGGCAAACTGGCAGGGGTTACCCTTAAAGTGATCAATTCTTTTTTTTTTGACTATTGCTTACCTTCTGCCCTGCCTTGCCTCTGCTGCTGCTGTCAAACTTCTTCCTTACTCTAAGGGGATCAAATCTTTTTAAATTTTTTGAATATTGGAGAATTTCAGTCCTGCACCAAGTAGCTGGGTGTGTCTGTCTGGCTGTACCCACTCTGTGCCCTGTCCTGCCTCTGTGCCCTGTCCTGCCTCTGTTGCTGTGGCTCAGCCTCCTTCCCGATAACAGCAAATATTGATTTGACCTATATTTTTGTTCTGTTCACTCACTTTGCATTTTTTAAATGATAGAACTAAACTATTATTATGTCTATTTTTGAAAATAGTCTTACTGTGCAGTATTTTTTACACCTGCCTAAAACTTTCGCACATACATGTGATAAATAACACTATACTTTTAAGTTAATTTTCATTGTTAACAGAAAATGACTTAAATTTGGCATTATATTCTATTTTGTTATTTTGCTAAATCTTTTCACAATGTCAAGAAGACCTACCAATATGAAACAATACCATAAAAATGTAATTACATCAATTTACAGTACCTTACAGAAAATACATTTTCAACAATTTCTTCATTTCTGATAAGGTTACATAGTGTATCATTTGAATTAAATGAGGTGAACAGCTGACTCCATATTATTTATCCTTAGCTGTTTATTCTTTTAATTTACCTCATAGATTTCGGAATAGCATTTGTTTTCATGGTTTTTACAGCCTCTGAAAGAAGATACTGTTGAGTCCCTTTTTTAAATTCTTTTTTGTTGGCTGTGAAGTTGATTGATTCTGTTGTTAAAACAGAAGCTTAATAGGGATCCCATCTCTACCATAAAACAAGCATCTGTCCTTGATCCAGGTTCTTAAAATATAGCTCATTAGTCTCCTGCAAAAACCTGTGTAAAATATTATGATTTTGTTTATGTTCAAACACAGCTAGACAACACTTCCTCTGAATTGTAATTCAAAATAGATATTTTTGTGGCTCCTCCATCTGGTGTGGGATTACTATATACCTATCAGAACAGGATATTTAATGGGAAAAAAACAGTATTTTACACAGTATCTCAATTTAAATCCAAGATAATATACATTTATGTTTGGGTGAATTAAGTGTTTATCTTAAATTTAGGATTGAGTTTATCACACTTTGGTCATCAAGGTTTAGTGTTGTTTTTAACTGCTAAAATGATTCTTACGATGTTTGCATACTATACTTTAATTATTAAAAATGTAGCGATTCCTAAATGCTTAACTCAGGAACTGTTTTAGTGGCTATAAAATATAAGGGCCTTTTTAACATAGGAGTTGTATAAGTACTTTGGGATGCTGTTAGACATGTTTCTTTAGCTTGTCTAAGAAATCAAGGCCCTGTCACATTATATAGTGAAACAGCTTCCTAGAAAATCTAGTGAAATTACGCTATAGTCCTTAAACCCAACCAAATCTGCACATTTATTTACATAGGTTATTAAATTTCTAGAACATCTTAATACTGCAAGTTGTGAATCTGAAGGCTGAACTCGCCTGATCTATTTCTGCCACACAAGAGGACTGTGATTATAGATACACCTTATAGCTTGCAGAATGTGATGACATCCTGATAAAAAAAAATGGACACCATTCACAACATGGATGAAGATCTGTCCATTTGATACCGCGACTATTCTTCTCCAATGACAAGTTTTAGGCATTGTTGTTTTCACTTTTTTTTTCTACAGCTTCAACCCATATTAAAGGGATACTGGCAATAAAAACTAACACAGAAAATATAAGGCTTGTGGTTTCTTTTAGTCCTTGAAAAAAAAAAAAATGACTGTAAGTAAGAGCTGTTTGACCCATCATGTCTTACCATTAACCTACCTACCTTATTGACACTGCTCTGCCTGCATGAGAAAACAACCATATTTTCATTTAGTTAAAAGCAAACAGCTGCTTTTTTAATAGTATTTTCTGTAAAAAGCACAGCGGCTCAGCAATACGTATTTAAAAGCATAACGAATATGATAAAGAGCAGTTTTGAGGCTATTAGCAACAACATCTATTCATTTTTACTAAGACTGTGTAACTTGTCACTCTCCTTTCTTCCTCTCACGCAACAAACTGCTCCCCTCACCCTATCTCATAACACCTGGCTAGGTCTCTGTCCTCCTCACTTTGTCCATCTTTTAACCATCTTTTCAACCTTTGTTTATCCAATGGAACTACACCTATAACCTTTAAGTATACTCTAATCATATTCCTTCTAAAAATATTTCCTTATATCCAACTTCTCTTAACAGCCTATACCTCCCCTTCCCTCCCCTTTTGCACTTAAGTTGCTACAGTGGATTGAGTACAATTCATTAATAACTTCCTCTCCTCCAATTCTCTCTTTAATTCAGGCTGAACCCACTAATAAAAAGGCTCTAACAAAATTATCAAATGACTTGCTCTCTGCCAAAGCCAAAGATCACTTCTCCCTGCTAATAATAATGGATCTGTTGGCTGCTTTAGACGCTGTTGATCACTTCCTCTTGACATGGTTTCTTCTATAGGTATACAAATTACAGCTCTCTCCTGAATCTCGCCATACCATTGTCTCACTTTTCATCCTTACCTCTTTCACTTTCTGTTGACATTACTCAAGTGTCATTGCTAGGCCCTCTTCTGATCTCGCTCCTTCTCCCAGGTCAATGCCCAGGAACTCTCTGGGTTTGACCCGGAGAACGCCAGAAGAAGCATAACTTCTCTGGTTCTCCGGGTTACTACCAGAATCTTCCGGGTTGCGGGAGCGGGGTCTTGACACGCCCCATTTCCCACCTATTTTCCCTTTAAATGGGGTTGTTTCCCCCAGAACACTCAGTAACATCAGCAGTACTGCCCCCGACATCAACAGAAACACCCCTGATGTCAGCAAGGCATCCCAAAGATTTCTTCCCTTGTAACAAAATACGTCTCTGCTCAATCTGTACGCTCTTCCCATGGACCAAAGCTTTCCTCTTCACTTATCACCCCTTCATTTGCATGCTTCCAAAACTTCACTTGTGCTTTTCCATACTTAAAATCCAACTTTCACCCTTCCTCTCAGTAGTCAAGAAAAACCTCAAAACACACAGAATACAATATTTTTAGCTAGAACCTTTTCTGCAAGTAATACAACCCCACAATTATCTATGGTACCATATCTCCCTCTTTCTCTTTACTTAAAATAAAAGATATAACCATACCTGGGAACCCTCCAGGTCTTGACACGCCCAACTCCCTGCCCATTTTCCTTTAAATGGGGGTGTTTCCCGCTGATGTCAGCGGGAACTCCCACCAACGTCAGCGGGAACTCCCACTGACGTCAGTGGGCAGTCCTGGCCGCGTCCCACAAGGGAAGGCCCTGGGTAGCTGGAGCTCAGAAGTTTCCAGGTATGGAAACTAATAAGAATTTGTCCTATAACTTTCAGGCCAGTGGCTGATAAATTATGTGACAGGAACACGTTTCTTTTAGCATTCTGCAAGTGTATCATGATGGAGGCAGAATACTAAAGAATGGAATGTGCAATAAAGAAGGTACCAGTGTACACAGGCCCATTGGGCATCTGCCCAATGAGGAATCCTGGCCTGGTAATTTTATCACATATAGCAGTTGTTTTTTTGTTAGTAAAACCCGATGTATTTAAAGTTACCTTATTTTATTTTTGACTGAA
The DNA here is from genome assembly GCF_027358695.1 of Spea bombifrons. Taxonomy (NCBI): domain Eukaryota; kingdom Metazoa; phylum Chordata; class Amphibia; order Anura; family Pelobatidae; genus Spea; species Spea bombifrons. The sequence goes on along the minus strand of NC_071092.1, from coordinate 13,013,549 downwards.
GTACATTATATTTAGCCAGAGGTAGTTTTATATTTTAGATTTAATTTAAAACATGATAAAATTTAGGAATTACAGTAATTAAATTATAAACTGTAGTTGCTTCAGAAAACATATATTTTTTCCATTAGGTTTCATTTTTTTCTTATATTTTTTTTTTACAAAAGGTTTCATTGTCCCAAAAAAGAATATGAAATACAGCAGTGAAATACAAAGTAAATGCAAAGTATTGGATGAGGTAAATGGGAGGCTATTTTGTCTTTGATAAACAGCAAGAACAGATGTTGTGGTAAACAGTTATTATGTCCTGTTTGTGTTTGAGCTGCACAAATACACTAACACCTGCTGAGGGCTTGCATTATAATGATATTTACTGGAGTAATTCTTAGTCCTGTAGCGTTGCAATAGAAAGTTAGTAATTTCAGTTGATATACCGTCAGAATGTTTATATGAACTGTTAGCCGATTAGCTAGCTGTAAACCGTTCAGATCTTATGGTAAAATTACAATTTTCGCTACTTGTAAGTACACCTTCAGGACAGAAAGTATATGTTTTTTTATAAACTCAAATAGGTTCTGTTATCAGAACAATTACTTTGCTGTGGGGTAAGCAGAAGCCTTAGACGGATGATCTGAGGGAAAAGTTTAGGATATAAGCAATTTCATTGCTGTAAGGCTTAGCAATGCATTATAAAATCCTATACTAAACCCGAGTTTAATGTCACATAAAATATGCACTTTATTTCCATCCAGAACTGTAATGTAAAATCACTGCTTTTCCAATCGAGCCTCTTAAGCTTTTGAAACATTCCAGCCAAAGCATGCTATCAAAATGAAACAGATTTTCCATTTAAAAGTATAGGCCTGCAGCCAGCTGGGGCTAATTTTTTTGTGTATGTGCAATACACATAGTAAACTTAACTTGTTTTGTTGGTCACACTTCTACTTAGTGTACATTGTACTACTTCTACCAACTTAAATGATTTCAATAAAATTGAATATTGAAACTGGTAACAGATATATTAAACTAGTTCCTGTGGTGATATATTCGTTATCAGAGATTTCTCCTTAGAGAGTCTCCTGCATCATTTCATATACTCTGGACTAGCGTGTTGCCTCCCCAGTACCCCCACAAGCTGTGTTGAGGATTGTCCGAGAGGGGACAGACTCTATCATATCTGTCCACAAATTCTATTTTTATATGTTTCAATAAAAAAACATAACTTTCCTCCAAATATGTTTTTCACATTTACTGTAAAACCAAGCTGTTTCATATTCCCATTTGTGCGTTTTTGTTAAAGCATTAATCCCGTTTCCAAGAATAACAATGAAATACTTACAAATCTAACTTTAAAAATAAACTGCAAAGTTTAAAAGATGAAACTTCAAGCTAGATCAGTAAGATCACCTCTAAAATAACCCCTGCAATTTTAGTAAAATTATGTCTTGCCGGGTTTCTTTAGTAGTAAGAGATGAAATGTCGACTGATGTGCTGAGTTAGAAATCCTTGTAGGCTTATAAATGTTTTTACGCTGTAGAAGTCACTGACCTGCAGATGGATGCCTTTATCTCTCAATACACCCATATCTCTTTAAGTCACTTATTCCAACATTTATTTGGTATATACCCTTGCCATATAAAAGCTGATCATTTCAATATCAATGTATGTGGTTGGAATGGGCAGTATGTTTGTGGTTGGAATGGGCAGTATGTTTGTGGTTGGAATGGGCAGTATGTTTACAATGGACACTATTAACCCCTTAATGACCGGGCTCATTTTTCGTTTTCTACCCTGTGGGACCGAGGCTGTTTTGACACTTTTGTGGTGCTTGTGTTCAGGTGTAATTTTCTCCTCACCCATTTAGTGTACCCACATAAGTTATATATTGTTTTTTTCAGGACAAGATGGGCTTTCTTCAGATACCATTATTTTGATCGTATCATCTTATTTACTATAAAAAAAACATGGTGAAAAATTGAAAAAAAAGACATTTTATGACTTTTATTTGAAAAATATTTTACTCACCTAAAAAAGCAAGTAAAAAAACTAGCTAAATAGATTCTACTACTTGTCCTGAGTTTAGAGATACCCAATGTTTTTATGTTTTTTTGCTGTTTTTTGTACGTTATAGGGCAATAAGTACAAGCAGCGTTTTATGATTTCCAAATCTTTTTTAACAAATCTGGTCAGTCTGCCTCCATCTCCTCTTTGGAACATCTTTGAAGCTGGTTAACTCAATTTAACCCATTCAAACCATATATTTTTGAAAACTAGACACCCCAGGGTATTCCAAATGCTGTAATTTTAACCCTTTCCATGCACCAATTATACAACTACACTTTGTCAAACTTTGTAATAGTAATTTTTTTCACACAAATTGTACTTTAGTTATAGATATACAGGTTCTGGTATATGTCACTGTCAAACAACCCCCCAATATGTGTTCAGGAACATCTCCTGAGTGCAGTGATACCCGACATGCATGGGTTTGTCGGGTTGTTTCAGATTTAAAATGCCACATTTGGGAAGTGCGCTTTTTTTCTCCATTTTGGTCAGTCTGTACCTATGCCCTATCTGTGAGCTAGGCCACTCCAATTTACCCCATCAGCCATTTTTTTTATATATTAGACACCCCTTGGGTATTTGAAGTGCTTTTATTTTAACTCTTTGAGATTTTTGAGAAATTTTAGCACTTGCTCAAAATAATAAACTTTATTTTTTTATTTTTTTTTATTTTTTTAATACTTTTTTTATATTTTTTTTTTACACATTTTGCTGGTACTGGATGGTTCATCTAGTGACATCACTGCATAATTATTTTTAAATGTTAGCACATTTTTTTTTTTTTTCCATTTTTTTTTTTTTTTTTTAATATTTTACTAATCACATAGTGATTAGAAAGCTGGGCTCCATTGACTTGCATGGTTGAATGCAGTACCTGTATTCAACCAGCAAGTGGAGCCAGTTCTCTAGAGGGTCTGGAGACCCTCTAGCGAACTTTTTCGTCTCTCTTGTTTTATTTCCCGGGCCGCCGCCATCTTACTTGATGGCGAAGATCACCGTCAGCTGCGGCTGTGACCGCTCTCCGGAGCGGTCACAGCCCACCTAAAGGTAAGTGTTTGGTGTCGCTGGATGCCTCCTGATCGAGGCATTCCAGCGACACCATTTAAGTTTAGGAGGCGATCGTTGATCGCCTCCTAAACGCTTTTAAAACGGGCGTCCGCCGCCATACAATGTATGGCGGCTGTTGACGCCCCGGGGAGGGGCCAGACATGGCCCCCGATGCCGATCTCGGCCTTGCTGAATGCCTCGACATCGAGGCATTGCAGCAAGGCCGTTTAAGCGAAGAAAGTGATCCTTGATCACTTTCTAAGCTTATTTAACTTTTTGACGGTTCAGGACCGTCAAAGGTCATTTAGTGACCTTCTTGTCATGACGGTCCTGAACCGGCAAAGGTCGCGAAGGGGTTAAGGTAGTTGATCTCCATGTGTTGTTATCATAGCAACAGTAAACATAATTGGCATTTCAAATGCTGTGTGATATGTAAATTAGATGTACATACCTTTGCCATAAAAATAATAAAATATCAATAATTATTCTGGTCTAAAGGAAGAAAATGGAAATATGTTAAAGAAATGGTATATTATGGAATGCTCCTACCCAATGTCCCCACCAAAATGTATGGCGTTTTGATAAAAAATGGGAGTTAGTGGAAATAAAGACCTTTAAAAATCTGTGAAGTACACATTTAACAAAAAGTGTACTAGACATAAATTAGCCTGTCTGTCTGACACTAGTTTCCGTCTATCTTTACAGATGAATCATTACAGTTCTTTGAATTCTGTTCAACAAGTACTGTTTGCACATTATGAAGATCAAAGAGAAACTCTGACTACCGTTATTAACGCTAATTTAGGTGAATTGTTGGTGTTATTATTATTTTTAAATTATTCTTCCTTACAATTTCCACTACTGCTGGTCCTATTTCTGTGCATATTCATGTTTAGACCACAACATTGAGGGATCATAAATAACTCTTTTTAAACATTTGTTTGGCTATTACGCAAAGAAAAGAGTACAAAGATTCTTTTGATATGACTTTTCCCCTTTTTTGAATACTCGTGTCTCTATTAAAATAAATCTATAATTTTATTATACCTTTCTTTTAGAGTATATGTAGAATTCTTTCTTTGTGAGAACCAATGTCAATTTTTAGCTAACACATTTTCTAGACATTTTTGTTCAAAAGCACTTGCAAATAGGCCACAAATGATTCTGACGTATTTTTTGGTTTGTTTTTGGCCCATTCACAACAAATTTTGTTCCATGCCAATTTGGCAGAATATTCGGGGGTCATTTTTTTATTCAGGAACAAAATGTGTTGCTCGTTGCCCACATTCACTCTCACTTACTCTCTCTCATTCTTGTTCACTCTTTCTTTCTTGTTCTTTCTTTCTTTTCTTTTTTTCTTTCTTTCTTTCTTTCTTTCTTTCTTTCTTTCTTTCACCCTCTCTAAATGTTTTCATACATTCTCTGCCAACCACATTTTCTTCTCTTTCATGTTCTCTATTCTTTTTTCAAGCCATAATCTGCTTTCTTCATCCGCATCTGCGCTGACGTAACCCAGAGGGAACTTCTGTGATGTTCTTCCCGGATTCTCCAATCGGGGAAGAGGATATCACCAAAAGTGCCAACTTAGGGTAATATGGTGACACTTACGGTGACATGTTCTTCCCCGACCCTCCAATTGGGGGAGAGGAAATCACCGCAAGCACTGCCATTTTGCTGTCATGACATATTCTTCCCCTACTGGTGGATCAGGAGAGGACATCACAGAAAGTGCCGCCATATCAACCTCAGTTGGTTCTTTCAGTGACGTCCTCTTCCACAGTTGGAGGATCGGAGTGGATATCACCCCAAAAAACAACATTTTGGTGGATGTTTTCACTGGGTTATATCTGTGGAGATGTGGATGAAGAAAGAAGATTGCAGATTAAGGATTGAAGACAATCTACAAGACAGAAGAGAGAAATAGAGAAGAAAGAATTTAGATTTAGCAGATGCAGAAGCGGTAGTGGTTGGCAGAAGTGGTTGGCAGAGAAGGTAGGGAACGATTTAGAGAGCAGCTTGAGAATGAAAGAAAATGTGAGTGTGAGAGTATGAGTGAATGTGGACCCTCGAATTTCAGCCAAAAATATCAGAACTTTTTGCTTAGTTTTTTTGTCCGATTCATGATTGTCCGAGGGGGTCTGGCCTTGTTTTAGTGGCTTTGTACGAATCAGAGTTTGCTAAAATTCATTAAATTTGCTCTCTCCCCCTCCGTAAAAACACTAGCTCTCTCTAGCTCTCTCTAGCTCTCTCCCTAAAAACACTTAGATGGTATGCCACTAGTATAGATTTACTTGTATGACTGATAGTCACTGATTAAGTTCATTTCATACATCTACTCGTAAAACAGGGTTGTTCAAACGTCATTACTGGTTTGTGAAATGCCTGTTAATGTGTCCTCATCTCCCCTCATTGTACTGTATTATAACATAACACCGGAGTCACCATTAGAAATAATTCATGAAATACTAACAAAGATCAGATTACTTGGCTCACCTAATCAGTACTGCATCTATACAATGACCTAATAGTATTCAATGGAAATTTATAGCTAAAGAGAATATATCTTTTGACTTTGTTTTCACTGTATTGTACAAGAGGTGCAATGTGTAAATATACTATTCCTGTGCAGAATTGTTAGTTTGCTCATGGTGCCACATGGGAAACATGTCTTTAAAAATTGTCGCCTTCATCTTAAAAACATTGCCCGTATCCGTCCCTTCCTAACGCAGCATACATAGTAACATAGTAACATAGTTCATAAGGTGGAAAAAAGACCAAAGTCCATCAAGTTCAACCTATATACATATTGTGTCCCTACTGTGTTGATCCAGAGGAAGGCAAAAAACCCTTATGAAGCAGATGCCAATTGCCCCATACCAGGGGGAAAATTCCTTCCCGACTCCAAATATGGCAATCAGAATAAATCCCTGGATCAACGTTCTGTCCCTATTAATCTAATATCCATAACTTGTAATATTATTGCTTTCAAGAAACACGTCCAGGCTCCTTTTGAACTCTTTTATTGAGTTTACCATTACCACTTCCTCTTGCAGAGAGTTCCATAATCTCACCGCTCTTACTGTAAAGAACAGTATTCCATGTGTGGTCTGACTAGTGACTTGTACAGTGGTAGAATTATTTCCTTGTCGTGGGCATCTATGCCCCTTTTGATGCACCCCATGATTTTATTTGCCTTAGCAGCAGCTGACAGACACTGGTCGCTACAGGTAAATTTACTGTTAACTAAAACTCCTAAGTCCTTTTCCATGTCAGTCGTCCCCAGTGTTTTCCCATTTAATACATATTCCCAGCCTAGATTTTTCTTCCTCATGTGGATAACCTTACATTTATCTGTATTGATCCTCATCTGCCACATCCCAGCCCAAGCCTCCAACCCATGCAGATCCATTTGTACCACTAAGGCTCTTGTCCATGCCCTGATTATCTCCCGTCTTGACTACTGTAACTCTATCTTAGCTGGTCTCCCTCTTAACCGTCTCACCCCTCTACAATCCACCATGAATGCTGCTGCCAGACTTATCTTCCTCTCCTCCAACGCTTGAAGGGTTAAAGTTCCACTATTTATAAGAACTGGTTTAACAACTGCTTTTAACAAGCCAAAGTTATTCTTCCAATGCACTTGGAATTTCCAGAAATCAGCTTCTAATTAAGAAGATGTCTTCTACTGAGAAACCAGCACTGTCTGCATGGAGTGATCCAGTTGCTGTTGCAGGGAGTGAATCACTATGCAGTATTTCAATTGAAATGAAGGCTTGTAAAATCCTTTTTCATAAATGGAAATGCTGGCTTGTCAAATCTTTTTTCATTATTTTAATTTAAGATTGATATGTATTATACCGAGGATCTGGACTGTATGTTTACACGATGAAGACTGAATCACTGGATCGAGGGAAGCGAAATACGGATGATTTAAAGTCTTGTGAAACAGGATTTTCGTCTAAAGGTTTATTACGATACCATGGAAATAGATCATGTCAGACTATAAAGTACGCCCTATGTTAATAACATTTGAGATGTAATGGACGATGGGAGGGGAAAAAAAAAGGAAATATTGGAACAATGTCACAGCTTGCTATATGATTGATTCTTTGAATTTAGCTCCTGAGAAAGTCTGTATACCCAACAAAACCTGTAGAGTGATTTTTTTACTCATATTTTGAATTTGCATGCAGAGTTCCGGTTTTTGACTCGCCCCCTTACAAAACATCTGGGAGCCTCACAGAAGCAGATACACATCAATACTCGTTAAAGTGCTAGTGTACTGGTAACCTGCATGTTTGCACTTGAGCTGAATTTCAGTGTAATTGTATTTGTGAGTTCATTTGGAATAAATATTATCTTGTTTCTTTTACATTATACAGTGCTGTGTTCTTCTTTTTTCCCCTCTTATGTTACCTTTTGGTTTCTAAGACGATATTAAGGCCTGGGAACCAAAGGAGAGGATATCTGTGTTATTATGCTCCACATGATTAGAGGAGTCCTTGCAAAATGCATTTTTAAGGAGAGTATTTTTGCGTGTCTTAACAAGTCTGGTGTTTATTATGATGGTCAATGGTTGCATAAATAATACAGATTCCAAACACCATTCAATATGAGACAGCCTTCCGCTATTTCTTATTATCGTTTCCTCTTATCTCAGACTCCAAATTTTAAAATGATTGTAACTTTTAAAGAATAAAATATACAATATTATATAAGGTTCTTTAATTCAGCCTCTATTAAACCAGTCAAAGGTCAATGGCTTTTAGAAAAGCCGAAAATAGCTGTATGAAGATTTTCAAAAGGCATCAAGGTTACAAATCAGGAATTGAGGGTTAGGGAAGAAAGACAAAGAAAATATAACAGAGTCAAAGGACATCCAAATATGAAGTCTGTAGCAGCATTTCAATGTGTTTAAATGCACAAATATATATAATGCATAAAATTAAATATACTCACAAACATCATGTGATACATGCGATGGGCATCTTCTGATTCAGAATAGAATTTCTTTTAATTGTAGCAAAACAATATTGGAATAGTACCTTTTTATGAGCAAGGGTGAGCACTAAAGAGTGTTTCAGATCTTTCATGAGTTCTTTTAACAAGAAAACTACCGTATTTGCTCATTACATTACATTTATTTATGAAGCGCCGGCAGATTCCGCAGCACTGTTACAATCAGTAGAATAATTTAAATCACACACAATAACAAACTTGTACAAAAGAGAAGAGGGCCCTGCTCTTGCAAGCTTACAATCTAGTCGGTGGGTGAGGGGGAAGTGAATCAATAGGAGAGGACTGCTTGGATGGGGATGAGTTGATCTGGTCCCCATGATATGTTGAAACATTTGAGTATTCAAATGGGTTGATTATGATGATCATCCAATCAGGGGGAGGACATCATCAAAAGCTCTGCTATCTTGGCCAAAGTTCACACAGAGTTATCTTAGGTCAAAATGGCAGAGGTTTCAGTGATATCCTCTATCCTGACCATCCAATCGGGAGAAAGGACATCATTGAAAGCTCTGAAATTTTGGCTGAAGTTTGCAAGGAATTCATGTCCACTGAGATGCTGACAAAGAAAGGAGAAGTTTGTTAAATTTTCAACTGGCATGAATCCGAGTGCACAAGTCTTGTAGTTATTCTATGACTGGTATAAAAAAAAGGGCTTAGGTAGCCTTATAGGTAGAGTTTGACATAAATTTAAGATTGGGAGGGAGGGGACCATTCATCTTCATAATGCTCAACCCTACTGAGCCAAGGAAAATGCTGATAGTATCATCTGTGAATGTCTGTTCTCCGTCTAGTTATAAGTGGAATAAAATTTAGTTTAGTTGTTCATGTCTGCCGTGAGTCAAATACTCAAGTATATCATGGAACATTCGCAACCAGTGAAATAGGAAGAGATTTTTAATCTGAACTATTCTCTCATTCTGCACATTTATGTTTACAATTTCTGATTTGGACATCTTGCTTGAAAATGTAGCTGTAGTGTGTAATATATCAGTGGTAGAAGGATCCCTGATCTGGAGCTGAGATAGGGAGACAGTGCTGGAGGAAAATGCAGCAGAACAAGCACCAAAGTCAAATTGAAGACCAGGAGACAGGTCACAAGTCAAAGATGTGTCAAGAATTTCATGTCAAACAGCTCAAGATACCAATAGCAATGTTACACCAATAAAAGGCTGAATGCAGATAGAAGGTGCCAAATGGGATCAGCTGATGCCATAGACTTTCCCTGCTCACATGCGAGTAGATGCAAGATCACAAGATTACATGTTTAAGGGTCACTTAACCCACACCAGACTGGTAATACACTGTGACAGTGCTTATGTACAAAAATATGAACAAAGTTAATAACAATTTAGACACACAGTATATGATACAGTTTGTAAAAATGTCCTTGTTGAGTTTGTTAATGATTTTCTGTGATGTTCCAAATCCGTACAAGTTCCAGGAGAGGTTCTCAGAGAGGTTCTTGGAGAGGTTCACCGATTTTCCATAAAACAGTCAACTTTATCCCTTAGTGAAATGTTCCGCCCCTCCAGTGTCACAGAGAGATGTCCCAGGCCAAGCCCTTAGTATCACACACACACACATATATTCTTTACATACATCTGTTAAGATAGACAGATCTCATTGTGTCCTCAAGATGACCCAAACCCAGCATAGAAGACCATCACTCTAAATTCCATATCCTTGGGGAGTCACCACCAATGGTCACTGAACCTGAATGAATTTATGGCAGGGCTCTGGTATGTAAAAGGTGTTGGTCAGTCTGAGTGGCTTAAGAGGGCAAGTTGGCTGTAAAACACATCTGGCTAGGTTAACTCTTCCAATTCCAAACCCCTGTGTTAGCCCAACACAGGCGCAGCATGACACTGAGTTATTTAGACATCCCTCTCTGGCTTTCGTGACTTGTTCAAACTACTCATTGGGTTCTATTAATGGTGCGGTAGGGGGCCTGATGGCGTCCGGGATACTGCTGTTCATTACATTTTAATCTCTAAACACCTCAGTCTCCTTGCACTCACTGAAACATAGTTATATTCTTCAACATTACCTCTCCTGCTGCTCTCACTTACTGTGGTCTACACTTTATTCACACACCTAGCCCTGGAGACAGACATCCCTACTTTAATCCTGGGCAACCTCAATATACAGATTGATGACCCATCCTCAGCTGCTGCCTCTAAACTACTATTACTCCCCTCCTCTTCTCTCGGTCACTCACAATGGACCACCTCCCCCATGCACTGTGATGGCTACCTAATTGACCTAGTATTTTCCCACCTTTGTTCAATATCTCATTTCTCCCTTTTCTCTGACCAACTACAGCCTAACCTTGCCCCCCTGAGCGCCTCTGGAGGATGTCTTGTTCTCTTTACCTATTACAAATTAATTCTGCATTCCTACACATCCACCCCACAAACGTATTTTTTTAAATATCCTCCCACTTTCCCTTAATCCTAAACATCTGTTTTCCACATTTGACACCCATCTCTGTCCCCTAACACCTCACCACTTTCCAGCTTCTCTGCCCAAGAACTTGCCACCTACTTTGAAAACAAAATTGGCACCATCAGGGATTCCCCGTGTCACTAATATGCTATCTCGACCCAGTCCTTTCTAATAACCTCTACTGAAATTTATGAGGTCTTATTGTCCTCCCACCTCACCATCTGTCCCCTTGACCCTGTACCATCCCATCTTCTGTCATTCCTTTTCTAGTGTCATTACCCCACTTTTCCTTGACTTCACATCTCAATCAAATTACCGCCCAGTTTAAATTTTCTCCTTAACATTCATACTGCAGAAATGACTAACTTATAACGAATTAACTAATTTCAGGTCTTCAAACTCTCTGCCTGACCCCCCACAATCTGATTTCTGTAAACAGCATTCAATCAAGACTGCACTTACTAAAACTACCAACAATATCTTTGTTGCTGAAACAAAAGGCCACTTCTCACTAATAATTATCTTGGACCTCTCTGTAGCCTTTGACACAGTTGACACCCCTCCTCTTCCCACAAACCCTTCACAGCATCTGTGACACAGATCACAGTGTGATCACAGTGTGCTTAAATCCTACCCTCTAACTGTACCTTTAGTATTTCCTTCACTGGAACGTGCTCCCCCTCTACTCTCAGTTCTTGGGCCTCTACTCTTCTCCATCTACATGGCTTCCCTTGGACAACTGGTTTCTTCCTTTGGCTTCCAGTACCACTTATATGCAAATTACACAATTCACAGTCTCTTCTAACTCACCTTACAGACTGTAATAACAATGAAATAATGTAATTTTATGATAAAACGTGACATGCGTTTTCTCATGATAGCCTGCAGAAACTCCAAAGGCTTTGTGATTAGTAATATAAGGTAATCTATGTATTAGAGTCAGATTCACATAGAGAAATTATCGGATGGTGTTTGCATAAATTGATTAAGACTGATTGAGAGTGCGAATGCAATAGGTGATGCATTTGTAAATTTTTAGAAAAGTCTTTCCATGGGACACTGTGGTCTAAGTATAGCTGTTCAAAAGAACAGTTATCCACACACCATTTTGGAAGTGGACTTGTATGGTTAAGAGATTGGCCTGAAGCCAGTCATGCATTTGTAACCCAGGTATTACCAGTTCCAATGTTAGGGGAATGACCCTAGTCTTTTGAGGGAGAGACCGGATCCATTTAGCTGTCTTGTGCCTAATCTCTATTGTATATTTAGTAGTTGGTGGAAAGTCAGGCAGGGGAGGGCAATCTTTGTATCTTAGTCCCAAAAGTTGTGCTACAGTATCTGGGGAGAGCAAAGCATTTTCCTTCTCCACCCAAATCGAGGCGTGTTCCCTGGCATAAAACATGATAGTCTGAGAGAGGATACTTGCCAGGTGATAGTTTTCAATGTGTGGGTCACCTAAACCCCCCTAAAGTCTAGGGACATACATCGAGTTTCTAGAGGCTCCAGATTTGCTCCTGATTTTTATAAAATATGTGAAGACGTTTTAAATTGGGATTGTACACATGACATAAAGAAGTTTGCATTAATATTAATGCTCAGAGCCTTTTTTGCACATGTATTGTATGGTAGGCATATATTTGGCATATTCATTGATTTCCTTGAGCAATGTCCTGTCATGTAGTCCAGGCTTTCAGATAAAGACATGTGAAGTGTTTTCAATGTAGATTATTGTAGATAGAATTCAGGATGGCTATTGAGCTCCTTCCCTATGCATCCTACTCGGTTGCCATGCAAACCACACACATTTCTTATTCAAAAGCATTGCTAACTTTTCCTTATGGGCTACCAGTTCTTCTAGAATGAAAGGAGAGAGAGAAGACATATGTAAGTGTTCTAACTGGGTAATTTTATCAAATTGTGCTACCTCAGCTGGCCTGAGTTTTAGCTTAACCCCTTAAGGACAATGGGCGGTCCCTAAACCCATTGAAAACAATGCATTTTGAGCCCGTACATGTACAGACTTTGTCGTTAAGGGGTTAATCAGCTGTCTCTGTATGACCGCCTTGTGCTCCTCTTTAATCGAGGATATAAAAAATACAGATGGTCTATTTTCATGTAAGTCTCCAAATTTTTAGGTGGTCACCAGAATTAGGAATCTGCACTCACTCCCCACAGGAACTCAGGTGCTTAGCTGTGCCAGGAAGGGCCAGCTCCCCAGTAAATCAAAAATAGAAGAAGGCTCCAGGCACGCAGGGGTTCCATCAGACAGATTTATTGTAGGAAACAGACAACAACGTTTCGACCTCACGATGAGGTCTTTATCAAGTTAACCACACAAGTAAAAAGTAAAGGTTTAAATAGCACATATCAATCAATGAATAGCCAATCAAAAGACCAATCTAATCTGGCACCATGTGTAGTATAATTAATAATCATGTATTAACATAAGTAAATATTCAAAAGTATACATCACATAATAAATGATACTTATAGATGTTAAAAGAGACCAGTGACAAATAAAGAAATATATTAAGATCCATATATATTAAATAACCAAAAAAGATATATTAAGAAAATACCCATAAAGTGTGTGCAATCAGTGTTAGTAATGGACACTTACAGAGATTTAACTAGTGCAGTTCCATGTAAACACAATCAGTGTTCATATTCCAAAAAAAATGTGAATTAAATTGGTCTTTTGATTGGCTATTCATTGATTGATATGTGCTATTTAAACCTTTACTTTTTACTTGTGTGGTTAACTTGATAAAGACCTCATCGTGAGGTCGAAACGTTGTTGTCTGTTTCCTACAATAAATCTGTCTGATGGAACCCCTGCGTGCCTGGAGCCTTCTTCTATTTTTGATTTACTGGGGAGCTGGCCCTTCCTGGCACAGCTAAGCACCTGAGTTCCTGTGGGGAGTGAGTGCAGATTCCTAATTCTGGTGACTTGCTAATTTGGGCCTATCGTGGAATTTATTGCACCCCCCATCTGCATTTCTAGTTATCCCTGTGTGGGATTTTGAACATATATTGGCAGTATGGAAGGAGACATGACGTTTAGCACTTTTTCATATTCTGAGGAAGAGGCATCGAGAATTCTGTCCTCTATTGAAGGTAACTTCTCCTTCTTACAAACCCCTTGTTCTGATGCTACCTTTAAGATGTTGGAGAAATGCCAAAACAAACTTCTCAGTTATAATTTGCACAGTGTCACCCTAGCTGAATATGTTAAAGTGCAACGTATTCCTCGTGGTATGAGGATGAATGTCCAGCCAACATTGTTTAGAGACAACAAGGACTATTGTAAGAGACTTGAAAGTATCCTGAATAAATGCTCAACTGATTGGATACTCCTGAATCTTGAATTTCTGAGAGAGACTATAATAGAAACTAAAAAAGAATGTACTAGATTGGAGTCGGAACTATCAACCATCCTAAAAGGTGATGAACTAATAAATGCTAAAAATAAACTGGAGAGGAATATACAAATGTTGAGAAGGGAGACTGAAAATAAAAAACGTGATAAATTCCAGAGAGACCTTGAGGATTATAAAAGTGGCCATGTCTATAGATGGCAAAGACAGACTGGAATACAAGATAATCTCCGTAACAAACGGCATTTCAGAAGAGATCCTCCCAAAGAGAAACCTAGTATGAAAAGAATGGATGGATCACGGATGAACAGGACTTCAGAACAGCCAAGTACCTCCTCTTCTTTTTTAGGCACTACCCCCCTGTTCAGGGGGGAATCAAGCGAAGAATCAGAAGGGGCAGAGGACATAAGAAAAAACATGAAATTACCCCCATTATGGACACAGAAGAAAGGAGCATCGAAAAGGAAGAAATTCCAATAATAAATTTATCTGACATTGAACTCTCTTCTGATGAACTGTCACTTTTGGGTAAAGGTTTGTCCTTTTCTCCTATACATACTTCCAATCGTGTAGATTTGGACATTGATTTATTAAGGTTCTTTCGTAATTTAAAACTAAAAGTATTTTTTGAAAAAACTCCATGCACTGACAAGTCATCTGTTACAGGGTCTATGCTTACTCTGAAACATTTTGGCCTCAAGAATAAGAGTGTGTTTAATCCTATAGTAGTAGATCATGCTTTGGAAACTTTTGTTAACCTTGTTAAAAAAGATATCCAGAGGGTTGGTACTTTCTATCCTGTACACAATACACCCCCTAACATGACTAAAGGTGAGAGGTTAGCACTCAAAAGATTACAAACAAATTGTGATCTGGTTATTAAACCAGCGGACAAAGGGGGTGCTATTGTGTTACAGAACAAAACTGATTATATACAAGAAATCCTGAGGCAATTGAATGATAGTAACACCTATAAAATTCTTTCAAAGGATCCTACTATTGACTTACAAAACAAAGTTCAAATTTTACTTAAGGATGCTTGTATGAGGGGTATTATTGACGGTGATCTGAGTAAGTTTTTATTTAAAATTAATCCTGTGGTCCCTGTTTTATATGTCCTGCCCAAAGTCCATAAATCATTGCAAAACCCTCCCGGTAGACCAATTGTGTCTGGAGTTGACTCTATTCTCTCACCGATTGCTACATTCCTGGACCATGTATTAAGACCTTTTGTATATGAAACTAAGTCCTATGTGAAAGACACTTCAGATGTCTTGAACAAACTGAATAATATGTCAGAAATAGAGGATCTTTACTTGGTTACCTTGGATGTAACTAGTTTGTATACTTCTATTAAACATTGTCAAGGGTTGGGTGCTTCAGAAATTGCACTCAAACATCTAGGATATACAGGTGATACCCTTTCCTTTCTGATGAGATTACTTGAACTGGTTATGGTTGATAACTATTTTTTATTTCAGGACAAATTCTATTTACAGTGCCAGGGAACTTCCATGGGTTCCAATGTGGCGCCCACATATGCAAATATCTATATGGCAGACCTTGAAGAGAAACTGATTTACTCCAATGACCTTTTTAAACAATGTGCCGTCAAATGGTGGCGCTATATCGATGATGTGCTGTTGCTGTGGGGTGGCACATTGGAATCCTTGGATATGTTCTTTGAGTTTCTAAACACTTGTTCTGATAGTATCAAGTTTACAATGTCTTATGATTTTATAT